>NC_139800.1:42352977-42987966 GCF_965231275.1 Zosterops lateralis
TAAGATTCTCTGCTTTTCTGGTACATAGTGTTTACATCAATGTTATATAATCCTATAATTACAGGTCACTGCTTTTGAGGTAGTGACATCAAGGTGTGCTTCTTTTACCCTGATTTTTATACCACCCCCATAAATTTCATGCCTGTGTGTCTAAGCAGGAAACATGGTACTTCTGCTCAAAATAGGAAAAATATTCAGTGCTCCTCACTGGAAAGTCTCTAAACTCTTAATCTCAGTTTCCCTTATAGCAATAAACCCCAATGAATTCTATTAATCACAATGAGAAAATATCCAAATCAGATTGTTAGTTTCATACAACAATGAAGTGTTGATTATAAATTACACAGCAATTACGAAAAGCAAAACTGGCACTAATCACATTACATGTCAATGGTTTACTAAGGTGACCTTGAAAGAAAAATGCTGAAGATATTTGAGGGTTTTAGACAGTAGAATTTGGCCTCTTTAAAAGCAACACTTGATAGGATTATGTACATATCTTTGCTCTAAACTTGTGCTTTGTCTCAAAAAGAGAAAAACTACATAGTTATTCTATTATTACCTACACATTCTGGACTGCCTGTAATAGTCTCTCAAATATCTAAAAGGAACGTGCTTTTATTCTACATGGATAAATTACAGTTATGTGCTGCTTTCACACTCTTCAAAAAGCAAACTCAAAATTCAAGGTTGCTTATTCCTATGCTTGTATTTAAATTATTTTATAAAAAATAGTTCTCCAGTTTTGCACATATGCATTTAAAAGTTTAATAACAGTGAATACAGAACGGCTGAGACAAAACTGCTTATAGAACAAGTAATCTTTCTTACTGTCTTGACAATAGAGAACAATAATAACAACCAACCTAACTAGCCTATTAGCTGGTTTTATTGGGTTTTTTTGGGCCTGAGCCAGTGAAAATTTAGCCACAAAACTAGATGCATTGTAAACATTTCACAGCTTTTTCCTGGTTACAATTCCACAAAACTTGCCTGTGTTGACAATGATTTCATGGGGTTTTATCTATATAAGGGGAGCCTGGAGAAGTGACGTCTCCTGTGGACACTTGGTTGATTAGGTCCTGTTTTCCTCTGCATGCAGCTGCTTCTGCATTAACTTTATGGGCAAATAATTGAAAGTAACTAAGTTACCATGGCTTAATGACATGTCACTTGTCAGCCAAGCTAAAATAGATCACCACGTCTCTGTCTTTACCACTCTGCAAGAAAGAAATGAGTGTGTTTGCTGACACCATCATTTCCTTCATTAACCTAAGCCATCATCAGTGTCTGGTAGGATTTTGTTTCTCCGACTCAGTCATGGATTTTTTATAAGTGATAACCTTGGTTCAAAATCTCATAAAATGGGGTCTTGATTTAAAAACAAAGATGGATCTATATCCATTTCATTTAATATACTGGGTTTTGTGCGGGGGTTATGGATATCTTGGAATGGTATGTTTTTTCCCATTCTCGCAGGTGCTAAAAAAACTTGGCTATGCATTCAACAACACCATCTGTTGAGGGAAGACACATTATGAGATGCAAAAAATATATAAAAGGCACTTAGAAAAGAATACACTAATGTAAATTTTGAGGAAGAGTCTGTAAAAATAAATATTTTCAATGCAATGTGTGAAGTGAATATATCAGTGCTGGAAAAATATTTCATAACACTATAAAAGCAGTATTTTTCCTTTTCAGTTATCTCCTCTATTTCAAGCCACTTAATAAGTTAGAATCAGTCTGAACAAAATAATTTTTTAAAAAAGAAATAATGAAACATATAAAACCACAAGCAGTCCTCAGAACTACAGCAGAATATTATACAATTCTACCAACAAAGCTTACAACGGATATGAGCAATATTTTTGTAGAGCTGCATAAAGTTTTTTTAAGTCCCAGAACTTGTCTTTTTCCAAGTGTTTCACTGGCTTAATGTAAATTATTAACTTTTCTTGCAAATGTTTTTTGATAATCTACAGGACTCAGATCTCTACCATGAAGATTCATAACTAATGATTGACATTAAAATTTGCAGTATTGTTTTCAAAATATGAGTCAGGGACTCACCAGATCCTACTGAACTTCACAAATTTCTATATTAGTCTTTCATTTTTGCAATGGAAAATACCTCAGATGGGGATTAGTGCTTTGCTACATAGGAAAACAGTGTAAAGAGCTATTAGTTTTGAAGATTATCTGTTTTCTAGTAAAAAAAACCCTCAAAAATGTTACACAGCTGTTAGGTAAGACAAGGATCAGAGGAAAAGAGAAGACATAGTGTTCTACCACTGGTAGAAGATACAGTCTAGATGCTTTATGAAGACCAGATGCTGACAACAGTGTTACGATTATCACTTTTTTTTTATTGTAGTGCTAAATGATTCCAGGTATTCCCATGAGTAAACTATGTCTAGTGAATTCCCACGTGATAAGCTTAACAGAAACGCCAAATCAGCTGCACCTTTTATCTTTCTGCAGCTTGAGAATTGTCAAGCTGCAGGCACTTTGTGAGACGGTAAGACTTCATGACTTGAGGTATCAAAGAAGATAGGAATAAAGACAAGTAGCACTCTCATTCTGTTGCTGTGTAGATTAAGATAAAAGAATGATTGCTTTTTGTATGATTATAGGCTAGCTAACTTTAGTGTGATATCAAGTTCATTGAAGGTGGTAGGGACCTGGACAGAAATTTTTCCAGATGGACAGCCTGCCTCACAAAAAGTAAAATACACCCTCAAATTAGATTATTGCAATAAAAAATAAATATCTTGCTACAGTGGTTTTTACATTAAGAGCACTCCCCAATATCTAAGTTATAAATTAGATGAAAAATTACAGAAAAGCTGTTTGACACATTTGAGTTATCAATATGTACCTCACACATGGTTATTTCTTCTTTTTTTTCTGACTCTCAGGTTTTGAATTGATTTTAAATCCAATTTTACTTAATCTTGTCCTAACCAATCATCCTGCTTAATCATGGGTGTTCATCCATTTTAGTGGAAAGTGTTGAAGCAGAAGGATTCAAGTAATTCCTACCAAAAACCCCAGACATTAACCAAAGATACCTTATTCAGAAGAAAGTTTTTCAAATTATCAAAAATCTAAGGAACAGCAGGACAAAGTTTGTCCAAAAAAGGCCAAGGTTCCCCCTGAACTTTGATTAACTTAGTCAAGACTTAACTGGAAAACTTCTGATTTGTGAAGAAAAAGAATAGCATTAGGGCTACTTAATGTCAACAGAATCTCAGAACCCTTGGGATTTTTACATTTTACATAAAAGCCTAATTTTATAATGTGTATGCCTTGTACTCTACAATATCTTTTCTTATCTATTAAGTAAGAAAATGTTCACTTGCAAGCATGGTAAATCATAATTTGGAGAGCTAACTCAGCAATTGTTTTTATGGACCACTAATTATAGAATACTTCCCCACAAAATTTCACACTGTTTTCTGCTGTTAGACACTTGCAAAGTTGTAATGTCCTGTACTTTAGAGAAATTTAGCTCCTCAAGTGCAAATAGTTACATCTAGTTTCTAACTATAATCTTATACTTTCACACTATTTATTCATAGAACATATATTGAACAAATATAGAAGAGAAATTACCTCTACACTTTCAAAGATGGGTAGGCTGGTCCAGACTATGACTTAGCATTGGTATTAATTGTAAAAATTTTGCCCATTAAAATAAAATTATTCAATGCAATAAATTTAAATTGTTTTGAAGTCTCCTGAATATTGTTTTTGTATCTTATAATAAAATCTTACATGTGTTTAAAGATGTCAGTAATTATTGATTTTAGATTCAATTGAATCTGATTTCTTGTGGATGCAGTGGGAATAGTGGCTCCTCAGCAGGCAGTTTGTAGTTCTTGACTCTCTGGAAATAGCTTTTGGAAGACTTCCCACCTCCCCACCCAGCAACCACACAATCAGGATTATTCCTCCACCTCTTTTATACCTGTGAAACCTCATGTCTTTTCCAGTCCCAGAAGAAGAACTTAGCAAAAGCAATTATGACCTGTATGCCCCCTTATGTTTTCCACAGTTGAGTTAAGGACCATGAAGACAGTAACACTACCTGGCAAGAACCCATCCACTGTTTTTCTTTCTTTCATCTATTGAAACTGAAAATTGATCTATTTTTAAATTTTATCTTGGGATAGAAGAGGTTAAGCATCAAGAAAACTTAAAATGTCTGAGAAATGTATTTAGCTTAAACTTTGTAGAGTAAACCAGGGCATTCTGATTTACAGAATGTATTAAAACAAAATGACCATTTCTGTAATAAAATTTCATGCTCCCAAATATAGGAGAAGCATTCCTTTTGCATGAAGACAGTTTATCTAAATAAATGGATTTGAATATACTTCAATAAATAGATCATAAATCCAGAAAAAAAAACTGCAAGGCAATGGGATTACTGCAATGATAGTATCAGAATCTTGTAATATTGTACGTTGTACAAAATAATGGAGTGCAATCTAAATTTTCCAATATATTCTTAAAGGGCCTAATCTGCCTGTGAAGACAACATTGTTAAACACTTTTTATACCCTATGACTACTTCTTGAACATACTGATCACCATATCTATTTTTTTTTTGTGTACCTTAGAGTACTTCTACATTTTTATACCACAATCACCTCAGATATTTTTAAGCCAGAAAACTGTAAATTTATGTGGAATCAGCTTTAACATATCCATTACAGTTTATCAGAAGTTCTTGTTAATATTAGTTGCAACACTATGTTTAGTGTTTAAATTACGCTTTTTTTCAGACTATCAGGAGTATTTTAATATCTTGTTTAGCAAAGAACTCTGTCTGAATTTGGAAAGACAGGTATTTGCTAGGGAAAGCTGGCGCTCGCCTTGGAATGGAGAATGTAAACTCCCTCCCTCCAAATTATTTTAATTTTGCAATTAAGGGCTTTCAGGCAAAGATATGAACTATTTTTTATATAGTTTTTATATAGTTTTTTACTAGAAATAGTAAAAATACAAATGTAGTAGTACAAAAAGAAAACCAAGCAAACAAACAAACAAAAATCCTAGAAACCCTGATAGAGTCAGAAATATGACCTGACACTCTGTTGGTCAGGGTGTTGGAAGCAGTCCAAAGCCATCCTCCTGGAGTGGCAGATGTGGTTCTGTTGGAGTAGAGATGATCCTGTAGAAAGGGTGCAGTGGTGGTGAGATGAGTACTATCTTCCTCTAGAACCCAGTAGAAAACAAGCTGCTTGGTGTTTCTGAGTCTCAGTTTTCAGGTGGGAACAGTTGGCTCCTCCCACTGGGTGGAGCATCTCACAATGGGATGATGTAATGTTATCAGTCATGTGGTGAGCCTTAATTGTCCATCAACAGTAGACAGTCACCTGAAGGGAAGATGGGTCATGGAAGACATAAAGAACACTCCTGCACCTGGTTTTAACAGCTGGTCCATTATCAGACGGCACCCACTCCCTCCCCCTTGGAGTTATGAGGAATGGGTTATACAAGAGATGAAGAAAACATCTCCCCAAGTGGTTTCAATGGATGGAAAATAGAATAAATGTTTTTGATTACATATTGCAACCCAAGACAAACAGTTAGGAAACAGTATTGAAGATTTTTGTTGTCCCTGAAAATATTTTACTGCTTTTCCAGATGCAGATCATGATTGGAAATAAAACTTGGAAACATTTTCATGAAGCTCAGTACACTCTGACTCATGCTAGGTTTAGAGCTGTATCTCTGAGGATCATTGGGCTGTGGTTTAGGCTAGTATGGACAGCAACCATTCTGCCATGTTTAAGGCTAAACAGATGAGGCCTCTGAGAAATGCTTATGTTTATCCTGATGAACAATGCACTTATGACTTTGAGAAGGAAGCTCCATTGACATATGCATTGGAAGATCCACAGCACAATCATGCTGGAAGTGCCAGAATGTTTACCTGCTTTCTCTGCCCTAGACTGTAAGAAGTTACAGGGTCTGAAAAAAACTGAGGGAGCACTGTAGCCACATTTGTTATTGGATCAGTACTGGATAGTGAACTCTTTTTGCAGCTTGTCTCTGGCATGATAAGCAAATGAGGTTTTGGGCTAGAGCCAGCATAATTTTTATTTTCAAAGCTGGACAGGTTAATAGATCAGAGTCCTGAGGAGCCAAGGTTAGGTCAAAATCCTAAAAAAGGCTCACTCCCATTTAAACTCTTTGATAATCATTGCATAGATATCTTTTTCCTTTTTAGCTTAATCACCACACATAGACTTTTCAGGTATCTCTTAATTTCTGTGTCATATATGCTATGTATGTGAAATGTCTGCTTCTGAAAACTTATTCTGGTGAAGACCTTATATAATTAAGTCTGAAATTACACTTTCACAGCAGCGAATACCTAAAATTGTTATTACAACTATACAGACCACCTCAAATTGACGGCCCTTCTCCTCATATTTTTCCCCAAAATACCAACTACTATTATGGGAAGTTTCTCTCCATTATGATATACACAACTGGGGTCATGAACTGGGCACAGAATAGTTTTCTAACCACAACACTGAAGACTGACAATCTCTGCACCTATTGACATATGGTGTTCAGGTTTCCTCTGTCACAAGGCAAGGGTAGTCATTGCATACATTCAGCCAGCAAAAGAGCAGTTCATTTGTTACTGTTGGTAACAAAGGTTGTATCTAAAAGATACACAACAGGGCTAGATAATATTCAGCTAGACAAGACTGCCACTGCTACAAATAAAAAAGTCTTTGCAGCATTACATTCAGTATTTCTAAAAGCTTATTGAAAGCACTTAACTGAATACAAATGCAACTTTTCTTCCTGTCTGTTGCTCCATGCATTAGATTATTTTTTTATGTTTTACAAGGAGACATCAATGCATCCTACTTTAGTTGTGAGTGAGATACAAGCTGATAATTCCACTGCTTCCCATCTATGGAAGGAAAGCAATTTTATTGTCAGCAAGTTTTGGAAGTAGGCACTGTATCTTTAGATTCTACATGTAGCAAGGAAATCAGCACTGTAAGCAGTAAGAACAGAGATTTAGCAGACACCTGAATATCTAACAGGGCTTGTCACAGAGCATCCTGGTGGAAGAATTAGTAGTGTAGGCTGTCTGAAGGATACAAGAAGGTAGGTAAGAGATGTGTAGGTGAAAAAAGAATTCTTCCCTGAACTGTCAATTCTGTAAGTCTCTCAAATTATTACTGGTTCAGGTTTATTTCAATTACTTTTTTACATAGACAATATAATTTCAAGTGCCAGGACTTCAGTATTCAGAGTTGATCTTACTGTCCTGGAAAGCCAGAGTTTAAGATGTGAACTGGACCTTTAAAAGAGGAGGAGGTCTTCACACATGGAAGCAAAATGGTGTAACACACTTAGTGATAGAGATTAGGCTGCCTATAGAGACATAAATTGTTTCACTCCAGAGTCCAATTTCCAGTTTCTCTCTCTAACTCTACAATAGCATGTATTTGATTCTATGTTTCAATTGGAATCATTGACAAATATAAAGTTTACCAGAAATCTTTTGCTTGATCCATTGAAATTTCTGTAAATAATATTCACATAAAAATTTATCCATAGTTCTGACACACCATTTTCTTCTTATGTGGACCTAGTTACCCTGTAAGATTTCCAGGAATAAAATTAATTACTGTGTAGGTTGAAGTTTCCCTTTTTTTCAGAAAAGTTACTATTTCAAATACCAATTTGTGCACTTGTTTAGTTTTAAAAATAGAAGTAGTAGTATGGATAAGAACGAGCTAAGTACTGTGTATGTTGACTATAATGACAAGGATATTTTTATTCCATTTTGACAGACATGAATAACAACAAAATCCTCTAAAATAAAATTATTCAAATCAGATTATTCAGGGCTCGATTGTGCTGCTCTTATTCATTTTGTTTTGACGGATTGGAGGGAATTGCTACTTAATGTGAACAAATGCAGCATGGCTAAAAATAAGAACTGGCTTTGAGGATATTTAGTCTCTTTTAAAGTCTATTAATCTTTTTCCCATGAAAACAAATGTGTAAGTAAAACAAGCTCCCTGAAAATATATTTCAATGTGTTATATTCCGAGGGGAATGAAATTTAACTTTGGTGCTCAACATTATTTGAGAAAATTTAGCATAACCTTTGATATGACAGAATAAAATAAAATATACCAGCATGTACATATTATATACACATATATAAAAGAAATGTCCTTTCACTTAGATATGAAATATACATACTCTTCTATGTATATTTCATATCTAAGTGGTTCAAATTTTCAAGACTACAGACCCATTTGTTTAGTTATAAATTTATTAAAATATGAAAGCATCAGTAATTTGTACATTCAATCTGTCTATAATTAAGTAAAAATATTGTGTGCATGCATTAACATACTGACAAATAGATACTGCATATTCAAATAATGCCCTTATTTGAATTGTGCCAAAGTATTGGCTAAAACAGCAGAGAAGTTTAAGAAGAAGTAGTCTGTTTCAGAGAACTTGGGATGAGTGACGACATGGGCAGAATCAACCAGACAATGACAGCTAAGAAGATGCAACACAGATGAATAGACCAGTTAAGTTTAGTCAGTATTTATTATTTCCTTCCTAAGAAATTTTGACATTTTTCATAGTGAACTGCAATCATTACAGCCTCTTAATATTTCTACAATGGAAAGATTAGACATTCCAGCAAAATCAGAGAGCAAATTCAGCAGAGGTAAAAGAAGATCAGAGTCTGCACCCTAGACTGGAACAATGTCATGGGAAGGTGGTGTCTCTCTTTGTGGCTCATTATGCTACATAAGGGACCCATGTAAGGATCATTACATTCAACTCCCAACTCCTCTCCGGACAATCTAAAATTAAACCATCTGACTAAAAGTGTTGTCCAGGTCGTGCTTCAATTCGGCTTGATGCTGTGACCACTCCCCTGTTCCAGTGACTGACCAACCTCTCACTGAAGAACCTCTCCTAATGTTAGACTTGAACTTCCCCCTCACACAGCCTTAATCCATTTCTTTGTGCCTTATTGCTGGTCACGGGAGAGAAGAAACCAGAGAAGAACCTGCTCACCTTGAGGAAACTGTGAACCACATAAGATTTCTTCTCAGTCTCCTCTTCTTAGTCTATCCTCTCTGCCAGGTCGCTCCACCCTTGAGAGAGTCCACCCTTGAGAGTCCTCCTAATTTTATCATCCACAAATTTATTTAATGTGCTTTGTTGTTTTTTCATGGCCTGGTTCTTGGTAGCAGAGCAACCACATTGATGGCCTTTGTTAGAAGATTTTAGAAGTTTCCACCATGTTTGGCAGAGCCAATCTCATCACCGAGATTTTCTTCTGTTGCTCCAGGAGAGGAGTCCTTCCCCTGTGAGACTGTGGGGTCCCTCCCATGGAAGACAGTTCTCTGTGAACTTCTCCAGCGTGGGTCCACTCTCATAAGCAGCAGTCTCCCAAAATTGCTGCAGTGTAGGTCACTCTTCCATGGGGTGCAGTCCTCCAAGGAAGATGGACATGCTGCTTGGCCAATTAAAAAAGCTGAGAATGCCTCTGTGATGACAAGTTTAAGAAGAAAATCAAGCCAAAGGGGGCACATTTTCTTGTAACCATAGAAGAGAAGGAAGTGAGGACATAAGAGGGAAACAACATGGAAACACCAAGGTCAGTGGAGAAGTAGGGGCAGGAGTTGCTCCAGGTGCTGGAGCTGAAATTCCTCTGCAGCTGTGGTGAGACCATGGTGAGGCAGCTGTGCCCCTGCAGCCCATGGGGATCCACAGGGGATGCAGAGATCCACCCACAGCCCACAGGGACCCAACACAGAGGATGCAGAGATCCCCTCATGGCCCATGGGGAAGTGGGTTGATGCCTGGAGGAGCTGTGATCGAGTGGGAGACCCAGTGGAGAGAGGGGCCCTGCTCCCAGGCTGGAGCAGTCTGTCCTTGGGAGGACTATACCCCATGGAAGAGTGACCTATGCTGCAGCAATTTTGGGAGACTGCTGCTTATGAGAGTGGACCCACACTGGAGAAGTTCACAGAGAATTGTCTTCCACAGAGACCCCACAGTCTCACAGGGGAAGGACTCTTCTCCTGGAGCAACAGAAGAAAATCTTGGTGATGAACTGACCAAGACCCCCACCCCCTGTTTCTCTCTGCTGTCAGTAGGAAGGAGGGAGGGGCTGGGGGAAGACAAGGTTTTTAAGGGCTTATTTAACTTCTCATTATCCTCCTCTGACTTTGGTAGTAATAAATTTGGTAATAATAATTTTGGTAGTAATAATGTTGAGTCTGTTTTGCCCTCCAAGTGTTATCTCCTGGCCTTTTAACTCATGCAACCTTAATTAATTTTTTCTCTCTTCCCAGCTGTGGCAAGGGAGGGTGTGTGAGCAGCTTTGTGGGTGCCTGATGTTTGGCCAGTGTCAAACCATGACAGGTATATTCGATTTCTGCATCTGTATGATTAATAAAAAACATTAAAAACCACTGAACCTAAAGCAGACCCCTGGGGAACCTCAGTGGTAACAGGCTCCTAGTGTGATCCATGCCCATTTATCGTAACCCTTTGAGCCCAACCCCCCAGCTCGCTGTTCATCCAGCATGTTATGGACTTGTCTACAGGTGTGCTGGACTTCTTTTACAGAAGGATACTATGTGAGACAGAATCAAAAGCTTTGTTAAACTAAACTCTAACAAGCCCTCATCCTCTGGATTCTCTTAATCACAGGTGTCTGTCACCTGTGTTTGTGGTGGAAAGGGGAATTCAATACCATTTCACTCAACTGAGTGTGATACTTACCATGGTGCAAATAGTCTGGAATTGTCACAATGTGACAATGTTTCTTTGACTCTTCTGGATAACATTTGCAAAATAAGCCTTAGGATGGTGTGGAAAGGCCACTTTGCACTGCTCCGAATGGCAGATTGATAGCCTCATACAACAGCTTTTATGTGACAGATGTCTGCTTTTTATGACAGAGTTTTAGGGTAACAAGGTGAAATTAGAAAGGTATTGAAGATCAAGGGACATGAATAGATGAAAATCAAGTCAGAATTGAAGTTGTGTACATTCACTACTGGTGTCCAGCTGTTTAACATTGCTTATTAGTCCTACCATAGTGGACTGCACTGCTTGTCTCCAAAAGAAAGCTTGGCATAAATGTGAAGTGAAAGAACTCAAAAATTAAATTACAGGTTAGAACAAGTATGAAGAGTCTCTGGTTTTAATTTTTTTTTCCTTTTAGTTTTGCAAAGAGGACAAGAGAAAACCATATCACACTCCAAATTTTGTGAATCTAGGATAATCTAGCAAAACTCTTGTCTACTGGGGCAGACCACTAACGACAAAGCAATGCATTAAAATTCCTCTTGGTTCATTATCATCAGAATCTGTTAATGCAGCTATGCTCTAGCTAACCTTATGTGCTTAATAGGATGATAATTAATCTCAATGAAAATTCTCAGTTAATTAGTATGGAGTTCAATTACATCTGCTATGTCATCTAGGTTTCTATTCTCCTCAGATAACATTTAATGATGATCATTTTCAGTTTCCTCCTTGAATGAATTTTATGCAGGCAATTTTTTTGGTGGGCTGAAATGCAAATTTTACATTCCCTGAAGTTTTATGGATTGATTTTTTTTTTGTTTTACTTAATAATTAATATATTAGAACTCCAAATATGATGCTTGAAGAATGATCAGTTTAGGTTCTATTTATTTTATAATATGGAGGGCTAAATTATTCCTCTTTTTCCTCTTTTTTGTACTTAGAGAATGCTTTATCTGTGTTGACTGTATCATTCAATTCAGAGGTGTGGCTGCATCTGCAGATTGTAATGAAAATGGTGAGTGAAGACATCTGCATCCTGATATCCAGTTTCTGATTTGCTGTAAAGCTTTGTATCAGGTCCATCTACACATCTACTTTTTAGTACTCTTGTAGAACTATCAGCACTTTTGTGCGCAGCACATTGGAGCACTTATATCCACTGGGAACTTTAAAAGAAAAGTATGAGACTAATACTCAGATTAAACTGAAGCCAGAGTGGCTGTTAGCATGATATGATCTGTGGCTAATATCCAAAAACTTTGAATTTAGCATCATTGTACTATAGGACTGTGAGCATATTGTGGGAAGCACTGGAAGTGAGGACAGACTGAGCAGCTGGCTTCTGTGGTCAACTCTGACAGTTGTGGATGACAGTCGCTAGTAGAAATGTTTAGTTTATGCTAAACATACAATTTTATTAAAATATCACCTGTTTATTCTCTCTTTTTGTTTAGTGGAGAACATCTTCCTGTTGTGGCAAGAGAAACAAGGACATGACATGGCAACCAGATTGCTGAGGAATTGTGGAATTTGAGGCATTTGAGCTGAAGCCAGCTGGATTTAGCTGAGATATTTCAAGGCCGACTTTTTCAAATGAGTTTGGATTTGGTTGTATTTTATAATTTGAATGATAAAAGACAGGGGGAGGTGTTGGTTGTTTGGGGTTTTTTATAATTTTCATAACATTTCTTTGTGGATGGAACTTGGGAAGAAGGTCAGATGAGGGAGACTATGTGCCTAGCGTTTCAATAAACATAAGTCTGGAGATCAGGAGATAGTCTCACACCTAGCAGAGGTGTCTGAAAAGGAACTAATTTCAGGGGTTTGTTGTAGCTTTTTTTAACAAACAATTAAATTTGCTCTGTGATATGCACTAGATTCAAATTAAAAGTTTAAGTAGACAAAAATGTTTAGCTAGAATTGATTCCATGGCAGGAAACATTGAGAAATTTCTGCCTCAATTTGTCCAGATTCTTCCTGTAGCATCCTCTGTCTTGCCTCAGATTCCCTGGGTTGTCTGTCTGTCCTTGTCATGGCACTCAGCATCCCATCCTCCATGGCACACAGCACTAGGAGCAGTTTTCAGAGACAGACTGCACTCTGGGAGTGGAAGAAATTACTGTCATGATCATGGTCAGGTACAGCACCTAAAGACTAAAGGATACCCTACCCTCTAATGCTAATTCTGAGCTTTACTGTCAGTATAGATTCAGTCACAAATTGTTTCACTTAAGAAGTAATGCGCGTTTCCAAAGAAAATGTGTGAAAAGGCAGTTCCAAGCTATCTGGAGACTGTGGCCTGTAGCAAGTTTTACTATTAGATTCACAAACGTCTTAAATAGAAAAACGTTTGCAACTGCAGCAACATGGCTGTTCTCCCTTCCCTGAATGTCCAGTGGTGAAGCTCCATCAGAAAAAAAGTATAAGACATTCTAACACAGAATCAGTAATTTACAATAACAGCTGCTAACTCTGCTCAGAGGAAATACAGATAGACTAGAAAGGGCATCTCTCAAGAGAAGTGCTGAAGTCATTATTAACACTGGGACAGTTGTTACAGTGAGTAATTTAAAGACTCACTGAAATGATAATTTCATCCAAGTTCCACTTTCAGGGAACCTCAAACCCTTCCCTGTTACTTATTTACATAATATTAGGATGTGGCATTGCCATGAAGATTTCCTTTCTCCTTCATTATTGCTGGAATTAAATTGCTTCTACAAGCATGTGCTACATGATGTTCATCTACATGACATTGTAAGCTTATTAAATAAATTAATCCAGTGAGATCTGAGCCCAAAACTTAAAAACAGAAGTGAAAAATTAATTTTAAAATGTCTATGTTTTAAGATTTACATGTATAATTGTTAATAATTCCGTATGCCTGGAAGTTTAATTATCTCTAGAAGATTGTTTGGAAGAGACTGATTAAATATTTGAGCCTAAGGCTTTGATATTCATTACCTCTAAGAAAAAAATGCATTGCTTTGGGATTTGAAAGGTTTTTTTAAATTCTGCAAAGAAATTGAAAGTTATCTGAGGTTTATTTATGTCACTTAGTCTTCTTTCCTCTTTTTTGAAACTGAAATATAAAGCTTTGCTAAGGTCAAACTGTGTTGCCAATTATCACAAAATAAGAAGCATTCTTAGCTCTTGCTTAGGCACATAACAAATATGTAGAAACACATAACACTTTTTCTGGAATATTAATGTTCCAGCAGCACTGTCAAGATAGCAGTTATGTATTTGTGGGGTCAGGCATGGCCCTCTTCAGAGGCCACAGCAAGCAAAGCACATATTGGCACAAATTCTCTCTGCTTTCCATATATCAGCAACATCCACCTATTCTGCATAAAGCCTGAAACTCAGGACTGAATATATTATGAAAGAGGGAAACAGAGGTGATCAGAAATTGGGCAAAGTCAAGAGTGAATACCTTCTGTAAAGCATGGACTAAGCATCCTTGCCCATTTTGCTGTATGTTGTTAGGCAATGGGACATCTTCCAAGTAAAAATGTTTGAAATTGTTTTGTGAACAGATTTTGCCCATCAGATTTTTTCCTTGTTTGGATCCCCAGCAGAGAGGGAAGTTTCAGACCAGCACAGGATGTATTTTTTATTATTTTTCACATGCAGGGTTGATTGAGGACACAGCATTTGGCAAGCAAGTGTGAAAGCTGTAAGGAAACAAGACAGTGCTACATTTAAGATTTTTATTTTTCTTCTTTTTTTTTCTCCAGAAAAACAATTTTAGCACTTCAAAGAGACAGTCCTTAGAGCAAATATTTTGCCTAATGGTACTAAGCAGAGTTGAGAGTACATTTTCAACTACAATATAAAAAGCTGTTATTGTGTACCCTTAATTACAGGTTAAGTGCATATTTAGTTCTTAAAATGGGTAATAAATACAATGCAATCAAAGTGCTCTTCGCAGTGGTTCTTTTCCATTAGCAAAAAATTGCTATATTTCCATTAATTATGAATAGAAATAATAATACACAAGCCAAATAATACATGTCATTTAGAAAGCTCTTTTAGGTAAATGTAAGCCCTTTCTTTTGTTGTTGCTTTAATGTAGAATGTCTCTGACACAGATGTTAAATAATGCTCTTTTCTGTAAATCTGAAGATTGCATTTTTGAGTGTTTTACTGCTTGGTGAAAGCAGAGAGTAATGACCCTTGTACTCACTACCATACATCATGGTGCTGGTTTTATCAGAAGAAGTCTTTGGGAATGCAGGTACCTTGTGCATAAAACAAGACAGATACATGATTGCTTTGCTTTATGCTGAGAGAGGTTCATCTCCTCCCAGCATGTGTGATGCTCTCCATGGTACTTACAGGAGGTGTGCCCTTGATTCACTGCTGCCAATAGTCCCTCACATTTTACCCTTTCTTGCATCCACTCATCTCTGTCTTGAGCACCTGCAGCTGGTCAGAGGTTTTGAGGCAGCTCTGGACTATGGTGTCCCAACCATGGGGTGGCAACAGAAGAAATTTCATCTTCCCATGGATCTTGCAACTACTCTTGTCACTGCCGGAAGGCTGAACCCATGGCTCCTCAGTGCCTGAGGACTTCTTCCATTTCTTCTTGCAGTCCCTCCTGGCATAGCACACCCTTCTGACCACTCCAACATGTATCCCCATGCACCCACTCCACAGCTCAGCAACCTCTTACACATGAAGAAGAGGAGCAAGTTTTTACTTTCCAGCACAAAGGTTTTCTACCTCAGACAGCTCCTGTCAGGAGCAACTCTGCCCTCTGCCTCACCATTCCAGCTGGCTTCACCACATGTGGGACAGTGTAAAAAGCCACAGAAGATTTCCCCAGGCTAAAACATATACATCAGAGCCAGTGAACTCTCAGGTTTGTGATACTCAGAGGACTAATGCCAAACTCTGCCAATGGAGCCTGGGCTGGATACTCCTACTCCTTAAGGCACAGCATTTCAACCACTGAGAGGATGCAGAGGAATCTGATGTGAGCACTTCACTGACTCGAGAGGAATTTTTACAGATCTATACCTTGTAGATACTCCTTTAGGCCTCTGGATTTGTAAGGCCAAGTGTGCTAGAGTAACTAAATGTACTATGAATATTGCTCTCTTAGATTCTTAAGTACTTTAGATTGGCATTTAAGTGAGTTACTGTTGTGCTTATAGTAAATTAAGTAGAATATTTTGTTAAATTATTTAAATTAGACTATCAATTTTGTGCTGCTAAATTGAAGTCAAGTTAAAACCTTTAGGCCTAAACCCTTGGTTAAGTCTGGCAAGGGCATGTCAAACTCTGAAACTTGTGATTCAATGGAAAGGTCTTCTTCATGCCTTTCTATCTTTACCTTTTCCCACCTTGTCCTTTTTCCACCCCCAGCCTCTGTATAGATAATTTGAAGTTGATTTTGGGTTTGGATTGATTGATTTTAGATGCTTCTCTGCACACTTTAACCATCTGGTTAGCTGTAGACTGGACCTTGGCAATGAGTTCTGTCATGCTGTCACTACTATATTAAAACTGCTTTGCCAACACCTTTGCTGGTGATTCTTTGAGTGACATAAAACACTCATTCACAGCATTGCTACTCCAGTTTTATGGCTGAAATATTTCCCTTGTCTAAGGATGAACTTGTTATTGGTGGCTCCTAACCTGGGAAATTTCTTCTGCCAATTTTTTGTTTCCTTTGTAGCCAGAAGCTCTTTTCTTTCTATTGCCACATACTTTCACCCTGGAAGAAAGAGGACCAATATACTTTGGCTTGCAGAATAGGGCAGTCATCTATGGGTATAGACTGTCTTCACTTTCTGTAGGTTTTGTCAGTATTTTCATTGACTCATACACTTCCAGAAGTGAACTGGCACAGAAAACATTTTAAGAAAAAGCACCACTAAACAATAACCTTTCTTTAAAAAAAAATTCTTAACAAGGGAAAGAGTTTGATGAATTGCTGAAAATTGAATGTGGCAAATAAGTGAAGGAAAGTGCTTGGTGAGGAAGAGTTGCAGACTGCTTTGTTCTGCACAGGCTCTGTTTTACAGAAACCAGTCAGGAGATATTCTGGCAGCAGCGAGCTGGGGGAAGGGGCTAGATAGGCTGAACAGTTTCTTATGGGACCTTCCAGAAACAGCTTTTCCTTACATCATTCTTGTTACTTGTAGTGGATTTTCCTATCAGCAAACAATGATTCAGAGAGCAAAGAGGTCTAGGTTAGGATGCAAGCAAGTAACAAGAGAGGACCCAAAAAAGGAAAGGTAACCTTCCCGGGCCCACCAGAGTCAGCCTTGTTAATGCAGTTGCTCCTTTCTATATCTCCAGTGTTTGGAATTAGGTGAGAAAAATTAGGTATGCTGTAGTGTAGCTGCTGTTATTTAATTTCCACTTTTCTTTTACACAGGGTGAATATCTACAGGTGAAATGGGGTCTCTAAATGAAGGCTGTGACATGGTTAGTACCAGTTCCAAAAGGACTTTGCAACCTAGTACCTTAAAATATAATGGTGTCCTTGACTGAGAGCTTTTTCAGTCAAAAGAAAGCCACTGCAATTATAGAATAAAATAATCAAAAGCTGCTTACTGTGTTTTCTACCTTCATCATGTTTCCCTAACAATAGTTACTTCTGCTTGGTTAGGAATCTTTGTCCAGGGGAAAAATATCAAGGAAACTGCAGGTCATGAGTTAACCAGAAAAATGCAGTCAGGTATGGAAAATACCCATAACCTTCTTTTAAAGCAGTTCTGAATGACTTGGCTGTATTCATGCTCATATATTATCAGCTCCCTCTCATCTCAATACTGGAAAAAATTTCAAAAGATGTGTTTGGCCTTTGGAGAGAGCCCCTTAAAAATAGTTCTATTTTTAACAAAAGCGCATCTTTAGAATTTTCATCATCTTAAGAAAGACTTAATCTGTTCCATGAATATCACTCATCAAAAGAATTTTTGCTTTTATAGAATTTCAAACAGATTGTGAGGAAATAAGAAGGAACCCTGTTGTAAACAAAATCTTATGGCTGATGTTTAAAAAGCCTATTTTTTTGTGCATCCCTGACAGCTACATCTTTGTAAGAGGCTTATCTTTCATTTCTCTTTCTTCTATGAAATATTGGTAATCTACTAAGTACTTTTTATTTTTATTTCTCTTTGAATGTTTTAACTAGGACAGGGCAGAAGGTACTAATAAGAATATTCTGAAATTTATCACTTGAGTTCATGCTGGACTTTGAGGAGTTAAATAAAATAAAGTCATATTTTTACATCCTCTCTTTTTTTTTAGAAATCAAGTTTATATTGCAGTCTTCAGAAGCTACTGTTGATATAAATAACCAATAGACTAAAAGAGGCTTTTTTAAAATAAAATAGAGAGATGTTGCCTTTCCTTTTATTGTAGATACAAGGGTATGATTTAGGGTGGGTGGATGCTGTCTGTCTTCTTCCTTTCTGACTTTGGTGGGCGAACTAGTTTATTTTACTTTTCTTGAGTAAGATTGTACTAGGTTAAGCTCTCTGCTGTTCGTAGAGGATATAGTCTTAAGTTGTGCCAGGAGAGGTTTAAGTTGGATATTAGGAAGAATTTCTTCAAAGAAAGAGTGATTGGTCTTCAGAATGGACTGCCCAGAGAGATGATGAAGTCACTGTGAAGATGTTTAAGGAAAGACTGGATGTGGCACTTAGTGCTGAGGCCTAGTTGACAAGGTAGTGTTGGATCATATGTTTGACTTGATGATCTCAAAGGTCTTTTTCAGCCTAGTTGATTCTGTGATTGTGTAATGTACTGTCATGTTTTATACTGAAATCTAAGTAAAAGTCAGCAAAATAAATATTGACTCTGAAGGTCTGGAAGTAATTTCAGAGGCAGCGTTTCTTTTATCCCTGTAATAAATACAAGCTTTTGCTGGTTTAGCATGGATAGCAAGAACCAATTAGTGACTGGCTTTGAAATTGACAGCTAATGTAGCAACTGGAGAAGTGATACATCTCTGTGAACACACAGGGTTAAATATCGGAGGATTCTTAGGAAACTCCCCTTTTCCTCCCTGCTTTAGAACAGGTAACAGCAGCCTGGCCCTGGCCTGGCCGTGCCCCCGGGCCGAGGGAGATGTCAGCCAGGCCCGGAATGCAGCTGTGGGCCCCGATTGTCACCGAGGGGTGGGCAGGAGGCTCCCACCAGCCAAGCCGCACAGATCTCTCGGTGTCACTTCTCCCTGGCTCATCCCGAGGGCTTTGAAATCCTAGTGGAGCCTGGGCAAGATGTTAACTCCTTTCTTGCACCAATGAAACTTACACAGCATTAAATCCTCTCTGAGTGAGAGAAAAAGCCAGACTGGGTGTAATAAATGAGGCAGGGACTCAGATGGAACAAAAAAAGGCACCTCGTTTATTGGTAAAACCCCCGAGAACGGGAGCCTGAGATAAGCCCAGGTGCCACTCAACAAGCCAGAAAAAAAATGCAAACAGTGCAAGAACAGCAGCTACTCCTTAGGACACAAAGTTCCACCAGAGAACCCTCAGGAAAGGCTCAAAGTCCCTTTTATACCCTCTTGCTCCCATTGATTGGTGGGCTCAGGATCCTCGCTCTGATTGGTTCCTTCTCTGAGGTTTGATTGGCCTTTAGCGAGGACCATCCTGGACCAATCGTTTGACCAGGGCATCGAATGATTGGTCCATCCCATCCACAAATCCGAGGTCAGAACTCTGACACCGCTTCCATGATGTCCACAGAGCCATCAATCCCTTTAGAACTATCCCCCAACCTTCAACACATAACCCTCAGAAACACCAGTTACCTACAACAATTACAAACTTTGACACACAACCCTTAGAAACATCACCCATCCACAACAATTACACATAAACCCCTGGAAAAATTTATTTACTTATAACATGGGGAAATATAAGGGGAAAATATGAAGATATCAAAGTCGGTAAAGGAAGAGTTACCCCTTAGATGGAAGTGATAAGAAGATGCCCTGTTTTTTTAGGCTGAAAGTCTTTTGTGAGCTATGGAAATGTGGATTGGGAAAAATGAGTGTTCAGATTGTGGATAAGAAAGGTATTTGTGATGGACTGAGTGAATACTGAATTAGTAGCTGTGATCCTGGATCCCATGAGATGTTTGAACTGAGAGAGATGAGATAAGAAGCCCTCTGTGCCAGTGAAGAAGTGAAAAGAGATCACTGTTCCATGAGATGAAGAAAATCTTTTGAATTTGAAATGTCCATTTTTAAAATGACACCCCAGTTGTGTCCATGACCCATATAGAGTTCAGGAAAGTTGCCAATGGGAGGGACTTCACAAAAGCAGGTTCCCAGGCAGCTGTTTCTGTGACGGGTAAGACCCACAAGAGAACTGTTATATGTTGTCAGTGGGGAAATTCCATGGCAAACTAAAGACTTCTCTCCCTCCAAGTAAACTGATGAAAGAATATTTTATGGGTGGCAATTGATCAAGAGTTCTGAGTTTTATCTCCTTGCATTTTTTTGTGGGAAAGTGAACACTTGTGAGGGGAGGAGAAGTGTTTTTGAAAGTTTCAGTTTGATTCTCATTTTCTTCTTTTTGTGTGTATTAATAAATTTATCTTTTTACCCTTAGAGTTTGAGCTTGGTTTGCTTTTCTCCTAATCCTACCTTACAGTAGAAAAGACACTCAAACCTCTACAGCCTTTTTTGCCACTTACACCTGTTAGAGTTGATAGAATGGATCATTTGAGCACTGAGACCAGATGTTACTCATTGAACATTTTCAAAAGACATTTCATGGTTTTGGTACTCATTTAACCTGTGAAAAAGCTGTCGATATTTCTGTTACCAGCACCAATTTTAGTTTTGTCATCACAGTAATTTCTAATATTCCAACACCGAACAATCACAAGCAAGTATGTTTTTATTCAGGATGATAAGTTCAGATGACTCAAATAATGATCAAATTAGTTAAGATAAATTTTAACTCTGGAATAACACAGAACTGGCTGTTGTAGTAAGTTGCAACATATTTTGCCAGCTGTAGCTAAATGGAAAATAAACCCCCCACATTATTTGGAAAAGGGCAAACTGATACAGTTTCCTTTTTGTTGTTTCAAATAAACTTTCGAGATGATATTTTACATGCTTTACAGATAGCTATTGGGACCAAAGCCCTCCTGTTTTCTCAGATGCTTTTAATTTACATCATTATTATTTCACTCAGAGTGGATATAAGTCTCTTTGTCAGTCTGCAAGTTATGTTACTTCAGTAAAAATATTTGATTTCACAAGCCCATGAGCATTAGAACAGCTGCCACAGAACATGCCACCCCTGAGGATAGATTTTATATTATCTTGTCTTGCTGAATTGCAAAGGAAGCAGAACACTTTCTCAGCATTTGTTCACAGTGCTGCCTTGATGCAGATAGCACAGATCAAGCAGGAAACACCTTCCCTCCCCTCAGCGTCATGAGATACTGAAGGAGATACTTTTGCTGGAGATGATTTTTGTATGCATGTAGAGTCACAGCTTTTGACAGTGAATCTTGATTTTCATCAGTTAAAATGCATGCAACATTTTTCTGTAAGGAATTGTCTTATTTGATAGGTAAGCTGTGGAAATAGAACAAACCTGTTAATTTTCTGTGAGATTCTATGTGTCGGCACTATCTCATGCAAATAGCTACATGGCCTTTGTGTCTTAAGTTCTGATAGTGGAATGTTTCAGGATGAACATCTTTACTTGTTTTCCTTTATTTTTTATTCAGTATTAATCTACATTTAGTATTTTTCTTCTTTTACAATTTTCTATGTGAAGTTCAGTCAATTCAGTTTTTGTCTATATATAAAAGTGCTATTTAACACAAGAGACTGCTTTCTGAATTCCAGATAAGACTGTTGTGAAGACATATCCTTCTCTGAGTAGGATCAATCTAGTTTCATCTTTGGATATACTCCACTTGGATTTTTGGATTTTAAAGATAGTGGTAAAAATAGTGACAGAAGCATGTAGATGAGGATGGATTGGGTCTTGTGCAAGAAGCCCTCTAAATACTGGTAATTACTTTGTTTTCTGTGTTCTGCAATAAATTAGCTACAATAATAGACTAACATTATCTTGCAGCTTATCTAAAAATTCACTGTACTGCTTACTTTTCTTCCTGGAAGACGTCATATTGGGACTTATACTTTTAGGAATCATAAATAATCTTGATATTGATTTGAAACATAGTTTCTAGTGCCTTGTGGTAAAAATTAAATAAACCTAACATCCACACAGGGCTGCGTGATTCTTCTCAGGAGATATATAAGCAAGGTTTGAAACTGTTGACACAGAGCCTGTTTTATTGCTGTCAGGGGAATGATAGTGGGCAATTACATTCTCAAGTAATTGCAATCTTCAACATAAAAAATGGAAAGCACAAATGAGCTTTTTGCATTTTAATTCTGGGAACTTCTATGCTCATTTTCAATGCCTGTGACTTCTTGTACAAAATTGGCAGATGCTTATCTGAAAGCATCTGAAAGAAAGATGAGTCTTTCTTGCTTTGTTTTAGTTCTTTAACTTCACTTAACCTAATTTAAGCCCTTAATTCTAGTTTGGAGTTGTCCACCACTCTCCTTTTATTTTTATCTCATGTCCAACTTAAATTTTGACCTTTTGAAAAAAAAAATCCTGGATTGCTGTCCTTCTGAGTTTATTACCATGTATATCCAGGTATTTCAGGTAGTCCTGAAAGTATTTGAAGTAATTTCATGAAGTTGGGGATGTTATGTTGTTTATATATAGAAGGACATCATCTTCAATCATCCCTTTACAAAATTCAGACCCCCTGCTGGAGGAAGAACTTCCACAGAATTAAAATAAATAAAAAAGTAAATTCTTTTTCTACATCTGGATCAAAATCTAGACTATGCTTTTCATTGGTTATGGAATCACTACAGTTACACAAAACCTAAAAAGCTGTGCATTTGTATCATAGCCATCTTTTATAATTTTTACCATTGTAGCAACACTTTCACATGGGTTCCCTAGCACTTGCTGAATCTGTAATCTGGTACTTTAAATTACTAAAACAATCTCTTATGTTCATCTTCTACTTCTCCAAAGTTCATCCTGAGTCCAACTTTTTCCTTAAAACAATCACCAAGGAGGAAAGGCCTTTGAATATTTTCTAAAAAGACTGAATTCTGAACACGAAAGGCTCAAGTGTTTGCAAGCATTCAGTTCTTGTCTCTAATTCATTAATACCTTAAAAACCTATGCATTTTAAATTATTTACAGAAAGGTGCTAAAATCAGTGTTCAATGTCTGTTTGGGTTTTGTCTTCAAGGGTTAGTATGTCCAAATGATTTGTCTTGAAAATGCATCTTGTCTATTGAGCTTCACAATAATTAAACAGTAGTAGCTATTATGTTGTTAGATTTTCAGATTTCAAAATTAGGACAATTGCCTAGGGCTACGAATCATCACTGGGGTATTCATGGATGTCTGTCTGTCTGCTATAGTTTTGAATGCATGCTAAAAAACAGGCTTTGAGACGTGTTCTGAGCAACAACATCTTGCTTGCTTTTCATGTGAGCATGTAGCAGTCAAGATTGATAAAATACATACAACCTTGTCAAAGTGCCTACAATGCTGCAGTCCTACTGTGCATTTGGAGCCAGCTTCTCACATCTGGTTAACAGCTGTAAAGCTCATTTAAGTTTTCACTAGGAAAAAACCCAAAGAAAACCAACATTTGCTCTAGTGTTTTGTTTTGTTTCATTTTTGTTTGTTTTGTATTGTTTCATTTTTCCCAGCTAATAAAACCAGAGCTTTACCTTAGTCAGAAAAGAAAGTAATATTTACTAATTTTATAATATTACTAATTTTCTAAAAGTTGTATCATCTGCCTTGTTGTGGTGTGCATTTTGGGTTTTCTAAAATTTCTGTATAATTTTTGTATCCCAGTTTCTGTAAGTGTTCATCCACCCCCACCCCACTTTCCTTAATCACTGTCGTTAAGCCACATAATAGGCTTGGCTCTCTCTATTGTATCTCCTTAATAGCCCTGTCCTGGTGCTTTGTATCTTATCTGTGAACACACCCCTGGTTCTTGATGGCCCTAGCTGACCCAGGTAGCTCAGCCAAGGCTTCAGGTATCTCCACACCCCTTTTATCCCTAAATGGCAATGTCAATGCCCCCTGTACCTAAATCACTCCCCTTCATTTCCATTACTTACTCCCCTGTACTTACAGGCAAAGAAGACCCAAGACTGACACTGACATACTCACGCTTTGACCACCTGGGCCTTCGCCCTGAATAAACACCTTCCTAAGTAACACCAAGTGTGAGCTGCTCCTTTTCTTCCAAGCAAAGTCACATCTCTGTCTGAAATCTGGACCCAAAGGATTAACTCATTATATGGTATCTGAAGAGCAGAGCTAGCCAGAGAGAGAAGCTCGGAAGAACCATACTGCCTATTTCTAGAAACAGATTAGTCAGTATCCACTGTAGCAACCTTTTACCATGTTGGTGTTAGGATGCAGATTATCAAAAAATATGCCCCTCAAGTCAATACTGCCTTGCTGTAAGGAAGTAGATAAATCCTGCTAACTCAGCTTCTCAGCTAACCTCCTGCTTTCCTGGTAGGCAATGTAATTAATACATCCAATTCAGAGAGTCCTGAACCTGCAGCACAGTGTAAAGAGACTCCTACAGAGCCAGGAAATCATGAGTAGGCTTTATGAGTGCTAAGTATCCACTAGGTTTTTATTTCAATAAATGTAGCTCTTACAGTAGTTTGTACAAGACATAAAGCAGCACCATGAGTACTTGATGTTTGCTGCACCATTACAATTTCCCTAGCAATCATTTTTTTTATAATATGCAGCATTTTTAGCCACATAGTGTTCTGTGATGTGGTCTTAGAAACTGACCAGAGCAAACAGTCCTATTTATTTTCATGGGAAAGTATACTTCCCTGTGTACTGTCTGAGAGTGCTGGAAGTAATTTTTGCACAGGCAAACAGGAAAATGAAATTAATTTGTTCATAGATGCTGTACATCTGGAGTATGAGGTGTTGTAGGGAACCAGAAACAGTTCAGGTACAGGGAAGTCCTAGATCCATGCTGGAATAAGAAATAGGCCACACACAATGCTCCACTGCCCCTCAGGTCTTCCTGCACCATCATGGGCAACCATGCAGAGAACCTCCTACATTATCCAGCGACACTAGTGATGTGCCTTTGTGCATTGCAATCTGATGCCGTGAAATTAGACCACTAACCTTTTTGTCTTAGAAATTGATGCATCCTAAACAGAAGCTCACTGGTACCCTCAAGTACAAAGGCACAAAAACATAATCTGTACAGCTGTTTCAGGATTTGTAGCAGCTGTTTCATTTGAAGCACATTCAAAATCAACAGCCGTTTCACAGGAGTTCATTGGGAAATTACAGTATTACTATCTTGGTAGGACAAGCTCCTAGTAAATAACTTCAAATCTTCACAGAGGCCTAGATATGATGGAGAATCCCTATTCTCTTTTCCTTTTTTCTGTCATTTGCTTTGATCAGAGCTAGTTTCTATTCCCTATATCCTTTTCCCCAAATGGAGCCTTGCAATCCTTGCTGTAAACGCTGTAATGCAGTCTGTGCTTTCTGATGTAATGAATACTCCCCTAAGGCTGTCACCAACCTTTTTTGTTCTGTAGTATCACAATGTCAGCAAAAAATTAATGAGCAATCCTTGATGTTTTGGCATCATGAGTTACACTTCATAATGAAAAGGTAAAGAACTCATGATGGGAAAAAATGCCTACACACCTGTAAAATTTTTGGTTAGTATCTCAGAAAGACTTAAGGGGCCAAGACCAGGATTTCACTTTCATTTCTTCTTATCTAAAGTACTCACATACAGTTGAGAAAAGGTACTTAGTAAGAAACTAGCAATGCACTTGCAGGAGTAAAAAGAGGAAAAAAAGGAATATGAAAGAGAAGATGTAAGGAACAGAGTGCAGCTGTTTGATGTTTAATTGCTATATATCATACCAATCTAACATATCTAATATTGATATATCTAATTTTGGTAAGCTTATCTTGGAGATATTTTATGAATAACTCTATGAAAATAAATTCTTCTATTCTCTTAAATAGTGTATTGTATAATCTACTCTGACTAGCATGAAATAATTTAAGGATATTTTGTGTGATATCTGACATAGAAATACTTAGCAAAGGAAAGTTAACTTAGTCGAAATAATCCAGAGCAGTCATAACATCCCAGAGTGCCACAATATTTCTACCACCAAGTTACTCCCATGAATTTTGTATGGAAAGGAGGGGGAGGTGGTACAATAAGATGAATATGTGGATGTCTTGAATGCTTCTTGTGAGATTTTGGGAGTTTTTTATTGTATTCTTCCACTTTTACTCCCTACGATGTTTATATATTCTGGTTGACTGTTCTTCAAACATTCCTACACATTTTGTACTACAGGCAGGAGTCCCCCTGACCTGCCCGGGCTCATCTTGAAGAACTGAGGCCTTTCAATCAGCTAGACTTCATTTTATTCTGATTTTCTCTAGTCCATATCCTGTACATATGTGAAATAACCCGAACTAACAAAAAACAAACAAAAATAAACAAGATTCAAATACACAAACACCTAAACAAAAAACACCAAAACAAACAAACAGAACTAACAAAAAAAACCCCCAAACTCAACAAGCAAATCCAAATCCACCTGGTTAGGACTTTTGGAGTTTTTTTCTCCGTCTTTCATATATTTTTGATACAAAATATAATGATTTAGAAGTTCCTTACCATTGTTTTCACTGTCTAAATTCAGGAATGTAATGAGCTATTCTCGCTGTCAATTCTTTTGAGTTTTACTGTACATCATCCATGTAGTGTGGGTCCTTTTCACATAATTTCTTTCTGCATATATAACAAAAGTTTCACACATACAGAAGAAACACAGTTGGCTTTAACAACTGCTTAGGCAGTTCTTCTTTCTGTAAGAAACAAGTCCAAATGCATTCAACAACTGCAACAAAACAATAGTCCCAGTTTCCATTGTTAGCATCAGTCCATCTGTGTTTTCTTCAGAGAGCCACATATATTTTCTCTAACCTTTGTGAAATATAATAATGTCTAGAAGTTATGCCCTCAGCTAGAGTTACACCTTTAATGAAAGATATAATGTCTTTTCTTTCTTTTGTCTAGCTGGGTACTAACTTTCTCCACCCCATTTTCCTCATCTACCACTTTTCATCTATGTTTATCATTTTATAACAATCATGTCTTGATAGTTATTTATATGACACATGTTGTATGTGTGTTACTTGCATCTTGCCTGCTGCCTTTTAATGTTTCTCACCGAGAGTGAGCATGCCTCTAAGACAGCAGAAGTCCATTGCCTGCAAATCAATCTCTACAGATTATGTCTTCAACAACACTTCACTGAAATTTGTTCTCCTATTTTCCAAAATACTAATCATGTCTAAATGCAAAATGCAAAAATAATAACAACATCAACATTAACTAGCATGGAATGTTTCTAGTATCCAAAGACTTAGGAGGTGGTTTAGAAATGTATTTAACAACTACAGACAGAACTCAACACACCTAAACTCCTAAATGATATTACAGCTAGAAAGCTGACCGGTTCTAAGCATATTTCCAGTCTCTGAATTTGAGCAGTGATCTTGCTTATGGTGATAAATTGTTGGAGTGACACTTGTGCTTTTGGGTTGTGCCCTCTGAAATTCTCAAAAACTGCCAGGTATGATCCAAGAATCAACAGTGGGAAAATGCCATGTGATTTGCGTGCTGGTATTAGCTAGGAGTGAAATTAGTCTTTGAGAAGAGAGTCAAAGTAGAATGCAAGCAGAAGCCAATGAACTTACGGATTTAGATACCAAATAGTCTGTGAGAGACAGCAAGTGAGCAAAGCAGCAGACCTATCATCTTATGAATAAAGTTGCATTAATAAGTAAACCAAGAACCTTAATTCTGCTGTCCACATATTTCTAGTGTTGCATATTTGTCTACTTGGTGCCTTACTATTTTTTAATGAAACAACTAATTATTTTCTAGGAAACACATAGATATTTTAAACCCACTGTGATTAGTCCCTCAACACATCCCAGGGAGCAAACAAACTAACCAGCAATTTCTTCAGTTGAAACCTGCAATTTTTCTCTGTTTCTTTGATCACTGTAATTACCAAAGGGATTAAAGCTATTGGTGCTGTTATTTGACTGCCTTAAAACACCCACATGTGGAGTACAATTAGTTATATATTAGATGTGTAATTAATAAATGTATTGGTCTAGATCAGAAAACACTTTTATTTTTTTCATAGATCCAGGAAGGGGGAAGTGGTGAGCAGTCACAGAGATGACTGCATATTGCACTCTTGCAGATGAGACTTTGTTCCCATTTGTTTGCATGTACATTCTGGAACCTTTGCATGGATAGGTTTTCTATTCTAAGACCAGTATAACCTGTACACAGTTGTAGTGAAACATCATCCAAAAATGTCAGTGTTGCCCCATGGACTTGTAACTAACAGCTGCAAACCAACAGTACTTGAGTAGATGTACTGATAAGAAATAATTTTATAAGTATATTTATGCAGCATTCTCTCATACAGGCCAAAGGCAGCCAAAGTGTGCTTCTTCAGTAAATACTGAGTAACTAGGATTCCTTTTCCTCTTCTTTTCCTTTTATGTTCCTAGATGAAATTTGTATGATTGTACTTTATATCATATTATCTGTCACACTTCTCTTTTTTCCTTCAATTTTCCTGAAGCCATTTCTTCAGACATCACAGCCTAATCATTCTCCTAGAAACACTGAAAAATATCAACCTGGTGTTGAAATGAGGAATGGCCAGTGTCCTGATTCCACTCAGATTAGATCTAAGAGAGCCTTTTAATAAAGATTTCATTGAGAGTAACAGACAATCTGGGAAACTGATAGCCACAGAAGAGCACACTGTGTTAGCTGCCCATATGACCCTCATTGTGCTGGCCCTGCCTCACCATGTGGGGGGTCATATGGGCAGGTCATTGAGTATACCATGTTATAGATTTTACATTTCTCCAAATATTGCTAATATAATTCTGAATATTTGTAGAAGACTTCAAAAAAGTTCTCATTAGCCAGTAGGTTTAATTGCAACAGTCCAGCAAAAGTAATATTAAAAAAATATATATCTTTAACTATATTAGAAATTTAGGATAGAGAGTTCTTTTTCCCAGGAGCAGGTTTCTCTGAGAAAAAGTTGAGGAAAGAGTATGATCTTCCTTATTACTGTTGAGAGTTTCCTTACTTTCCTATTTTGTTTGATACCATTGCTTGGAAAGAAACAATTCTTGAAGTTGTTTCAAGATGTTTCTGTGATGAGCAGATGTTTATGCGCATGACTTTCTGAGGTAACATTTTTAATCTTCTAATATAACTTTCTATAGGTCTGTATTTCTGAGGAGGCATTTTTCTGTACAACAGCTATATGGAAGTTTTCACCATCTGTTTGTTACCCAGGACAAGGAGAAAGGAATACTTTTCTTCACAGTGACTTCAGGATTTGCAATGGATGCTAGCATTTCCTACCTGTGTAAGCATGCAGAAGATCACTAAAATAAATGGTATTGGTAAGTCTGCATGTTGTCATAGATATGTGTATCCGTGCTTGGATCAACATCAATCCCTGTAATTTTTAGTGGAGTGTGACATCCTTATCTGCAGCACTGGAGATAATGGGGTGTGTAGGCTGACAATTTATCTCAAAAATAGAGATATTTGCAAGCTGTGTTTCAGTTCCAAGTGTTACAATGAGGCCGCCTAAGTCGCCTATTGTAACACTTGGAAATGAAAATAATGAATACATGGCTGTGTCTGCAGTCTAAGACACAGATTGTTCCTCAGTCCAGAAACTGGAGTTTCTAACATGTCCTTAGAGTCTCAAGGGCCACAGCCAGTGGACTGTATAATTCACCTGTTGGTTCCTGATACATTTGTGTAAAATGGAGGAAAACCGCATAAATTTCTAAGCCTTTATAGGCTTGGCCAGATGGCCATGGTTGTTGTTTTTCTTGTTTGTTTGTTGGGGTTTTTGGGTTTTTTTTAAAGGTATGTTTCAATAGTTTTATTAGGCTAAAACAAGCCTGGATGATGCATGATGGATCAGAAAAGATGCAAGGGGACAACTGGATTTCAATCTTTCGTGCAACTGTTGACAACTGAGAGGACCTAGACACCACCTTTTCTTATTATTGGCTCAAGTTTTCTCCCACTGTTGGCCAGATGCCACATTCCAGAGCTGCCCATTTTTCTGAAACTGATTTTTTTTCAGGCTGTAATATTTTTATGCCTACTTTAGTGTTCTGAGACCATTTTATAAAGAATTTGCGCTTGATAATAATAAAAATTCTTTACAGGAAGTTTATTTATAAAAACATTAACCTTTATGGATCTTGCATGCATGCAACTCATTTAAAAATTAGGACAGCTATTTAAATGTCAAACTGCATCCTAGTTGATTGAGTCTTAATTTTTTACTTAAATTACTATATCCATACTAGCCTTCTACTTGTACTGAACTTGTGCATGAACTTTACCAAAAGATTATAATTATAATAATTTCTATGCATCTATACATATATATATATATTTCTATCATTTGTATAGAAATAGTCAAATTGCCTTTTTGTACCATACATAAGCAAAAGTTCTGATGAGACAAATAAAGGCATGATTTGAATATATTTCTCTTTTTGCACAAACCCTATTCAGAATCATTCATAAAAGAAAATGTGGTTTCTGATGTTGGGTTCTAGTTGTGGGTTTTTTCTCTAACAGATGTTAAAAAAAAGGATAATTTCTTTAGTAAAGATGATAAATATTATGCAATGCACTATGCCATTATGTGTGGAGTGCTTTCTGAAAAAATTCTAGTAGATTCCAATGATGTAAATATCCCTGGTATTGATAGAAAATTTTCCCTTGACATTTGAAGGACCCCCAGTACATTGTTTGTAAAGTAAATTCTTCAGTTATGTTTTGGAGTTCAAACCACTTCAACTATTCTTCAAGTACCATGAAAGTAGCCTTGCAATTTTCTACTGAAATCTGTTCTGCAATTCATCCATGAAGTATCCTAGGAGAGGCTGAGTGAAAAATAACCGTGTTCTAATAGACTGTGTATCAACAAGCATCTGAAGAAAAGCAGTTTTAACAAGGGTTCAATTTTTTAGGTCCTTCTGTATTATCAGTTTGATAATAGAAGTAAATGCAATTATTTGTCCTTTCCCCCTTCACACTATAAAGGTAAAGGAAATAAGTATATGATTTTGATCTTATTGTATTGCAATGATAGATGAAGTTTTGTAAATAAGTAGACACATAACTCCTTCCCACTTCTAACTCTACAGTAGATGTTTACAATAAGTAAACAGCTAATTTGAATAATCTGAATCATTCTCTTGAGAATTCATTTACTGGACCTTGAAACAAGACCATGGAAACTATAGGCCTCAAAAGAAAGACTGTCACTGTCCTCTTCCATAAGTGCCTCTGCTACCACTGCTTTATTCTTCCTTGCACTAAAATCAGTACAGAATAAGGAATGTGGAAAGTTATGTGGTACAATTCTACGCACAGTTTGAAACAGAACTTCAGTCTCCTAGGAGTTAAACCATCTGGCTCTCTTATTTATCATATAGTTCTCTTTCTGAGAGTGCACTGAGCATCCCAGTCCCAATACTTCCAAATGTTCAAGCCTCTGTCTTGGTATTTAGTGCTTTAATGATACCAAATCAAAAGTTATTTTTCTGGAAAAACAGAGGAGCAGACACAAACCAAGCACAATATTTCCATGTCTACTTTCTTTTTTTTTTTTTTTTTCAAAAATTCAGTGAACTTCAGCACTGTTTCCTCTTGAGGGGAGAGTACATGTATCAACAAGTTAGATGTTGCTCTTGTGTTCCTACCCCTTCCATTTTGCATATAACTGCCAAATAGCCTATAATCAGAAAACGAAAACAGGAGTAAACATAATTATCTTACCTAGTAATGAGCGACTGACTCAAAAAAAGTAGACCTAGTTTCCAGCCTCTGCTCTTGTTATTTAAGCATCTTATCTAATATGTCTTTTATTTGCATTCAAGAAGCTGACAACAGCTCTTGTTAATTTCTAAGCAGCAAGATCTTTGATATTTTCAACTGACAGAAGTATCTGGTGCTTGAAAACAGGAGAATATATACAGAGAATGTGGATATTAGAGGTAGATTGCATGGGCCATTTAGTGCTTCTGCAAATGTAACCTTCTTTGTGCCCTATTCCAACAAAGTGATTTTTCCTGTGTATCGTTGTAATTACTGTATATTATTTATAATTATTGTAGGATTTCATTTTTTCATACTTCAAAGCTCTTCTTGTGCTTTTAAAAAATTTAGGGCATATGAGTAATTCTTAATAGGTATGCTTTCAATTATATAATTAAAGAAAAATATTTATATTTGTGGTACACAAACACAAAAAAATGACATATCTTTTCTTGTTTTCTCCCTAGGCATGAATTTCAGAGTGCATCTCTTTCAAAACATAATCATATTTTCTAGTAGTGCAGTCTTGTATCTATAAAAGGATGAGGAATAAAAGAAAAAGATGAAAGTTTGAAAAGATCAGCATATTGCTGTCTGAAGGCAAGCTGATTGTGCTGTATTGTTAAGCTGAGATAAAAGTCACACGACCAGATGTTTGTTTGGGTTGGGTTTTTCCAGTCAAGTTCATACTTTTCACTCTGGTTTCTGTTACCTATGCAATATATTTCATTGCATTGGCTGTTTTTATGGTTTTGTGATCTGAAAGTTAGGCTGATAAAAAAGAGCTCAAAGAGGTTCACTTCCTTACCCTGAATTCTCAGTGATCCCAGGAAATTTGCTAGTCTCTAGCCCAAATGCAATATTTCTTGCTTACTCTCTCCTGCAGGAATAAGGAACATACCAAAAAATAGGGAACATACTCCTTATGTACCCATTTATTGATCCAAGACCATAGGGGTTGATGCAGTATCAAATGCAATTTTGCTGAGTAGTGTATGCATAAAGTATTCACATATGAAATGTGAAATCCTAAATTTAAAAATTTCTTAAATCTGAACTGATGCACTTGTGGCACTTGGGTTAACATTATATCTTGTTTCGTTAATGGCTTCTTTACATTTTTCTTAGCTTTATTTTCTACAGCCGATAATATCCTTGCCGATTTTTCTAAGGTACACTTCCTATTTTTAGCTTAATGACAAGCAGAATAAATTCCCTGTATAATCCAACTACTTAATGCTCGCTCAGAGGAACTCAGCCAGTGGAGGGAGGTTAAACTGACTTCCATATGGAGCTTCAAGAAGCTTAGTGTGTGCTGTACAAAGTGCTGACCAGTTGATAATGCAAGTGGTGCAGAGAAGGCCTTTCTCTTTCAAATAAGGGACTGTACCTTTTAGAAAGTAGTGGCTACATTTTGCAAAGGAGAGCTTGTATTTCTGCTTCCTGTGTCATAAGAATGTAGTGATGGTTTCATGGAGAGAGACAAATAGAAGGTGAAGGTACTTCTAAAAAGCTATGTTCTACTCAGAGGCTATATTCAGCTAATGGGTTCAGCTTCTGTGTTAGAAATTTAGCACCACTAAAAGGTTTTCATTTTGTTACAGGCTGAGTCCATTTAAATGCTTCTCTGATGGGCCAGGTTAGAAAGCCTGCACTTCTGCTTATGCTCACAAAAGACAAAAATGTTTTTCAAAAGTTTGTTTTCAGGATGCTGCTGTATAGTCCACCAAAAATAATGACTCCAGAGACAACAGCCTAATCTTGGGACTAAATTCAGTCCTATGAGGTCTCAGGAAGCCATTAATTTCCCTGTATAAATAGAAGGTACTATAAAAAATGCAGTGTTGTGTGACCGGTTTCTCACATCTAAGCTGGCGTTTTAGTTACAACACTTTACTAAATGCCACTTCCATCTTTGTCTCTGATAGTCTCTAGGATGCTCTGCTTCAGCTGTGTTTGGCAAAGAATATTCTTCTTATTTTTACCTCTTTTAATTGTGAACTAACTGGATTTTACTACAAATATATAGCATCTGTTAAGTTTCTAAACAAATCTTATCATGGACAGACAACAAAACAGGGCTACAAAGGAGGATACAGGTTAGGGATCAGCATACCACACAGAGTGGGACGTGTGACTGAAATGCAAAAAATGGACTATAAATGGACTACGTCAGACCTAGCTGGGCTTTCAAATGTTCCTTTCAGACTAATAGTGGAACTTAGAGATTCAAGAGAAGAATTACTCCCTTTTTTTCCCTAATTAAAAAAGTTCTGAAAATGAGAAGCATCAAACTCTGTTTCTGAGACATCTACCTCTTTAAATAGTTTGCATGCATAGCAAACATGAAACCACCTAAACCAAAATTTTGCTTTAATCCTCTAGATATTCCAACCTGTGCTGATCAGTTTCTATTAAATGTGTGATTCTTAACATATGTCTATAATATATTTTCAGTAAATTTAACATGATCTTTACACCTTCTCTGTAAAAGTTACTTAAAAAAAAAACCTAAAAATGTAGCATTCAATGTCTCCATGTCTAAAGCACTTTTTACTGTAAAATTTTAAATGTTTATAAATTTTAATTAAAAACTGTTAATTAAATTATATTAGAATTTAATTAAAATTTAATTTTTAAAATACAGAACAATTTTGGCAGCTTTTATGATTTTAATTGCTCTTCATCATTAATGGAGATGTTTAGTGCTCCTTCAACAGAAAGATCCATCTTTTCCCATGGATATACAAAGGACTGGCAAACCTCATATAGGTACATCTGACATAAAAAAAATATAAGGGTAAATAATGATATTCCATCACTGGATTAACCAAAAAATTAAAAGAGGCATATTTGATTAGAGTACATGTCTGTGCTGCTACTGAAATTATGACTGTAACAGACAGGTGTTTTTTTTAAAACAGACAGGTTCTTTTTAAAAGAATTTATCTAGTTTGGGCAGCCTAGTGGTGAAAGACTTCATGGCTGTGGAATCACCATGGCTGAGCAACCCTGAAACCCATCTTGGATAAGAGTATTGTTAGCTAGTTTACGTTAAGGTCAGTGCATCATGTCATCTCTGCTATTGTTTGGCCAAAGCACATATGTTAAATAACCACAGGAAAACACCTGGGTGTTCTGCTTATGCCTTCATAGCTTTGATGTAACTTAAGCTTGTGCTTGAGAAGTCCTTTCAAACATGAGTTGACATGGGCAACTTCTTTTGGAAAACTATTTTAAACTTAAAATTATGCATGTCACTTTTCCCACTTAAGTTAGTTCCTTCCTCTGTGCAGTATTCACACTTACTATGACAATCATTCTTTTTCAACTCTGTTGGAATCAGTCATCCACTATTATTTATTTTTATTAGCTTTCTGCTATGGAGTCCATGGCTCCTTTCAGTATCTCCTGTGAAATGATATTCATTCCAAGGGGTAAAAAAAGAACTAGGTCTGTATACAAAACAATATTGGAGTTCAGCCTGAGAAGCTTCAGTGGATTTATCTTTCAACCAACTTCTGCTGATATGTAAAGGCTTTGTGAAAGAATAGTTCTTCAATGTTACCATAATAGTACTTAAGAAGGTGGAATAATCCCAACAGTGTGAAGCAGTGTCAAGTCAAATTTTATCAGAATGTTTTAGTTGACACAGTCACTTTGTTGCAGACTTTTCTCTGTGAATAATTTTGAAATGCCTGTTTCTGTTCCAAATAAAATCAGGCTTTAATAGAAAAGAGATAAACTGTAAACAGTATCATAAAGAAGAAGACCTGTCAGTCCCTAGAAAAGTCTGGAAAGCACTAAAAAGCAAAGGTTTCTGTTGCCATCTCTTACATCATGTTCTTACCAAATAGATAAAATCCTCACCAAATAGAGACATTTTTCAAGGAGTTGCTATGTGTGACAGAACAGTTTCCATCTATCCAATGCTCAAGATGAGAACTGTAAGTTCAGATGCAGATTTCCAGACTCTCTTCCACACATTTTTCTGATTTTACAACGGGCCTCAGAATAATGGAGCCTTGCTCTTTGAGATCATACAGGAATTCACTGGATGCTGTGAAAAACTTCTTCATGCTAAAGCATATATGGTGTCATATCAGCAGATATTTCCTTTGTGCAATTTGCTGAATTATTGGTAATTATGGGTTGAAGTATAGTTGTATTCTTTTAAGATAGGTACACGTAAAGGAGTGTGATTTAGCGTTGCAAGTTGAAGAGTTTAATGGAATGCAGTGGAAATCAGGAAATGAAAGGAGAGGGCAGGAGGTGCATTTACTTCCTTCGCAGTTTTGTGTGGCTTTTCAAAAGTGAGGTTATTTAATTTAATCAATTGAATTTCATTTTTAATTTTAATTTTATTCTATTAATTTAATTGACTTGCTTATTTCACAGAAGGAAGTGCTGTGATAAGAAATAAAAAGAATGTGAGAAAATATGTGGTGTCTGCAGCGTTTTTATTTTCTTCTACTTTAGCCTGTATACAGTATTTCAAGAGTAGCAAGTATTCCCTTTCTCTTGACAGTCCAGTCTTCTCCTGCAAAGACTAATGAGATATTTTCCAAGATAATGTGCTATGTTTGATGTCAAGTGAGCCAGTCAGAACAAATCACTTCATCAGTAGTAAGTTATTTATACTATTCATACGTATATAATTTCTGTTTGCTTTGCTTTCTGTCCTGCTGGAAATCTAATTCAGTTGTAACTACCATAATAGTTAGCAGCGTATGATTTAACCTTTCTTTCTCATTCATTTGATATCCTTAATATGTGGGAACTGCTTGGGCATGGCTACCCATTCTTTCAGATATAGTTTGGCTTCAGAGAGGAACAGGAGGAACAGTGACAATGATCTGACAGAAGTGTCCACTGCTTTCCTTAAAACTCTTTCTGCTGTCAAAACTGAGATGTACAGGCTCAGCAGTTATTGGAAAGGAAGGACAGCAAAGGTGTTTAGATTGAAATATTTCTTACTGCACTGCTGTTGCAAGATTCCTCAAGGAAGGAGGACATGTTTTGTATCTAGATATTGAACTACCCTGACTGAGGCCTGACCTGAGGCCTGACCTGAGGCCTTGAAGCCTGTGATGCAGGTAAAATTCTTTAGGAAGTGTGGCACAGTTAGAATTAGATATTAAGGTGTTTGAGAAAGATATTGGAGTGTTGAAAGTCACTGAATAGAGTTGTTGATAGGCATGTGTTAGCCACCTTAAGAGTAAACCAAATAATGTGTGTTTGCATTCTTTCCTCGGCTGTGTGCCAATGAAAAAGTTATTACATGTATGAACTACGTAGAATGGTATATAAACTGCCATGCTGCATGTAATAAATGGACAACGTAGATGTAACCACACTGGTCGGACCTGCGTTGCTCCAGTCCAACCCTCTCTTATTATCAGTATCCCTGGCTTCACACGGCTTCTGTGTACTGACAGTGTGAGAGACTTCTCTCAGGGACCGGCTCAGCTCTTCCCTCATGGTTACGTATGCTGTGATTTCCTTCTCCAGTAACTCCTTTTTCTATGTTTCCTGCTACATCTTTTTCCTTTCGTTTTTCTTTCCTTCATTTTCACAGAGACTCTCTGAACATCATCTAGCAGAAAAGAGGCAAAGATGGAGAGTAAGAAAGAGCAGCTCAGAGGGCTGCTAGTGACATGGTATTTATGCATTTTCTTTTAGTTCTGAATATAACAGCTATTCATTAGTAGATACTATGCTGAAAGTAATTTTGGTAAAATTAAAATTATACTTTATATTGTCATTTTACATTCTTATTCTGTATTATTTTATTAAATCCAAAGATCATCAAGCATTTTATGTTGAATCATTTACTTAAGTATCACATAGCTTTACTTAATTCATCTTTCATGTAAATAGATGTATTTAATGCAATGATTATGGAAGGCTTAGATGTGATGTTTGTGAAAATACAGTTAGAATTAGCTTGAGTGCAAGTGCAATTAAGGTTGCATCATGTGCTAACTTAATTTTTATTCAAATATGTTTTCATGGACAGCCTTAAAAATATGGGCATTACATATACCCCTGAACTGTGTTTCTCTATACCATACATATTTTAATAAAGTATTCCTGTCCTGAGAAAGTATAATAGGCAAAGTTTAAAGTATATACTGAAGAGTGTGCATTCCAGTTCCAAATTAAGGGTGGAAACTCCTATATTTGCACTTTTATTTTGTATATGATTAATAATACATGAACACAAACCCCTTAAATGGAAATATGTCCATTTACTCATCTCGCTGTGACTTTTAATAAAGACAGATCCTGTGTTTCTGGTAGGAATTTAGAAAGAGTCGCACAAATGAGAAATCTAGTGAATACTGCCAAGTGTTGAGCTCAGATAAGAATACAGTGATTATATAGCATAGCAGGAGTAGATAATACATGGAAATGATGGTGTACTGTTGTAGATCACACATACTGAGATTCTTGGGGTTCCACAAGTCTTAACTGGACCCACATCTCACTCCTAAAGTAGGTGATCAAGCATTTGGCTACATTCCAAGGTAACTGTGAGATAATAAATTCAGAACTCAGTGTTTTACTACTGTCTAAATGAAACAGGTTTTTACAGCAAAGAAAAAAGTTGCTATTTTTTTTTCCCTTGAAAGGGACACGTGTATACTTTCTGTGTATCTACACTAAGCTTTCTGACCCATTCTTTAACTTCTTTTAAGAAAACAGGTTCAACCTTTTCTCTGAAGATTTTTTAAGGATCTTTTCAATACAAAAGGGAATTTCGAGTTCTCTGTCATGCTGTTTTTTCTAAATTTTGAGTCGTTTTTGTCTGTGGCCTTGTTATCTCTTATACAGAACACAAAATCTAAAGAAAGGTCAAAGTCACAAATATGCCTTCATGATACATTTTCACTAATCACTTAATGCTGAAGCACTAGATGTTTAATGTCTGTTCTATACACTTATAGAAGTGTATATGTCTGTGTGTGAGGATAGGGAATTAAACAGGAGGGTTGCAGCAGAGGCTTTCAGTAAAGCACACTGTTTCACTTTCTTCTTTTATCTGGCAATACTTGTTCTCAAGTTACAAAGCTGATGGTTTATGTTAATAGATTTAAGGCCATACCAGATGTATCAGAGCTGATAAATGGGAGTAGTTAATTAAATAAGATATGGTCTTCTGAAACAGCTCACTATCATTTGAGTTCTGTTTCCAGTGTGAAATCTGAAACATGGTGAGAGGAAGATGACTCTTCTAGGGGAGAATTTAGCAAGAGATTTGGTTTAATTTGTCTGATGCATCTTGGCTCTCTAAGAGTATGTACCTGACAGTATCACAAATAGAAGTTGTGAGGTGTACCATTTACTAAAAATTTTGTTGTCATGATACATGTTTGTCTTATGATATTTGTAGCTATGTGATCCTTTAGTGACTGTTCTAATGAGTCGGTAAACTCTCAGCAATTGCAAAAGCTTGATTTGCTTTTAGTGGTTGCCTTATTACAAGCATTAATTCTGTAAAGTAGGATAAACAGAATTTTTTAAAAAGTCTGTATTTAAGGTGATGAGAACGTACAAAGTGATGTATGGTTTAGGATTTTTAACAGTTGTATCTCAAGTAGACCAGAATTGATGCCTGCCTTGGTTTCAGGGAGGGGGTGGTACTTAGTGCAGAGAGGATGTGGCCAGGCACATCATCTCTGGGGGCCCTGGTTTCAGGAAATAAACAGAGTGCCCCACCAAAAGTGCATCATTTTGCCTACCCCTCTCCAGCAGGAAGGTCTTGACACCAGACTCTTCAACCACTGGCTCCCACTGGCTCCTACTGCTGGTTCCTCCCATCATTTTCTCCAGAGCACAGCTACAAGACATACTGCTAAAAGGAGAGCAGAAAAAATGCAAATTCCCACTAGTGCTGAACTGACAGCAGTGGCATGGAGCCTGCCATGGAAAAGGAACTGGAGGACTGGGATCTCAGCCCAGCTGAGATGATTGAACCAAGTGGAAGGGAGCCCAGATGAGCAGAGAAAAACCAAGCCAGAAGGAGCACACCAGGATGTCTGGAAAAAATGGCAGCCACCCATGGCATTGCCCTCCAGTGCAGCAGTAAAATGTAGTAAAAATGATTATGCAGGCACCTGCATGGAACTGAGCTCAACAGAACAGCAGTGTGACCTGACTTGGATGACTTAGGTTTGGGAGGGCTTATTTGCCATTATTTGTCATTGTTTCAGGCTGAGGGGTGGGAAACACTCGCTGTTGGAGCCCCCCGCCATCCTGCCTTAGTTCCCGATCATCACACATGTGGCACGCAGGGACAGTCACCACAATGCCTTTGTGTGGGGAAGCCATGCAGACACAACCTTCAGGGGGTGTCCACCATCTTGGTTATGTGTTCCCAGTGGTGAACACCTTTTAGTGCATAAAGCATCTTTTCTTTTTGTATTTCTTTTGCTATTAATACTGCTGTTGTTGGGTGGATCTGATTCCATTGCTTTTGCTTTCAGTAAATTGTTATCTCAACCCATAGTCTGTGCTTTTGTCCTTCCCTTACTGGAAGGGGTGGGTGAAGGGTAGTGGCTTATTTGGAGTTTATTGTCTGCTGGCGTTGAAACCAGCATAATGGTAAAACTGTCTCTCATTGAGAACCAATATTTTGGGAGAAACTGGGAAAGAAAAGCCTATGTGATATAATAGAAATATAATGACATCCTTTATGACAAAAAAAAAAAGGCAAAAACAATATGTGATGTCTTTCTCCATGGAGCATGAAGACAAGCAGCTTGAATTATGCACACATATTTTAAAAGACAATGCATTTTTTTTAAAAAAAGACAACTTCACTGTTTTTAAATATAGGAATGAACAAATGGCATACTGTGCAGTAGGTCTGATCGTCTAACTGTGATTCTTTACCCTCTTGCAAAAATGAAGTTGTGAGGATAGTCGCTTAGAAGACAGAAAGATCTTAGGAAAATAGTTTTGCAAAGAGTCAAATCATCTTCTCCCAAAGTGTTACTGACATTTCTTAATGTCTGAAAATAATGTCTGCATTTTTTGCAAATATTAATATATATATATATATATACACATATTTCGTCATTAATTATGGTAGTGGTTTGACCTTGGCTGAGTGCCAGGTGCCATGTGCTCTATCACTTCCTTTCTCAGTAGGATGGGGGAGAGAAAAATTAGAGAGAAAACAACTAGTAGGTTTCTATAAGGCAGTTTACTGGAGAAAAAAAAAAAAAAAAAACAAACCCAAAGTTTTCTCTTGCCTAAGCAGAAGGAAAAGTCAATCTCTACTTCCCATCAGTGAGCGATGTTCAGACAATTTCTGGGAAGCAGGGCTTCAGCACACATTGTAGTTGTTTGGAAGGAAAACATTGTAAAACAACAAATGCCCACCTGTCCCTCCTCCCTCCCTTACCTTTTCTACCTGAGCTGTGTGATATGATGTGGAATATCCCTTTGGCTAATTTGTGTCAGCTGCCCTGGTTGTGTCCCCTCCCAGGATCTTGTCCCCTTGCAGCCTTTTGATGTGGGGGAATGTCAGAGGGACAGAACTGCTGGGCAGTAGCCAAAGCACTGGTGTGTTGTCAACACCCTGCTGGCTACCAATGCAAACCACAGCACTGTGAGGGCTGCCACGGGGAAATAAACTCTATCTCAGTCAGACCCAATACACTTACAAAATGTGCTCAGCGATAAGTTAGACATAGCAGCACAATACAGGAATGATACAAGAGGATAATGGTACAATCTTATCAATTAAGTCCTATTTAGGATAACTTAGCAACATTGTTGCTGGTATTAAAAATACTGTTTATAGGTAAAATAGACCCACCTGGAAGAAATCATTGGGTTTTTTAAACATTTTGTGAATGCTAGGGAAAATACTAATATACATAAAAGACTATGTATACATGAATGAGTATAACAGTAAACTGAACTTCATGTACTCATTCCTCTTCAGTGAAATGCCAGCGGTATTGAAGTTCATTATAGGAAGAGCGAAATTCTTACTCCACTTCCTCATTTTCAGAGAGGTTTAAAATCCTTATTGCCACTGATGTTTTGTGGCATTTGGCAAAGCTTTTCTTCCTCTCATGTTAATGTGCAGTAGAAGTTAATATTTGTCTACATTTTCAGAGTTTTTGTGCACAAGAAGCATGCTGACTCAGCATTAGATTTGCGTATAAATAATTTGTATTAGCAGACACTAATGCCACAACCTAATGAGCACTGCAGGTCTGTTTTCTGTAGTGGGATCAGATCTAGGTTCATTGACTTTGGAAAGATTCCCACTGACTGAACATAAGCCATGTTCAAGCTGCTGCTGGTTGTACTTTCAAGATATGCCAAGATCTTACACCACTGACAAAATCTGTCAAACCACTGTCTTGTAAGAGACATCCAGGCAGCTAGAATTCCGTTGTGCTTTTATTGAGATACTGATTATGTTGCAGAGCCTCTATCTTGCTGTGATTTCAGGAGTCCTTATTACTTTCCAGCAAGATACCCTAAGGTCTTTGAAAGCACTGATAGGATCTGTGTTTCAAATGATGAACAGAAAAGAAGCTTCAGTTATTAATTTGAAATTAGTTTTGACCACAGGCTGTATAGGTGATCTCAGGCTTGAGGTCCAAAGGACGAATTAAGGATGTTTGTGCTGACTTTTGCCTAAGGTGATTTTAAAGCAGCAGCTCTCAAAGCTGGGATAAGGCACATCTCCCATCTCCTCAAGAGCCACAGAGTTAGCTGAGGTACACTGATCTGTAAAAGCTGGATATCATCTAAGATAAAAGCAAAAGCATTTTAATTGGGTTTTTTTGTGTTTCTTTTTTGTCTAGTTGTTTACTGTGGAGATGTTTAGAGAAGAGCCTATTGTGATACTCTGGCATTTCCCTACTGGAACTGGCTAAATTCTGGAATTTGGGTTGCTAAAAAAATGAAAATGAATAAGAAATAAAAGTTAACCACAGTTTTTCAGATCTTAGATATGATCAATATTGAATCTGAGTCATAGAGTAGGGAGATATTCCCAAAACTGCCTGTCATTTAATGCATATGAACCAAGATTTATAGAGCTATACCTTGTAACAGTGCAATAATCTTTTAATATTTTTATTCTCTTATTTGCCTTTTTTTCTCTCATTCTCTAATAGAATACTACCTCCTCATCTGTAGGTCTCTCATGTACTATAAAACCAAGTCTAGAGTTTTCACTCCACCGTATAAATTATGGCTACATAGATGTGACTCTAGCTGACTTTAGTGACATCGTTTCAATTTAAAGCTTGTGTGAGGAAGAACAGTCAGATCTTTTTTGTGTGTGCTAAAGAGAAATCTTCACTTCTTTTACACAGCAAAAAGTTCATGCTATACCCTCTTTTTATTCCCAAAGTCCTTCTCATAATCCGACTTCTCTAAGATATTTTCTTAGCCAGAGTTGTGTTTCATTCGGGGGGAAAAAGTCATGAATTTGACAGAAAGAGAATGTACAGAAAATAGAATTAAGTAGGACTGAAGTAGTTTTTCAACAATGACTTTGCTGTATGATACTGCTGCCAAGATTTCAATGAATTAGTCCCGCTTGAATTTGTAGCTGAGATGTGACTTGATATGACTTTATATTTCCTGACATGGCCTTTTCAGGTTTTATGTTCTGGTTTATCTCTGATCATGATTTTGGAACTTAATTGTTCAGGGGGACAGACTACCATTATTTAACTCAGAGAGTTTAAGTAACTTAATCAGCTCAAATACAGCAGTTATGACTTGTTAGAAGTATTACATGGCAAGGGTATACACATTGTCACTAAATATAAATGCTTGGAAAACAGTAATTAATTGAAAAAACTGTAACTAAGAGACATAACTTAAAATCCACAGATAATTTTTTTTCTGATGTATACAGATGTCATTTCTAGGCTTCCTCTACAATGACAAATAGATATAGAGTTGAAGAAAGTATACTGAAGTGTACTAGCTGGTGGTGATGTATAACTACTTGTCTCAGAATTGTTTGTTATCAAATTATTCACTCTTGAAATGAAAATATGCTTACAAGCAAAGATTTTTTTTCTATTTCTTTTTTCCTCATTGATGCAAAGTAGTCACAGCTTAGCCCTACTCCAAATGTAAATAAAATAGGTATTCCAGGAAGAGATATAATAGTTTTAATTTTCTCAGAGTCATAAAGAAATTAAAGTAAGATGTAAATTTCAATATTAATTCAATGTTTATTGCTATATGATATAACAAAATGCATTCATCTCTAAATCAACTGTATCTAGAACCTCATAAGCAAATATTGCTTTAATATGTTTTTCATTACTTTCACAAGGTAGTTTTATACCAATTTCTATTGCTACCAACAGTTGGTGAATATGTCTATCTCATAATTAAACAAGAAATTCCATTTTTTAGGAAAATTATGACTATGAAGCTTATAGTATGTTTCTTATAGTCATGAAGCATCAGTGCTGCTGAAATTGAAATGAATAGTTGCATGAAAGAACCTCAAGTCCTGTTCCTCAAAGCTAATCCTTCTGTGAGAATACCATATGCCTACACTCTGTTCTTTCTAGAGCAAACAACTAATCATTAAGATTTATGAAGTCTTTTAGTCTTACAATACAGGGAAGGAAAATATTTAGAAGTTTCAGTTGGAATGATCAATTAGCTTGTGAAACTTCTTAAGAAAAAAAGACAGAAATTAATTATGCTAGGTGATTGTTTTTTATAATTTTGCTATAAAATATTTGAATCTGCTCACCAGCAAATATTACTTTTTAATTATTTTTATTAGGCATTTATCTCCTAACATGCAATATTTGCTACTTCTTTTGTAGAAGAGTGTACAGATTTGCTACATATTTTGAGTTCACTCATATTAGTAAAAGATAGATACTTGTGATACTTGTCTCTGAAAGAAGGTATCACAGCATTTGAGAGCAGAGGGGGAAGAATAAGGGGAGAAAGTATTAATTTTTTTAACTTTCAGTAATTTTAATTGGTTTATATGGGATTTTTTTTAAATTTCCATCCAAATTTATATAATAATTAATTTCTATTTATTGATATTTTAGTTTACCTCCTCAACTTTGTTCTTTTCACATTTTGCCTCTGTTTTTTCCAGTTTTTTCTTGCAGCCAAGGAAGAAGATGAATACGTCGTTCCAATTTAATCATTAAATAGCACTCAGAAAGGACAGTTATCTCTTCCTTATTTTCTGAAGTAGAGAGCACCACGGCCTTAGAAACTACAAGGAAGCACAGGGACATCTCTGAAACTTAGGGTCCATGAGGTCATGCCAGCTCTACAAAAGGGAAGGAGTGGGAAGGAGCGGGAAGGAAAAAAAGAGGCAGATCAGTAGGTGGGCTTAGGAGGAAGTCTTGCAGCAGGACCCACACAGCCGTTTCCAATACAGTGGGAAGCTTGGGTGGCACCAGCCAGATGTCATTACTCCAAGATCTGTGAGGGTCTTACAATGAGAGGTGGTGTCTCCTTGGAAAAGGACACAGTGCCTTCCCCATTCTGAAGAGAATGCACTTTGCACAAATTTTTCATTCCAGCCATGTCCATTAATTTCAGAATTACCCAGTTGTCCTTGCTTCTTTGTGAAAGTTCATGAGGTAGAAACCAAGCTTCAGAGCCCTTCAGTCATGTGATATACCTGAACAGATCTGAGAAACTTCCATTTGCAAATGAAAATCATGCCAAAACATTTGCCTTTATGTTCCCATTTTATAACATGTATCTTTATAAAACGTAATCTGAATTACTCTTCTAGCAAATGGACACAACAGTCTAGTTCTGGCCCAATAATGAAGCAAAACAGTAAAAATGGAACTGTTCTCCTCAAGTCAGCACCAGTTTTGGTAGAAATCCAGAATATTAAAAAGAAAAAAACATCATATTTCAGGCACTTATTTAGTCTGGCTAAGAATTAGTAAAAAAGTTCTTATGTCTTTCATAGAAGGAGAAACTGTTTATTATGACAAGATTTCCCAGACAATCTCCACTTGGGCTACTTAAAGTGCATCAGAGAAACTCTTACATAAGACATGTCTTTTTCACAATCTTAATACCACATAAAAGCAAAGAATAAAGCATTAGTTACTAAAAATAAAAGGAAATTGTATGCTGTTTCACCAGCCATTCTCCTCCTTTCACAATGGAGTGAAGGGGTTTTGATGAGAAATGTAGCCTAGTGCATAAGAACAAGATGTTATTTGTTCCTGCTGAAATGGACAGATTTCTAATGTATTTAAAAAATAATTAAAAAAAAAAAAAAAAGTGTTCTCATTCTTATCAAACATGAAGGTTACATTTAGCTTGGAGGAGGATGTAAAATCAACACCCAAAAAAATTAACCTGAAATTAAGAATGTCACATGGGATAAAATAATATCGAATATTTGTTTCTGCTAGTTTTAATTATAGATTAGGTATTTCATTAATAGAATGTGCTTATTTCTCCACCAGTAACTTATTTATTCTTTATCACTTTCAGGACTTTTTTGTTTTTATGGTAGCAAGACATTCAGTGATCTTAACTGAGTAAGCACAACAAGGGTAAAAAGTGACATTTAGTTGTAGATCATGATAGTGGTGTTTTCTCTAGATAGTGAAGTAGGGCTGTGTTGAGCTACTACACAATATTAGCTAGAGCTATTTGCCTTTTCTCAGGTTCACAGTGGATGACATTTAATGACGCATTGTCAGGTTACATCACATTGTTGACAGAATTAGAGCTTTTATGCTCCCTGCCTCAGGAGGAATATCTCTATGGCATTTCAGAAGCGTACAACAGAATGAGCAGCAATGACAGAAAAGAACAGGGCAGGTTCTCAGTCATATTAAAAGAAGGAAATGCTCAAGAGCTGAAGCCGTGCTACAGAGACAAAATAGAATGACATTCCATGTCAAAGTGTCCTGCGTATTTCTGCTAGCTTGGAGTTCATAAGCCTTAAAGCGACTTGAGTTTATCAAGTTTTCCTGCATAAGAACATCCAGATAACTTCCACAATAGATTCAGAATAATTTTTCTGTTTCTTGTCTCATATATTGCATAAATGTTCTGTTGAGAAACAGGTTTCACTTCAGCCCTAAATTGATGTTCACATTAAAATCTTAAATTAGGATATTTAATAACACAGTAATAGTATACAGATAGGCCTGTTTGGAGGTAATGAGGAGTTTTCCCTGAGAAGTTATCCCTTTAATTTGCTTTGGAATGGCAGAATTATTTTTAAACTTAAAAGATTTTGTGCATAAAAAGTATTTCTTCAGTTTGAAGTCAGATCTGAAAGCAGTTTTTTTGTTTGGCATGACCATAAGCTTCTCTGATTTTCCCCCTGGTCCTTTATCTTTTTTTTCCCCTTTTTTCTTGTGCCTGTAAACTTTTGGCTTCTATAAATGCAAAAAGGGAAGTTCAGGGAAGTTCAGGGGAGGGGAGTTCAGGGAAGTTCAGGGGAGTTCAGGGGAGGGGAGGGAGTTCAGGGGAGGGGAGTTCAGGGGGAGTTCAGGGGAGGGGAGTTCCGGGGAGTTCAGGGGAGGGGAGTTCAGGGGAGGGGAGGGGAAGGGAGGGAAGGGAAGGGAAGGGAAGGGAAGGGAAGGGAAGGGAAGGGAAGGGAAGGGAAGGGAAGGGAAGGGAAGGGAAGGGAAGGGAAGGGAAGGGAAGGGAAGGGAAGGGAAGGGAAGGGAAGGGAAGGGAAGGGAAGGGAAGGGAAGGGAAGGGAAGGGAAGGGAAGGGAATGAGGGGAGCTTTAATCATTCTGTCCCTGCTCATTGCAAGGAAATTGTACTAGATGTGTGGTAAAATAGGCATGCAGTAGGGAAGGGCTACAATCAAGAGGGACCACTGATAGGCTTGTGAGTGAGGTCTCTGAGAAGGTTCTCTCATGAAGCTGAGGAAAGGCAAGTGCAAGGTCTGGCACCTTGGTCAGGATAATTACAAACATAATAGAGACTGATGAGAAGGACATAACTCAGAAGTGTGAACTCCCAGCCCAGAAAGCCAATTGTATCCTGGGCTGCATCCAAAGTGACATGGGCAGCAGGGCCAGAGAGGGGATTGTGCCTCTCTGCTCTGCCCTTGTGCCTGAGTAGTGTATGTCCCTCTGGGTTCCTCAGAATGAAAAGGACATGGCCCTATTCAAGTGAATCCAGAGGAGGGCCATGAAGATGATCTGAGGGCTAGAGCACCTCTCCTGCAAGACCTGGGGTTGTTCAGCCAGAGAAAAGAAGGGTTCAGCCTATAGCAGCCTTCCAGTACTTGAAGGGGGCCTACGAGAAAGCCAGAGAAGGAAGCCAATGGAAATGTTTGAGGCCAGGTCAGATGCAACATTGAGCAACCTGATCTATTGGCGCAGTTGTTTAAAGTAGATGACCTTTCATGGTCCTTCCTAACCCAAACTACTTTATTATTCTATAAAATTCTGATATATTGCAACCTTACATCCACCTCTTTATTTTTTCTTTGGTTTACTTAAATGGAGATTTACAGTGCTTTTCTCACACTTTGGTATGCTAAATGCTTCCCACATAGAATGAAAATATCACTCTACATTTCAGTATACATTTCATTAAAATTTTTAAATCATTAAAATTCATGTGCCTTTGTTTTTTTGGCAGGAGACTTCAATAGTAATTTGGCAGAAAAATCTCTGATTATGGTATTTGGCAAACACATTTCATTCTCTTCTTTAGCCCATTCCTGCTCCAGAGTTGTCTCGTTCAGACAATGCATCTGTAGAATGCACAGTACATATGTCAAAACTCATCATGTTATTCATTGAGTCGCTATGTTCCCCTTAACTTTGTTGCTCCAGTAAAATCAGTGTTGTCTTTCTGGAGTCATGTCTCCAGCAAAAAAAAATTCTGTGAGTGTAGAAAACTCTGTGTTAAAGTTAACATTGATGTATAATTCTCATGGTTATGGATAGGGATCCTTAGATGAAGTCTAAATATTTAGATTCCTCTATTTAATAGAAGATAATATTTAATTTGGTTATTGGTTGGGGTTTTTATGAGCCAATATTTTATGATGACTATCCTTCCCAAAAAGAAGTTTAAGGATCCCTGGTCCCCTCAAATTCCTTCTTGGCTTTCAGGATTTTAGCTCCTGGGGCTACAGTGGATTCTCTGGAAGTCCTGAGTGACCTGGATCCTTCTTGAAGAACCAGAAGACTTAAAGTTCCTGTGACATATCTTCCTTATCCTTACTAGGATATATCAATAGATTAGATTCTATGAAACACACACACATATACACAAAGAAAACCTTCTGACAAATTGGATCAAAATTGCAAAATACTGAAATAAATCCCTTGCTGACTAGAAATGCCACATTTCATCTGTGTCTGTCTTGGAAGACTATTTTAATGGATGGGTAATCTCACTGCTAGATGAAATTCAATTTCTTTTTTCTAGTTAGCTGTTACAAATTTCAGTTAGGGAAAAATAATGTTCTTTTTAACAATGTTTAATATTGAGCCTGTAAGACATTCTAATCCAATGATTCTAACAAAATGTGAAATTCATATGCCAGCAGCATGGACTAATTGTGCAAAAGTAACACATGCAAGCAATTTTGCAATTTAACTGAGGATAGTGGTAGTCCAAGTTTTAAATTATGGAGCATTAGGGCAAAATAGCCCTTTCAGAGCAACTATTGGTTCACCAGCATTATTTGAAAAGGAAGAAAAAAACTGCATGGAACCTAATCTTGAAATCCTTTTTTAGGGGTTTGTTGTTGTTGTTGTTGTTTTATTCATTGGGCCAGGCTCCAAGTGCAATTCAAGAAAGTCAAAAAGTTATTATAACCTTTGTAAATTTTGTTCTCATCTATATGTATTTTGTTCTCATTTATAGTATGTCTTGCTCCAAATTCTATGCTGAAAATATACCATCCACCAGTCAGTATGTTAAAAATGCAACATATACAGGATGTGAGATCACTCTCCTTATGAAATCTCCACATAGTCATATAAAAATAATGCACTCTTTGAGGCAACTGGAATGTTGCAAGATATAGAGAATCAGAATCACTATTTATACATTTTAATGAAGTGTGAGACAGCAGCATTTAAAAGAGAGATTTAAAATCCAAAACTCAAAGAACTTCCATGATTTATGGCCTATATCCAGTTTGCATGAGCCAAGCCAAGTAACTTGGAGGAGTACTTTTTCTACCTAAACTGAAAGAAGTACCTCTTGGGCATACATAGCTGGATGTGCTAACCATGTATAGCTGGATGTAGTGTGGTCTGACTTGGCCCAGAGAGGGAACCATCACTGCCCTGCAGACATCTTTGAGAGTATTTTATTTCCTGGCTCCTTGATGTACCAAACTATCAGGGCACACTCAAAACACACAGCTTAGCTCCTGTGTTAGAAGGAAATATCAGACTACCTGGATATTAATTACATGCTCCACTGCATGACAGAGTCTCCACCCATAAAGCACACATATTCAAAAATAACATGGCTGGAATAGTCAGCCTAGATTTATAAGGGGTATCATAAGTATGACCAGCATTTCTGCTTGCTGTGTTAGCTGACAGGTAGAGATCAGCAGATATTTTTTACCTTCACTGTAGCTTTTCAAAATAGTATCTCTCATCCTTATGACATGGGTGAGGTACAGACTGGATGAATGGACTACTGGGGAGTTAAAAAGTGGCAGGTTCATTGTGCTCAAAGGCTAGTGCTGACAGCTGGAAGGTCAGTTACAAATGCTGTCAGGTATTTTACAGGGGCTGATCCTGAAACCAACATCATTTAATGTCTTCAGCAATGGATGTCGTTCCTTGGCAAGTTTGCATGTGAGATCCATCTATGTGGAGCAGTTGATAAACTAGAGAGCAGTGCTGTTTAAAGGGACCAAATAAGATCAAAGGGAATTCAAGACTATTATCTAAAGAGAAGACAGGAATCATAAAATTCAACACTTGCAGTCATGTCTGTGTGATGAACAAATTAAATATACCTGGATGACAGCTGGAAAGAGACTTTGAATAAAAAGTTTTGAGGGTCCTAGTGGACAACAAATTGGAAGGTGGGTCAGCAGTCTGTCCTTGGCAGTAATGAAGGCCAACTACGTACTAGGTTGCACTGTTGCAAAGTGTAGGAAGCAAGTTTAAGGAGGTGGCTGTTAGTCTCTATTCAGTATTCATAAACTTCAAATGGATTATTATTCTGAGTTTTGTGCCTCCCAGTTCAAACAAGATATTGACAAATTTTAAGATGCCCATCAAGATAACTGGGGAACTGGAGAGACTTGAGAGTACTGGGTTTGCAAAACGTGTAGTGAGAGGCAGGCATGCCCGGAGGAAGAAGTATGCAGCAACACGATGAAAGGTAGCAGGCTTAAGCTAGAACAAGGGAAAAAAAGAAAATTCCACTGTGGCACTTCTAACCTAAGAGATGTAGAGATTTGACTGACAAGGTTTTGATTAACACAATATATCATTGATTTTTTGCTTTTAGCAGGAGATGAAACTGTGTGACCACCAGAAGTGCCTTCCAACCAATATTTTCTGTGATTATGCACTGCAGCACCCTCAAACCACACTCCTGGTGCTAAAGCCAGTGGCTGTCTGGATGAACCAAAATTTTGATAATATCGGATTTTCCATCTTCATCTGCCATATCCGTCTCACAGATTTTCACAGCTCATCCATTGCTACCTCTTGCACGCTGCCACCAACCTTGGCACTGCAACTGCTCCTATCAGCTAAAATCTGGTTTTCACAAACAGACAGGACCATAAACTATGTCCTTTGATTTCATCCTTTGTCAATCTCTTTACACAAATACAGCCATTACCTGCCCAGAATATAATCCTTCCACTTGGGATACTCGTTTCTGAGCAGACACTTGTACAACTGTGTTGTACAGAATTTACAGACTTCAAAGCAAAAAGCCCTGAGACTAGAATTCTTCATTTACCTGTAAGTTGTACCTTGAATTCCGATTGCAATTCCAGTTGCTCTTCTCTCTTAGAGAATTCCAGTTGTTCTTCTCTCTTAGTCTTGACTACTTTTTCTCACCTTTGCTTGAGTGTCAACACTTACAAAAGACTAGGCTGTACATGACCTAGGCAGCTTGCACAGGATTAACGTGCTCTGAGGGTGAAGGCTAATTAAATAGAAACACAGCCCTAAGCATCTGCCTCTGGGAGTCAATTTTTTTTGGAAATAAAATGTTTGTGGTACTATAGTCCACCCAGAGCTGGAGTGTGGCTGTGATTTTATTTTTTTTTTTCCCCTGGTGAAATCAAGTACAACGTGCAAGCCACTAGCACAGTAGGTACATAATTTCAATAAAATTCCTCCCTTTGTTACAATTTGTTCATGTCAGGTGGTCCTCTGCCCTTCATAACTGTTTGTGAGGAAGTGTAATGGGGCTTCTCTACTCTGATTACATTCAGAAAGTGCTATGAGAGAGATACTGTAGTAGCATGGTATATATCTTTGGTACATACATACTTCCTATTTTTGCTAACAGATGCTTAATAAATTATGTCTTTGTGAGTATGTCAAGTGCTATTTTAGACTTTATTCTCTTTCCCCCAGATTGGATAAAAAGCCTATTTTTTCCTTACAGCTAAATTCTCTGACTTGTGAACTAGACATCTAAATAATAAGATAATACAGAATGTGAAAGAATAAACAAAATGGTGGGGGAAAAAATGCATACACATACGCTGTACTGTAACATTAGTTTTTGTCTGAAAAGCACTATGTTCTAAGGTGGTTTTTGATCTTGTTAAACAGAATTTTTTCCTCAGTTGGTAGCTAGCACAAAATTTATGGCCTTGTGGTGATTCAACACTAAAAGTCTGCTGGCAATATTCATTACACACTTCCAGATTCTATGTCAAAATCCTTATCTACATTTCTGTAGTTTTATGGCTGTCCCTGGACAGTCAGCAATATGAACAAACTCTTGTGTCATGTATGCTAACATATTTTAATCTTGAAGACATTTAAGAGGAAAAAATTAATGTGAAAAATATTAAAGGAAGTGATTTTCCTTAAAGATGTAGCTGATTTATTTGGCTTCAAAAATGAAACCTTATCATCTGTATTAAGCATATAGAAAGATACTATTCTGAAATATAAATCTAAACTAAGCTGATTATTATGTGATTTGTCACTGCAGGTTTTACGGTATTTTTAAAAAAGCAATCTGTAAAGTAAAGCAGTGTCACCCATTTCAAATGTAAGAGAAAATTACTTCTGGCCTTGATGCAGTTGTGAAGGCAAAGACTGTCAAATTAAAAACTTTAAAATTTATTTGCCACAGCAACTTTTAAATGTACTTATTGCTGAATACAACATAGGAGAATGAATTTTAAAAATTCAGGAGTTTTCTTAATTTTACTTAAAATCCTGCAGTCTGTAATCATCAATAATCTGGGATTATATCTATGTTGGATTATCCAACAAGCTTTCTGGGTATGGAATTTAATTTTTTGCTATTAAATTCTCATGTCTCATTTAAAATGACACTGTTAAGAAGACCACACAAATTAGTTAACATCACCATGAAAATAGAAATTAAACTTGTATTTTATTCAAGTATTGTTCATATTTAGGGATCAAAACCTTTTAATCTAAACCTTTAAACATAGTAGTAATACTGTACACCTAAATGAACTTCTAATGAATGGCCCATTTTCGGATTTTAGATACAAATATGTCTGATTTTGCTACATTAGTTAAACCCAAGGTGGTCCTTATTCATTCTAATAATCTGAATTATATAATAATTAATTTACTATAAAATGAACACTTGCAAGTACTATATAGGAGAATATTTTCCTCTGCATTTCTTGACCTTGTTAATTTGCTTTTGCTTTTACAGTTGTCAGTTAAAAAAAATCAAGACTTAAACAAAAAAGCAACAAAGTGGTATGATCCATTTTAAGAAAACAAATGAAATTTTTCTATGACAGACATTTTATTACTGCTCAGATAAAGTGGTAAAAATCTAGGACAAATCACAATAGGATCTAAAGGTACTAGTCCAGTCCTCTCTCATCAGAGAATTTATACATACCAACAACAAGTAACTCCAATATTTGTGTTCAATATTCAATTTTAATGTTAGTGCTGAGATTTGTACATAAAATTTCCAAAGTTTTTCTGAAATAATCAAACTTTATCTTTCCAAAAACTTGAATATGCAAGTAATTGAGTGCATATCAAGAACTATACCTATAGTATTATTTGAAGAGCAATGAAGCTGAGTAAGGGTCTAGAGAGGTTTAGATTAGATATTAGATGATAGTAGATAAGGATTCCTCACTGAAATCGTGATCCAGCATCGGAACAAGCTTCCCAGGGAAGTAGTGTAATTGCCTTCCTAGAAGTGTTTTTGAGAAAGGTGTTTAGGCTAGGGTGCTTTGGGATATGGTGTGACCACAACAAAAGATAGTGGGTCTTCATATGTATGTCCCTACAAACACCTTCTCTGGGGTGGGAGGGAGCTGTAATGATTGGGATTGACACTGGTAAACATCAGCCTGCAATAGGGTGTAAAATGTTGCTGGATATTGAGCAAACTAAACCAATTGTCTCCAGACGTTGCAGGCAGCTTCCATGTGGATCCACCCCCTGTCAGAATAAGCCCAGGCTGCCTTTTAAGAGCAACAGGCACCACTATTTTGTCTTGATATCAGCAATAATTGTGTTATCTCACATCACCTCAACCAACTAAAAATAATTGGGTTATAGTAAAACTATAAAAACATTCTTGGTTGGGTGATAACATTTATGCTCACTAAGATTTTCCCAAAGATTTTGAAATAGATTAATGGATGTCCCTGAGTTTTAATACTACCTTTCTGTGGGATACAACAGATTTCAGATTTATTGTCTCTTTTTCCTGACATTTAGCATTATGCTCTGCTGGCCACAACCTTCTACATGTCAGATATTGTCAGCTCTCCACTTGATTTGGTGGCATGTAATCAAATAGGACATGACTTCAAGTGGTAATATTTTTCAGCCAACTTTTTATAATTGTATTTATTAATCTATCAGTAAGTGGGCTCTTAGAAAATAATTAGTTATAAAGTTTTCACATCTTGCAAATACCTTAAGTTTCATTTCTGGTGCAGCTGCCTCTCCATTTCTCTTCTTCTCTGAAGAAGTCACCATTCACAACTCAGGATGTGGGATGGTTTCCTACAAGAAATCTCTGTAAAATTTCATGAACCTGAGATGTAGTTACTTCCCTATGCCAGCAAGGAACTTGCTGTCCTGGTGAGTGCTGCAAGAATCCCTCCATTCTTCACCTTTCTTTGGCTGCGTTGGCAAGATCAACTGTATCCCATCACGGATATCTGGACAGCAACTGGCTCATGAACTTGCTGGTTTTCTTCAGTTTGTAAGCATATTTTTCCTTTATGAGGAGAAACTTTTAAGTGAAACCTGGCACACATCAAGCAATGCCTTGTCTTCCTGTTCATTACATCCCCAGGAAAGGAATTCAGGCAGGAGCTCCCACAACAGGAAAACTGGCTTCATCTCAGGTTGTGAAGGAAAGCTGTCAATAAAATAACAAAAAGTAGCATCACTGACCAGTGGAAACAGTACCAAACAACACATATTCTTTCTTGTTTCTTGACAAGGCTGGGCTGGTGTGATACTGTATTCCTAACATAAAATTGGGATTTGTCTGTGAATCTGTTTTAAAACTAATATTTTTAAGGATTACAAAAGAGCAGTCTTCCCAGAGTGTGACAGTTGCTAGCAGTGCACATTCTGTCACTGACAATAATCCCAGGACAATATATTGTTGATTGGGTTCTATCCCCCCCATATGCTTCTCTGTGTGGTGAGACATGTCAAACACAAGTCATGCTGTCCAGAAACATGAATCTACATTTAGGAAGACAAAATAATTCATCTTGTCAGATTCAATTACCTCATCTGTAATTCAGACCTAACTAACCAGTGCAAAAATCTCAATTTTCCTTTAAGTGGCATAGTGTCTGTCTTTTTTATTTTTCCTCTGCTTTTGAGTTTTTGGGTTTTCTTTGTTTTGGGGCAGTTTTTATTTCAGTTTCATGGGGGGTGGGGGAGCTTCTTTTGTTTTGTGGGTTTTTGGGTTTTGTGGGAGTTTTTTGTCATTTATTTTGAGAACAATTCTGATAATAATACTATGTGACATCAAACTGAAACAGACAACCGATATTTACCTAGATGAAATATTGCTACCAAGATTATCAGTATATTCCTTGGTTATCAGTTAATGACTTTGGAAAAATATTTGTAAGATAACTCCTCAGTTAATTTTGAAATATTCTATGGGTATTTTCATCCTAAATCCTCAAAAAGGCATGCTTTTAGAAGAGTTGAATCTGGATGTTACATTATTTTGCAGTCTGAATAATTGACTAGAAAGCTGGAATTAAATAACATGTTCAATTTGTACTTGAAGGTGACATTTCAAGCACTAGTTATTTCAACAAAATCTGATATTACCAAACTTGGAAAAGGAATTGCCTTTCTCTCAGATACTCAAGTAGCAGTGAATAAGAAAGCAAGGTCTGAGCCTGAAGGTCCTGAATGTTTATCTTCCTGGTTCTGCATTCAGTAAATTTTCTCAGCTTTGTAGTTACATACAAGTATAGAAAGTGACCTGACCGTCTACCCTTAAGATAGGCAGAAGAACACTGTGAATGTCGGAAATAATCATATGTCTTCTGAAAACAAAGCACGGAAAAATGAAAAAAACCCTGGATATTAATAATTTTCTGCCTCTTTAGGTATCAATAATACCTCACGTAATATACACAGAAACTCTCACGTAATATACGCAGAAACTCTCCTGTCTTTCATGTATGTTGAGGGAACCATGGTACAGCTCTTATTTTCTTCTTAAGTTTTAGATAGTGCATTTAAATCTGTACATTAAAAAAGTCATCCTAAGAGCTACATTATTTTTCCATAGCAAACTGACTTTCAAAAGTACTAGGTAATTATGTTTAATACCCCACTGTAGCTAAATATAGGTAGCAGAAAATGAGTTTTAATAGGAATGAATAACAAGTTCATGTACTCTAGCTTTTATTGCTCTCTATAAAAAAAATTAAAAACTGTTCATAAAATGTAAAATCTTTAATCTGCAATCTTGTAAACTACATTGTTTAGCATAGTCTCACGTGGAGCAGTGTACATCTCAAAGTATCATATTATGTGTTTGAATGTGCAGGCTCATTAAAATGTGGATGACATACATAGTGCTGAAACAAACCTTGCCCTTTTCAAGTCCAGAAAGAATTTTAATTTATTTTAATTTATCCAAAGGGAAAAAACAAACTAAGGAGAAGACATTAGATATATAATTTTCACTGAAAATCACTGGTCACTGTTATCCCCAGGAAGAACACCCATTCAGATTAATTCATTTTTCTGTCTTGGAAAGCCAGCTGGATGGATGTGTCAAAAAACACTGAAAGCTTTCCCAGTAGATCTGGGAAATTGTACTTTTGCTAGTTGGAAATATGATATTCCAAAAATCAGGAAAGCTGACCTATTCCCAGTAATTGGGTGTTTTCTATTTATAATCCTGTACAAAGTCATAGGATAAGAGAAGAGGAATGGTACCTATACATATATATATATATATATATATATTTTTTTTTTTTTAATAGGCAGTCTTCATCAAAGCCACTGGTCAGTAAGTGCCCATGTTCAGTCAATGAGCAAATCTAAGCCAGGGGCTACTTACCTTCTCTCTACTTAGATACTCTCAAATATTGAACATTTACAATTCAAAGATTCTAATGAGAATATTGCCTCTTTCCCCACAGACAATGGATTAAAGCAAAATCAGTAGACACCATCATCTCTAGCCGGGAATTTTTACCATTCAGTTGCTTTCTCCCTTTTTCACATCATGGTGCAATTAAGACATTTTTTCATTTTAGTCTTTCTTCCAGTATGCAAAGCCAATCATGTCAATGAAAGCAGAAGCAAATAAGTTCATGTTGTTGTTCTTTTTGAGACTGAGATAAGAACTCTTTTTTTTTTCCTCAGCAACGCTATCTTCAAATGAATGCTCAAGGAAGCTTTCATCTAACATGGTCTTTTTTTTTTTTTTAAGAAAATTTTCTGCAAGAGTACAAAAATAATGCCATACTTTAGAAACTAAATAAAACTTGAGCATGAGAACCATGGGAGTAAGTACTGGTATATCCAAAGGGAACAGATTTTCACCCTATAAATTTGGAAGAGATTATAGGCTTTGAAAAATTGACGCCTATTTCATAAAACAGTATTAAAAGGACATAGAGAAATGCAGTTTTCACTTTATATGCTTTATAAGTTACCTGCAACTTCAAGAACAGAAGAAAAGTTGCTGCAGTTGTATACAAAAGTAATTTGGATACATGATATTAGTCATTTTGCTATAGTTCAAACAAGTCTGAGTTAGAAAACAGAAACGAAAAACATTTCCTAGAAGTCTCTTATTGTACCTTTTAGATTTATCTGCCTCTTGGTTTAGTAGTTTCCCAAAAAAAAAAAAAAAAAAAAAAAAAAAAAAAAAGCAGCCCATCAACAAATCATCATAGAGTGCAGAAAGCCTGCTGATTGCTTCCATGTATTTGTGAGCACACCAAATACAGTGTTATTGAAAACAAGCTGGAAAACTTAAGGACAAATTTGTGACAAACTATACCAAGAATAAGTTTGATCCCTAGCATTTAGAAAAATCTGAACTTGCATATACTTCCATGTATTTGAAAGGTAAAATACAAACTAAACCTATTCCTATTCAAACTTCCAGTTGGTGCTCTAAAATACCTGTTTTAGTGGCATTTCAAACCATAAAATGTATTTGTGGGAGAAAAAGGATGACTAATACTCTATCTACAAATGACTGTTAAATTTTTCTGCTGAACTGAAAATTCTAATTGACATTGAATGTAAATTAAAAACCTCTTACTGAAAATAATCTTTGTATGAAAGTTTCTTTTTCTAACCTAACTCTTATTAGGACCCAGTAGAAGAGCACTAATGTCAAGCTTCAGAGAAAACATAACTGACATGTTAAAAAAATCACAACAGTAAATAGAATACAGTTTTAACTACTAGCTTGCATTTAACAGTACATTATTTCCTAAATTTATATAGTGAAGAATAATAGGTTTTCATGACTGCAAATGATTCTTTAAAATTAAGTAATCTGGTTTCCATAAATAGAATCTGTGAACCCAAATGTACCCAACAATATCTAGACATGGTTACTTCTGAGAGGTACAGAACTATGTCTTAATACACAGCCAATGGAGGCCATATGATAATGCTGAAATTTATTACTTTTGACTCACATAATTTTTGAATCCCCTCACACCACCATACTTCCCAACATTATACAAGCATTGCTTATTTATACCACAAATGGTGCTCTTTCTATTTTTCTCTCTGCTTTATAAATATTTTCTAGCAGAAAACTGTGTGCTTTGGCTGTGGTAAAGGCAGTCTGGCTGACTGATCTTCCCAGGGCATGGAGAGGCAGGGAAAAGAGACAGACAGATGTACATCCCCTGTCCAAGCCCCACCCTCCCTCTAGCCAGACAGCCCTCCCATCCAATCATAATGAAATTCTGGATTTGCATCCAGCTGTCTTTCATGGTATTTTCCAGACCTACAATCTGGACATACTTTATGTGCAGTTATGTAACTGATAGGATTTTTTTTCTTTCATAGGAAGGATTTAACAGAGTGGTTGCATACTGACCACTGTGATTACTTTATTATTACATTGTTTTGAACTGTTTTCTGGTAAGTGTTGAAGTCCAGGACATTCTTTTGGTAACCCTTGAAGGCCACAGACCGCAGCGGAGGTCTGGGACCCGAGCAAGAGGGTTTGAGATCTGTACAGGGGTGTTGCAGACCCTGGCACAGAGCCCAGGAAGACACAGTCTTTTACTTTAGTCTGTGGGAAAAAGCTTCTAACATTGAGAGAAGAATTACAAGTCACAAAGGTGTGACAGACAGTAGTGTAGTTTATCATCAGGTAGAAATTTTCTGGTTTTGAGGTTCTTAGAATGGAGGTGAATGGGGGACAAGATGGAAGATTTAGGGTGGTACTCTGGGTTCTTGTCCTGACTTGGTATCCATCTCCTGCAGAGATGGGAGCACAAAGTAGTTTGAGAAGATTAAGTCAGCGTAGAGGTTACCCTTTTTGTATAGGTAATAGGCATTGGCACGTAATTGTAAATAATAGACACATAATTATCTGTATATGAAGGAAGCAACTTCCCTTCGAGGGGGGAGTCATCCTGTGTCTGAGCAGCAGAACAGACCTCGGCTGGGCACAGAGAAAATTGTAAAATAAGAAACGATAAACAACATGAGAAACCTTGAAAAACAAGACCTCGAAGACTCCGTTTCATTCTCGCATCTGTCTCAGGCCTCTCATAGGGCAAAAGACTCTTAACCACCTTTTAACCTCTTAACCAACTCTTTCATCTTGGGTGAAAAACCAAACCCGAGAGGTAAGTAATAAACAGTAATATTGTTCTCTACCACAGTGGGTAACTTGGTGTTTTTGCAAAATTATGTTCAGATTTTTTCACTAGGTGAAAGATGATGAAACAATTACTTGTAGGTCAAATTTTCAGAATTAAGCAGTCTTAGATTTAGATTTGAGTTTGCAAAGTAACAGGAGAGCAACCATGGGCAAATAAGGTTATGGCACTAAAAGGGAAGGGCAGAATTTAAGACTATTTCTTTTACCCCAATTTTTTTCGAAGGTTCATATTGACTGCTACTTGCTCTAAGTGACCTAATGGACTTTATTATTAGGATAATTCCAAGGATATATTATTGGTTTTTTCCTCCTCTTTTTCAACCTTCTGAAATATTATATTGAAACTAAACACATTCACATTCTCTCTGCATTCAGCATCCCCAGAAAAGTCACTGTCCATAGTTCTGCCTCTGTCTTCTAACACAATCTTTTACCATTTGTTGGCCCATACATACATGAACATACAGTTCCTAGAGCTACATATAAAGATACTATTATTTGGACACTTGCAGAAATGTTTCTATAAAACTATCTTGCTTTACCTTGCTGCTGTATGAGACTTTGTTGTTCTCGCTGGCTTTTAATTTCATTGTAAAAGGCAAGCTTTGATTTGCTGTGAGGCTTGTAGAAGAAAAAGGTGTGGTGTTCATGGCTGTAGAGGCCATCTCCTGTCATTGTGGAGAACATCTGTCTCTCCCCATGTAGTGGGAAAGAGGACTGCCTGGACTAAATATGTATTATGTCTTACCCCCAGCAGGCAGGTAAGCACCATGCAGCAGCTGCTTCCTCACTCCTGCAACCAGTAAGATCGAGCAGAGAATTGTAAAACTACAAATGAAAAAAGAATGGGATGTGATAGACATTAATAGGTTGGTAGGTAAAGCAAAAGCTGTGCATGCAGACAAAACCTCCCAAGGAATTAATTCAGTGCCTTCTGTGGGCAAGCAGGTGTTCAGCCATCTCCAGGAGAGCAGGGCGCCGTCACGTAGTAGTGACTCGGGAAGACAAACATCATCGCCCCAAACGTCTCTGGTCTTCCTCCTTTGTCACCCAGCTTTATATATTGAGCATGATGCCATATGATCTGGTAGGGTCTGTTGGGATCAACTGTCTGCTCCCAGCTTCTTGTGCTTCCTGTGAAACCCTGCCCTCCTCACCAGTGTGCAGTACGAGAAACAGGAAAGGCCTTGGCCATGTGTAGGCCCTGCTCAACAATAGTGAAAACATCTCTATATTAGCAAACCTGTGTTCAGCACAAATCCAAAACACAGACTCACACCAGCCATGGTAAAGAAAATTAATTCTACCTCAGCCAAAGCTGCTGCAAGAGGAAGAAAAAGAGCTAAAACTGTGTGGCTATAGAGTGTAGTCTACATAGGCATGTAATCAGCCACCCAGGGTAATTTTGTCTTTATAAGGAGTTAAAGATTTGATGAGCAATTGCTCTCCTTGTGAAACCTATTGTGTTTTTCCAAAGAGTCGTGTTCATTAGTGCAGCTCAGCATGACCACTCAATATCACCTTTTCATTTGAAAATACTTTTAGGAGTCCTTGCCGACGTCAGAAATTTCTGTGAAACAGTAAGCTTTGTAAAACTTAAAATTTTCTGATATTCCCTTTTTCTTTGGGCCTACCTTCCCTCCCAGATTATAATTCTCCTTCTTTCTCCTACTTTGTTACAATGATCCCACTGCACAGGAGACATCTGGCCTGCAGGAAAAATCTGGAATTAAATTAATGTGCCTAAGCATACAGTATTTTTTAATTGTAATTATAGATTTATATATAGGCAAATAATAATTTTTTAGGACCATCCTGGCCAGCAGCAAGATCTGAGGCAGTAAAGAAGGAAGGGAAATTCCAAAGGTAAACTACACTGAACAGAGGTTGCAGCAAAGCAGATATACATTGGGGTGAATGACCTCTCAATGATCACCCTATCTCTCTTTGAAAGTTAATGTAGAACAATCTTTCTCCTCTTATATATTAAAAAAAAAAAATATTTGCCATACATGTCTTACAGAAGAACACCAATTCTGCTTCTTTATTTGTTGTTTTCTCTACTGAAATTAGTACAAGTACAGTGGTAATTTCCATGCAACAGACACTCTCATCCACAGCTTTTAGAGCACCAGGTGTAGAAGCTGAAAAGCTGATTTTAGTTTTGGGGTGGATTATGGTGCTGTGCCTCTACCCTGCCCCTTCCTCTTGCCAGCTGCACTATGATCTGAGAATAGAGATGCTCTTCAAGGTTCCATTGTGGGCCACTCATTGGTGTCTGAGTGTGAAATAAATATATCAGACTGAATAACCGTTCCTCCTTTGAACTTTTGTTTCATTATGATTTCAGTGGGACTCCTATGACTCATTATAAAATAGTGTACTCAATCAAGAAAAATTATATGGAACAAAAGAGTTTTAATGCTTTCTTTAAACTCCATATACGTCTGGTTAATTTACACAAAAGTCTGCATCCTTCACAAGGAATATCCAATATGTATTTTAAAAGCTCTGCTCTCCCTCTCTTTGCAGTTTTAGGGGAGTTAAATTTTAGACACATCAACTACATGTAATAAGTTCATGGATTAATTAGAAAATATGCTTTGAAGGTGGGTGAAACATGTCAGTTAAAATGTGAAATAAGTGTGACAGGTATTCACAAATTTGAATGACAGTATGAAGTAAGAATTAAAATATTTTCCATTGGGAAATAAGAGTAGTAACTAATGGAAAAAAGAAATAAAAGCGAGGGATTTTTGTGATGTTTCCGGTGTTTCTGTGGAGTATGATATAATAAACATCTATAAAGCAATTAGTGACTGTATTGGGTAAGACCCAGGACAATGCATTGGTATATCCACTGCTTTATCATGGACTGTTTCAGAATCAGGACCAAGAGCAGTAACTGACAACATACTGAAAGAAAAAAAAAAAAGAAGAATTAATAAGAGCTCTTTACTAAAAATTAAAAGTTTTGTGGGCTAACAAATGAAATTACTTCACATTGGCATGAAATTTACATTTAATGCTCAATGTTTCATCACTGATTCAAATGCCTGTCACTGTCTACATACTCAAGATTTTTTGTTGATCCCTTCCTCTGTTGAATATGAATTATTGCTTGCAAATGAAAATAATTATTTGAGTGAACAACTGTATCTGCATCTTCTGAATTGCAAGAAGCGATAAAGTATTTTTGACATTTTTTACAACAGGTGGTAATATGGAATGGAATAGCAGGAAGTTTTGCAAGAACACCAGGAATATTTTGGCAATGAGTAGGAATAGCAGGATCCATACATTAAGTATCAGTTTTCCCAAGGACACAGTTCTCTCTGCTATATTTTAAAGAAACTAATAAAATATGGACCAGCTTATTTTACCAGAATTATTTTGCTTTTTGCTGGTCAAAAGGAGCACCCATTGATGGGCAGTGTTGGTTTGGTTTTATTTAGTTTGGTTGTTTTTGGTTTTCTTTTTTAATGAAGGCAGATTGTTTCGAAAAGTGTGTTTTTCAAGAGTATAATAGAAGAAGGGTAAGTATTAGGTGAGGTAATACTGCTCCAATTCTCTCAGAACTGATTTGTATAGCTGAAAACTTTGGGACACTGTCTAGCATGTTAAGAGTCTGTTTTGATTCAAAGAGTTTTCTTTACAATTTTAAAAAATATATAATATGAAACAAAAAAAAATGCAGACACCAAAAACACTTCTTCCAAACTTCTGTTAGATTTAAAACTTTATTTTGAATGTTTAGAACATCATCACAAACATGGAAACTAGTAGACACAAATGTCTTCCTATCCAGTTTTAAAACAAAATATTTGCTAAAGAAATCACAACAACACCTTTTCATGACAACAATATACCTTAAGATTTCATATCTACATATAAAATCATGCATTTTAAAGATTCATTTTGGCTAGGTTGTGTTTTCTGGATGCTAAAATTCACTATAGAACTTACATGTTTTAAATATTTTGTATATACATTTTAAACAGGTTATTATAGTGATAGCACATTCCCAAATAAAACATAAAATGTAATAAAGCTTTATATATTCTTGATCTACTTTATTTTTTTTTCCATATTAAAAAAAATAATTCTATACGTAATAGCAAAACAAACATTTTAAACCAGCTCACATGTACGCAAGATATGCAAAATCTAATAGTAGAAACTAGGATGCCAATGCAAGGGTATAAAATATGCTCTCTTTTAAGTCTGTGGTCCTTGAATAATATTGCTTCTGTTCTGGCCTTGCTTTGATACATGCAAGTCCATGAAATACTTCATGGCTTATTACGTAGCAGATGAGGAGTCAGCTGGGAACTAAAGGAATATGGTCCTCAAGCCTAACACTGGCAGCTACTTGTTTTATTTCCATCTTTGCTATACAATTATTCTATTCTTGCTATGAGGCACATTCAAAATAAAAAGTCCAGGGCTAAATTTCAGCCTGTAATATCTTTACAGTCAGTACATTTAAAGTAATTCAGATCCCCTATATTGTACTTCTGCAAGATATTTTACTATGTAAATAATTCCTCCAGTTCAAGCAAAAATGTTAAAAGGTTCTATATATAGCTTCTAGTTTTCTCTTTGAGATTCTGTCATAGTTCTATGCTGGCTGCTAAGGCATGTGCCACACATGATGGCCTTTGGCACTGGTGTGTTAGCATCTGAGGGCAACCTCTCTACTTTTGATCTCTGTATGTGACCCATTATGCCTTAAGGTTGATAATTTTTCTGATTTCCAGCTTCATTGTGGAATCCATTGCTGTGATGCTGAGTATCTTCAGCAAATTCTTTTACAAACAGAGTAAATGTATAAACATTTATAAAAGTCTTACTAAACATAGTGCTTTTAAGTGTTTTGCATCCCTGATCTAGAAATACCTTTTGATCTATTGACAGACTGTCAAGAAAGATACACTCAGCTGTATAGGTAAAACCAGGCTTCTTTATGTGTTTCAGGAACTATTTAAGAATGTGAAGAGACAGCCTAACAAAACACAGAATGAGCAGCACTGGACTGTGACAGAGGAGATCTGCTTTTGTTCCTGGTCTGTCACTATCCTGCTGGACAATCTATGTGCAGTTTCCTCTCTCTGTGCCTCACTTTCACCACCTGAGAAGTTAAGAAATTTATGTTACTTTTGCAAAGTGCTTTAAGATTTATGAAGAAAGAGTGTTTTGTAAGAGCCTGGAATTTACGGTTAATGAAGAACATTAGCTCTTTCCAGTTTTCTCTTCTTAATGCAAGAAAATAAACACCAAAAAAATTTGTCTCTTTGAAATCAGTAGGCATTTCACACTCAAGTCTACTGGTGCCAGAATTTCTTCTGAGTGAATGACAAAAGTTGTGCTCCTTTCTAGACAGTGCTAGTAGCAATTCTTGTGTATACTATTACTCTACTCTGAAATGTCTGCACATTCGTTAGAAAGGTGGAAGGTAGTTAAGCAATAACTCTGAAAGGAACAAGGTAGCAATTTTTAATGCAAACACTGCATTTGAGCATCCCCTGGAAGATATTTATAATGCACTAGCATGCAGGCTAATAATATTAGTACTCAACTTCATTTTCTCATGTTTCCTGACAAAAACATTTATTAAAATATATGGTAGGCTCTTTTTATTAGTTCAAAGCAGTTCCTAAAGTACAAATTGTGACTTATGCAATTTTAATGTGTCCTTTAAAAATTGTATGTGCTTATTTTATTTTAGATGGCCTTTGTTATCATTAGGATACATACTTCAGTCATTCATACTAGTTTTTTCAAAAGCTTTGGAGAGACATCCAGGAAAGCTCACAATTTTTACCCTTTTTCCCCTTTCAAAGGTTTTCAGAAGAGCAGTTTCCCCTGACAGGATATTTTAAATAATGTGTTTTCTATTCTGAACTTTGCACTATAACACAGTCCTGACTGTAATTCTTAATAAGCCAGATCCTGTAGTGTTTATCCCAAAAAGCTTCCTTTTAGAGACTCTCGTGGGCACTAACTTCAGATATATATTTGGTTCTATGAATAGTCACAGCAGTTCAAATCATGAATTTAAATGGCAAATATAAAATACTTCAGACAATATAAAGGCAATAGATCTCACAGGGCATGAACATAAACCCTTCTAATTGGAATATAGTAATGTAAAGATGCATCACACAGCTAATCTGATAATTTGTATATTCTGCCAACCCCTCTTCAATGGTACCACCAGTTCAAAACACATTCCATTCATTCACTAACCACACCATGTGTTCATTTAACCAGCAGCAGCATTAGAACTGAGTCTCTTCCACAGAGTCCCTTTTGTAGGGTACTACCCAGTCAGTTCTTCCTGGGAAAGCTTTCTGGTTTTATATACACACCATTCCATCTGCATTCTCCACAGACAAATGTCTGTTCTTCTGAAATATATTTGGGCCAGGAGCTCAGGTCATTCTTGAAGCAATGAGCCCAGAAAAGATGATCTCCAACTCTCTTACAGGGATTGGCTTTTCCACAACCTTCAGTTTTAATGCAGTGTTTGCACTAAAAACTGCATCACAACTAGAAAGAACTATCATGCTGGGGGGAATAGAGACAATATCTGTTCCTTTTCATGGCTATCCCCACACTTCCTTTTACTGTGCAATAGTTAATTTATTCAGGTGATCCAACACCGTCTTATGCATAATCTCCCACCAGTCAGTAATGAAAATGGCATAGAATTGTTCATCCACAGCATTCTTGAAGGAAATTATTAACACCATCCAGCATGCATTTGTATGTTCTATGTTTCTTCGCAACCATTTCTTCGTTTTTCTTCTGATATTATACATTGTGTTCTCTTGCAATTATATACAAATGCAGATAATATTAAGTTGATTTTCAAAATCTTTCATATTATGTGAATGATGAAAATTCTTCTTTTTTGTTTATTACAAAATAAGGTATTCTGGGAAATCTTTTGTTTTTTTCCTGATTTACTTTAATTGATTGTGAGAGTACACACATTTTTATTTTGCAGTTTTTTTCATAGCAATCACAGTACCTCATTTTTTCAATTTCCAAGGATTTCTTTTAAAAGAGATATTAATAAATAGGATCTTGCATGATTGTTTGCTGTCTATGGGTTTTACATGCTTATTGTCAGATGAGACTTCACAGCTGATTTCTGACAGTGGAATTTCACATTACCACACATTTTCCTTTCAGCTTCTCCTTCCTTTTTTGTTGCTTGCTTTTTTTGCCATCAATTTGCAAACTCACAGTCCTGCGTTTCTCCAGGTTTAGCAATTCTTGGAATAACTCTTTCACATTATGGTTTGTCTTGGCAGAGGTCTCCATGAAGGCACATTTCCACTTCTTAGCCATGGCTTCTCCTTCACTGCTTTCTATCTCTCGATTTTGGTTCTCATCATTTTTGTTACCCACCAGCATTATTGGAATGTTTTCTATATCTCCTTTAATTTGACATATTTGTTCGTAGATCGGCTTGAGTTCCTCCAAGGACTGTCGGCTGGTGATAGAGTAAACCAAAATAAAAGCATGCCCTTTAGAAATAGAGAGACGTTGCATGGCTGGAAATTGATGGCTCCCCGTAGTGTCAGTGATCTGCAAAGTGCATATGCTTTTATCACAGCTGATCACCTGCCGATAGGTGTCTTCAATGGTGGGGATGTAGCTCTCTCTGAAAGTGCCCTTCACAAACCTCAGGACCAAAGAACTTTTGCCCACTCCTCCAGCTCCAAACACAACTACCCTATAATCATTGCTTTGCTCAGGCATATTTCTCTGTGTGTTACTTGCTCAGCTAGGGCCGAAAACCTAGGAGAGAAAACAACAAAAACAAGGAGGCAGACATTAGTACAGGTACCTGTGTAGAGTGCATGCTGTGATATCTTTCCCAATAGGTGAAATAAATGTAATGTAAGTGATGGCATACTTGTTGTAGTAATTTAGGAAGTCTTGCAGGAGGTTAAAGAACAATTTATTTTAGTAGTAAATTAGGGTTTGCAGTCCAGTCTGGACTGGTAGCAAAATACCATCATTGTCACTTCATGGCTGATTTTTAATTAACATGATGTGTTTCAGTATTCTTCCTACTGGACTAATATTCACTGAACTAAAAAGTAGCTTCAGGGAATTTTAACAAGCCCTTGGCCTAAACAAATTATAGAAAGGAAATTATTCTTCTGTATCTAAAATAGATCTAAAATAATCGTTGAAACTGATCACTGTACAAGTGTATGATAGTCAATTATTCTGAATATTCCAACTCTTCAGTAGTTAAGGAATTTATCCCCGCTATGTGTAGACTACAATTCTGAGTAATGACTAAGATCTATTTGTAGATTACTCAGCAACAGCACCTATTGAGCTTTGTATTTAACTCCATGGGACTGTGTGTCCCACTTCAGTGTGTTTTGCCACTGGCATTTCAGGTCAAAGAATACATTTTGATAAACTCAGATTGCTCACATCCAGTCTGCCTTTTTTTTCCAATATTTATCTTGCAACAGATGATATTTGACACGAGCTGGCTGCGCTTATCAGAGAGGTGGTGCAGTCATATTCATAATGTTTTTAGTGGCTTGTACTGCCCAGGTTGGCAAGGGTTATGTCAAAAGTCACAAAATTCTGTGATTCCTGGAGTCTGTTCCCATTGACAAAACCCATCTATATATATAGTAGGACCACAGATATAGATGTAAGATGCTTAGAATTCATTGAAATAAAGTGAAGATTAATTTGTCCTCTCATCAGTAGCAGCTCAATAGGTACACAGCACATACAAGTCTTTTTATATTTAGCGAGACTTAAGCAAATAAAACTTTAAAAATGAGTCCTAAAAATTGAAGAAATCATTGGGTATTGTGACTTTTCAGACCAAAACAATATATATAAGGGGTACATATGGAAAAAACTGCAAAATTTGTGGCATCTGTACTTGTTCTGAAGAAAATGGGCAGGTTTTATAGGGAACTTTGCCCAAGTGCCTTAATGGCATCAAGTGATTAAATTTGTTGTTATAATTTTGCCCAGGTAGCAGTGAATCCATAATAACCCAAAGAATTTCTTTCCTTTTGAAAGCAAGCCTCCAAAATATTTCTTCACTGCAGTGGAAGGAGTGACTGCATTGCAGGGGGTGATTTTAAGTTACCTTTTACCTGTCTAGTAGGAGGACAATTCTGATGTTTTAGAGGTTTGGATCTTAGTGGACCCCCATGCCCTTATTCCAGTTGCAAGCTCATGACAGATTTTCTTTTTCTGCATTTTGATGCTGTTGCTCTTTATGCCAGTTAGGCTTAAGCCATGGCAGTGCATGCTGCACTAATGTCTTCCAATTTGTTCTTCAAGCATATCCTGATGTTGTTATCTTTCTTGTACACAGCATCCTATAGTGTCCTAATTCTAACGTCTGAGTAAGGTGAAAACATCTATCCTTACATAATATGTTGGATGAAAGAGTTGTACTTCCTCCTCTCCCATACCATAGGCAGAATAACCAGTGCAACTGGGGATGCTGATCCTGAGGCAAAGTGCAGAGCTGCCACAACTCTGTCTTCCCAGCCTGGCTTCAGGCAGAAGGCAGCTTCACCCCTTCAGTCTCTCCTGTCATTCTGAGAGGCTTGTTTAAATATAGGAAAGATTGATAAATAGGAGCTCTCATCCTGAGGCACTGAAGCAAAATTGTTTTTCTGACAGCAGAATTCAAGGAATGGAAAGAAAAAGTAGCCTCAGAAGAAATGCTCATGTATGTGTTTATAGAATAGGCAAAACCTTTTGAGGAACAAAGAAAATGAGTGAGCAGCTTATGATATTAAAAAAGAAAGGAAAACCTTAGCTGGAAAAAGAATGAGGAGGAAGAAGCTAGCATAATGCCTTTCCACTGAGCATAAACCTGTATGTAAGTGCTGCAGACATGCAAATTTGGAACAGTCATAGAGCTTACAGTTGTGGATGACTGCACAGAATGAGTTACCATAAGAATTTTAGTTTAATAACTTCTTGTAAGTAAAAACGCAAGAGAGTAAAATCTGCGAATTCCACTTCAGAAGCAGCTTAAGTATCGCAAAATCATATTATATGTAGCCTGGAAACTTCAGGACTAGGAGAAAAAATGCACTATGAAAACTTTTAGTAAGAAAATCAGTGAAATATGGAGTAGAGAAACAAAATTTTTAAAAGCTGAGTGTACTCCTGCTCTATTACACTGCATACTCTAAACATACTCAGAAACCTCCAAGAGGACTGACACATATGGTAGCCCAAAAGATAGAACAAATTGAAATGGGGCACTTAATGGCCTGAAGTATTAAGCATACAGAAAAATTCTAAGAGGAAAATGCATGGTAACAGTCATCAAAATGTAGCAAAGATGGAGAGCACAGTGGGGGAAAAAATTGAGTTTATGTGTTTGTATTGTAGAAGATATTCACATTAGACAATGGGAAAACTTCACAGTGATAAGAATAGCAGACCAATTGTGCAGGGAGATTTTGCAGATATTCTTTAGAAATTACTATAGTATCAAAGGAAAATTCCAGCTGGAGGAGACCTTAGTACATTTCTGGTCCAGACCGCTCATCACAGGTGGGTCACCCATGACACCAGAGAGGGTTGCTCTATCCTGTACACGTGTGAAAATCCCCAGTCTCTCTGGGAAACATACTCCAATGCAAAACTACCATCAGGATGATTTTGTCCCTTTTATACCTAATCTAAGCTACTTTCTCAATTCATTCCTGTTGTCTCTCCTCTCAGCATCTATTGTTGTGAAGAGTGCAAGTCCACCATTTTGATGGCTTTCCTGTAGGTTTTGAGGGCTACACAGTGCTGTCCCTTGAACTTTGTCTTCCCCAGGCTGACCTGGCCCTGGTCCCCTAGCCTGCAGAGCAGGACGGCACCGCAGCTTTGGACACCTCGGTGCCCTCCTCTGCATTGCTCCAGTTTATCAATGTGTTTTTCCTGCTGGGGGTGTCCAAACCAGACAAACTGCATTGCTGTTGTCCCATGAGTGCCGAGCATAGGGGGATTATCACCTCCCTCGGCCAGCTGGCCATGCTCCTGTTCATACACAGCAGGGCACAAGGGAGCTTTGCTGCCGCTGGGGCCACTGCTGAGCATAACCAGGTGACTGCCCAGTACAGCCCCAGGACCTTCTCTACAGAGCTGTTCCTCTCCAGCCTGGGTGACTTCAAAGGAGCGGAGCAACAACATCAGTCGCTGTTTGGTCTGTCAGTCCTAAAGATCTTCAGTTTTGCCAAAATAAAAATTACTGATTTTTATAAATTTGTCCTGCTCAGGAACAGAAAGAACAAAACAAAACAAAGCAAACCCAAAGAAACCCCCAAAAACAACCCACAAAAAAACCCTCATGTGCGTCTTTATGATCACACAGGAGGAAGGATTCCCTAAATGTTTTTTATCATTTTTTCTGTTCTCTATGTGGATCTGGTCACAGAATCTCCTGCAGTAACAACCATTCCATATGAATGTGGTGCATTTGCACACAAATGTTCATTTGTTAATGCTTTTCATACCTATTACCTTACTGGTGTTTTTCTTAAAATGTGTTAACCGAAACACATAGGAGGGCAAAATAAAGTATGGAATTATTCTAGTTTGTGGTGTTATGGCCAGTGAAGGTATGGAAAAATTAACTTAAAAGAAGTCTGAATTTTCAGATGTACAAGAGCATTTCTGATTCAGAAAATCAGTCTTTCATAATCTGAACAGAAAAAAAGTTGCTTTTTATGCGTTAGAAAGGAACCTCACGTGCTGCCTTTGCTACTTTCACAAACTACAGCAGTGAAAACTTACTGTCATCCTCTGAAATGTCAGTTTATCAACACTATCCTTTCTTGAAAAGCCAAAGCAATTTTCATGACATACATTCATACCCTTCATTTTGAATTGTCTGATTGTGAAGTTCAGCAAAACAGTGAATCTGTACTTCTGCTGACTAAGTTTTGTTTTCCGCAGATGCTCTGCTACCACAAGGCTGGAGCTGCTCTGGATCAGCTGCTGCAGGTGAGCTTGATGGGCTATTCACTGGGTCAAACCACTGCCTCCAGTTCAAACTCAGCTGCAGACCTTTATGTTAGTCTGCATGCTCTCCATAGATATTTCTGATATGCCAGGTGAAAGAACAGAAATGTTGTTCTGACAGAAGGATACAGTTCAAGGTCTGAGTAATTATGACATAAAAACACTTTTTTATTATATAGTAGGAAAAATATGCATTATAATTTTTAAATAAAGTACCTCATGTTACCAATTATGCTCTTTATAGTTTAAACTCCTAATGTTCCTTGGCTGACAAATTAATTACATGTGGTTACTGTTCCTGTACTTAGCCACTGGATCTCCACAGTTCTCTCTTGTTGTTAATTGGGTTTTTTATAATCTAAGTTTTCTGTCAATTGTATTTATGACTTGCCTGTCATGTTTTTATTTAAGCTTTAGATAGTATATGCAATAACAAGCAAAAGGTATAGGAAGGCTGAAAAATAACCTCTGAAAACTAATCTACTTGAATATCTACCCTTAGAGCAATATGAGACTAGAATCTCATAGCTGGTGAACTCTTTCAGTTTATGCTTGAAAATAAGCACAAAAAAAAATTCACCTATATCCAATGTTTCCAGTTTTGGGGTTTTTTTGCAAAAGATTTTCTAACATGTTTGCATTGTTAGACTACCATGAAATGACACAAATGGTAAGTTTAGGTAATATTTTTTACTAGATTATATCTTTTAGTGTAGCATTCATTTTACAAAACAGTGTGATGTTACCTTTCCTTTCTGAAGTCAGAGGCTTTGATTGCATCTTAACTGATCCAGTTTCTTGAGGTTTTATGATGTCCTACTGAGATGTCAGTCTGATATGAAATTCAGCAATTGTCAGATGCTGTGTATTAATTTCCTGAATTTTTGTTTTTCTTAGGTAAAACCATCTCATGTCAGTCATGGATTTTTTTTTTTTTAAGCTCTAAGGCAATGTCTCTGTTTATATTGTCATGTTATTGTGAAAAACCAATAAAGTACAGGCAATGTATTGAATTCAAAATCTTGACTCAATTTAAATAGACAGTCCATGAGGCTGTCCAGTGATGACACCACTATAAAAAGACACAAGGTACAAGACGAAGAATGTAGCAATAGATAAGACAGATTTCAGCATGGCTGTAAGATTAATGTCCATTTCCCAATATCAAAGGTGAAAAATGGCACATTACTCATATAAAAGAGGGAAAGAGACCTCTGCAAGGAATTTTTTTCCTGTTGTGCATATAAAGAGGCATTTCTCAGGGAGTATTTTCACCATGTCTGCCAATGAGTATACGCTTTAAGAATGGGGAGTTTCCTACTTCCAGTGCCTTCATCTTTTAATATATGACTTATTTTTTCATTCTATTCCTTTGCTTGTATTCTTCAGTCTTTTCAAGTCAATGGAAAGTTGGACACATTTGAAGACCAAATGATAACTGTTTAAACAGCTTTTTTCCTACAATGTCAGGTTCTAATCCATATGGAAAGAACTTTTTATTCTCATGTGGAACAAAATGTTCTTTGAAGGTCTGCTTCTTGATGATCAGCTAGTCTAAATCATGATTTTTTTTTTCACTGCATAAATGCAGTAGCACTTTTTACTTATGTTGTTCTCAACTACAGTTGGAGAGAAAAGCATTTATAGTTTTTCTTTCCAGCTATAGAAAGATGACCAGAGAGATTTCCTTAGAAAATGTCATCTTCTGCAGAAAAAAAGGTACTGTGTAATAAACCTGCTGCTTTTATCTGACACATTTACCTTATTGTAAAATTGATTATCTGAAATTAAGGCACAAAATCAGATTTTTTTTTTTATTCAATGTACTCATAGAAAGCAAACATTTAAACTAAAAATTCAATTTGTTTAAACTGAAACAGATTTCATTTTAGAGCTAGGTTCTCTACAGTGTTGAAAATGTTTGAATTTGCATGCAAAATTAATACTTTTGAATCTTTAAACTGAAATTAACATTACAAAGACTTTCAGAGAGTCCCCTAAGAGGTTTTGTGGGTTTCCTTCATGCTCCTGGCCTAACACAGAAAAGAAATAGAAAGGACAGGAGGTTTTCAGATAAATTTGTTTCAGGTTTTTTCTATTTACAGGAGACTACGGTCTTAAGAGCATCTGCATGTAAAGGAGGTTGAATCCAGCCTCTATGCTGTCCTGTAGTCACAGGTGCTGTGCTCTGCTTTAGCAAATTGTCATGTCGTTGTCACACTTATACTGAAAATCTCATTCCCAAAACAATGCCTTTTCAAAGTTGTTTGAAACCCTATGGAACCCTTGGTAAAAGAAAGAAATCTCACATGCATAGTTGTCACGGTAAGAAAATCTTTACTAGTTCTTTGGCTAATACATGGTCAGCAGATGTTGTGGCAGAAATAATTTCGCTAGGCAGGAAAGAACTGTAAAAAAGAAAGGGCAGGCAAATAGATGAATAGATGTTTTCTGTAGGAACAACAGCATAGATTTTTGGAACTAAGGCTAACTAAAGTGGCATTGCTTGTTGAAGGCAGGACTGGTGGCAGAAGAATGAATGGTGCAGAAGGATATATTGATTCTGATCCCTGATGAGGGTTCATGTGCAGAAAATGCAGAAGGTGCTGGACCTTTTCCAACAAAGAGCTTTACACGTAGGGATAAACTGAAATTGTTTGCTCTGTTGTTGCCCAAGAGCTTTCAGAATTAACCCTTTAGTAACAGATATGTACTAATGAACCACTATTGTAAAACAAGATTCAGCTTCATTGAACACACTTACCATGTGAAAAAAAAACCCCACCTTACTTTCATTCAGCATGAGAAATATTATGCTAAATTTATCCAGGATGGACAAGTGAATACACTTGCCATATGAATAAAAGCCCTTACTTTCATGCAGAAACAGAAATATTATGCTAAGCTCATCCAGGGCAGAGAGATGAACTATTGGTTATTACTACCTATTTAGTGGCTAGGTTGATCTTAAAATTTAAAAGGGAGAATTTCATGACAGTTTCTTTCTAAATTCAGGCTTTGATTTAGGCATGTTAGATACTTCATTGATTTATCTATTTGAGTATTTTGGTCAGTGTCTTAACCTTTAAGTGCTTATCATCACACTCAGAGAGAAATTGCTCAGAAGATTTTCCATATCTGTAGTTAGGTAGTCATTAATGCACACATAGAAAAATGTCAAAATCACATTATATTCAGTTCCCCTTGGAACTGATTTTTAAAGTCTTTTTCACAACTTAACTAACCAAATACAGTATTTTTTTCCTCAATTTTTGATAGATTTAACTTAACCAAGTAAAGATGGAAAGATCAACTCACAACATCATACGTATGCCTTTCAACAAGTAAGACATAATGCCAGACAGAGCAGTATGATTATAAACCAGAATTTGTCACTTCTGCAAATGTAGGATCAGAGGCTCAGTATGAATTTTCGGGCCCTCTGGTTTCTAATAGTAGAATCGATTTTGGAATTGCGCAATGTACTTTACATATTGCAGCGAACTTCTGCTTCTCCAGCTGTACACTGGAAAAATAGGTTCTGCCTTATGGATCATGTTAAGGGTTTTTGAGCTTTCCTGAATGGAAAAGTACTGAGCGCCAAAAAAGAAAATGCCAAGACAAGAAAGAACATTTCCCAAGCAATGATTTACTTTAGAGGTCGATGATTCTATATATTGTGAGATTCATAAATCTCAGTATTGTGAGATAAAAATCCCATCATAGACAAAAAGCTATTTCCATATAAATATGTATATTTACACAGAAGAACAGTACATTCATGGAAGTGTTTTCCATTCAGCAGAGGAAATTCTGAAGACTGGTGGACAATTTGCCTTTCACTGTAGTTTTCAATTCCATTATGTTAATTTGAGACTACTTCTGTAAATCTTCTGTAGAAGCAAAATTATTAAAGGTTAAGTGCTTGTGACTTCTTTTTATAATATAACTCCTGTCATTAATTTTCTTTGCCTGGCTGGGTAGGATAGCTAGATTGCTATCCTGGCCACTGGAATATTTCTGATGCTCTTACACTGCCCAAATAATATCCCATTACAAACAATGTCTTAAAAAGAACATTTTGCCGCTGGTTTTTTGGGCAATAACTTGGGAATAGGATAACACAGTAGGTTTTAGGACCCAAAATAATCCCTGATAATTATTGAACAATGTAGTATAGTTGTCAGTATGCTTCCAGACACTGGTAAGAAGCCTGTTCTTCCACTGAATTTTTTCTGCATATCAGAGTGTTTTGAAAACCAACAATTTAATTATAACTATGGAGTACAATATAGTAACAGCAGCTTTCTGATTGTTTATTAATGTTCAGTACCCCAACTTGCAATACTTTCAATTCTGAACTAAGACAGGTAGGTTTAACCTTAAGAGTAGTTTTTCTAGATTCATGTTTCTTTTCATTGTAGTATTAAACAAACTTATAAAAATTATATTCTGAAAATTAAAACATACTAAGTAACACATTGTAAGCTTTGCATGTATAGATTGGGAAAGCAGTAATGTTATTTATTTGGGTTAACCACAATATTTTAGCCACTGATAGTTGCTAATATTTGATTATTTAAATAATTAATTCCTTCAGAGAAGATAAAAGTTGTCAGTTTAAATTTTCAGGGAAGAATATCAAAATAAACTATTTTAAAATAAATAAAAGTTTTCTTAGCTTCGGATTAATTTTAAGTAGGAACTACTGGGCATTTTGGGAAGGAAACAACTGCAGTCCAGGAATGGATTCACCCTCTTCGTATGGTTTCTTTAATAAATACATATTTTAAACGAGGAAACTGAAAGGCTGACATAACTTCACTTTTCAGACACCTTTTTAGACAGCTTTTCAGATTCAACTAAAACAAATTTCATTACCTGCAGTCAGGCTGATGCTGACTGGATTTTCCTGCCATAGCATATTGCAGACCTGCATAGCCAGACAGAGAATGTTAACATTCAATTTAATGTTATTTTGTCAAGAGGAGGTGCTCCTGACCTCAGTTTGAGTCCAAAAAGTGCATTTGTCACAGACTTTACACACTCTTTTTCACATTTTGCTCTTTTCTTTCTTTGATACCCATCTCAAGAAATTTTCTGTTATCAATATTTGCTTTCTCAAAAAGGGAATTTAGAGTATGTTCTGCTTCGACTAATGTGTACAGCTGCATTGACGTCCAGCAGTAAGGTAAGATAATTTAATATGTATTTTAATTTTAATGTCACAATAAAAATGCAGTGAAAGTATCTGTTTGCTGATACTTGGAAATATTTGTATTTAAAATTAAAATATCAAATGGAAATGGAAAAGAAAATTTCCAGAAATATTTTCTCATAGTACATTTTTGGAAATTGTTCATTTTAAAGGGAAATTAATATTGCTAATATCCATGTTTTACAAAATTGCTAATTTTCTTCCCATATTTAATATTGATTATTGCTCAATTGGTCCTAGTAATAAAAAATATTAAGGAGAATCAACAAAAATTTGGAATCAGTCTAGATACCACACAAAATATCCCACAGTGAATACTGTTTGAGCTTATGTCCTGATACTCACTCATTCAAATGCAGCTTATTATGTATTACAGAAGAATTACTGAGTAATACTGTGAATTTAATACAATCCCATGTACAAAATCAATCAAAACCATAAAAAAGAAGAAAAAGATAAGTTCATAAGCATAAAGAATGAGAGAAAAGGGGAATTTGGAATCAAATGCAGTCTTTCTGTAGAAGCATCTTTAAACAAGAATATTGTTTATTGCACATTTATTTAAAAAATCTAATTTTGAGAGCAATAGCACATACTCTGTCACAATGAAAGCTCAAGTCTGATTTTTCACACATGATGCTGGGATCTCTACATGGGTAACTGTGCTGGTTAGCACAAGAGAAAGCCAGAAAACAAACTTATTAGGTTATTCTCAAAGGAAACTAGAAACAGTGCTAGTAACAACTTGAGGAATAGCAGTATCAGTTTATATAGTCTGCTGTTTTTATTGGTACTACAGTGACTGCAGTGCTGGTGTAATATAGTCATGACCACTTGGCCAGAAGGAGCCTCGGAACTCCAATCAACTTCCAAAGAGCTCTGCTCTGCACTGTGAGAAAAAGATATTATTCAGCCTGAGGTTCATTAGGGCTTGTGAGTCTGCTGGTGTAAACAATAGTGCAGCACAGTGCAGAAATATGCTTTCATCTGACTGATGTGAGACACATGGAAAACCGTATTTACTAAGATCTTGACTCACTTGCAAAGGCACTCTTTAGTGAAGGCAACTTCCAAATGTTAAAAAAATGGTATTTAGTACTGAAAGAGACTTTCTGGGTTATCAAATCCAGTGCTTTGCCTTTGCAGGCAATCATTTCACATAATCCCTTCCATCAAGTTACAACTAAAAGTAATTTAAAATGTTTTCTATATATTACTTCAACTAGAACATAATTTAAGAAGCTTGCTGTTGTAATGGTTTGAAATCTTCCAGCCTAAGTGTATTCACAGCTCATTTATACTAATCATTCTCCACTCTTACCAGGAATAAAAATAAATAGCTCTACATCACAATTGTTCTTCCAGATCCATGGGACCATTGATTTGCAGCTGTCTGCTTTAACTTGTTCCATGTTTGTAGAGTTCTTCGTGCAAGAGCCTCAGAAATGTGTGTGGTGTGAGGGAGCACGAAGCCTAGAGGAATATAACGTTTCATAGCTCCAGAACAATGGCACAAAACCCATTCTGCATGAATCAGGCACTACTGCATTTAGTAAGGACAGACGGGCCCCAGAGAGCAGCTCCTGAGCATAACTGAAGTCCATTAGTCAGAAAAGTAGAAAAGGGAAGGGGAGGGGAGCAAGATAGCCCTCTAAGCCAGAACTAAATATGTTGAGATCTGCAAACATTCTAGATAATGGTAAACTGTAAAGCTTGGCAAAGATACAACAGCAACCAGTTTCATCAGCTTCATTTACCTCAAAAGGAGTGGGGGTGTACATGGCTGTGAACTGCTTACACAGCTGTATGTGCCTGCATGTATAAACAGGCATTTCTGAGTTCACTTACTAGGTACTCATGAGAACAGGACTTTTAAATTCTTTAAAGTCAAAATGCATCCAGTTTTGTTGCTCCATTCTGTGCCTACCCTTCTGTGTCTGAGTGGTGCAGCATACAGAGCATCCCACATTTCATGGGAAAGATAGCAAGGGATAAAGTGTTATCAAATCTGAATTCAGCAGCTCTCAGGCACTTGAGAATGGTCATATGAAATGATTTATTTTCTTTCATTCAGTTGGGAGAGGGACAATCTATTGAGGGGAAAAAATCCTGCCTGTCAGTGGGATGCTGCAAAGTTGTATCTGTCGCAGGGAAAGAAATCAGAGGCTTTCTTTAAAATAGACATGTGTTATTTTATTCAGACTCCACATTTTTGTATTCTTCTATTAGTTAAGTTAAAACGTAGCTTTCATTTAAAACAAATAAAAAAATTCTCCTTAACCCACTGCAGCAGCAGTGCTATAAACTAGGGCAAAATTCATCACATCGAGTTTTAATGAAAGGCAGCTTGAAAAAAGGTCATTACTAGCATCCCAGCCCACAGAAAAATGATAGTTAACTGGCCAGTGTGTGTATGACCAGCGCCTGGCTTTCTTGCTAGCCTCAGTTTACAGCATGCCATGTTCTCTACATAAGATATTAGCTTAGAGAATATCTTGCAGTTGTAACTCAGGCAAAACTCTACCGACTTCAGAAGAAATTCTGCCCGAGTGAGCATTGTGCATTTTGGCTGAAGAAAATGAAGACCTCTAAATTCAATGCAAAACTGTGCCTATTGTGCAAGGTAGTGTAGAAAAACAATGGAAAGAAATTTACCTGGGTAGGAACAGAAAGCTTCAAATGCTCTTCAGTTTCTGCCTGTCATTGCACCAGCTCTTCTCCCTCTCTGCCCTGGGCTCCGTCCACCAGAAAGGAACCCTTTCTGAACCGAGGGGGCTGCAGCCTGCAGCTTCCCTCTGCGCCCTGTGCTGGCTGCTGCCCGCCCTCCGCTGCCCTCCCGCCCGCTCCCCGGTACCTGGGTCGTGGACAACGCTCTCGCTGGCTGGATCGCAGCCTCCCTCTTTCTGCTTTCACGGACCGACCGACTCCAGCCTCTTCTGCTACTGCTACTGCCTAAATGGCGACTGCAAAGCTCATCTAGGCTTTGAACTGCCACCTACTGAATAATTGTGGAATATATACTTGTATAGGTACATATACATATAAGCTGTAATGTTCTAGTTTTCTCAGCCGAAATAATAGATTTTTACAATTAGTCTCTAAAGCCTCCAAACATTCTGTGGTTTATCATTTAAAGCTGTAGATTACATTACCCTGCGCTCATAATTCTCCATTTCTTTCAGCACGGGAACAGAGAACAAGCCTGTCTCTTTAACTTAGAAAAAGCTTACAAAGCCTTTGGTGAGGCTAATCCCCAGGGCAAAAAAACAGCATAGCCGTATTCAGATCAATGGAGCTGTGCTGATTTTTATTACTTGGAAATTTAATCCCTTAGGTCTCATATTTATTCACAACAAACAAACAAGCAAACAAACCAAACAAGAAAAAAAAAACAACCCAAAACCAAAACCAGACAACAACAACAACAACAAAAACAGTGGAAAGAAAAATGTGCCTAAAAAACCAGCTTTTGCCCAACATAGCCCCTCAGAAGTTCACTCATCTGAAATGGATTAGATTTTTTTTTTCTGACAGCACTGTAAAACAGGATTCCTGAGATCTATGAACAAACATAAATTAAGAGATTTTCTCCACTTTTAATGAGGAGATGTGTGTTGTGGTCTTTGTTTGTTCGTTTTGTTGTTGTGGGTTTTTTCGGGGCGGGGGAGGTTTGTTTTTTGTGGATTTTTTTGTTGCTGGTTGGTTGGTTTTGGGGGTTTTTTTGGAGAAAAATGCAAATGCAAAATCCAGTGTTTCCTTCAGGTCTTTACTTTTAAAGCAGCTTCTAATACTTTTCTTTCTTGGCTAGAAATGAAGTCCACTGAAGGTGTTTGAACTGTCACTGCAGAAAGGAAATGTAAGTACAGGGTCTGTCTATGAATCTGTGTAAATCCCCTGGGAAGGTGTGTGGACCCCAAGATTTGTTCAGTTGGTTAGAGTATGGTGCTTTAAACACCAGGACTGTGGGTTCAATCCCACAAAAGAAATGTTAAGAGTTGGACTTGATGACCCTTGTGGGTCCCTTCCAGCTCAGAATATTGTGTGATCTGTGAGATGCTACCTTTATAACAAAATAGCAGGCATATGAAAGACTATGGTTCCTCTAAGCCAGCTGCCAACACGTAGCTGAGCTGTGACATAAAAAAAGGACTCTATGCCCATCTTGAGGAGCACTGCCATGTGGAGGGCTGGTGGTACCCAGAACCTGTCATAGTAGCAAGGAAAGAATTCAGTTTTATGCATGCTGTGGCTGATCAGTTGAGCACTACCTTCTTACAGCTGGCGTGATAATTTTAAAATGGTGAGTTTGGTGGCATTTAAAATATATTTTGTTTGCTTTTAAAAAATTGATTTCTTTTGATTGCTTTTATGAAAGATTCATTTATTGTGTTAAGGTTCATTTATTGTGTGATTGTGCTTTTATTGAACACAAAAATGAAGATGTTTCTCCTCTGCGTGTGTGTCTTACAGGGTATCTGTGTATTAAGATACATGATGACCTGCAAAATATGGCCTGAGGAAATAATTTGCATTAACATGCAGTTCTGCTACAGATTAATCCCAAGCTCTGTTTCCACAGGCTCCCGGGCGGCAAACTGTAGAACAAACCATGTGCTGCAGGCCGGCTCCCAGAGTCTGAAAGCAAGGCTCTCCGTTTGGCTTTGTCACTGCTTCTCAGCAATATCTCAATCCTGTGTGCATGGAGAATTAGCTAATTAATATCTCAAAATGAAACAATTGTACTATAAATTAAAAACTATAGTATAATTACTACAACACAGCAAAGGTCAAGCTATAAAATTTATAATAATGCTCAGGGATTCTGTCCATGGTTCAGAATCCAGACCCATTTATTTAATAAGTCAAAGTGCTCTTGTATTTACAAAGAATATGGCTTCTCAATAGTTTTCAAAAGTTAACATATCTTAGTTCTCAGTGAGTGCGTCCTTATTGTGAATACACCTTTCAATTTTCCTTAAAAAATGGAAGCATCTGTAGAATTTTACAGATTCTGTAAATTTTATAGGGTCATGACTTGCCACAACTTTCACTCACTCAGTTCGTATTACAAATCTGGGAAAATCCAGTTCTTGCACCCTATTCCAACAGGATGGATGTTCAAACTTTGATAACATACTTTTTCAAAATACTGATTCTTTTCAAAACTGAATTTATTTCAAATAAAAGTATAGGTATAGCCTGTCTTCATTCTTTCCTTACCTATCCAAGGAACTGAAATTTTTCATGTACAAGTTGCAGATATGTACCTCAATGAGAAACAAAATGTCCATTTCTGCAGCTTCCAGCTAGGCTCTATACCACCAAAACCACCATGAGATTTTTTTTCAGATCAGAAGCACAGTACTGAATTGTCACACTTATAATTCATTGTAAAGGAGTCTTGTATGGGATTTCCCTGACTATCTCTGCTAAAAACTAACATGACAGTTACCACCCTCAGTGAGGGTATTGTAACATTTCTGCTTTGAATGGCATTGTTCAGATGTGCCAGGCAAGACAGATTTCCAAAATCTCAGGCATGCCTCACCTAATAATATTATTCACACGTCATCCCAGCAGAGAATCCCACAGAACTAAACCCAGGTCAGTCACAAAGAGGCCAGCAGTGGTGCAACTGGGTAAATATTTTCCTACACTAGGCTGCAGGGAAGTTGCATTGCTCTGCATGCAGATGCATGTGAACCTGGGGCAGAATGGATAGTCTGTTTGCAGTGAAGATCTTCCCTTCTCCCAGTGGCAGCACAGTGCTCCACTCTATAAAATACATACTAGTGTGTGTTTTCTGATACTGCATAGAAGGGAAAGCGCAGAAGGCAAGAGTACAAACCTCTACCAGAGTATTTCTGTTATAAGCTTCCCTCACAAATAAAAGTCCTAGGGAAGCTACGTGATTGTCAGGTTTCTCTGCTGCATCCAAGCTAGGGAGGGCATTTAAAGAACAAGAGATCTGCTTAGTTAGCAAAACATGACCTGCCTAAAGCTTGAATGCACATCTAGCACAAACCTGAAAATACAGCTTTTGAGTCAAAATTCAATCCATGGCCTATATATGGCATAGGGAAATGAGAAAGTCTTCAGTTTCACTGGAAAAGTTTAAGATGTAAAAAAACCCAGTGACTCACATGTAAATATTTTCCCTCTGCAAAGCAGAACAACATCTTGACAAAGAGAAGCCAACAGAGAGCAAGGACTAAATTATATTTTTTCTGTCCTGGGATGGTTTTCCTCCTGTTAACCTGTTTCTCTGGAATCCTTTCACTAAACCACAACCTGGCTAAAATATATATCCATCTTTTCCTCCATGTTTGGTAAGTTAATGTCTTAGTTATGCAATGTCATAAAGAAATTTATTTCTTCCTTCAACCACCCTTCAAAATGGCAAAAAGTTAGTGTAAATTTCTAATAATACTTTGGTTTCTCCCTATACTGTATTTAGCTGTACTAAAGAAATCAGCTAATCTGGTGTCTACATCATCAGTATGGAGGACATTGCAAAAGATTTTAACATCAAAAATATTTACTGGAGTTTTTGTCCAACGGGGAAAAATTAGTCTTCAGGAAAAAATATTATTAGAAGTGATTCTCCAGGATCACCGATTGTCAGGAGTGGATCTTTTAATGTACTGTATTTGGAACAGTAATCTAATTACATTATATGGCAGTAGGTAGAGGACAGTTTATCATAAAGACTGTACTTGGTATTTGTGCATTTGTGCACTGCATCTGAATACTAGGCAACTTCCACCATTTTGTAAATAAAGGATAAAATTTTCATGGTATTTTTAGTGCCTGCATACTGTTTAGAGGCTGAAAAAACAAAAACAAGTTATCAATTAACTACTGCATATAATTTAAAAAATATAATAATCAAATTATTTACTGTACTTTTGCAACTCATATAGGTGCATCATAGCAAATTTGCAATGCACTGGAGCAGTGACTACCTCTGGTCTTGTGGAATCACATTTTATGTATGAATCAAATGGGATTAAAACATATGTAGTATATCAGACTGTAAGTGGTCTACACTCAAACCATGAGATGGGGACCAAATTCCTCCTGAGTAGAGGTTTGAGGTTCTCGTTTTTGTTGATGCGACTCCAGACCACCTCTTTATTGGATTGATTAGAAAGAGGCGTCCTTACCCAATATGTTTAAATGGCAAAAATATTTCCCTGCCAACTAGTGTTGCTCTGAGTTGTAGAGAAAGCAATCCTTTTGCAGAGGGGCATCTTAAGCTGTATTATTTTCAGGCCCTGTGGGCAGATAGGTAAAACACTTCTTTTGCTAGCCGTGGACTTTTAGGTTTTTTGTTTGTTTTGGTTTTGTTTGGGGTTTTTTTTGCAAGGAAACTTTTTGATGCACACGAAAGTTACATACAAATAAAAAAAAATTATTGTTGCAATAAAATTCTGCAACAGGATTGCAAGCTAGATCTTAGCTTGCAATAAAAGTAAGCAACTAGTCCAGCAAAATTGCAAAATGTCATTCTTTACAGATTATAGATGAAACTGGTAATTTGGAGCAAATATTGTCAGATTCCAGAATGCCATTTTCTTCTCTGTGAGTCTTTCTCATACATTCCTCAATAGGATGAGTACAGTTGCCTTTAGACGCCTTTTTGACTTGCAATCTCCATTATTGACTGAACTGCTCTGAACCAAAATTTTCTTCATTTTAACCTGATTCCTGATGAAAGGAATGGAACAAGAAGACATTTTTGCCTTATTGTTTGAATGAGTATCACAACTCCAGAACTTGCTTCTGGACACTTGAGAGCAAGAATTTTTTGGGAAAACAACACAAGGTTTCAACCTCATTGGCTTCTGGGATATCAAATATCATAAAGGTGATTGAAAGATAGGTCACTGAGTGCATTCTATAATATATTTTTGGGGTATGCAGGAGAGAATGTAATTGCCACTGAAAATTGACTACTTGCTTTTAACCTGATTTTCTGTGAAAAAGTAAGAGAGTGTAGCACTTCTTGGTATTTAACATGATTGTTAAAATAAAAAAAAAATATATTGATGGCATTTATAATAACCAGAGGAACAGAAAATTTCTTTGTTGTAAGCATAAAAAGAGTCACTTTCAACTTTTTGAGGAGAAAAAAGTAACTAAGCTTTGTTAGAAATCCATAAACCATATTTACTGTTATTAGGAATGTTATTAGAAGTTGGTGAAATCTCTAAATTCAGGTTAAGAAATCTTTATAGAAAACCAGAGTACTTCTGTCTTTAATAGTATGCATAAGCACCCATGGCACAATATACTGGATATAAATTTGTTTGTTAAGAATAGTCTTCCCATTTTACTGATCACTGTTCACACTAAGCCCCACAGTGTGCTTGATTCATAATCAGCCAGGCATTCTGAAGGAAAATTGATTGGAGGAGGAAGGTTAAGAAACTTTTGACTTAATAAATGTGGATGAATGATATTAACTACATGTTATTCATTGATCTTAATCTGTTGTTCATGGCTGCCAGTAAATTAAGAGAGATGTTACTCATCTGTTTCTTGAGGATATTCACCATGGGAAGCAGAGTCACATGTCTGCCAGTGGCATCTGCTAAGTTGAGCCCTATGGCCCTTCACTGCTTGATCACCGAGTGGATTGCTCTCCTCACCATGTCAAGAAATGTCACATACTACAGCAGTGTTTGACACAGTGAAAAAACCTTTTGAAATCAATATCAATCAGAAACTAGACCCTGAATAAGACATCTGGCATGAAGTAAGTTTAAGAACATGTCTATTTCTTTTTCATTGTCATGCACTAGAGTGATAAACCGACCTACTTCACTTTCCATGTCCCACTGTTTCAACCCTTTGCACCACTAAACACTCTCATCAGCATCTCTGTTGTTGCAGAGATCCTGTGTGTCTCTAGAAATGTTTTAACAAGCAGTGTTCCATCAGCTTGCCAAGACTAGCTGACGATTTTACGGGTTATTCCCTCTCAGCTAGAAGAAACTCTGCCCTTTACCTGCTCAAGTAAAATTAATTTTTGCCTGTCAAGGCTGAAAGAGAGATATTGAATGCCACAGCCACCTGTCTATGTTCCAGCGTGGCTGGACAAGTCTGCTACAGTCTCCCCGGTGACTAGAACTCGCAGGCTGGGACAGCAGCTCTGACAATCTGTGCAGAAAGCATATTGTTGTTCTTCACTGGTTCTGCAGGGCAGCTTGCTCAGCTGACACTTGTCAGAGTGAAAGCTGAGCAGACTATTCCTCCTTCTGGCATTGATCAGGAAGGTTTGTATCAGCAATGGCAAGGAACCTCGTGCCACCTTGTGTTACAGGGATCCACCCCTCCCCCTCTTAGATTCCTCACATTTGTCACCCAAAGTCAAGAAAAAGGCTGCATCTGTTTTCAGTGATGAAAACTGTGTAACTAACAGGAATTAAAAAACCTGTTAATCCTAATATTACTTTCCAATTTCCCCTTGTCATGTTATTGCTAAATTTTCTGTGGGGTTCTACATAAACAATGGAACTATTTCTATCTGCCCTTTACTTTTTGATGACTTTTCAGTTTTCTCCATGATCCCTACTGCACATTTTTCTATGAAATGTACTAACATTTTACAGCCTTTGCTGCCATCCATCTATACAGTTATGCATATTTGTAGAGCCATATAAAATGTCATGGCATCAATGACACTTGATCCTTCTTACCCATTGCCATTGCTCCATGTTCATCATGTCACCGTGGACTCCCTGCAGAAGCTAGCAGGTCAGAACTACTTATCCTCCTTGAAAACACAGTGTCTCTTCTGAATGGCTCTGAACATCCTTAGTATTACACAACCTTGATTTGTTAGCCACACGAAAAAATGGAATTGCCACAGTGGACCAGAAAACTACAATAAACTTAGGTAGCTTGATCAAGCAAAATTAAATAACATGATGAAGCAAACAAATAATTAAAATATTTACTAATTTTATTTTTTTTTCTCACGAATTGTCTTTAAGAATGTAAAGTGAAGGTTGCTCAGTGGATATTACAAGATTCAAATCCAGTTTTGTTACAATGTTAGCCAAGGTGTCAGGAAAAATATCCCAAAGGACAGTTTTGGGTAGGTAAAACTTCTTGGCAGAGATTCTATTCATTTGGAGTGAATTCCATTCATTGACAGAAGTTATTTATCCTTCTAATCAGTATGCCAAGTAACTGTACAGTCAAGTATGAATAGAATGCACTTTAGAATGGTCAAGTTTGAATAGATTATAGTCAGAGTTTGCATTCCTTCACTTACCCTGAAACATGAACAAGAAGAGGGGCATTAACATATCAGGTCACAACCCAAGGACAGATAGATGTCACTGTATTTCAGTGCGTAGAGTTGAGGTCTGAAGGAATGAATTCACAGGTCTGAGCTCACCTTCTGCGCTGGTACCAATGCTAAGAATAGACTTTGCTGAGTCCTAGCGAGCTTTCTGGTCACTAGCACTTCTCACAAGTTATGGATAGCTCTCTTGAATATGTATATGCTGCATATCGGTTGAGAGTAAAGACATAACATAAGCCACATGGAAAGATTAAAAAAAAAAGCATAGACAATTACACTGTAATTGTATTTTGTGCATTAAAATGTGTCCATTATTATGAATCACAGGGTGTGTTTGTTTTCTTTTTTAGGTGATAGAGATCTTGCAAACTATCATTTGAATGCTGTGAAATTTCCAGTCTTTTATCTCACTTTATTTGGGTGGGCTTTCCTTAGAAAAGAATTTCCATGGCTGGGAGAGCACCACTAATGAGCTGCAGTTCATTATATGCACTACAGCTTCTGTAGCCTTGCAATGGAAAGAGACAGTGAGGATGAGGAAGGAGGGAGCTAACGAGGTGAGAAAGCAATCATAGATTAAAGATGTAGGTGTAGGTCTACCATCTGTTTGAGTCCTTGCATAGCTACAGGAAAAAGGGCAGTTTTTTTCCAGAGAAAAAGAGAAGAAGCTAAGGTCCAAAGCATGATAAAAGGTCAAACACTAATAGAAAATACTGAACTGCCACCTCCCTTCACTGCTGTGTTAATACTTTTGGAAAGCCCCATTACACAAATCCCTACTCACTGGGGTGAATAATGCCATTAGTAGCTGTCTGCCCTGAATGAAACTGTGAATCACTGATTGTATGTGATGAGGCTTCCTGCATGCAATTCATGGTACAGTTCCTGAGTATAAAATAGAGCTTTCTCTCAGTATAAAATATCCCAGCATCAAAAAACAGAGGTACCCATATTTGTAAACTGTTCATGGGCATTTTGAGACACCCATTTATTCCAGCTAGTTGCCTGTTGGTCTGATATCAACAGAGAAGAAAAAATGTATATGCATCCTGTGGGATGTCAAGAATGTGACTGTAATAAAAATGTTCCCTGCTTGAAATATAACAGCCCTTTCAGTGTAATTTGAAGGCCTGCTGTTCATTCAAATTACCCACTGTGTGGGCTGTGTGCCATTATATCGCGCAACAGGTAGGAATAGACAGAATTTGCTTTCCCTGAAAGAAATAAGGAATGTTAGTCTGCAACATTTTCAGAGTAGCATAATCATATTTATTAAAGAAAACTAGTGCTTTAAAAATAAAGAAAAAAATTAAAGGATTATACAACATAGGCACATTGATTCTTTCCTTTTCTTTGCCACTCTTTTCATAATACTTGTTCTTATTAGTATTGCGATAAATGTGACATTGGGGTAAAAAATCGTGAAGAGAAATATAAAAATGTATGTTTTATTGGTGTTGGTATAAAAATATAAAAAGGTATGGTCTGTTTAAAATCCTTCCCGAGTCAGGTGGCTGCTCATACAGCAACCACTTCTCAGCCTGAGACAAAAAGCAGGACGAGGGCCGTCAAGGTGGACAAAGAAGCTGATCAGCCGAGATAAGGATCGGCATCATACCCAGACGAAGAATTTCCTCTCCGGATGAAGAAAAATTCCTCTCCAGAGACTACACACCGATGCAATTGGGGACTGGCAAGCATGATCTGCATGTGAAAAGAACCTTCCTGTATTGCTATTTGCAAAGCTCGACGAATCCAGGAAATCCATTCAACGATGTATTTGGACTATTTGTTGGACTATGCCCCACACCTGTTTTGCCTCGGGATACGAAAAACCCTATAAAACCCCAAGCCACAGTCCGTTCTGTGTGGATTTGGGAGAATCTGTACCTTAGGGTGCAGATCCCTGTCTACCCAGCGCTGCGCTGCCCATCCTATTTGTGGTTTTTCTCTTTGTTGGTGATTGGGATCATTTTTCTAATAAATTGGTTTTTTATATTAATCCAATTTTGCTATTGCATTTATAACAGTATGCAAAAAATATGGCTTTGCTTGGAGTGTTAAAAACCTCAAAAGACCTGGACTACAACTGGGGTCATGAGAGTCTTTGTGCAAACAACCAGCTAGACACTTACTAAATCAAAACTTGAGTCATTTGAACATTTCTGTTGAAGAAAGGTGGTAGAATTGGATGGTGGGTGTATGACTTCTGTTTTTAGGCTCTGGGCCATTTAGAGTGTGTCTCAAGAACACGTTTAGAGTATGTCTCAAATGTGGAGGGTTCAGAGAAACCTGAACCTGTGCTGGATAAGCTAGCTACAAAGTCAAAAGCAGTACAACTACCTTGGCTCATCAGTTCTCTCAAAGTAATTTGTTCTGCTGAAAAGTGCAGTGCAACGCCATAGTGACACTGTGCTTGCACACCTGAGACTTCTGCTAGTGCCCAGATCCTGTGCTACACAGATATATCCTGCATGCAGACATGTCCAAAGAGCCCACAGCCTATACAATCACCCAAAAATTAAAGGTTTGCCTTGTTAGAAGTAAGAGGCTCATGTACTGTGTAGTTATACAATCCCTACCAGTACTGTATCAATTCTGAGGGAGTCATTCAGGTATATAAATGGTGCTCCTAAGAAAATCATTTTCCTGAAAAACCCCTGAACTACTAGACAGAACTTGTCTAGTAACCCTTGGTTTTTTAATTTCTTCTGTAATAGAACTTGCTGAAAAATTGGATTTCTCAAATAAACTGAAATTGTTTTGAAAGAAGTAAAGCAGACTTAAGCTGCACTCAGCGTGTGATAGCCTGTCTTCGTCAAAGTTGGACTTCAAGATGTACTAGTTAGTAGAGCTGAGACTTTGAACCTTTCTGAGTAAGATAGTTCTAAATAAATGAGTCCTCTCTATCCTGTAACACTGCTGCAGTGTTGGAACAAGGATGAATGCAGGTATATTCTGCCCAGATCCTTTGTGCTGGCACAGACAGAGAGAATGCACTTGCATTAACTGCTACCACTTCATTCTGTGAGTAAAACAATCTTACTAAATCTAGCAAGTGCTCTTCCCTTGCTAAATTCACTGATACCTCACAGATGAAGTCTAATTCATTTCTGACTGGACATTAAGTATTTCATTTTATAAAATACTACTAATATAATTTCAGGAAGAACTATATTGATGAATACAAATTGGAATCAGGCAAACATTTTATTAAATCAAAATTTGGCTGGAAACACTATGCACAGAAAAGGTTTGCTTAGAGATGAATTCTCAGTCTGTTGTAGTTAAATAAAAAGGCTTTTCCCTAGGAAGGTGAGCTACCAGAGAAAGCAATAAAGAAGAATAGTTTAAAATATTTCATTGAAGTTATTTATATAACTTTTGGCAAAAGAGAAGCTGCACCATGTAAGTCCGCAATTTTTTATTTCAATTAAACCAAAATTTTAAATTCACATTGCAGTGGTTCGGCTTTACCAAGGGTGCAGCTCCGGCCAGCCCTGCCGCCACTACAACCAGGGGGCCACTTTGCCAGAGGCGTGGGCAAACCCGACCACGGTGCGGATAGTGCGCAGAATAGAAAGGCGGGACTCTCAGGATGTGCAACCAAGGAGGCGCGTGTTCCCCAAGGCAGCGCTCCGAGAGAGACGCTGACCTTGGGATGCCACGGCTCTTTATTGAGTGGGTTACAGGGGTGGGATTGAGTGGGACCAATCATAACCTTTTGCCAACTTATAATGAGGGAATGCACAATTTTTGAACCAATAATAAGTAACTTGGGGAGGAGGAATACATGATGAGGGGGTGGGGAAGTTATATAACTTAAAGATTGACATTTAACAGAAAACTGGTAAACAACTATTATGGGATAGGGTAACCAGGACAACCAAGGTTTTGGCAGGAAAGTCTGAGGGAAGGAGAGAAGGAGAGGGAAGGAGAGGCCATCTTAAACAATAGTAATAATTACAAAATTATAAAACACAAATTATAAAACCAAACTGGAGCAGTAAAAACCCAATTGGAATTGAATTCAAGCACCACCACATCACATGCCTGTTTACTTTGGGGAAATTGACTAAATACAATATGCCAGTTTCTTTTTCTATTGGTTTTGTGTGTGTATCATTACTTTACAAAGCTTCATCATGATCTTCTGATCCTCAATCACCACAAAATAACCCCAAATTCACCAAATTTCTATTGGCAAAAGATTATCTGGGTATCACCACAGTTCTCCCTTCATAATAAATCCAGTAATCTCACAATTGTTTGTTTGGGTTTTTTAAATAAATATTAGCCCAGCAGTGTCAGATTTGGAGACCTTATCACAGTGTCAAAAGTCAGGAGGTGCTGGTATTGCTATTGTTCCACACAAAAAATCTACAGCTCAGTTCAGAAATTTGAGCAAGTGTGAATTCTTGTCAGCAAGGCACAGCACTTCCAACCTCACCCTCATGAGGCAGTAACACGGAAAAAGCATAGCACAAATAGCCTGGGCCAAAGACACTTTTTTTACCCTGCCATTTTATAAAGTATTGAAAAACTCCTCTCCACTCTAACAAAAACAAAGCAAACAAAAAATGAAGGGAAAAAAAAAGTTGCTAACTACCTTTAAGTCTTGATCGAATCAGCATCTTTTACCAAAGCACTATGTGTGGTCATATTGTGGCCTCATATTATTAGTGGTAGGGTTTTTCTGGGCTCACTAGCCTTGCCTTCTTTGCTCACTTTTGTATAGGTCTGCTCACACTAGTCTCCTGATCTCAACACTCAGAAGTCTGCAAAAGTCATGCATATCTGATGTACATTTCTCAAAGATACTGTGTCAATCAGTATTTCAGTGAAGCCTTTATATGATCTAAACTTCTGATGAGGTCCTGACTATCACTCCACTACAAAGGCAACAAACTTCACTGCAAATGGCCTGAGCTTTTCACAGCTCACTTTAGCAGCTTAAAACACAGCTTCTACAATTAAATACACTGAACCTCCTGTACCCTCAGCATGAGAGTTGCATAAGATCTGCAGACTGAAAGCTTCCCCTCCCAGCCTGTTGATCTTCCAGGTTATGAATGTTAAATATGAATGCCTTGTGTAATTTCTCATGCTATGAAAAAAGCAGATAACTCTTTTACAATAGAGAAGAGCTGGCCCCAGCATCTGAGTGAGGTCCTGTTCTGTCAAGGGGAGCTGGCATCAGCACGACAGTTGTGGCTGCCTTTATTTGCACAGTAGTCTTTTTATGTAGGTTTTGCTGGTCATAGTTCAACACTAGTTTCTCTAACTTTTCTGTTAAAGGAATTTCCAGGCATTTACCTCAAAATTTAGGAATAGGAAGCCTCTCAGTGAGATTACCAACACCATGTTTTTGAAGGCTCTTTTGATGTTCCTCTCTCTGTCCAGAAATTCAGCACAGAAAGCTATACTGAGGGAGGCTACAGCCATCAGAATTTATTCCCCTTTTATGGAACCGTAAAGAAAGCTGTGAAGGAAAGTTTATACCATGTCTTAGATTACACCTTGTTAGAGTTCACAGAGTGAAACCTATACTATTTTCAGCAGTTCATCAGGACCTGCCTAGCCAATACTAATAACCTTGTGTGTCCCCTGGTGCTGCAGTGGTTAAAAAAAAATCCACTTGAAAATATCTCACCCTGAAGAAGAGGGTGAGATCTCCCAAGGGAGATTTTTTTTTATTATTATTATTTGCCAAGTTATATTTGGGAAGATATTAACTTTGGTTCTACTTCTCCAAAAAAGGATTACAGAGACTGTTACAGACAGTTCAACTGCAGCTATTGAAACTAATGGTGTTAAAATTATTTATTCCAGCAACAAATTTATCCTATAGCATATATTACATAAATAGTTTTTTAAAAATATAAAACATTGCCCAAAACTGCAATTAGTATTGAAAATGTAAAATGGATTATAAAATTAATCTTTTAATCAAACTTTCTGCATCATTAAGACTAAATTTAATTTCTAGTGGCTTAAAAAAAAATTGTGTGGTTGTTTTTTTTTTTTTTAATTTCCACTTTTTATACTCACAAACAAAAGTATTCACACTGTCTTAGAAATCTATGAGACAAATGAATGATTAACCAGGAGCACAATGAAGAAAAATGCTTTTAATCAGAAAAACATGTATTCCTGAAAATTACATAAATTTGATAACTTCTTGCACTCTGCCATATGACATAATGGTTTACTATGCAGTTGTACCAGAAATATTTCTCCACTGCCTCTTGAAAGCATTGAAGCGGCTGATAGTTTCACAGAAATTCCAGTATTCTGAAAATACTGGAATTCTATTCATAGGAATAATGTACTACAGCAGTATGATGGTGAATGTTTTTGAAAATTAAGAAAAGGAATTTGAGTACCCAGTAGAAAAGATAAAATAAAAATGTACTAATTAAAATAAGTAAGAGATACTTAAAAAAGGTATTTTCTAGGAAGATTAAATCAGATATAGAAAAACTTAAAGGCGTATCACAGTCCAGCTTCCCTGAAAAAAGGTATTTTTTTGACTCCTGCCACCATACTATCACCAGGATTTGTAACATGTTAATATGCTTAGATTTTTTCCAGTAAATAATGTTTTTGTCCCATCTTTTAATAATTGTGGAAATTAACCAGAAACATTCTGCAGTAATAACATTATGACTAATCATAAAGAAGTGAAGAAAGTGAAGAAATAGGTTCATGTGCAACAAATCACTAGCACTCTAGCACTCTGCTCTGGCTCAGTTTCTTGGCTTATAGATGCAGATTTCTACACTGCAGTACTTCCTTCAAACCATAGTTCACAAATACCTCCTTTCAAGTCAATACAGCAAATCAAGATCTGTTTCTTCAGACTCTACTTTCAGAAAATTTCTGTTTGACTGAATAGCCTGAGTATAAAACTGAAGCATATCATATCTCATAATTGGCCTATCTATACAGGAAATGTGGGAGCAAAAAGATGTCCCACTTGCCTGGTGTCTGGAAGAGCAAGGCTGTCTGGTTTTGATCTAACACTTTGTAAGGTGGCATTCAAAAATGTATAGAATACATTTCACGGTATCTGCCAGTGCCAGGTCTGTGCCAAGTGGAGTCTTCCACAGCAGCTGGCTGTGGCTCTGCAAGGGAGACAGGAGTACCATGAGTGTATTTGGAAGCCTTGCAGAGTGTTCATTTCACAAAAAATGTCTGCTAGCTGGTGCCTGACCTCAGAATAGACAAAGCCAGGGTGACAACTACCGATGTTACACCTCATTTCTAACTTACCCATCTGAGCAGCAGGGCTGACTGGATCATTTGTCCATCCAATTTTCCTGCTTTAGGACCTTTATAATGCCTGTACTGGATCTCTTGGGCTTCAAATGGGATGCTGGTGTCTTTGCTGTCTAGCTTTTAACCATCACCAGGATGTTTTATCACCAGGCTTGTGAGAGACCAAATTAACTCTACAGCTTTTTCTTCTCACCCACAGTCATACAAGATGTGGACTGAGGCCAAATATATGACTCTAGGACTCCAGTGATATTTTTAATAAGTTTTTTTAAAGTATTATTACTATCCAGGACACTTTTTCTTTCTGGTCTTTTTAAGTATGATCTATGTAAATACAGCAGTCCTACGTGAAATCCAATACGTGTGGCTCAAGACAATATTACATTTGTTGCCTAAAGTTTAGGCAACACTAGAAACTTAAACTGAATTAACTGATATTCAGTGCTCTGTTCTGGATTTCCTTGGGTGATGCAGAACAGAAACAGGGAAAAAAACCCACCAATTAATGATTCAAAAGATAATGTATGGTATATACTAGTTGCTGATGTCAAAACAGTTGACCCAAAACTCAAAAATTGTGAAATTGGGTATGGTTTACAACAAGAAAGACTGTCAGTACCCTCACTGATTTCTTGTCTTTAAGGGGTGTTGTCTACATTAGTAGGTTTGGTTTGGGTTATGGGTTTTTTGTTGAATTGGTTTCATTTTTTTTCTGCTTTGTCTTTTGCATCTTATTTAAAATATAGTAAATTTAAACTAATGTTGTACTCATTTGGTCTTCCAGTGATCCTTTCACTTTTTGTCCCACTGTGACAATTCCAGCCTTGCAAACCAGGAATAAACAAAGCCAAGAAAATTAATCAGGTCTGTAATTTATTAGAGTGCTTTTTCATTTTAGCTATCTTTAAATTGCCTTTTCACACAACAAAGTACCTTAGAGTGGAGCAAATTAAACCAGCAACCATATCAGAGCTCTTTTCATTGATAAAATATTACAAGTGAGTTTTCTATAAATATGCACCACCTTTAATACTGCAAGTGATGGACAAAGCTTAATCATAAAATTTCTGTATTAGTCACAAAAATTATTTTTATATTAATTTTTTTTCATTCCCTCTGTTTATACATGTAAGGATTTTAAGTGTATATGAACAGAAATAGTCAGAAGCTATTAAATACCTTCTGCATAATAGGAAAAGGAAAGGATGTTGCTGGACAGACTAAATTGCTTCAAACAGGATAGAGTTTCAGGATCCAGCTCCCAGAAAGACCAGATTAATGTCCTGGATGGGAAGACATGTGATAAAGGGCAATCTGAAAATGGAATAGAAACGGGAAATGAAAAGTACTGTATCTGTAGCCCTTTGAGGGACAAAGAGTGCAGGAACAAAGTTAAAATAACATCTTTGACTTGAATGATGTGGTAAAGGTCATTCTGCCTCTAACAGAATGTATCAAAAGTGCATTAAGTTGGAGATTACCACCATTTTAACAGATGATAAAGAAGTACCTTGAAAATACTCTGATAAAAAAGCTGCCTTTTTTGATTACACTGAAGTGAAATCTGCAGGCCAAACTAGGAAATATTTGTTTTACTGTAGCTAGAATTTCTCCATAATTGTCTGAATTATAGTTTTAGGTGAACATAACATGTCACCAAGCAGAATTGTACTCTTTGTTCCACTCTTTTCGCTGTTTTCAAGAACAGACTTATTTTTCATATTCATATATTGTAATGGTTAGACATCTCAAGTACAGTAAGAATAATTTCTTCATATGTATGCCATTTTTCAGTTCTAATTATACTGCATTTTAAAATTATGCAATATTTCTCTCTGTATATGTGTGCCTCTGTATGGAACTATATGTAAACATAGAAATAAATTTATTTTCTTTAGGTGAACATTTAAAGCTTGAAAACAGACTTTTTTTAAAATATCAGTACATAAACAGAAAATAACATATCAGCCAGGTAATTATTCTTTATTTCTAGCAACGAATACCACAGTGTCACTGGTACTACAGTATATTCAGACAGTAAATAGAACATACTACACTCAAAACACTGTATGAATAACCCCATTTATTTGTATTCATGGCTACTTTGCCAGTTCCCTACCTCCATTTCAAAATTCAAGGCAAAGAGAAACACTTAAATTAAAGGATCTGGACAATTTCCCAGTGTCTTGCTCATTCATTAAACACATGCTGCTGCCTGATTTTTTGGAGAATCTCAGCTGCAATGATCATTGAATCTGTGCAGACTACTGGCCGCATCACAGAGATTGTACTTATTGGAGGGATTGGATACTGTGCATTTATATATTCAATTTCCACAGCCCAAGCAATGCAAAAGTCCAACATTTTGAAAGGTTAGTTAATGCAATTTTTAAAATTTGTCCAGAAAATGCAATTAAGCACAGATCTTGCAGTCTTTTCATCATCTAAGAGGATGGTCACAAAGTGAGAAAATGCAATGTCAAGTCTTTTTCTGCTTCAAGCAGCGCAACATGGCTGATGTAATTGAATTAGAAACCAGTGGGCTGCTGCCAACCATGTGCTTCTGAAACTGATCACATGTGAACACTTTTAGAAACCCACATAAGCTCACATTTCCTGAGGGTTTGGAAATTTGCCCAGTAAATACAACCAAAATAAAAAACATAAAAATCAAAACAAAACCACCCTAAAAAATAAATAAATTAAAAAATCAAACAAAAACAACCCTAAAACCAGCCTGGTGTAGGAGATGGCTAAAGTACATTAAAAATATATTTGAGTATTTTTAGGCTAGAATGGTATCAAAGCCCACCACCATGGTCTTCTTATGCCAAGCCTACTTATGAGTACGGAGCACCAGAAACCTTAGGGGAAGAATGGGATTTCAGAAATGATGATGATGATGACAATGATGAAGAAACATTCAACTAATTGCTTTGCACGGGATATTTTTATTTAAAACAGCTGCTACTTGTGCATCAGAACTCCCTAACATACTACACTCTCTATTTAAGCTAAATTTATGTGAACAAATAATAAATCCATAAATGTATTACTCTGACTTTCAGTGTTATTTGCATATTTTGGAAGAAAACCTTTTGACTTATTCTTCCTCAGTCAGTCTTGAAGAGTCAGATGGGAGTCTGAAGCACAAATTGTGCTTTTCAGTTTTCATCTCATCATCTGAGGTCACTGAAGGTGAATATTCTTTCTCAGCTGGAAAGTTAATATAGTCTTAAAGTGCATCAGGCCAATCCCTCCTATTAATTGTGAATATTCAGAGAAACTCTGCTCTTCAGCCACCTACAATTGCAATTACTGGACAATTCTCAGGCTCCTACATGGCAATTAATGGTACCTGCCCCCTTTCAGTGCAGTCTGTGACCAGAATAAAATGTACCTATCCCACTGCAACAGGGAAATCTTCACCAAACACCTGCAACAGGCATGCTTCAGATTGAGTCAGTTTTTTTGCACATCTCTTTTTATAGCCATTCCCATTGCATTGTCTGAATTGGAGTAAGCATCAGAAACATTTAGAAAAAGAATCAAAGAAGCTTTGAATTCCTTGAAGTATTGATTATAAACTTCAAATAGTTTAAGTGGCACGATAATGACATTTCTCACTGCACATCAGCTCAGTTCTCTCATGCTAAATATAATTAAGCTGGATGTCTAAGTCCTACTGGTATCCTACAGAACCAGAAAGGATTACATTCATGGAAAATGGAAAATTATTAACTCCAACGAAAAAAATTAAGAAATTATTTTATGGATTGATTTTCCTTCTATTTCAAAACAGTTATATCATCATCTAATGAGTAATAGTTCATAATGACCTGTGATAGAATCTGTAAGCAGGTGGAAAAAGGGAAGTGATATTTGCTCGCCAAATTAAATAACATATAAACAGAAAAGAAATAAAAAAATCTAGATCAAAAAATGAAAATTTTTCTCTCTGAAACAGCTCTCTTTAAGCAAGACATCAAGTTGCCAAAGCGCCACTGAGAAATAAGTGACATTTTGGAAAAATTTGTTTTATGAAACAGGTCAACTATAAATCAAGATGTAAAAGAAAAAAAAGAAGTCTCTTTGTTCTCAGGAAAATATTCAAGAAGAGTCTTAAATATATGAAGGAAAAAATCCATCCTTGGATCACCTGTTACTGAGTCAGTCCTAAAGAGGAAAGCCAGCCAAAGAGAAACACAGTGGAGTAATATTTTACTAACCCAAAAAGGGAAATGAACCAATTTTATTTACTTCCGCATATCATGAGTATTTTGCTTGCTGTTGCTGTTATTAATAGCTTTGTTACAGTTACATCCTAGCCTTATTCTGTTCACTAAAGGGAAGCTGAAGAGTGAATGACTTATGTCCTGAGGGTGTGAATTTCTGTCCTTTTCCATGCACAAAAGCCTGTTACTTATTCTAAACAATTGCCTTCTGCTCTTTAAAAACCCTCAAAAAAACCCCAAAAGAAACAACTACGACAGAAAACTGAACGTTTACTTCCACTTCTGATAATGAGAAGAGAAAAGGATTTACATTGAATCTCTTTTTTCGTCTGCATAAACAGTTGTGAGGAAAGTGTCTTGTTGCCAAAGATATTCTTGCATATGACTCTGGATGAAAGGCTCTGCCATTGCAGATTCTGAAAATGCTCCTGTCTCTTCTCCATCTCCTCTATCTGCCTAACATACTTATAATGACATAGCAGGACATTCAAAAGACATATACATTGCCTTTTAAGACAAAAACCCCTCAGTCACCATTATCTTCCTGATTCTTACTTGGTCATGGCAGTGTCTCTCCACTGACATCCTGGAAATACTGGTGGGAGTCTTTTGCCAAACACAGCTGCAATAATAATTGCAGGTCTCAAAATCTCTTCCCAGCACATGTTAAATTTAGGAAGCAGAGGAGAGATACCAAAGTACTTGGTTTCTTTCTTTCAGTAAACCACTTGAACAAGGCTGTGGTACATCTTTTCCCCACTCTCTAGTTAAATACTGACAAATGCTTATATGTCTCTGTTTTTGCATATGTGCATAAAAAAATTTGGACCTACTCTTTATTTTTATAACTCATTCAATTTTTGTAAGATCAAAGTTATCTTTTCTGAAAATCTCTTCTCTGACATCTAGGAATTTCGTAAAATTTATTGGCATTTCTTCCATAAATATTAAAATGCATTAGATGAAAGGCATGGAACTAGTCACAGATTACTTTAGTCTACTATTGATCCACAGACTTGTGGCAGGCCCTGGCAGAGGTTAGGGACATTGTAGTTATCTGATTCTATCCAAGAGATTTTAAGTGGTATGAAACCAAGACAGATAAAGAGAAAGCCAACTACATCCTAGGCTGCATCAAATGCAGCACAACCAGCATGTCAAGAGAGGTTCAACAGGTAGTACTGCATCTAGCCCTGAGATCCCCAGCAGAGAAAGGACATAGAATGGTTGGACTGAGCCCAGAGGAGGCCGCCAAGACAACAAGAAGGATGAAGCACCTTTCCTATGAGATAAGGCTGGCAGAATTGCAGATGTTGAGCCTGGAAAAGAAAAGGTTCAGAGTGACCTAATTGCAGCCTTCCAGCACCTGTAGGAACTTAGAGGAAGGATGGAGAGAAAATAGTTACAAGAGGCTTGGAATGACTGTCTAGCTGTTTGCAAAGCACATACTGATAGGAGAAGGGAGAATGGCTTAAAACTGGATAGGTTTAGATTACACATTAAAAAGAAATTCTTCACTGTGAGCATGGTGAGGCACAGGAATAGGTTATACAGGGAAGTTGTGGATCCCATCCCTGGAAGTGTTCAAGGTCAGATTGGACAGGACTCTGAGCAACCTGGACTAGTGGGAGGTGTCCCTGCCCCTGTCAGGGGGCTGGAACTAAATTATCTTTATGGTCCCTTGCAAGTCAGGCCATTCTGATTCTATAATGTTCATGTTCACATATGATTTTGGGTTTGACTTACAGAAATACAAAGGCAACTTTCTCAAGCACTCATCTAACTATATTCTTGAGTTATATATTGCTGAATTTTAGCAAGACATATTTTCATGTTCTTTAAGCAACTGGTCCTTCTACAAGCTAGTCACTGGCAACCTTGTGACAACATATGAACTAAATACAGTTTTGGGTCTAGCATCCTTCACTTTTAGCACTTGATTAAATCATCTTGTTAACTCTTGGAGTAGCCATCTGGACACTAATTCTTTGGCAGATGTCTTTCTTCCTTCACATGAGAGCAGATGATTACAAAATAATTTGATAGTCACTGTCATCATGTCATTATTAACAAAACATCTCCAGGAATTTTTATGCTTCCTTTCCTCATCCCACACTGTCCTGGTTCCAACTATGACAAGGCTAATTTTTGCAATAGGAGGACTCAGAGACTATTCTATACAACCTCACATCACTTTTTAGGAACTAGGGAAGAGATTCCTTCTGTCATGATTCCCATCATGAAGTGTAGCAGAAGGAGAAAGTGGGTATTCCCTACTGTCAGGCGTATCACAGTGATCAACCACATGTGAATTGTTCACCTTTTTTGGGTACACTCTGTCATTAGTATTGTTGTTACTCTTTGTTGTCTCATTTCATTGCTGGTTCCAGTAAATTGTACTTACTTCAACTCATCAACTTTACCTTTTGTGCCTCCAATTTTCCTCTCTATCCCACTTCAGGGGCATGTAGGGACTGGAGAGTGATGGAACTGTTCATGGTTTGGAGTAATTCAGTGGTGACAATAAATTGTGGGAATACCACTCCTGAACAAAAACACACTTTCATGTCAGGGCCTGAAAGCAGCAGAATTTTCACTTTCATACTGAGACAAACTCTTTCCTGGGAAGAGTTCTTGGGACAGAGGAAGAATGAGAAAGAACTCACATAAAAATATAAATCTCAGTTGTTTTAAAATTGCATTCCTTTTTACATGATATGCCTCGAACAATATTTTTTTTTGCACTCAGTTAGATCAATGCTAAAATGATAGGTTTGGATTCCAGTAACCTCTTTTTGCTTAATCAAAATACCTATGGAAACAGATATTGACAAATCTATTTGAAGATTTTTGTAATATCTCTATACTAGATAACTCTCTTTCTAGAATTCTTACCACTTCATTTTAAAATTTTCCTACTTTTATTTTATTCTTCTTTTTCAGCCTGAAAGAAAAACCCCCAACAAAATAAGAACAATTCTACAGACAAGTAAAAATTATAAATTCTTCATAATTATACTAATTATAAAACTAATTGTAAAGTCATCGCACTATTCTGTTGTTGTATTCTGGAATATAATTTTCAGTCATTTTTTCAGAGGTTTCTGTTGTAATATTTCAAGAAATCAAGAAAATTTGCGTTAATGAAGCAGAGGGTTTGGCTTCCTCCTTTAATATTTTATTTTTTATTGGCAGCTCCTGACAGCAGATTTGGCCTTTGACAAGCATGTCTTTTCTGACAGATGGTTATATAGAGTAAGATTTCAAAGAACATTAATAAAATTAGTAGTTGATATGTACATCCAACTCTCCTTTAAAATCAAAGGAGAAGCAAAGAGCAGCTGCTCCAAAAGGGCAGGGTTGCTGCACAGAATGAGAGCAGGACAGGCAGTGGCCTCCCTGGCCACTGGGAGAGCAGGGCAGGGCTAGTGACAGAAATCAGGATCAGCTGAGAGCTTAAGAGCCTCGACAGTGGGCAAGTCACAGGCTTGTGACACATCCATTCAGATGAGCATGGACAAGAGAAGATTTGTATGCAGTGGTTGTATCAGGCTGATCCTTTGAAATTGTCTCTGAATTGTTATCAATGATGAATACTAATAATACTAAAATACTAATAATTTGTCTATAATTTTAAAATGTAGATATATGAGAGGAATCCTTCATTCATGCATCTTGAACCATATTGAGTTTCTTCACATTCATGTTTTTTACCAAATTGTCTTGGGTTGCGATGTAGGATGTAACCAGAGGTATGTATTCTATTACCATCTATTATGGACACTGTTCTTTATTTCTTCCACGACCCATCCTCCCTCCAGGGGGATATCTTCTGTTAGTGGGCCATTCAGGCTCAGTGCATGGCTGATAAAATTACATCATCTCATTGAGAGATGCTCCACCCAGTGGGAGGAGCCAAGAATTTCTATCAGGGTAAAACCTGTGATTCAGAACACCAGAGGAGCCCTGTTTCTACTGAATTCCCAGAGGAAGACTAGACCCATCTCACCACCACTGGACCTTCAGAGGAAAACTTCACCCTTCTACGTGATCATCTCTGCTCTAACATCTGTCCAGAACCAAATCTGTCACTCCAGAAAAATTTAGTTGGACTGGTACCAACACCCTGACTAACAGGGTGTCAGGTTGTATTCTGACTCTGTCAGTGTTTTCTTTTTTGTTTGCTTTTTTGTACTACTAAGTTTTTATTTTAATTTTCCTAGTAAAAAATGGTTATTCCTATTCCCATCACTTTGTGTGAGACCCCCTTAATTCCAAAATTATAATCATTTGGAAGGAAGGCTTTACAAGGAGGTTTATTCTCCATTCCAAGAGAAGCTCCTGTCTTCCTTAGCAGACACCTGTCTTTCCGAATGAAAACACAAATAATCGAAGCTATGATGAATCATTTCCTCCACAGCTTGAAAGTAGTTCTTCTGGCTTATTTGAGAAGCAACAGTTTGACATAGGTGTCAAATAAATTAAAAATCAGATTAATGGTGGCAAATAATACAGCAGTACAGACAATAGCATTTGGACTTGTGTACAGAGAAAAGTAAATGAAGAAGATTAAAACATCAGCACAGTGTGACTAAGGATTCTTTCACTTCTTTATAATACATTTAATGACTTTATGTGTTATGATTTCCAAGTATGTGATGTTGCATATCTGATGCTGAATCTGCATAGCCAACCCACCATGCCATAAAAAACTGCTTGTGAAGATTAATCTAGTCTAAAACCTAGATGTATTAGAACATTCTAGTCTAAAGACTGCTTCCAACAGCCTCACAGACTGAAAGTAGGATGTGAACACAATTGAACACTTTGGGTACAGTATAAGAGGAGAAAATAGTGACTTTAAAGTGGAATTGTTGCGGGAAAAATAAATAAAATATTTCTTATTTATTTCAGTATTATTACTCAGATAAACATTTTCTTCTGTCTTCTTTTTGTCTGCTACGTATAAAGAAGACATTGGAGATTTTTCCTTTGGAGGAAAATGAGATACTAAAAATATTGTTTTCAACCAAAGACAGTAAAGTGATGTACAAAAAGTGCTTACCTTCTCCAACAACTACTTAAAGCAAAACATAACCCCTCCCCTATTCAGAATTTGAAATTTCTGTGTTAAAAATCCATCGTGGTGTATTTTAGAGGAGAAAAGTTCACAAAAAAGCCCAGAACAAAATCAAAAGCTGAAACTGAAACAAAAAATATACCAAAACAAAAAAATAAAGAAGAAATGAGTAGGTATTTTTTTAATTTATGAACTTTGAAGAATTAGGAGCTTGATTTTTCACAGTGTGTCTGAATATACTCTATCACATAAAATCTGTCCATCACTGTGTTATCACATAAAATCTGTCCATCACTGTGTTTTCAAGCCCCTTTTCAACACATCAAAATCATCAGTTTCAAAACCTCACATGGTGTGTTTCCTTCTCTCATTTTCACATCATGTTGCACAAGTTCCCCCTGAAAAGGAGCTGTTCACATAAAAAAAAAAAAAAAAAAAAAAAAAAAAAAAAAAAAAAAAAAAAAAAAAAAAAGAGAGAGAGAGAGAGAAAAAAGGCAGAAAAAGACCCACAGAGTCTTGCTTGAGTCTTACTCTTGGCTGATGTACCTTCTTTGCAAATTTTCCTCCTGTATGTATAGTCAATACAATACACAGGCTCCACAATGAAATTACAGTGAATTAAAGAGCCAAGTAAAATAGCCTTAATATAAAGGCACAGCTTTTCTTATTATCATTTACCATTCCATGACAGTCTGTGTGCAAGATAGTGTAGAGGCAAACTCATGTCTCTGATCAAGGGAAGCCTATGGACAAACCCTTCTTGCTCAGGCTACAGGAGGTGTTACACTTGCTGGCTCCTTTCCTTCTGGGACACTTCAACCACGCTGACATCTGCTGGGAAAGTGGCACAGCAAGGACACCCCTGGAATGAATGAAGGAAAACCTCTTGAGCCATGTAATAGTTTTATCAGGGGATGTGACATTGGACCTGGTGGTCACCAAGGTAAGGGAGTGAACCAGAGACATTAACTGGAGGAAGCTTGGGCTGCACGGATAGATTTTGCATTGATGGGTTAGGTAAGTAGTACAGTTAGGCTCCTGAACTTTAGGAAAGCGGACTTCCAGCTATTCAAGGAGGTGAGTCAGCGGGATCCCCTGGGAGATTTCCCTGAGGCACAAGGGAACAGAACAGAGCTGGTAGATGGTTAAGGACACCTTCCATAGAACACAAGAACTGCAATCCCTAGCAGAAATTATGCAAGGATGGCAAGAGACCAGCATGGCTGAGTAGGAAACTGCTGGTTTCCTAAACTAAGTGAATTAATGAAATGCAGAGACAGCTGAGGGTAGGACGAGTGACTTGTGAAGAGTATAGGGATGAAGTTCAGCTGTGTAGGGATAAGGTAAAGAAGACCAAGGCAAAGCTGGGACTGAGCCCAGCATGGGACACAAAGAACCTGTAACTTCTACAGGTATGATAACCAGAAAAAAAGGGTCAAAGAAGGTGAACCTGCCTGATAAACAGTGTCAGAAAACTGGTGACCAAGGATAAGGAGTAGGTTGAGGTATATAGCAACTCTTTTGACTCAGTCTTATTCTTCAATGGCAGCCCCTCCTCCCACACCTCTCAAGTGGATGGACAGCAGGATGGGGAACAAGAGATCAAAGTTTCTCCCACTCTAAGTAAAGATCTGGCACATGACCACTTGAAGAACTTGAATGTGCATGAGACTGTGGGACGAAATTAAATACATCACAGATTTCTGAGAAAATTACCTGATGTAGTTGCCAAGCCACTCCCCATGGTATTTGAAAAGTCTTGGTGGTCAGGGAAGGTTACAGGTAACCAGAGAAGGGGAAACCTATCTTTTAAAAGGGTAGAAAGGAGAGCCTTGGGCACTGCTAAAGCATCAGCCTGACCTAAATGCCTAGGCAAAACCATGGACAGATCCTTCTGTCAGAAGCTGTGTCAAGGCACATAGAAAACAGGGAGGTGATTCAGGACAGCCAGCACAGCTTCACCAAGGGCAAGTCCTGCCTTGTTGCTGCGCACTCACTTGCCGGCCAGCCACTGTGTGCAGAACAGCCTACCCTAAAACTGTGGGGTCTTTGCCCACGCTCTGCCTAAGCAAGCCCGCAAAGGAGTCGCCAAAAGAGGAAGGGGACTCTCATGGAGGGTGAAACAGGAAAGGGTTTATTCCTGGTCCAGGCTCTCTGGTCGAGAGACCCAGATCAGCTCCTGACAGCATCTTTTATACACAGATAGCATCAGGGGAGGGAGGTACAATGCATCCAATCGGATGGAAGAAGGGAGCGGCTTACAGAAAATAACATCCAACCAACAGAGAGGGGGAGGAGAGAGGGTCAGGGCCCAGCCAATCCCCAGGCCCAGGCCTCATGGAGATTGACATGGGGGGTAGGGGTGATGGACAGGACAGGTGGTGGGAAGGACTGACCAATGGGGACTTATCTCCAAGGCCAGGAGCAGGGAAATGTAACAAACGTGGGCTTAAAATAGATATGAGGGAACAAACAACAAGATGGAGGATAGGGAGAAGAAACTTGGAGGCCATTTTGGGATCATATAACTGGGGTACATAAAACCGTAAAACAAGTACATAAAACTTAAGAACACCCACACTGCCTGACAAACCCAGTGGCTTTCTGTGATGGCATGACTTCATCAGTGTCAAGGGAAAGGCTACAGATGGCAATTATCTGGACTTCTGTAAAGACTTTGACACAGTCCTCCATAACATCTCTATCTCTAAATTGCAGGCAGATGGATTTGATGAATAGACTGTCAAATGGATTATAAAATGGATGTAGGTAGCTTCCAGAGGGTTGTAGTCAATGGCTCAGAGTCTCAATGGGCATCAAAGACAAGTGGTGTTTCTCAGGAATTCATTTGGACCAGTGTTATTTAATAAATTCATCAATTACATAGACAAAGAGATAAGTACACCCACAGAAAGCTTTTAGACTACACCAAACTAAGTGGTTCTGTTGACACACCTGAAGGACTTGGATAAGCTCATGAGGCCATGGGAACCTGAGGGGATTTAACAAGACCAGGTTCAAGGTGTTGAGCCTGGGTCAGAGCAACCTTTGGTATCAGCACAGGCTGGGGAGTGAAAAGACAAAGAGCAGCCCTGGGGAGAAGGACTTGGGGGTGCTGGTGGGTGAGAGGCTGGACATGACCCAGCCATGGGCACTCCCAGCCCAGAAAGCCAAACGTGTCCTGGGCTGCATCCAGAGCAGAGAGGGCAGCAGGGGAGGGAGGGGATTCTGCCCCTCTGCTCTGTCTGCTCTGTCTGTTCTGTCTGTTCTGCTCTGGCGAGACACCACCTGGAGCGCTGCAGACAGCCCTGGCTTTTACGCAAAAGCCATATTTGTGATCTGTTTTTCAAGATTCTCAGGCTGTTTATCTTCACTTACAAGGTCCCTTATTCTTTCACAAGTTCTGCTCCTAGAAGAAAATTATTTAGAGATTGGCAGGTTTCTCTCTGTTATTAAAATATTTTAGATGGCAGTTTGTATTTTTTAAAAAGAAGAATATACAAGGTCACACAGACACTAGTTCAAAGTCTTGATTACAAAAATATCTAAACAAAAATGGCAAAGAAAGAAAACAGCCTTTATGAAAATGGCAAACCTGATGAAATTTTCTTCACTGTCAGCTACTTGAATATGAGAGATGTCCTGGTTGAGACATGGTAGCTTCAAATAGAAAGATTTTTCTATTGAAAACACTTCAGAGAATTTTCTTTTGTAAGCATGGCCATTTTCTTCCTAATCTAGCACCAACTCTTTGATGTCTACAGCAATATGTACCAGGGCCTCGGGCAGCTCCAAAGTTCGACACTTTGTGAGGAGAAATGCCTTTGTTTTGAGCCTGCCCTCTCTGGTGCCCTTACTGTGCAACTTGATTTTTTATAGATCCCTATGAAATCTTTCCTGTCTGACTGTTTGCTAGGTTGAAAAGGCTTAGTGTTTCCTCTTTATCTTAACTGAGCTGCTTTCAAGATAGTAACCCTCACTGTAGTAGCTCTCATTAACAGCTACATTTAAAGTACAAATTCAATGGAAAAGCAAGGACCCAGCATAAAACAGTTAAGTGGCAATATGGAAGGTTTTTCTACACTCATATAACATAAAACTATTCTTAGCCAAGATTTTTCCCCTTAAGTGATACAGAAATGCATAAACAAAATCTTAAGGTCTGTGCTTGCCTGTCTACCTGACCTACCTAACCATGAGAGAGAAAATGTCATAATAAATTTGCCTCAAATCTACTTTTCATGTTTCTTTCTACTTTATCTTCTGCTGTGGAATATAACAAACAGGATTTTTCTTCTAACTTTTGCATGATTCCATCACACCTTGGCAGCTGATTTAGAATGTAATCACACCCACACAAACACACACACATACATACACACACAAAAAAATCACACACTGTGGAAGTGCATAGTCATTCAGAACTACTTGTACAAAATGATAATTTTTTGTTACTGAGTCTCTGGTTGGTAAATCATTTTCTCAAAATAAAAAAAATCCCTCTTGATGTAGAATATGAATTTCCTTTCTGGTATGAACTAACAAAAATTTTAAAAAATATGTTTCAACTTGCAAATGAAAATCAAGAAATGTAATTAAAAATAGATCAGACATAAACATCTACGTGCAAATTCACCTTACATAATTTTGATGATATAAACATGTGCAAAACCAAGAGTCTAATAATTTTACAGAAAACCAAGTAAAAATGAGAATTAATCCAAAAGAGAAATATAAGTCACAGCTTCCTCTACAGACCTTACAAAATTATATTATAGATCTGATGTGGAACACAAATTTTATAACACAATATACAGAGAGCATGAAATGAAAGTTTTGTTCTAGAAGGGGTGAGTAATAGTGGAGAAAAGCCTTCTTTTTCTTTTTCAAATGAAAAAAATGTGAAGGTTTGTAAAATTGAAACAAAATTATTCAATTCAATATTTATTTTGAATATTCAATGTATATATCAATATTCAGTATGAAATTGTAGTTCTCCACTGTGATGTACTATTTACAGGGACTATCATCCAGGCTTTTGGAAACCTTCATTTTCTCCTCCATGTTAACATTCAGATCAGACTATATTCTATATCATCTACATAAATAATGGTTGAGAGAGACTTTGCATTGTTAGACACGTAGCTGAAGAAGAGAAACCAAAAAACCAAGCAGGAACAGAATCCTAAAGGACTGTGCTGACTCATGAACTGCAGGCTAACATGAGCAATTAAATTTTTATAGGTTGTTTATCAGTCTGGTTTACCAAACACAATTTCTGCTGCTGTGTATACAAGAAGACTGCTAGACTTGTTAGTGGAATAGTGGTGCTCTGGGACAATTCATAAAACCCAACATAATCTCACTGCACAGTTGTGAGGAGCTAATTTAATTTTGATCTCTGTCTCAACATCTTTTGTCAGAGACATTTGTTGAAGGGGTGCTCACATGCCATGTTCAGGAGGCAACTAGAAGAACTTTTCCTGGCAACCATTTCCTGTCTCCCATGGGACAGGCAGTCAGCAGGGAACACCCAGAATGCTGAACCCTCCGGAAAAGGCTTTGCAATCAGACGGCAAAAGGTCGGTACCGATGGACTGCAGTGGGACACTGGAGAGCCAATGGTCTCCCATCAGCAGGCAGACCCTGGGAGGAGGTGTAAAAGGAACTGCACCTCAAGCTCTGGGAGCTTTTGAGACTTGCTTTTCAGCTTTGTGTTTTTGTTTTTGGGGCTTGCTGATTGGAGCATTTTGACAGTTGCCTTTTGGGGCTTTTGGAGACTTGTCATTTGGCCTGTGGTTTTTGAGTATTGTGCTTTTGTCTTGCCCCCAGCCCAGCTTTTGGCTCTCCTGCCCTCACTGGCTCTTGTGTCCTCTTCCATTCCTTTTCCATTTACTTTCTTCTTTTCTGTTGTTGTTGTTGTTGTTGTTGTTGTTGTTGTTGTTGTTGTTGTTGTTTAAATCCTCTTTGTTTTGGGCAACTCCTTTTTTGTTTTCATTACCAATAAACAGTTCTCAGATACAATGTTTGTCTCATTTGACTTAATTTCGTTCTAGACCATCTCTTTTTAAAAGAACTCACAGCTCCCCACAGTGGAACGTGACATGAGTGCACCAGGAAGCAGGACTTCAGGAGCATATGAGATGATGCCATCAAGGAATCCCTGGGCATACTTGCACTTAACCAGGTCAAGCTCAGCTTTTTCAGGCTGTATGTCATCAGAACTGGAGCCAAAATCAAGAGGTGTGAGAATAGTATGTCAGAAGGATGTATGCCAGTACATCTCGTAATTGATGAAAAAGGAAGAAATATGAACTTTCAAAAATGCTATTGAATCCTACAGTACCAGGAGGTAGTGAGGCCTGGAGCAACGGCAGTTTCCTCTGTTGAGGCTTGATTACAGTGAGATGGCAAAGTACTTACTTTTCATTTAGTACTGTATTTATCTAACTCTGAGTGAGGAACTGAGCTCCAACATCACTAAACAGCACATGTTGCAATAACCCTGTGAGTGTAGCACCTGAGCTATCTCCCAGTGCACACACCTGGCATGTCAGAATGGTGGTAAGGGACCATATAATCTGCTACCTAACACTCATGCCACAACAATGCATTCAAACAGCAATAAAACCTAAATTAACATGCTCTGAATAGACCTTTTGTTAGCAAATTAATTTCCCTTTTGACCAGCCCACTATGGTAAGGCATGGATTAAGTAAGTGGACTGTATATTCATGGTCATGCTTTATAGCAATATTGATTGCTATAAACATTCTGACTGAATACAGACATCAAAAACGTTGTAAATGATAAAAATGCTGCAAGCAATACACTGAAGTTTTTCCACAGAAATCTCAGTATGATGTTCACTGCTTGAATAGTAGTTTACACTTATCCCCTACAAGGAATTATAGAGAGGGACCAAAAAAATTATTTCAGGGAAATGCTTCCCCATTGAGAGTGAGGAAACATGGAGACTCCATGCTGCCCATTAAGTGGTACTTCATTGATGACAGTATTACAAATAATGTGTGTAAGCATGCAATAGTTACAGACACCTGATTGTAGAAGTACTTTCTAACCTAGATGAAAAAAGAAATAATCCTCAGAATTAAGAATTTTTAGTCCTCATTTCAAGCCTTTTCTGAATAGCAGCCATCAACATATCTCCCTGAGGGAATGTTGATAAAAGGCTAATGACACAGCAGAATACGCTTTATGCTTACAGAGGAGATAAACAATTTATGGAGTAGAATATGAAGCAGTGGACTAGTAGAAGAGTTAAATAGCAACAATTTTATATCTGTAAAAGCTGCCTTCTAGGTCCCAGTTGGATATTGTATTCATTTCTATGGAGTGTGAAATGCTGGTTAAATTATTGCATCAAAAGCAGTAGTTCCCAAGATAAAGGTAGATGGTAGGTGGAAGGTGCTTGCATGTAACAAAAGACAAGTCTCCAAAAGCCTCAAAAGACAACTCTCAAAATTCTCCAATCATCAAGTCCCAAAGGCAAAAACACAAAGCTGAAAAGCAAGTCTCAAAACCCCCCAGAGCTTTTACATATAACATGCTGTGGCATGCAACAATAAAGAGATGAACTGAACAAAAATAAACTCACAGAAGTATTATAAAAGGAGTTGTAAACCAGGAGGTAAAACTGCAACTGAATTTACATTTGGGAAATGAGAACTGAGAATATTTAGATTCTTCACCCAATTCTATTCTATGGATAATTTATGCAAGTGTTATTAATTCACTAAGATATTTCAGGACCATTCCAAATACGGCTTTAGAACTTACCCTTTATCTGAGACTTTGCTGATTATTTCAAATAACTTTGGCTACCATGCTGTGTATGACAATATTCTGAATAAGAATCTTTCCCTGTAAACCAGGGATAGCAATTCTCAGTGTGGTAGTTTAACCTCACCTGGCAACTAACCCCATGCTCATCTGCTCAGTAACTTCCTGCAAAAGAGATGGGCAGAGAGAATCAAAAGCGTAAAAGTGAGAAAACCAGTGAGTTATGATAAAAACAGTTTAATAATGAATACAAAATAATAATAGAAACAATACAAATATTAGTGCTAATACTAATAACATTTTACTGAAAAGGGAAATACTTAGAAATATTTAACATTCGTGAAACATAAAAGAACATTTGAAAAAAAAGAAAGCCATATAAAAGACTTACTTAGCTTTTCCTCCTCCTCACATTCAAGTCCTGAAATAATCTCTGAATACTTTTACCCACTGGGAAAAAAGAATATAAACAAAACATAGAAAAAGGTGAATACTGTAGATGGAGTTGTAGTACTGTAAAGCACTGAGGTTCATGACCTTTCCAGAAAGCCCTGATGTCAGTTGTTCATAACTTCATCAGACCATGACCTTTAACAGTGATTTTTTTGCATGCTTCATTGTCTGCATAAAATTGGATCTTTCATAATTTTATTGAAACTTTATCAGAAGTAGCTTTTTTCCCCCTCAGAATGCTGTAATAAAGGAGGGGTTTTTTGCTATTCAGCTATTCAGGGATGAATTGTAGTATTTTGTACAGTGAAATAAGGATCGAATAAATGTTATGGGATATTTTGTGAGAAATTCAATGGTTTTCCCATATTAGTATGGCTGAACTATGCATTACAATTACAAAGCTAGGATCCCAAAAGATAAGATTCAAGACTAAAGTCACATGTAATCCACTATAAATCCACTATGTGCCTGCTGTATAGTACACAACCCCTAGTGTTATAAATACAATTTTTTTGCAAGACCCCTGTTTCATTCACTTCATGACAGCATTGGCAGCTATTCCGTAAGCCAACATTTTGGGTTTTTGTTAGTGCTCATCTACCATCAAAATGTGCAGTACGTAAGCTATAATCCAAGCTGACAGGACATCAGCTGTCCTCCTGACATCCTTGTGCAGCCACTGATAGCCCTGCAGTACAGGGAGGGAGCAGGAGAGGCAGATGGGAGGAAGGGCCTTCCTCTCTGAAGAAGCAGTAAATTAACACACAGAAAGGCATTCTCAGCTGTAGTAAAGAGGAACCACAGAGAAGACTAAGTGCAAAATTACTGTCCTTTAAAAGTCTATGTGTATATAATGTTTAACACTTTCTTCATAGGCAAAATCCTCATTCATCAAATAACATCCGTTCCAGCTAAAAAAGCCCACATGAATTTCATCAGAAAAATTCATGTCTATCCAACCTAATTCACCACCAGAGCAAGTCTACCCTAGCTATGGAATGATTCAGGGTTCCTGGAAAAGATGGCTTATGGGCCATGCAATTTCAGAAGACAGATGCAGTCCAGCAGGATGACTTAAAATACTGCATACTTCAATTCTAATATTTTTACCATAAAATATTTAATTTTGTGACCTCAGTGGTCTTCTATTATATTATTTCTATATATATGTTAATACATACTGTTCCTTAGGCGAAGTGTCTTCCCTTTTTTTTTTTATTTTTTATTTTCATATTGTTCCTGCCTACACACATTATTATTTGTCATGTTTGTTTTTACATCCACAGGGCTGGTGATTTGCCTTAAAAATTCCTGAATTTTCATGTACCTCCATGATGTTATATTAAAAATAATAAATGGAGAAAAATAAATCAGAAACTTACCTTGTGGAGTCCCACAATGAAGTATTGCTGAACTTCTGAATTACATGTTTTTGGGAAGAAGGCTTGAAAGCAGAAGAATGGTGAGGAGGATGATAAATTATCTCAAGTAACCTTGCAGCTGGGAATGCCAAAGCCAGGAAAATAATAGTGTTATTTGAATTATTTTAAATTATTTTATGCCTACTACTGTTTGTAGTTTGTCTGTTTTGAGAAGCAGAATTTCTATGTAAAGATAACACTGGTGTTCGGAGAGATTTGGAGGCACCCTCACTGACATGCTTGAGTCGCCTGTCTTGGGAAAAAGAAGATCAAACCTCAGAGATCATAAAAAAAAGTAAAAGGGAGGTCAGCAGGGTGGTAAACTACGGGTCCCTGAGTCCTTTATAAATGGGCACCAACAAGAGTCCCTCCAGCCATTAGGGTGGGCTGAGCCTGATGGTGCCTCTGTTCCTGCTTGAGTGTCTCTCAACACCTCCTGGTGCTGCTCCAGGATCTTCCCACTAGCCAGGAAATGAAATAAATTTACTTTTTGCATTTCAGCCAAGGTTTTGTGCTGCCTGGCTGTGTCAATTCACACAGCTATTTATTGGTACAATTAAAAATAAATTTGATTTTCTGACATAATATTTTTGTATATTTTATTGTATTGGATACAAAATTATATTGCCTTAGTGAGTCTAATGCAACACACAGTGCTGCTAAGGAGATAGAAATTCAAAAGCAGTAATACTTGCAGCCTTTATTTATATATATGTAAGGCTGAGTTGTTAAAAAACTGTCCTGTCCTTTCATTGACATTTACTTTACTGAAAAAAAATTGTTCATTTTACAAGAGCACAAAGATGACAAAAGAAGAATACTTATTGTGGAGAGACGGGAAGAGAGAAAGAGAGAGACAGAAGCATGCTGGGAGCTGTAAATCCACACATGTGCATGAATGGATGTAGAGAATCCTAGAAAGTAAATGTTCTTTCCCTATGGTCATGGATCTACCACTGCATACACACAGCTGAGATCCTAGTAAGTTTAAAACAATTCTCATCATAGATTTCTAAGCATTGAAACACAAATACGACAAGATATATTAACAGAAGCATAGAAAATGAAGATTACAACAATATAAATGTTGTAAACTAAGGCTATAGCAGCTTTAAAAAATATGGACACAGGGTTAGTCTCAAAGTTGACTAAAATCTCTCATTAAAAAAATGCTTATTCCACGTAATCAAAATCACCTCAATAGTTCACCATTTCTCTTAACACATTTAAGGAAGAAACCTGGAGGTACCTTCAGGATGCCCTGAAATCCCTGAAATACCCAACTAATGGAATCGATAACCTATGTGTCTCCTCAGATTCAAAAGCCAACTAGGACCACCTGTCTCAGCTTCTACTGATCCATTTTTCAAGCTATAAAAAGTGTATGAATAAGCTGGGAAAGCAAATATATCTTGGGTGTTACCACTGTATCCCACAAAGAGAAACAAATACTTAAGATAGAGTGGTATTTTATAAAAATAAGTGAGAGGGGAAAGTAACCAGAATGCTCTTCTAGATGGATTTTGCAAGGCCTAAAAACAAGATCTGAAAAAGTGTACAGTCCCCAGCAAGAATACAGTAAGTATATCTCACAAATGCAATGGAAACACCTCTTCAAAATAGAGGTCAGAAAAAGTTGTTACAATATAAATATTTCTTTAAACTATGGTCTTGCAATCACAATCTCCTTCATACATCAGCATTTTTTCATAATTTTTTTTTTGTATGGCTAGTGAGATTGATAAAAAGTGCAACTCTGGAAATGCCTTTAAATTATTTGAAATACTGCAAGATGGAAGAATAACTGAATACAATCTAGGGCAATGGTATCCATTTACAGTGTCTTTCTAAAACCTTGGTGAAATTCAATTATTTCTGTTTCCCACAGTGCATGTCTTACATCCTCGTGTTATAAATGAGACAGCCAGATTAGCAAAAATAAAATAAAATAAAAAAGTTTATTTTCATGTAACAATTAATTTGGAAAGCCACGATAAAAGGACAGCCTCGACCCCGGGATCGGGACTGGGTGAACGTATGGACAGGCCTCTATCCTTCCCCGTTCACAAATCCCACCACCATGAGTCCAATTTTTATACAGTTTATTTCCCCCAAGGCTAGATCCTTTGTCGACTATTCTGGGATGATGTATTCTTGAAATTTTCTTTTGAGGCTGTCCCCCTCCTGAATGGATTTCTGGGCAGAGTAGGTGAGTTGATTATTCTTTCTGGGGAGGCTGCATTGAGTGGGTCGAGTTGTTGGGTCTTTTCTGATTACGCTCCTCCTTGATTAATCAGCAATGGCCCATCTCCAGGGCCGGGAACTTTCTTTTAAGTGTTGATTTCTATTATTCTCTTGCTGGAGACACCCAACCTGAAATGCAAGCCTACTTTTCCCAGAACGGGTGCTTATTCATTTATTTATTAACATTTTATTTCAGCACGAATTATTAAATGCAGTATATTCCCTATAACACTTGCAAACACATCATCTAGGGATCATATACGAGTTCGGTTCAGCACTCTGAGTTCTACACTGTTGTATGACTTACAAGAGATGAATCAGGCTAGGTAGGGACGAGGAAACAAGCATCAGCTTTCCTGGTATTTCAGTAAGACTCCAACACTCCAGACCTGATCTGTTATTTGGGCATCTGGAGCCATCCAGAGTCTTTTGAATACATCTACCTCCAAACTTTTCCCACAATGTACCTGCTTTCAAACACAAAGTCTGATTTTCCCCATTATAGTATGACAATATATACAGCATTCACAGATAGACCTCCATGAATTGCACTTGAAAAACATTATATACCAAAAAGAGATTTTCTGCTTGACAAAAGACCCCCGACAAAGCCACCCCATCTTGCTCCACAATGCAGAGAGGCAAAGGAAACCTACTGTTTTAAATAACTCCAAATTTCCAACTGTTCTATTTAAATTATTTATGCTAGCTGCATCACGCATTTAGACATACAGAAGAAGAAGAAGAAGAAGAAGAAGAAGAAGAAGAAGAAGAAGAAGAAGAAGAAGAAGAAGAAGAAGAAGAAAGGAAACAAACAATAAAAACCCAACCAGATTTTGATGCTTCATGTATAGCATGCCTTATTTCTTTATCCTTCCCTTGCTTTTAGAAGTGCTGTGATTGTGACTCTTCTGGAAGGATATCATTCATACGTGGTTAGTGTTGAAAGACATAGTTCAGTGCCTCTACTTCTACCTCAATGAAGAATACTTGCAGTACATTATCTGACTGAACACTGCAAGTGCTGCTTTTTTCACGATTGGTTTTTTTCTCTTTGTCACAAGCACATGTCTACATTTGAAAAATATTCCAGAAAAAATTCCTTTTCCATATAAAGTTTGCTCTTTCCATTCCTTAAGAGTTTTGTTTAACTATGAAAGTGGCTAGAAAAAACATATAGTATAGGCATAAAGGAAATTTTGACAGCACTAATTAAGAAGTCTACCAGACCTAGAGAAGTCACTGTTGTATAACATCAATGTAAATAAGATTAAAATCAAGGTAACTTCTGCTTTCTCTTTCAAAACTATGAGATCTCAAATGGTTTCAGTTCACAAGGAGCTACAAATGCTTTTGTGTGTGCACTTGGGTTAACTTTGACAGAAATTTGGTTGAGAATTTATTTCTCATAAAACAGATCTTTCAGCTTTTCATATTCATGATTCATTCTAAGTATTTTTTTAGCCTCAGTTTTATTTAAAATGGATATTTCTCCTGTCTTTCCCTCTAGAGCTCAAAAGCTTTTGTATGGCCATGTGATGCTTCCATTCTTGCAGAGAGCACCTGCACCATTTCTGTGGTGTAACAATGGAGAAAAAAATTAAAACGCTATTATGTTGATTTAATTGCTTCTCATGGCTCCGCTTAATTCTATAAGCAAGTGTGTTTTTAAAGTAATGTTTGAATTCAAACTGATTTAGTCCAAGATAGAACATTAGAGACTGTTTGAAGACATTTAAAATGTGTGTGTGTGTGTGTTTGTACACCTACAAGGGAAAACGTGTTATTAGACCTGATCTAATAAGTTTTTTCTTATAATCTGAACTGAAGAAGAACTAGAAAGACAGCCTAAAATTTCAGGATTAGTAATCTCTGATTGTGAAATCCTTCTACTTTTTGGCAGAAAATCTTCTTGATGACATATATTATTATAGCTGTTAGAAGTACAGTTTCTTTCTGGTCAAATTCTTTTGTATGCATAAAATTAGGTAACAAGTATGAGTATAAATGGCATATTCACTTAAATAGCCAAACTTCTGCTCCTTCTGTACATTAAAAGGAATGTTAACATTCTTGCATTCAAAGGATTCCCAAATCAATTCCACCATGGATAAGAAACATGGTATTCAAAACATTTGGAAGAGTTGAGATCTATTTTTAAACACAATTTAGTGTAGTTTTTATTCAGAGACAGGCTGTGTAAAAGCAAAGTCACTGCTAACTCAAATCTCAGAAAATAAAATATGATGGAAGGCTGAAAAGTGTCATTTGTGCAACTTCAAGATATTCCTTAGACTATATAATCTCAGATACTTTGCTTCAGTGTGAGGACCCCAGATACCTTGCAGTCGCAAACAAATTGAAACTAAATTATTCATGACGATTCTGACATTAACTAAATATTTATTCTGAGTGTAAAGGCAGGAATCATGTTAACAGATAGTTAATATTTTGGATTATAATTTTATAGTATTTTTTAGCCTGATTCATTTGACAGTGAATCCTGGGTTGGAGGTGCCCGCACTGCTCAGCTGGAAGATATTTATGACTGGGATGCAAGGTCAGCTCAGATCTGGCAGGACTCATTTGTTCAGGTGCAATGATGTGGAAATGCTTCATAGCTCTTCCAGAGTTGGCACAATCCAGAAATAGTACATCAGCCTTTTGTGCATCAATCAGATCCTGAGACAATTATAAACTGCCTTCACAAAAAGACATATTGTGTGTCTTCACAGCTTGTTCTCAAAAACAAGAGTATTTCTTGCCATTTGGTGTACTCTTTCTGCTTCTTCAGAAAGCAGTGTGGCTCCATCTCAGATTACTAGTTCTGAGCACTATGGGTAACAGCTAATTCATTTTCTAGAAGTGTTTAATAGACTAAAGCATAAATTCACATATGCAGCCTGTGCCAGCACTGCATTTAAGCAAACAGAAGGTCCTTGACCACAGTGCAAAGACTGAGTGACTGGCTCTGTAGGAAACAGCTGACAAATGTTACACAGAGAATAAAACTACAGCTGCATCCAAGATGATTTTTGCAGTGTCTCTCTCTCTCTGTCATGTCTCCTCACTGTTCCATGAGATTAGAAAGAGGTTCATTGACAAAGGCATGACAGGGGAATTAAGGAGAAATAGTATAGAAAAGTAGCATAAGTGGGTTTATACCAAATTGGCTTCTATTTGTAAGGATATATATATATATATATATATATATATATATATATGTATATATATAACTAATGAAGCAATTTGTACTATTTGCAGGTTTTCTTAGTCTAATCACGTTTCAGTTGAAACTAAAAAAACAGGAGTTTTGCATGCCTCTTGTAGGCTTACAATGGGAATATTTTCTACTATTTTCATTTCTGCATCTTTGAAGGACCTAAAATTTCACCTATTTGTCTCTATTTCCTTATGTCCTTGGTTCAGTATAAATGAGGCTGCTTTTATTACCCATATGAACATATAATAGCCTTAGAATGAAACTGGAGATGATTAAATGCCAATACATATGACCAGGAGGCGTGACAGTTAATAATGCTGCATGTCTTGCCCAGTGCAGTCCCGCCTCACAGTATGTTTCCATCCAGTACTGCTCTGATTTTGCATTTCTAAGATGGCAGGAGAGGAATGCTCATCTAGGCATTAATCATTACAGTACACAAAAGGAGGAAAGGTGGATTATCCCATCCATTAACTGATCCTGCAACCAGGGGGAACCACAAATGGAAAGGATGAAGAAAATATGCCCCTTGTGCTCTATGTAAACAATGATGAAAAAACAAAGGCTTCTGTTGATGGTGTAACTACACATCAATGTAATCGTCAGCTCTGATACAAGCTCTTCCAGCCCTGTTTTTTTAGCTGATTTTGATAGTCCAAGATGGTTTCAGGGGCTACGTACATATCTAGCATTTTACAGACTGAAGTGCCCTGGAAATGGTGCTGAAACAGAACCCCCCCCCCACCCCTCATAGTTACTCAGTCTTCTGACAGTTAAAAGGTGATTATGTACCCTCCCTCTTTTCATTTTTTTTCCCATCTTCATGGTGGATTTCATTCAAAGCAGAGATCACTAAAGATAATGAATTCTTCTTAAGAATTTTGCTCAAATCTTCTTAAAAATCAGTTTAAAATCTCCTTGTTGCCCACTGCCATACTTGTGGGTTTTTTGTGCTACAATTATGTAATTATTTTACAGAAAGATTATTTTTTAAAAAGCCCTCTTTTTCGTCCAGTCAGAAGTTGTTATTGTATATACTTTTCCTTCTTTCAGCCGTTGTTTTCATGCAGTGCACCATTCTTAAACACTCATTTAAACAGCTAAATCATTTCTATAAAAACAAAACCTAGAACCTGTAATTAGTCATGGGAGTGCAGTGGAGGAAGTCACAAAGACCAGACTGGCCCAAATCTTCATTTCCATGTAATTAAAGCCATTTAGGCTCAGAACACATTTTTCCTCAGCTAATCTACAATCTCAGCCTGCACTGTTCCACATAAAATTTTAATTTTAGACATCATACCTCCTCATATCACACTCTTTAATGTATAAAAAGTACATCTTACAATAACTCTTAATCACAGGTGAGCAAAACTATCAGCATTTTTAAGTGTGACACATTTCTTGTTTTGAGGTGACAATAGAGAGGAAAGCTGATAAATGTGGCTATTGCATGCAAAAAGTATACTTTTAAAATATTTATATAGATATAAAATAACACTGATATAATTACAATTACTGTGAACTGATAAAGAAAATACCTTCACTGCCCTGAATTTTCTTATTACTCTTGATTTCTATAGCAGAGAGTCTTGCTACTGACATTTCTGGTCAAAGCAGTAAATTAGTCTGTAACCAAAAGTGTCATAATTTATAGATTCATACAATGAGCAGGCAAGTCAATTAATTTGTTGGACATCTCCCCTAGTTTATTTCTGTTTAATTGTACTGAGTTTTCGCTAGGGATTGCCACTAGTGTTTTCCACTTAAATTGATCTACAAGTAAGTGAAAATTTTATGGAATACATATACTTGGTATTTAAAATCTATGAAATATTTCAGGCCTTTTTCTTATATTAAAAAGGGTTCTTTGCAACTCCTTGGATAACATAAGGAAGCCAAAAGCTTTGAGATTATGGTCCTTTGAAGTTTTGAAGCTTCTGATCCTGTTCAGTTTTTTTGACTCTAATACAGGACCTCTGTAGTGAAAGGCATCTCTGCCTGTGGCAGAGGGTTGAAATGATCTTTTAAGGTTATTTCCAATCCAAACCATTTTGTGATTCTATTATTCTATGGCATTTGGTTTTGTGTCACAACATTGCTTTCAGGCTATTGAATCTAAGTGTTGTTTACTGCTATAGTGCTAACACGGAATCATTGTTTCCATCAAAATTAAAATGGAGTAGATAATAAATAACTCCCAAATGGCATATATTTTTGCTCAAGCCATGATTGAATTCAATGATCTGTGCAGAAATTTTATATGTCTTAAGCAAAATGAGTCACTTCTGCATTCTTTTTGTAGAGATGTACAGTCCCATCTTACTGACACTAACTTCTACTGTAGAAACCCTTTACTTTTAGCTGTAGGTATGGTCACATGTTGAGAATTTGAACCTCAAATAAAATGGTCTGTCAGTGGCATTGTATTTCTTGTTGCTATGCATTTTATACATTTAATCAGACAACAAAGACAACAAAGTGTCAGTTTAACTTCAGCGTTCCCCACTACAGAAATGGAAATGGTACTCCGGAAAATTCCCACCTTCAGCCTGTAATTACCTAAAGAGTAAGCCACAGTACCACCCCTTGTGCTTGAGCAGAATTCTAGCAGGGTAAGCAGCATCATGCCTCAGTATAGCAGCTTCCCTGAAGAAAGTCTTATTTCAACACACCTACCTGTATTTGCTCCAAATCACCCAGTCCCTACAACAATGAGCATAGAAGGAAGGCAATAGTAGCAGCAGGAAGGCAACAGAATAGACACTTTATGATTACAAATTTGCAAATTTTGGAGAGGCTCAATTGCATAATTTGTTCTCATAAATTTTACTGATCCTAGAGTCGGTACGGTAAAGAAATGAGATTTGAGAATATTCTAATAAACCATTTAAGTAAACAATCAGGACTGCTGAAAGGAGAGGCCTTTCAAAATATATTGCCATAGTTGAAAGCATTGAAACTCCCTCAGATACTCCTAAAAAGTATGGAGTATTACAAAGTTAATTGTTGCAGTTATTATACTGCACAATTAGTTGGACACCATGTAAAAAATATTAATTTCTACTGCATTTTGGGTAGGAAAATCCACAAATTTACTGAATCTTTCCAGAAAATCCAAATTTACACTTATTAAATAGTTCCATAAAAAAGGATGAGTTCTTTCACATTATTGGTTACTGGCCTTTAATAGAGATGGCCACACATCACAGGAAAGCTTCAGAATAATAATATATATGTTATGATATGCTAATATCCAACATCACATGTAACACATTAAATACGGTACTCTACTGTTGAGAGCGCCTTACCAAAAATCAGTATCACAGAAATCAGCTATTTGTATCAAATCTTATACGAAATGAAAGAAAAAGTAAACTGTAGACAGCCTAAAAATTCTTTGCTTCGCTTACTGGAATTCCCCTCTGCTGGTGCCGTAAGCTGACCCAGGCCAGCAGCCAAGCACCCACACAGCCAAATGCTCAGTTCCTCCTGCCCAGTGAGACTGAGGACAGAGTAGGGAGATCAAAAAAAGCCATGTGTCAAGATGAACATCATTTAATAGGTGAAGGGAAGAACAACAAGATCACAACCACACCAAAAGATGCAGAGCTGGTCACCTACCACCTCCCACAAGCACAGTGACAACCAGCAGATATCAGATTGGGGGCCCCCTCGGAAGAAGCCCACATCCTTCCACCCTTCTTCATCTGTCTCCAGCTTTGAGTGCTAATCATTGTAAGAGCTATTTCTTTGTTCAGTTGCAAGCAACTGTCCCAGCTCTGTCCCTACCCTACTTCTTGTGCACCTCTAGCTTACACACTGGGGACAGCGGTAGAGCGAAAAGTGGAGAAAGCCTTGACATTGTGCAAGTAGTGCACAGGAATAGAGAAATTATTAATGTGGCAACAATACTCTTTTAGCCAAAATCAAAGATATAACACCCTATTGGCTGCTGTCATGAAAGCTAACTCCTTCCCAGCAAGGTCCAGTACAATTGCTTATGCAAAACTGGTGATTTTTTTCATCAATTTAAGGTAAGACTTCCCCTTAAAAAACAGTTCAGTGTCCAATAATTACTTTCCAAAAGCTTTTCTTGCAGATCTGCTCGTACTTTGATGTTGATAGAAAAAGAATAATACCATGAAACCAGTTCTAAGAATTAGGTTTTCGGAGATAACTCTTTTTTTTACATGTAGACAGTGTCAATAAGAAATGCACTGCCATTACAGCAATTGACAAAAGTCTCACCAAAAAAAACCACTAAAACCAGAGACCATTTTAAGTGGCATTAAATATGAAAGATTTGTACTTTGGCAGCTCTGTTGAGTATCAGATGGGTGTACAGTCCATTTTGCAAAAAGGAAAGGGAGACAGAGTTTTGACTGAAAATAATGCCTGTAATCCCACATTAGTGCTAGCACAAATTTATTATGGGGAAGAAGGAAGTGGACTTTTCCTGCTGCAAGCACTGCCCATCATGGGACACCATGCTGTGTCATGCAGCACAGTCACTGCTGAAGGAGACCTGCCCACCTCATCCAGGGCCCCTTGTGCCAGTCAGTCCTGTAAGACCCGCAGCAGGAGAGGTTTGTCCCTGGGCAGGCACAGGCAAAGGACAGCTGCACTTTTTGGCTGTGTGGCCTCATCTTCCACAGGAATTAATTCTGTCACATAGGGCGCTGAGGTGGCCTTGAAGAGGCACTCTCCTCCAAGCCAAGTGTCTGGGACACTGGAGTCTCCTTCACACCTGGAGTTGCTACAAATATTTGATCAAAATATGGGAGAAAATTTTTGTGTGAAATAGAGAAGTAAGGGTGATACTGCGCTACGTCAGGCCCCTGTGCTGCTCCAAAAGGAAACTCTTCTGAGAGTCCTTTTCCCGGCGAAGTACACACAAAGCACCAAAGGACACAGAACTTCGTTATTCCAAAATTCACCGATCCGCAGTTGGCGTGTGCACCAATATGCATGCACTCGTTTTTCCCGTTCAGAGAAGTCCGCAACTGACACACTTCGATCCTCCGTCCCCAGCGCGGTGCTGAGCAGCGACGCGACATCTTCCAAAGCCAGATGCCCGGGAGGCGACGCCGGCGCTACAAGGAGCGCCAGCCAGGAGTGCCGGGGGGACCGGGCACGGCGGGGTCCCAGGGACAGCCCCCCGCCACGGGGCCCCGGGCAGCCCGCGCCGCGGAGTCCCGAGGACACGGACGGTCCCTCGCCCGCGGGAGAAGCGGCGCCGGCGGGTCCGGGGCTGCAGCGGCGTCCGAGCCTTCCGCCGGGGCCGCTGCCCGAAAGACGGTCCGGGAGGCGCCGCCCGCGCCCACCGGGAGGAGGGAGGGAGGGAGGAGGAGGGAGCGCTCGCCCGCTCGGCGCTGAGGAAGTGGCCTCGGCCGCGAGCGAAAACGAGGAAGCGGCGGATCCCATCGCTGCGCTAAGAGACGGTCCGGCCCGGTCCGGCCGCACCCGGCTCGGCTCGGCACGCCAGAACCGCCCGAGGGCCGCCTGCCCGGAGCCCGGTGACCCCCAGGCAGCCGTGAGTATCGGCCCCCGGCCGCCAGCGCGGGGAGCCGGAGCGCGACCGGCCCGGCCCCGCTGCCCCTGCCCCTGCCCCTTCCCCTGCCCCTTCCCCTGCCCTGCCCCTGCCCCTGCCCCTGCCCCTGCCCCTTCCCCTGCCCCTGCCCCTGCCCCTGCCCCTGCCCCTTCCCCTGCCCTGCCCTGCCCCTGCCCCTGCCCCTGCCCCTGCCCTGCCCCTGCCCCTGCCCCTGCCCCTGCCCCTGCCCCTGCCCCTTCCCCTGCCCCTTCCCCTGCCCTGCCCCTGCCCCTGCCCCTGCCCCTGCCCCTTCCCCTGCCCTGCCCTGCCCCTGCCCCTGCCCCTGCCCCTGCCCCTGCCCTGCCCCTGCCCCTTCCCCTGCCCTTTCCCCTGCCCCTGCCCCTGCCCTTTCCCCTGCCCCTGCCCCTTCCCCGCCGGGGCCGGGAACGGGGATGGGGATGGGGAGGCGGACGGGGCCGCAGGAGCGGGCAGCGCTGCTGCCCCTGCTGCGGGTTTGGGGGTCGCGGACACCGGCAAAAAGGAGAGCCGGAGCGTGGGGAGGGAAGGTGAAGCGCTTGGGACACAGGAGAGTTCCCAAGGAGCGGCGGCAGAAAGGGGCACTCGTGTCGGGATGGGAGCGGGCGGCTGGAAATGCAGCACAGCCTGAAACCTTGTGTTGCGGTGCTTTGAAAAATAAATACCACTAGCCCCGCACCTCAGGAATTTAAATCTAAAACTTAGGTGCAAAAGAAAATTGATTTGGCTTTGATTGGAGACGCTCTGTGGTGGCAAGTTTTAAACAGAGCCAAGTGTACACAAAAGTAGGGCTACTGTCTGAATGGTGCATAGCCTGTGAACGATTTTTGCCTGAAAAAATATCTCTAAAAATGCGGGGTTTCTTACCAGACTTCCCTATTTTGTTTCCAAGAAAACAACTGTGGTTATTGTATTATTAGAAGTGCTGAAAGTAGTCGATTCTACAAGCCTGTTGCCAGAGAAATTTCTCTTCGTTTTGTGTTCTGACAGCGTTATTCAGTGATCTTTGTTAGCATTGTACTGTATCGCATCCACTTTATGTTGTAGTTGTCTAGATTAGTTTGAAGTGATGTTATTTTGGACAAAGTTAAGCAATACTATTGTTAGATGAAAAATCCATTAGGAGAGTGGCAAATAGAGTACTAGTCTGGCCAAGTTACAGGATATATTGCAAAACAATTATTTAAAGTAAGTTTAAAATGAAATTATTCTTCTTTAGGGCATTAAAAGTTTATAGGATTTTTAACTGTTCTTTTCCATTAGATTTCTTTCATGCACTTTTTATCCACAGCAGCTTAGGTCTCCTGAGTCCTTCAGTTGCATCCATGGAGTCATCTGTGGACACAGCCATCTGGTACAGATGAATGCAGTTTCAGCATGCAAAGCTCTGTATTTTTACAGGCTTGGAAGTCATACAGTGTAGCAGTGTAGATTGAGGCAGTCCCCTTAGAGGAAGTGTGATTTTTTTTCCCCCCTTCATCTCTCTGTCCAGCATTGAGAGACAAATAAGGAAGTTTGAATGTTCTTTATATTGTGACAGTTATCTTGTGAGGGAGAAAGATTATACTCATAGATATGTGTGTTTTAACTAAAGAGTTTTAAATCAGCTGTGATTCTTAAAAAATTACTGAAATAGATAAAAAGTATATCATCCTTTTGGTTTTCACAATCACTTGAAATCACTACAAAATACCATGACAAATACAGTTACATGTTCTGGTTTTTCTTCAGTGGAAAAATAATTGCACTCTGTCAAAGCAAGGGTGAACTGTGCAGCTTTCCCTTTTACCCATTGCTGCAATTCTGATACAAGAGCAGAATTAGATCTGAAGTCACAGATTGAAGACAAAAACAGATTTATTAGAATTAGCTAGCAGTTTATATTGAGCACAAAATTACAGTTTAGAAGACTGATGGTGAAATTCTAAGTTTGTCTTAAGCACATTTGAAGATTTGCTAAATGGCCAAAAAAAAAAAAAAACAAACTAGAGTAATTTCCTTGGTCTCTCATCTTTTTTTCTGAATCTGTTAGGACAGAAGTATTGGAAGTGGGAGAAATCACTTCTGAAATGTATGTTGTGTTTAGAAGTCATGGTCTCTCAATGATAATTTTCTCCTTTTTTGCAAATTACACTTCTTTTTTTTCTTCCTAATCCTTTTTCAAGATGCAATAATTAGCAAAAAAACCCAAAAAAAAGAGTCCAATGCCTTTGATGATTTGAGTGTAAGAAATTCTGTTTGCATCTGAATCTAATGAAAATTCTAGGTAGTGTTATCCCTTTTCCAGCTTTACACACTTTTGGATCAGTGCCCCAAGATCTATTGTGTACACATTACATAGAATCTGCCTTCAGTTGTATGTGTTTAGCATACAGAATAGCACAGCTGGAAAGGGGAATGTGTGAGAGTTTATATCATAATTGCAAGGAATTATCGGTGAGTTATCTGTGAATTGCAAGGAATTATCTAAGAGTTATCTGTGACTGTGAGTAATAGCCACAGAAAAACCATTCCAAATGAGTCTTTTAATCTGTTATGTTGTGTTCAACATAAACCACTAACTGCTTCTGAAAACTACTTCTTTTTTTGCTTGAATGTAAATGTATGCTTAAGTGAATTGCTCCACTGGGGCAAGAGTACTCATACTACTCAAGGTATCTGTTATGAAGCTGAAGATGGACTTGCTGGTGTTTGTGGGTGTCAATGGTAAGGTTCAGTCATAAGAATGAAAGCTTTTCATCTTGCAAGGATTCATCTTGCAGTATCATCATCTTAATTTCTAATTTAAGAAAAATACTAATTCATTGTAGGGAAACAATTCTGTAGCTCAGTTTAACAGTTTTGCTTGCATTTGATAAAAAAAAGAAGATCTTGGTGGAGGAGTAGAGGGCAGCTCACTAGATGTCTCAGCTGGCATTTCTAGAAATGCTTTTACAAAAAAGGGTTCTTAATATCTGTACTACTTTTACAGAAAAACATTATTAATTTCTGCAGTTGGGGTTAAGCCTTTCAACTGCTCTTATGAGAAAAAGAAACCTTAGGCTTTGCAGTATCCTTCCCTAATCTTTTGTACAGTGTATTACAGAGTATTATAATACACAATTATTATTATTTGATGCATGGCAAAATAATTTGATCACAAAGCTCTTGCTTGGTATTTGCATTTTATTTTAAGGTTGCAGCAGCAAGGGTACATAGCTGATACTGTTTACCTTTTAATTTCATGACACAGGCTAATGTGAGGGCATACAGTTAAGCAGAAGAAAACATTTCTCACTGACCTCTTCATTGCATGTTGGGGTGATTGGAAAACATCAGCATTGCACATTGCAAGAAGTGTGAGAGAGCCTGTATGTCCCTGAATGAAAAAGAAAAAATTCCAGGATTTGCTGTAGCAGATGATAATTAAAAAATAAATAGCATATTTGACACAGAAATATCACCTGCCTCAAATAAATAAAACACAACTTTGTAGTTTGTGTATGCATTCCAAATTTGAAATTAGGTTAGCCACAGAAGCTGTGCCTTTACATACATTGATTAATGATACTTCTTAAGAGTGGCTCTTCTGAAAATGAAAGAAAAGGAAAAAACACTTTAGAGACTCACAGGGATCCTAAAGTTGCAAGGTGACTTCAGTGTATCTATATTGGGACCAGTGTTATTTAATACCTTCATTCATGACAGACAAAGAGACCAAGTGCATGCTCAAGAAATTTTTAGGTAACACTGAGCTGAGAGGTGCAGTCAACACACCTGAAGGATGGGATACTATCCAAATGGACCTGTGTAAGCTCAGGAAGTGGGGCCATGGGAACCTGAGGAGATTTAACAAGACCAGGTTTAAGGTGCTGTGCATGCTTCAGACCCCAGTACCAACACAGGCTGGGGGATGAACAGATGGAGAACAGCCCTAGGGGGAAGGACTTGGGAGCTGCATATGACCCAGCCATGAGCACTCCCAGCCCAGAAAGCCAAACGTGTCCTGGGCTGCATCCAGAGCAGTGTGGGCAGCAGGGGAGGGAGGGGATTCTGCCCCTCTGCTCTGCTCTGGTGAGACCCCAGCTGGAACCCTGCACCCAGCTCTGAGGTCCCAGCGCAGGAAAGACATGGAACTATTGGAGTCCATAAGAAGCCACAAAATTAATTAGAGGGATGAAACCCCTCTCCTATGAGGAAAGGGAGAGAATTGGGATTGCTCAGCCTGGAAAAGAGAAGGGTTCAGGATGACCTACCTGCAGCCTTGCAATACCTGAAGAAAACCCACAAGAAAGATAGAGAGACATTTTATAAGAGCATATGGTAACAGGACAAGGTAGAATGGCTTAAAACTGAGTTGGTTTAGATTACATATTAGGAATACTCTGAGCGTGGTGAGGCACTGGAACAGTTTGCCTAGGGAAGTTGTAGATGTCCTGTCCCTCTAAGTGTTCAAGGCCATGCTGGGGCTGGCCCCCCAGGATGAGGCTCTGAGAAAACCTGGTCCAGTTTCTGCCCATGACAAGGGGATTGAATCTAGATGATCTTCAAAGCCCCTCTAACCCAAGCCATCCTATGATTCTATGATATACAAAATGCTGCAAGCATTTTTGTACCAGATATCAGAGCAAATAATTTAAAATTTACATGTATTAGAAGCTAAATAACCAGTGTACAGGAATATGATTACAGATAGTTTGTGCAGTGTTGTTATAATTCAGTGATGTTGGAATATGTTGGTTGACCAGCTAGAACTACTCAGTTATTTCGCCAGTTTTGCCTTCGTTTGCTTTGAGCTAGCATTCCTCCAAACAGATATGGATTTCCAGGTGTCTTGAGTGGACAAAATGTCCAGCAAAATTTCCAACTTCTCCTCCTTTAAAAATAGAAAGGGGCAGCAGAAGGAGTTTTTCAGCACTGACACTAAGCAGAAGTAAGATATAAAGTGCTAAAAGCTTTGATAAGGAAGCAGGACTTTCGGCATGGGAGCATGTAAGTCCAGGCTTGTAGATCCCTTAGACAATATCTAGTCTAGGGGTGGAGTTGAAATTTACAGGAAATACAATCATGGTTGGAGGTAGCTAGAGAAAACACATTCAGGAAGTGTTAGGGTAGGATATGTACCAAGGAAACAGGCAAGTGCTCAAATATTTTAATATCACAAATAAGGATATCTTAAGCAACTGATTCAGTAAAATTAGTAAAGTGTCACCATTTCATGCATCAGCTGCAGCCTATCCTCACCCTCTTGGAGAGACATTATCTTACTTTTCCCCCCCATTTGTATAAAATAATGAAGTAAATGTGTGGGGGAAAAGAGAGGAAGAAACCACAAAACCTCTAAGACCATAGCCCATGGAAGAAATAGAATCCAGAACGTATAGAGATAGTATGTATCTTAGCCAATGTCACTGAGAGTGTGCGGTGTGCTAGATCTAAATGCTAAAATGAGTGTTGCTGCTGACCACTGAGTGTGTAGTTCTACTTTTAAAAGTTCTACTATCAATTTCAGAATTTGCTTAGTTTAAAATAAGCAACTAAATGATTTTTGCAAAATGGATTTCTTGATTATTTGATAGGGTTGCCTAAAAAGTTGATTTTCTTCATCTAGATTCAAAAACTGAAGAAAATATGCTATAAAGACAATCCTTTCCTCCAAACAAAATTCTTGTAAACTGTATTACAGAAAAGCTTCAACGGAAAAAAATCTTTTCATTATTTTGTTTGCAGAGAACATAGAAAAGCAAGCTGCTATGTGTGTAATAAGCAGTTGCTTATGGGTAAGTCCCTACTCTGGAAAAGAGACCAAATTTGATAACTTGAATCAAGAAGTTCAATCTATGTAAAAAAACCCCAAACCTAGAATTTTGTCAAGGTGGTAATCTTTGATATCATAGAATCACAGAAAGGTTTGGATTGGAAGGGACCTTAAAGATCACTTTTCTCTAACTGCACTACCATGGGCAGTGAGACTTTTTGTTACACTCAGTTGCTCAATATCTGAAATATGGGAAATGTTGAGCAAAGGAAGCAGCACTAATATTCCTAACTTTGGCTTAAAGTTATAAATGTCACTGCTGCATTTCATTGAATTCATATGAATTCCATAGTGTTTTGCTCAAGAGTTGGTAAAGCAATCAGGATGTTTAAATAAAGATTATTTTTGCACATATAGCTAATCCATATAACTGGATTTGCTATCTTTTGAATCAGTGAGCATCTTGCTGCTGTGAAGTGAAAATGGTCCCTTAGTTAAAATAAGTATCAACTGGGAGAGCACTGCACTGAACAGTTCTGACACCCCAGAACTGAGGTGGTCATTTGAGGGAAGCTTTGAGTAACCTTTCCATCCTCAGTTATCAGGTGCAGTTGGCAAGAAATCTCATGCTGCCTCAGGTGCCCTGAACAACTGTATGACAGTCATCATCCAACAAATGCATCAAAGATCTGGTCTGCAGGTATTTCTATGCACAGAAGTGCATGAGTAACCCCCCCCAGTATGTGATGAGTGAACTCAGACCCACTGGAACATGCTTTCTGAAAAGGATGCAGAGCTGCGTTCACTTGGAAGTAGCAGTGTGTTGAGGCCACAATGTTGCTAGTGTGATATCCAACTGCCTCCAATTCTCAAGAAACAAGTTGCATCAAATGGAGGTGTTTTTTTTTCACCCTGACATAGCAACTATCCATAGTGACAATTGCCAGTGGACCATTTAGAGATGTAGCTGTTGATGCCGTGTGGAGAACAACACACCATGAAAAAAGAAGCCTAACTAAGAGCTGTTTTTTCCAGCCTGGCGGTTTGTCATGCAAGTGAGAGGGAAATACTGCCTATTGGCCCAGAACACACTGGGGCCAGGTGCATCCTCTTTCGGCCCAGAGTGATACGCTGACCTTGTCAAGAGTATTTAGTTGGTCCAGGGGTTGCAAATGGGCTTATTTTATTTGCAGGATGGGAGGAGAGGGCTCATATCTCTCTCTCCCTCTCTCTTTGTAGTGTTTCTGGAAATATTCTGTTTTATGTGAGAGAAGAGGTTAGGTTTCAGTTTGGTTGGTGGCTAAAATTCTTGCCTCTTAAAAGACTGTTCTCTCTTTATACCAATGAGAAGTAAATTTCGTCTGTCCTGCTTTTTCTGATGATAAAGGCTGATATGGGGAGAGATACAAATTTAGTCTTTTCTGGATGGCTGATTGGCTGGTGCACTAGTTGTTATGAAGAGTCCCTTTTGCAATGTAGTCTGTCTTTTATAACAGACTGTCATCAAAGACAGTGCCTTCATAAAATCTAGTCAGGAAGAGCTGACACAATTGTTGGATGATAGTACTTTTTTTAAGAGAAGTATTAATTTCCTAACAAAAATGCTGTTAAATTAAAACTGCTTTTCTGAGGCACTTGAACTGGTTGCCCAGAGAAGTTTTAGATGCCCCATCCCTGGAAGTGTTCAAGGCCCTATTGGATGGGCCCTGAGCAACCTGCTCTGGTGAAAGGTGATTCCGCCCATAGCAGGGGGGTTGGAACTAAGTGATCTTTAAGGTGCCTTCTAAATCAAACAATGCTGTGTTTCTATATTTCTAATTATTAGATTTTAAGAACCTGATCCTTAATGTTGTCAGCCTGGCTGTGTGAGCTAGTATTACATCTTTCTTTCAAAAACCAGGAATGCTTAGCCTTTTTTTCCATGCCTCTGTGGGTGTCAACTCTGAGTGTAGTTTCCACTAAGAGATGGTGCTGATGATGTGTCTATAGCAGAAAATTTACCTGGTCTGTCCTCCTAGCGGAAGCCTTTCAAAAAATAAGGTAACATGCCATGGTTTTTATAGACTCTAGAAAGTGGCACTGAGGAGGCTTGGCCAGTTTTATAGAAGCTTGCCTATTCTAGGAGTATGAAAGGCTAGTTATTTTTTGTTCCTACAATAACTTCTGTGCTTTATATATAAAGCAGCATACTGCAGACTGTTTTAGACGACACAGTAACCTTGGTCTGAAAGAGGAACCTGCCTAATTTTGTCACTCTGACTCATGGACCAGTCCACTGAGGCATACATTCAGCAAAGATCTTTGCAATTCTAAAGACAGAACAATAAATTTCAGATAGAGAATGAAGTATAATGGGGTCCAAGTGTTCTTGGCATGTTGTTTTCTTAACTGTAAGTGAAGGCAAATATTCATGACTGAAAAACTAAAGTTATTTATACATCTGTAGCTTCTAGTCTTGGAACTAAGTAGACACAGACCTGCACAAAGAAGGGGAGTTCATATCTTCATAATAGCTTTAGAAATGCCAGCCCACAACAATTGCTAGTTTTAAAGGAGTTAAATGAAGATCAGAATGTAAAATAAACCTATCTTTTGGGTCTGCTGACTAGTAAGACCACAGTGGTCTTCATCTGAAACTTTGAATGAAATGTGGCATTTTGTCTTAGTCTTGTAAGGCTAGAAAGCTTTGAGGCTGTTGTAATAATGTTGAATTTCTCCTGGGTTATTTTTTTACTGGATGAAGCTTTTCATTCACCTTCTGCTTGATTATAGCAACTTCCTTCTAGAATTCATGATACTTTAGTTCTCTGGTGTCTTGTTTACCGGCAAATTTGCTAAAAATGTCACAAGGAAGGAAAAACAAAGGTAAGGATTGTGGATCCATCCACACTTGGACCCTGATCCTTCTGGATGAAGCCAGCCTTTCTCAGTTCTCACAGTAATGAAAATTCACAGTATCATGAGCTCTCTGCCCAAGGCACTTTTTTGTGTGTTTGAATATTGGACAGATTTTCCAGGTTTTGCCTTCCTGGAAAAAGAGGAATGTTTTGAATCAACATTTTTGATATAACACTCTTAGAAATCTTTGTCTGGCAACTTCTTTTTGAGTTGTAAAAAACAATAGACCATAGTGAACCTTGAAAGAAGATTTTGGAGTAATTTGGGGATAGGAGGAAGTTTAGTGATAGTTAGATGTGTCTTTGTTTTACTGTATTATCACTGTTTTGTCCATAACAGTTTAGTTATTGCTGTCTCTGCAAAAACTCTTCTGTAAAAATGAATATATATTCCATTCGGAAAAAGGATATGCTGTTGTATTTATTGTTACTGTAACTTTCAACCTATTAAAATATGCAGGCCATTGACTAAGCAGTTCAGTTTCTTTTTAGTGATTTTAGTAATTTCTTGCAAGAAAGATGATAATTTTTCTGTTTAGCTCTTCACGTATTTTCACTGGCTTTGTAAGATCATTTCACAGCTCTCTCTGTGCAGTCATAGTGGGATCTGTGTATGTACATATGTCTCAGTAGTTCCTGAAGGGAGGTAGCTGAGGCTTCCTGAGTAAGACTTTTGTAGCTGCACCCCAACACAGGTTTGTTTTTGGGGGGGGTTGGTTTTTTGGGATTTTTTTTTTTTGGTTGCTTGGTTGGTTTTTTGTGGGGTTTTTGTTGGGAGTTTTTTTGTTGCTTGGTTGGTTGGTTGTTGTTGTTGCACCCAGCATTGGGAAGAAGCAATTATACCTGTACTATTTTGCAGTCACTACAGAGCCACACTGGTCTTCACCTCACACAGTGAAGATCTGTCATGCTCAGAGAAGTTTGTTGGCATCTTGTCACAGCAGGAAAATGGGAAATTAGACAGAAGTCTGCCTGCAGTATCTTAAATGCTTTCCCACAAGTGTAGCTCCTCCCAATGGTTCCATTATTTATCGAGCAGTTTAATAGCGACTGATCACAGTCAAGTACTTTGTCCAAAAGGGAGCAGGCTTCACTGGGCAAGTGAGGCCACCCATTTTAAGTCTGAAATTCTTACTTTGACAAGGGATATGTTTAGCAACAGGCAGTGTTTGCATTTGTGACAGTGAAAGACAGGAAAAGGAGGTAAGGGAATGATTAATAGACCATAGTAAAGATGTAGAAGAAAATGTTCACATTTTTGTGTAAGTGGTTTTGGGTTTATTTTTTCCTAAAAGGAAGAAAAGTTTTTTGGTTGGTTGTTTCTATTTTTAATATGTGTGAAAATCATAGGATTTTTACTTCCAGGGAAAGAATTATTGTAATCCATAAACATCTGGGGTTTTGTTCTTTTTTTGTTTTGTTTTGTTGGGTTTTTTTTTTTTTTTCTTTCACAGTAGCATTCTGAGCTTTTTAAAAGGTCAAAGCAGAAAAACCTTATTAGAGGAAAACTATGACATGCGAAAAGATTACCAAAGGCATGAGAGTCCCAAAAGGAAGGTGCTGTATAAAGAGACAGTAGATTCCTAGCATCAGTAAAGAATGCTTTTTTAGTGATGAATGCTCCTCCATGAGCTCAGTACAGAAACTTTTATAGAAAAGCCCTGAATAGAGCATGAATGCTGTAGTACTTTTTCTAAGCATCTGTTTGCCTTGTAATAGGGCAGTAATTGTGTTGACAGGTCAAGAAGTTTTTCCTCAGGAAATATTTCAATAGCTAGAATGCCTGGAGAAGTCTGATAGTATCAGAATGTCAGATGCAATTTAGAGTAAATGAGGGCATTTCTGGCATGTTTCAGTGGAGGAAAAAACATCTATCTGTCCTGAGTATTGATGAAGATGACTCCAGAAAGTAAATCTGTAGGAAAATACTGTTTAAATCACAGGTTTTTTGAAGCTAATGATTTTACTTGTGTTTATGATATTCCTTTTCAGTTCATTTTATTAATGACTCCTTGATACAGGAGGGGAGATAAAGGTGTTCTACCTAAACCTAGGAGATGAAATACCAATGCCATCTGTTTAATAGGAAATTTTTTGTTCTGATTTGGCCAAAATGCTGAGGATTTACATGATTGAGGGCAAAAACTGTTTCCTCTTTGCTGAGAAAGATGTTAGCTAGGCCACTCACTTTTATAATAATGATAAAACACGAACCTGTTACAGGTTCAACTATCCCAAAGCTCACCGATCTTATTGTTAGATCCAGGTTTTGAATGCCCCATAGAAAAGTCTTCTGAGCTAAAGCTACCACATTTTCTGTTTTTCCCAGATAGATTTTAATTAAGCTATGAACTTCCTTTCAGACACTTGCTGTGTTCTTCCTTTGTTTCTGCATAGTTTGCTCATAAAAACTCCTCTCCTAAGGTGTGGATAGAAATTAAATCTTCATGTTTATGCAAAAAGATAAAGGAGACTTTTAGAGGTAACTTGATGATCAAATTAAGATCACCATTCAACTGCCTAAACACATTGGAAGGTGATTTTAAAGGTGCAAAAATGAGAATAGAATAGAATAGAATAGAATAGAATAGAATAGAATAGAATAGAAATTCAAATCAATTTTTTTGTTAAACTTCTTCAAATTTAGTTTCTTTAAGAGTGAGATAGTAGCTATGGATTTATACTGCTTACTTATATAGTATACTATATAAGTATATAAATCTACTACTTCTATTTATACTAGTTTATAATGCTAATTATGTCAAAGTGTACATCAGTTTGGAGTATACTTTTAAGGTTCTTCTTAAACCCTGAAACTACCAAAATATTTAATATCATACATCAAGTCACCATCAAATGTGTATTTCTAATTCTATGCATGCTGAATTTCTTTTAACTTTCAGGTGTGTTACATAATTTGAAAATGTAGAGAAGAATCTTTAAAGACTTGTACTGCTCTTATCAGAGGCATACATATTAATTCCAAAAATCCTAATTAAATAAGAGCTTCAGAAAAAATGCTCATTCCTATTATTCTTTTATTATTAATGTTCTCCTGTGTATAATTAGAGAACTGTTGAAGTTCCATGGTTGCTTAAAATACCATGCTGTTCTAGAACAAATTGTTTCATTAAGTACGTTTTCATCACTCAGCACTGTCTAGTGAGCCTTATACATACGTCTGCATGCAAGACATTTGCTTTAAGCTGTACTTTTTTACTTTCATACCCTGCTCACAGAATACTACCTTGAAAAATGAGAAAAGGTGAAAAAATAGCTGGTCAAATAAGGAACATTTTTTGTAACTGTTTTTATAACACTTTTTCACCACTACACAGCTTTTGATCTTCTGTCACATTTCAGTCATTTCACCCATGGAGGAGTGAAATAACCAATCAGAAGTTCCAGAGTCTCCCATCACACTACTGTTTGGTCCTTTTAGAAAAATTCATATTTCTATTTATATTTTTTTATATTAGAATGGAGATCAGTACCTTGGTAATATTATAATCTTTGCTAGGAAAACTTTTTAATACAGCAGTTATTCTCCCTTTATCCTTGTCTAAATATGAAAGCAAATAGAATTAAGCTAAGTATAACAGTATGGTTAGCACAGATTTTTTTTTTTAAACCTTCCAGGTGAGTTTTCCTTAGTTTTGGTAATCTCTTCTGAGAGAATGTTTTGCTTCCTAGTATGCATGAAATGTGTGAGTTACTAAACTCTTGAGCCATGTCAGGAGTATGCTGCTGAGTTGATGAGGAAGCTGCCTGAGGGAAGTGGGTACCGAATTTTCTTATGTATTTGCGTAATATTTTTTCTTTCATGTAGGATAAGCCTGATATTTGCATATGTTTGTAGCTTCCTTAAAAGTCAAATTTAGCGACTAAGTGGAGAGTTGCACTTAAGACCCTCTTTTGCTATTATGCTCAAATGCCTCTCTTGGGTAGCCAGCTGCACTTCCTTCAGCACTTTTGAGGGTTTAACCTTACATTGAACCTCAGGGGGCCTAATCTCATTTTTATACCTTCACTTTTGTAACTGCACTGGCTTGAAAAACACTGCACTCTGTGCACCTGGAAAAACTTAGAGGAGGAGAAAACTCTGAATTCAATCATCTTCTACTTCATTACTGATCCTAGAAGGGTATTACAGTCCCAAAAAGAAGTCAGGATTTTGAAATTCTAACCAAAGAGAACAGCCATCCCAAATTCAGACATTCTTCCAAAATTGTTAAGAAGTTTTTAACCATTGTCAAAAGTTTTTTGTGATTATTTGTGTCTGTGTATGTCCAGAAGATGCTGCATCAGTCCAAACACTGCCTATCATTGCTAAACACTAAATATTCTTCACGTATTAAAAAATGGGGTAGAGAAACCTGGCCTGAAATCTACCAATGATAACCTGTTTTGTGAAAGTAAATCAGGCCATTGTTTTCTGAAACAATTATAAATAAATAATTTGTGAAATATAAGACATTGTAAGAATCCTTCTGCTGTTTTTTCCATAACTGAGAAATATTCTTAATATTTTAGAAACTTGTTATATAGCAGGCCTTCTCATTCTGAAAATTTAAAAGACCCTCACCAGTGCCATCACTGACACTTCATCTAAATTGCAACCAGTGGATTTCCACCCCACCCCCCAGCCCCCGCCCCACCCTTTAAAAACTTTTTTATGGGCAAATCATCCTGAAGAGTGTGTAAAAAATACTGAGACTAACCTGAGACAAAACAATACTCTGAGGAGTAGCCTGATCTGAAACACATTTTAGTTAAAGTGGATTTAAAATTCAGTATCCACAAAGGTTTTTATAGTCAGGGATGATGCATTTATTCCCTCTGACCCTGTCCCCCACCCCACTTTTTTTATTATTATTTCATTAGCTGTTATTTTTGTTGTAAAGTTCTGTATATTTTTTAAGTCTGAAACTAGAAGTATGGCAAAAATGAACTTTAGTGAAATACATTCATGAAAATAAATTTCTACAGATGAAAATGTAATGATATTTTTCTGTTTAATATTTGTTCAGTATGTATTACTGAGGTGTCTTGAGCAGGCACTGCAGTGCAGTACCGTTCTTGGCATGAGAGACATGGGATCATTGCGTCCTTTTTTCCAAGTCATATATTGCTGGTAAAGAGCCAGTGTCGATCAGTCATGCATCCAAATTATTTCCTTACTAAAAACCTAGTAGTAAATCTGTTTTCTTCCATCATTTCTGAAAGTGGTATTGAAGACTTGGAGCCTGCCTTCCAGGACCATTTTGGTAGAAGTTGGATGATGCATATTCATTTCCCAACCATCAGTATGTGTGGTGCATAGTGGAGTAAGAAAAAAAAATGACATGCGGATGTGTGAGGGAAACAAGTAAATAGGAACTAGAGCATTTAAAATGTCATATTTGTAATGACTTTCAGACTAGTGGAATCAAAGAGTCATAGAAATACTTAGGTTGGAAAAGATCCTTAAAATTATCAAGTCCAACTGTAAACCTAACACTACCCAATCCACTACAAGACCAAGCTGCTGACCACCAGTCTCTAGGTATTTAAATCCCTTCAGAGATGGTGATTTAAACACTTCCCTGGCAGCCTGTTCCAATACTTGATAACCTCCTCAGTGAAGAAATATTTGCTGGTATCCAGTCTAAGCTTCCTCAGTAGTACACGAGGCCTTTTGCTCTCATCAACTCACACACAGGAAGAGACTTACTCCAGCCCTTCCTGGGCTGTCTGGCCCATGCCACTGTCCCTTGCAGACGACCTGTTCCCCCCTGTGCCTCCCTAGGTGCCTAATACCATGTCCTGCCAAGAGTTACATACAAAGTGATGGGTTTGTGCTAGGAGTAGAAAAGTCAGGGAGGCATCAGGAGGCTGTGGGAGTGGGGAGATGATGAAAGAGCCTCCTGGTGGCTCTCCTTGAAGGCTTGAAAGCAGCAGCTGCAGCCCTGGGATAGGGCAGAGATATGTGGGGCTCAGCTGGTCTGTGCCCTTATCTCTGCACCCCACTGGAGGGCAGGGAGAGATGGCAGGAATGGAGAGCAGGACAAAAGCCCTGGTCTCCTCCATACCACCAAAATGCACAGGCTGAGCTGTATGTTGCATGTGGTAGGCTCTGGCAAGATGCCAGGAGGGTTTGGGAGAAGAGCTTGTATATCCAAAACCCTAAGACCCCATTACCCTCCCGCAGTCACCACCAGTCTAGTACAGTGTACCTGGAGGAGGTGGTCAGGGAAGAAAGAGGAACTTCCTGGGAGTGTTTCCTGCTACAAATGCACTGGCACTCTTGCACCCACTGTCTGTGGACAGGCTCCTGTGGAACCCACAGCACTGTCCATCTGGGTAGGGGAAGGGAAGCACCGGCAGGGGTTGCCCTTGTGTAGTGCCCAGACCTGCTGCTGTCCCCAATGCCAAACCTGGCAGAGCAAGCCAAGAGTCCTGATGGAGCCTGCATGCCTTGTGCCTGCACCTACAGGGGCCTGGAAAAACTAGGCAGTCAGACCCTGATGAAAAACATCCTGGTCACAGACCTTTCTTCCATGGTGACATCACAAGGGTGTGAGATGCCACCTAGCCAGGAAGGCAGATGCTCCAAAAGGGACAAAATCTGCTCATAGGATCTTTCCCTTTGTTGAACTTCATTAAATTCCTTTCATTCAAGTTCCTTAGCCTTTCCAGGTCCCTTTGAATGGTATCACAGCCTTGTGATGTTTTAGCCACTGTGCCGTTTTGTATTATTTGTGAACTTGCTGGGGCTGTGCTTTTCCCGCTGTTCACCACTTCAGTGAAAATCTTAAATAATATTGACCACAATCCTGACCCTGGATTACAATACTATCAACTGGTCTCCAAATGGGTATTGTATTATTGATTGCAATCCTCTGCCCTTGCATTAAGTTGTTGAATGGATCTATTCCATTTGAAGAAAGCTTTTTCTGGTAGAGTCAGAATAGTCATTTTGCATACAGAATAAATGGTGGTGACTAACTGAGGACTGCCCTCTGTATCTTCAGTTACTTTTTTTTTTTTTTTTTTTTTTTTTTTTTTTTTTTTTTTTTTTTTTGCAATTAACAGGCAAAGTTATGTTAGTAGATTAGTAAGGGAACTTAAACCAGTAACTTTGGTTGCAGACCACGAGAGTAATAAATAACACACTCACAAAGTTCTATATTGTAGGGTTGCAGTATCTTTGCAACTTTGATATCTCCCTTATTTGGGTTGATGGGAGAATACCGGAAGATCTGCACAGCATGTGGTTTGTCATGACTGTGCCCTGTATAGTTTTCTAGACTGTGTGAGCCTTGTTGAGTTGTTGACTGTGTGTTTCTCTCTCTCTCTCTCTTTCCCTCCTCACATCAACCCTTTAGGTATTCAGGCCATAATACAGGTATTTCTCTACTGTTTTTTGACACAAACACAAGTGACAGCAAATCAGCACTGATGGATTAAATATGAAGTAAGCAGTAGGCACAAACAACTCTCCCTGCTGCAGGACTGCCAGGGAAACTGTCAGTCTGAAGTACTGTGTGCCAAGAGGTCCTACATTAAGACTCCCGTTCCTCAGTTACACCTTTGCATTAAGGACCCTCCCTTTTTAGATAGTTATCCATAAAGTCTTCTGCACTTTTCTTCATGTCACTCACTTTGACCAGCTACAAGGCAAATGTGATATTACCCTGTTCGCATATATCCTGAACTGTTTAATGCTGATTCCACAGATTGCGGCATGGCTTCCCAAAAAATCGTGCTTCATTTTATTGTGAAGGGCTCATATTTTAACTCTATGTACTTCCCAACAATATAAGCAGGAACTGGACTTCTAATCATTTTGTCCACTTCTAGCAAAGGTGCTGGGAAGCAGGAAAAGAGACCTATTGGGATTTAGAAAGACAGCTTCTAACAAGATAAAAATAAAAACGGGATCTTAACTTTAGAACTCCTTTTTTAAATTGTCAACATATGTATCACCAACAAATGTATTACCAAAATTGCCTCAAGCTATGCCAGAGGGGTTCAGTTTGGACATCAGGAGAAATTTCTTCACAGAAAGGGTTGTTAAACATTGGAGTGTTCTGCCCAGGAAGGTGGTGGAGTCACCATCCCTAGAGGTGTTCAAGAAACAAGTGGACAGGGCACTCAGTGCCATAGTCTGTTGACAAGGTGGTGATTGGTTCAAGTTTGGACGCAATGATCTTAGAGGTCTATTCCAGCCTAAATCATTCTGTGATTCTGTAAACATACTGCCAGCTTACTGGTTTATCCTCTTTTTTCTACTGACATTCATGTCTATGTCTTTGTATTTTCAGATATAGTATTCTAGGTGTGCGACTTGGAAAACCATGGCTTCCAACACAAACCCTGCTAACCATCTGCCATACTTCTTTGGCAATATCACACGTGAAGATGCCGAGGAGTACCTGATGCAGGGAGGAGCAAGCGATGGACTGTACTTGCTCCGCCAAAGCAGGAATTACCTGGGAGGCTTTGCCCTATCCTTGGCCCATGGAAGGAAGGTTCACCACTATACAATTGAGAGGGAGTTGAGTGGCTCGTATGCTATTGCAGGAGGCAAGTCTCATGCCAGTCCTGCTGAACTCATTAACTATCACTCAGGGGAAGCAGATGGCCTCATCTGTCTACTGAGAAAACCTTTCAACCGGCCACCAGGTGTTGAACCTAAAACAGGACCCTTTGAAGATTTGAAAGAGAACCTTATCAGAGAGTATGTCAAGCAAACTTGGAATTTGCAGGTAAAACCAGACTGATCTCACCATAAAGTAATCTTTGAGCTAGGAGGAAAAGAGATTGCAGAGTTTTCCAGCTGTTGCTGCTGCTAGGTAGTATTTTTTCACAATGAAATCATAGCGGTTTGAGCTTTAACGGTGAGGGGTTTTTCTCCGCAGTACATGTGGTAACTTGGCAATAAGTGTAGTTTTCCTAAAATTAAAACCCTTAGAATTTCTACCATGTCCTGGGCTAGCGTAATCTTATCTACCTTTCCACTAACATATGTCATCAGATTTGGACAAAAAATGAATACAGGTAATGAACAAGATACAAAAATGGTTTATCTCATTGCATTTAATTCTGATATTTTTATGGATTGATATGCAGGCAGGCATAGTGACATGATGACTTACTTTACATTTTGCTCTCTTAGTTGGCCTTGTTTCTCTGATGCTGATTGAGATTATTTCCAAAACAGAAATTGTTCCTGAAAGAGAATAGTTTCTACACTGCAGAGCACTGCCAATATATCTTAAGTGCTGCAGGGGTCAAGCAGGAATTTTCCACGTGGAGGACAAGGTGTTGGATTTTTTTATTCCTGAGAATGACTATAAGGAAGCCAGTCTTTCCATTGAAACACTAGTGTAGGAGGCTGCAAAAGGGATATTATTTCACTTTGAGATGTCATGAGGTACTTCATGACCTCATGAAGTTACACAAAGTTTCTAATCTCTTTTGCTGCTAGCAAGTAACCCTATGAATTCTGCTCTGTAGAATATATGGAGCAACCCCCAAACTGGGAAAGACTTAAACTTATACAGCATTTTCTATAACTGCTGAGGTTTACAGTGTCTTTTCTGATGAGTCTAAGCTCAGCTAGAGGGAAGTTGATGCATTCTGATTAAACACTGGTGAAACTAGTGGGGGTTGCCCTCAGATTCCAGGCAGGCCTAAATTAGAAGTGGTAGGTTGTAGACAAGGTTAGAAATGTCTAAGTTAATATTATTCTAAGTAAGCTACTCTAAAATGGGGACTGTTCTGTCTGGGAAAATTTGCATTGATGTCTTTGACATAGACATGCTGTAACAGTGCAAAGCACATTCTGTTTATTTTAGTACACAGCCATAGGATATGTAATTTGGAGGTATGTTTGAAATCTCAGACAGACACTAACTCTATTTAGCTATGTCTATTAGCATAACAATCTGACTTCATTTTAAGTTTAAATACTGATATATCCATGGTTTTATTTACTGGTTAATTTTCCTTCTTTTTCTCAGAGGTAAAGGGAGAATCCTAGTTTTGTGATGTTTATATTACCATATGTTAGTTCCTGGTTTAAAATCTTTATACCAACCTTCACAGACAGGCCTTCACAGACAACAAATATGTGCAGATTCTGGATGTCCCAAAAGTAGTCCCAAAAGACGGGGAGTCTACCTGTCATCTCTTTATTGCAGAATATAGTTTGACTGCTTCACCATGTTTTTACTGCTCTCTAGGGGCATGCACTTGAACAAGCTATCATTAGTCAGAAGCCTCAGCTGGAGAAGCTGATTGCCACTACAGCCCATGAGAAGATGCCTTGGTTCCATGGGAGGATCTCCCGGGAGGAGTCAGAACACCGTATCCTCATTGGGTCAAGAAACAATGGAAAATTTCTGTGAGTTTATTTTTCTGTGATGTTGCTGTTTTCCTCCAGTGTTACTGTAACATTTGAATTTCATTTGAATAAATCTCAGATGAGTCTATGCCCTAAAATGTGGTTCATCTACAGTGAGGGCACTCAGTTCAGCATAATTTACATGACATGATGCTTCCTGCCCTAAGCAAGTCCCTCACTTAACTAAAGATGGAAAACTGTAACAAAATCCTGGAACCCCCTGCAGGGATGTCCACTAGGGCCTGCTGGACCAGTCGTGACCGGCCCAGGGCATCCCCTGGCCTTTGCAGCCCCTGACCACCTGCACCCAATAAACAGACTTATTAAACTGGTACAATTAGAGACAAACTGTCTGTGTTTGCAGCTGTTGGGATCTGTATCTGTCAAATCTCCCAGGGACAGTGGTAGTGCTTTGTTTTGTAGTTAAGCAACAGAATGGATCGCTTCTACCTTGACAGAGCTATTTTTTATCTGCTGCATACCCACTGCATTTAACCAGTCTAATGATCTTTTTTTTTTTCTGAGCATAAATGTGTAATTAGGATAGTGACTGAAAGCCATCATCTTGTGAGGACTAGAGCCAGGGTTTTTTTTTGGAGAATCCTCATTTGAAAAATATCAGTGTTTTAACAGAGCTGTCTTTTGTTGCTTCCACCCCCCACCCAGAAGGTATTTATATAATGATAAAAAATCAGTCTTAAAAGTCATGGCCAAGTAAGAATCACTAAGAGCTGTATAATTTCTGAGGGAAATTTCCTCACCTACCTATGTAGTTTTCTTTAGCACTCAGCCTCCTTTGGCCTTTTATAGAAGTAGTCCAAAGTGAAACCCTACAAGCAAGTGCAGGAAGGATATGCTTCTTCAGAACAAACTCTTCTACAAAATATTTACTGATTTTCAGTAATTGTGCCATACTAATTGGTAATGTGGGTGCAACCCTCACATACTTCCATGTTTCAGTCTTAGTTGACTGGAACCAGTAACTCCTTTAAATCCTATTCCTAGTAGAGTGAATTCCTATGAGGTTTTAACCACTGCAGTCTTTGACTAAAGAATTTGAAAAAAGAATTCAAATAAGTCTTTGACTGTAGTGACATCTCTTTTCTTGAACTCTCTTTTCTTCCCTCAGTCCTTGAATTTTTTGTGTTTCATAGCCACTCTCACCCAAGCCATGCATACCTATTTTCAGCCTCATATTCCTTATTGGTGGAGATCACATCCAGAGGGGCATTTACCCAGTTGCTTTTGCTGCGATATGTAACAAAACATAGTAATAAGCTTGTTAAAGATTTTATTATACGTGTAGTAAAAAAAACTGTTGCAGGAGTTACAAAATTTTCAGAGCCATACATTTCTTTCCGCTGCGTAGGAGTTTAGAGGATTTTATAAACATAGATGCTGTTACAGATTACCAGCCCAGCATCACCACATAACCTCTCCTTTTTCTTGCCCTGTGATTTTGCTAGTTTCTTTTCCTACTTTTTACACGTGAGGTCCAGTAATTGAAACAAAAAAGCAATCCTTTCTTTTCATGACAATTTTATACCTAAAAATATATTGCTTTTTTGCTTTCTGTTTTAACACCTTACCAAACGTACTTTGTATCATCTGAGTCATGATGTTGATCATGTATTAAAACTGGCAACTTTTCCAGTTTGCCTCAGGCACACATTGGTTTCTCTGTGGCCAAAGTATTTCTCTTTGGGGCAAAGGGGGAGGATGGGGGGCACAGGGGGAAGGAAACAAAGTTTTGTTCGAACAAAATTAGCATCTCTTGACAACAGGGATAGATTTTGGGGTAAGGGAGTGGATTTTTTTAGGAGACTTGGCATTTTCAGCCTCCTATTATAAACACTGATCTCTTTTAGTCTTCTATAAGCATTCCTAGTGCTTTGATTAGAAATACTTTCCCAACATTTTTCTATGTTCCTTAAAGATGGCCTAAGAGGCATTTCTGATGTTGCTTGCAGTGGCATGCTCAATGAGTTGTGGGAGAGCATTCAGACCTTCTCTCACGGGGCTCGTTATGTCAATGGATTGCTATATTACGTAGTTTTGATGAAACTCAGGTGGCTGCTTTCATATCAGGGAGAGAAACCCACAGAGGAGAAATTGCTAATTTTAAGGCTCTGTTTAAACCAGGAGAAGAAGTACCCCTGGAGCTTAAATAATATGAGCTGCTAGTGTGTTCATCTTAGGTCCCTCTGACTAAGGGGAAGACTGTTTACTTCTATATCTGTAGGATGCTTTCTGATGTGTTAATTGTTCTTGCACAGACTTCCTATCTGGCCACCTTAGAATGCAGTAACCACTTAGCTACTACAGTTTCAGTGAAGTGAAATCTCAGTGAAGATACAGGGAGAGAACTTCATCTACCCCACAGTTCAGTAGCCACTGCAGCCAGAGGAATAACATGTTGTTCATTCATGTTGGAATCAGTTATTTTACATTCCTGAGCCGTTCTAGCTCTCTGACCCATAGACTTAGAGGCTCAACATAAATAACAAAAAACTGTAATTCAGAGAGGTTTGCTGCTTTCTGCAGTGGGTTGCCTAACATGGGCTTGCTTGGCAGGTGTTGAGAAATAAACCACTCATTTCTGGCTAACTGAGGCAGAAGCAGCAAAACTGTTGAGTGTGAGAGTGGTGCATTGTTTTACCTTTCAGGCACAGACATCACATAGTTTTACTTACCCAGCAGCAGTGCCTGTCATAATATTCTGTACATCTGTGGGTTGAAGGCTTTGAAGTTGTGACTGTGAATTAGTGGTTTTTTAACACTGGTCAAGATAATCAAGCCCAGTAGCTGACTGGTAAAGCTTTCAAACATTTAAGGTTTAGGAGATGTCTGCTTGTTGAGGTAAGAATTGGAACCTGGGAGCACAGAGAGGAGCTAGATTTTTGAAGAGATTAGGTACTCTGAGGTTATTTAACAAGTCCACAAGTGGATACTTGTATGTGACAAAAATCATATTGTTTATTATGGAGAGAATAATAAATATTAGAAGGCTAGAATATTTCTGTATATTTTTTAAAAGGGTCTTCAAAACTTGATTACAACTTGATTACTCCATTACTTGATTATACTGAAAATTTGCTATCCATCTGACCTACCTACCTTGGAACAAAATCCAGTACAGGAGTTTGCGTAACAAGGCAACATATAGATTTCTTTAGCACTGCTTTGCAGCAATACAAGATTATTAAATCTAGAATTATTTTAAATAGCTTAGATAAGGAAATAGTAGGAAAGCTTCCTAACTGCAATTCAAAATATCATGAATAGTATCATAAAAATAACACTACAATACATCTAAGGAAAAGTTCTGGGAATTTTCAAAGATATTTTTGAAGTTTTTTTCATGGCTTAAAAGTCAGTAAAGTAGATATGTGGATGCTAGAGAGTTTGTTTTCAAACCCAAACACAGAAACCATGTCATGAAATGACATGAAATGGGAAGTAGTTTCTACCTCTTCTGCAAAGAATGTTTATGTAAGATTGCCTCTCTAGGCAAAAACTTTAGGGAAAAAAAATAGCAGTGGAACAGAAGTCAAATATCTCTAAAATTATCTGAAAAGAAACTGAAAATAAAGAACTTTATGTCTGAAGGCCCACTTAACTTCACAAACACTATTTTACATTCTATATTGGAGGATGGTTCTTGGCCAGACTTCTGGGGTTTATTTTATTTAGCCTGGTAGGGAACATTAATCATAGATCAAACTACTAATATTGGTAATATTTTTATTAATACTTTAATAGTATTTTTATTAATAATGCATCATTAAATATTTAAATATTGTTAATATCTATGTGAGTTCATGCATGCTTGTGTGGAAGAGTTGAAAAATAAATTATAACTTTGCTAAAAGCAAACAGTAGAAGAGTTAATTTTCTCTGTAGTTTCACATATGAAACACTTTGGGAATGTGGCAAGGCTTGTCAAATCTTGCCAGCAGTAATGACCACTTAAGTTATACAAGCACGTGATCTTCCATATGTGTTAAAAAACAGAAGTTCTGAAGTTGGAGGAGGATAAAGAATATTCATAAATACTGTTAAATTTAAAAATTCAGCATTAGGGAAATGTGAGTGAAGGCATTGCAAATCAGTAGTTTAGTCTAGATAAACTTTACACCTTTTCATAGCTGTATGTAGTTCATAAGATATGAATAAAATATGAACAATTGTGTAAAAGGAAAGTAGAAAACTATTTTGGTGCCATAGTAGTGTTTTCACTATGTAATGGGCATATTAAAGAGGACAAATCTAGTTTAGACTACTATAATGAGCCACAGTAATATGCCACATTATGACATTCCAGGACAACTAGAAACTAAACTGTCTCTTACATGTCACAACAGTTAGTATTTCAAATTAATGAGGTTTGAAGTGCATTTGTCTGTAAAAGTTTTCTTGTCTTTGACCAAAATTTCTTTTTCTGGTATGCGTAGCAAGATATGTTTACACTAATATAGCTGCCTTCTTCTAGGAGTTTGCCACTACCAGACTGCATACTGATCTAGGTCATATTTCTGACTTTGTAGAGAATTCTTTAGCTAACTCTATCAATATTAAGTTTGTATCCGTAAGAGGGACTGGACATTGTTGACATCATAAAGGATGAAAACAATCCTATTAAATGTGTCTTTAATTCAGGAGTATTAATTAACAATGAAATTCCTCCAGAAAATGCCAAGCAGTTGCTAAGCTTAGATGACCATAAAAATTTTTCAGGATAAATTATAATATACAGACAATGAACTGGGTTTCTGGAGGTGCTGTCTTCCTCTCCACAGCAGCCTGGATGGTGCCCATGACTCTTTGGGGGAGCAGTTTACTGATCTGCAGTTGGGTACATGTTGGGTGCCACTTGCAGACCAGTGCGGCAGGGCTGTGGCTTCTCGAGATGGGTCCTGCACTCGGTTCTTCAGCTGCAGAGTGGGTCTGAGGTGTAAAAAAAAGCTGTGATCTAACCGAGATAGATGTACTAAGAAGATCTCCTATTTCAGGTGCAGTTTTACCACAGAGCTATTTCTAATGCATTTGGTGAAGCATGGTGTATTTTACTGCCAGGGTGAAGTCAACTAAATTGACTAATAGGATGCAGTCCTTCTCACGAAAGTATTTGGCAACTGTGCGGCAGACTCACCAGGATATGAATTTTTAGGTTCCATTGTAGATAGCAATAGTGTGAAACTGAGATGTCTTCTAAATTCTGTAGTGTTCTGACGTTTCTGAAACAGCTTTGAATGTGTTAGTGAACAGGGGAAAAGAAATTATGCCAATGAAGACAGCAGTCAATCCATTTTGCCCTTTATATAATTCTTTTACAGATGACGCCAAGTTCATTTCTTATTACCCTCAAACTTGGAACATATGCAATGTGCAGTAGATCTTTGAAGTGCTAATGAGTAGCCATGTTGTTAATAGCATTACCAGAGAGATGGTCATGAGGGCAAGACAAGAAGGGAATGGCTGGAGCTCCATCAGCTGTGGGGAATGTCAATATCTCTGCCATCAAGAAAGCTGTAATTGCTGAGAAGGCAAGTTATGCTGAGAATAAAATTCAGGATCCCTTTGGATTCAGGGGCAAGAATAATTTGACACCATTCCTAAAACAAGCATTTTGCTTGTTTATTTTCTTCATAATTCTCCACTGCAGAATGCTGTGACTTCTGTTTTTTTCTACACAGTCAATGAGGCATGTTGTAATAGCAATTTATTTCTTTGACCTCAGGGATATTTTTTTTTTTAGAAAGAGAGGGATCATTTGGGTTTTCAGATGGAAACAAAAAAAATTGAGACATTGTTCTTTTTGATTCCAAATGAAAATACCAAAGGAAGGAATGGATAGGTATTTACACTGTCTATAATAATGCTCCAAATTGTTATTGGTTGCTATCTAGGTTGCACTCCCAAAAAAGTACTCAAACACACATTGCATGAAAAATCAATACCTAAGTATTCTCTGCTTTGCATCAGGTAACAATTTGAGTTTCTACATTCCTTATTTTGCTATTTTAAAAATGTATGTTATAAAAACTCTAGTTACCTTGGCACTTCTCTAATACAGCAATGTACTCAAATCTGTTCTCAATTAAGTTGTTCATATTTATGATTAATCTCAGTGGATGAAATGACAGTGTTGTTTATTTACAGGTGTTTATTATCTTCAAGTTTTTCTTCTGTATGTTTGCAATTCTCTACAATAGCATGAAATAGAAGACCAGGTGATACCTCACTGTTGGGTGCATTCCTTGGCAAAATTTTAAAATGAAGACCTATTTTTTAGCAGTTTTTATTAAATATTGTGTTTATTTCAGAGCATCTGAAAGCAGAGAGTGCATTTGGAATTTTGATTTTTTTTCTCAACATTCTGAAAATTGTTACTTTCCATACAAGGGAAATATATGAAGAGAGCTCTCAGATCTGATGTGAAGGACTGGGTAATACAGGCAGCACCATCAAGAAGATGTGAAACTTATTTCCATTCAAAGAGGTTTCAGTTTACAACCTTTTAGTTTGAATAGCATTTGCCTTTCAATTTTTTACAGCAAGTGTTGACATAGAACTGTTACCCAGCTGCAGTTCTGGAGGCTTAGCCTAACCTAGACAGCCATTACCACAGTAATGCAAAACCAAAATGAAATTGTGAAACATGGCTTGAGGCAATCCATGTCACCCAGGGTTCTACTTGCCAAAACTAAGACTTAGGCTGTCAATTCAATGCACATGATACTTCTGCTTTTCAGACATATTTGGAAAGATGGTATTACTTTCTGGTTTCATGTTTTGTGGGGAGACAGGTTGTGTACTTCCTGATTTTTTGTCTTTTATAGGGATCTAGGTTGTGCTGGAGTTGACTGACTACAGTTTAGAACTCACCTGCTCCATAACCCTAAGGGAAAAAGACTCCCTCTGGACCCAGATTAATCATGTGTTAGAGTGGAGGTGTTTTTAGGATGTGCGGTGATGGAGCTGTCTGACAGAAGTTGACATGACTGTGAACAGCAGATGGCTTCAGTGTTGTGTTAACTATTGGGTTAGGGGAAGGAAAAACTCGGAAGTGCAACTACAACCTTATAAACCTGAACTCCACCTAAACCCTGCACTGAAGAGTGATAGAGCCATTTGGATCTGTGTCATGATCTTCAGAAATCAGGATTCTCCTCTCCCGTGATTTTCAGTGCTCTCAAGAAATGTTTGCAGTGCCTCTTGGGAGAGTAACAAGTCTTGCAAAGGAGAACCAGTTCCAGTAGAACTGAATTGTATTGGAGCCTCCATTTTTTCCTGTGAAATGTGAAGTATATTTGTTACTGAGAAACAATCCTTTGCATTTTTATGATCTTATTTGTGCTTTATTCTGAACAGAAGCCTGATTATAATTAAATGCCGTTTGTTTGAGTTTTAGAAACAGTGCCCTGTATTCTGAAAATATTTTTCTAAGCTTTATTTGCTTAGAGCAGGTCAGAAGAAGACAAAGTAAAAGTCACTCTTCATTTTAGCAGAGCCTGTTGTTCTTCCCTGGTCAGTCAGCACAGGAAATCAGCATGCTGAGAAAACACCTACATGCCATGAAGAAACCACAGTGTGTTTCAATTTGCTTTAGAGACTTATGCAAGTTACTTTGGTTTTAGAAAACAAAAAACTGACCCTACTTCCCTTTTCTTTTAGCCAGTGTCCTGTTCACATCTTAGGCAACAAGAATCACTCTACTTGAAAGAAAAAGGTGCATAAGTAATTCAGACAAAACAGTTTTTCTTCAGCCTTGAGAGAGTCAGCTGAAGAGAATAATTTAATACTTGCCTCTACGATCTCCTGAGATGAAACAGCAAGTACCAGTGTTGCACCGGCAAAGCTTCTTGACAGCTTAGTGAGAATTTACTGCTATATTTCTTTTCAAGGATGTTCCAAAATTTGAGGGAGTTTTCTGTGCATGCCAGAACGAGAAATGTTCTAGTGCTCCAGAATCTAGGCTTTTCATTAAAAAAAGAAAAACTGCCAGACAATTTTGTTCTAACTATTTTGCTGTCAGCTGTAAATAAGCATGGGAACTCAACGGAAAGAAAAAGCCTTCTTTCTAAACTCAGAAATGTTGCACCAACTATGGTTGAGCTAGTAACAAATTCCTATTGACTCTGGGTCCAGTCATCAGGGTATGTTGGTCCCAGTGTCAGCTAGCCCTGAGTACACATAAAACAACTCTGTCATGCTTTATAGGACCTCAGAGGGCACTCATGGGTCTCCTGGAAGAAGAGATCATCCCATGAGTTTTAGACAAAGCTTTTGTATTACATTGGGCAATCTCTCCATAATGAAGTCTAGATGAGATATGTACACTTCATACTATGTGAAGTTTCATATGAATTTTATGTGAAATCTGCAACAAAACATTAATGTCTTTCCTGAAATGATAAGAATTAATTATTACAGAAATATATTATTTTCTTTAAATTCCCATTCCCAGCCACACAACAAACTATTTTAAGTGCAAAAAATTTGCCTTTTCACATTACATTCTTTCAGTATTTTATCTTCTATTCTTACTGTCATCTCTTTATTTCCAAATAAAAGATACAAGAGAGGTAGGCCAGTACTGCAGAAGCTTTAAAATGCGTACTTGCCCAATGAGTGCTTTATGCAGTGTACAGTGCTCTGTAGCTGCCTAACAGTGCCTTACATAATTAATTTTTTTGCTTTCATCTGTTGCCTTTTTGGAAGAAAAAAAAAGAGAAACTTTAGGCAATTTATCTGAAAATTAATTATACTAAGAAATAAATGAAAGATTTGACAAAATGTTTTCAGAAACTGCAGTGCTGTCTTTGTTTTCTTTTTAATTCAAAAGCTTTAAGGAAAGGGTGATTAAAAAAGAACGCTCATTCCTGATACAGTGTAACCCTGAAAATCTTTCTTATTTCTACAGTATCCGAGAACGGGACAGCAATGGTTCCTATGCCCTGTGCCTACTGAATGATGGAAAAGTACTGCACTATCGCATTGACAGAGACAAGACAGGAAAGCTCTCCATACCAGATGGAAAAAGATTTGACACCCTGTGGCAGGTCTGTAAAATTTGTATCACGTGGATATCTGTCATCACATTTCCATATAACTGACCAAGGCAATGTTGTTTTATTTTGCCTTGTGACAATAGCCTTTGGCTGAAACCAAAGATATTTTGCAGGTTATTTTGTCATGTGTTTCCAACATTGTGTGGTTTCTGTACATGAAGCAAATACATGTTAATATAGAAAGCTGTGTGAGTGTAGAGAGTTTCACCATTTTTAAATGTGATGCTGCAGCCTGGCCGAGTTCAAAACTGTGATTACTTATTTAGTTAGCTGAACATTCTCTAGAGTGAAAGTCCATTTGCAAGTATCCATTTTCAATAATGGATATGCTTGGTTTAGTCTTTTGCTAAAGTCCTTTAGGACAGCAACCAACAGAATTCTAGCAAGCAAAAAGAGGATGGTTTAAGATGTTGCACACATAATGCAGTCTTTAACACTGAAATTCTCTACCTTCAAGTCTGCTAAAGCATGGCTTGCTGAGGCATACCACCAAAATATATCTGAACCCTGGTAAAGATTACACAATTAAGAAGTCCATAGCTGACTATGCCATGGTTGATACTAAAACTGAATACTGGTGAAATGACAGTGTAAATTGAAAATACTAAGGGAATTGAAATCCCTGCAGAAATCTCTTATGTCCCCTTGCTTAAAAATCTATTAAAATTAGTGAAATGAGACAGAGATCTAAAATATGAATCTTTGCTTTCATATATTCTTAGCATTTTTGTAAATGTCCTGTGTATTTATTTCCTGATGTCACTGGAAATTTAAAAGCAGCTCTGCTATCTTACAATTTTTGTGAACATGTCTGCAACTCTTACACTCACACACCTCCTGTATACCCAAATAGAAAATAGCGGTGAGAAACCTGTAAAAAATGGTGTGGAGAGGACAATCCAGGAGCACAAATGGCCACAACTAGTGGTGCTATACATTTATTAATTATGCACATCCCATTGTAGTTCTAAAGGCCAAAGAAAGAATTGCATATTAGGGCAATGCTTGCAGTGTAGTTATGCCAAAAAAAGAGAAAAAGACAGAGAAAGTGGGAACTCAGAGTTACAAAGCTGTTTAGTAGCAGAACCAGAGGGGGAACACAAATCCAATTTCTGGATCATGTTGCGCATTTATCCACAAAGTTATTTCAGAAACATCCACCCCTGCTAAATAGAAACAAAGTAAAGAACATGTGCAGTAAAAGTCTGCTGTATGCCAAGATCATTCGTTGTAATATATATTGACTATTGTACATATGCACACATTTCTGAAGAGACTATTTAATGGTATCATATTTAATGATACCACCATGAAATTTTCCTATCTTTTTCTCACATTATTTTTTTTCCTCCCCTCTCATTCTGCTAGTTAGTTGAGCATTATTCATACAAGCCAGATGGATTATTAAGGGTTCTTACCATTCCATGTCCACAACCCAGCTCAGAAAATGGTGAGTTATTCCTATTGTTTTTATATGGGTTAAAAGACATGATAATTATGAAAAATGTGTGTGCATTTTTTCCACTTGCCATAGAGGTGGGCGCAGATTTTCCACTTTTTCTAATAAGGCAATGTCTGTCAGATTGTGCATGATGGAGGCAGACCCTGTAGCTCAAGGCTACCATGTCAAATTACTGCTGGATCCAAATTATTGTTAGGTCAGAAATGTGTTTTGCTGCTCAAGGTGGTAGTGTGTGTTACTTGGACCATAGACACAAAAAAGGTGGTCTTCTCCAGTGGTCTTTACTCCAGGCTGGAGCAGGCACAGCAGCAGTGCTGATGCAGGAGTTCAGGCTGAGTGCAGTGAGTTGTGCACCCAGCAGGTAAGTTCCCCTCTTGGGGGTAGCAGGGCAGAACAAGGCACTGGCTGCACCCGATGCTGAAAATGGGGTCAGGGAGGCATTCCTTGACAAGTTGTGGGAAAGGAGAGGAAGAGGTGGGGGAGAGTGTCAGTGTGCTTTTTATCCCGTGTCTTTAATGTCCTGTCATACTGAAGAGACATTGTCCTCCCTTTTGCCATGACTGAAAAGGAAAAAGAGATGCATCTGACTGATCTGTGTCCAACTTGTGCTCCTCCAGAACTATTTTTCTGTCTCTAAGGCCACCTTCTGTTATTCTAACTGGATACAAGTGCCATGCTGAGAGGACATAGAATAATAGAATATAATTGTAGAACCATTTAGATTGGAAAAGACGCTCAAGATCAAGTCCAGCACTGAAATTTTTACTTTTTCCATCCTTTTGAATCACTACATGATTTTTTCCACCATTATTTTCTTTCTCATTTGAATCATTTAGGCTCTGCACTTTTGTCTCCGTGGCAGGAAGTATCGGAGTCTGCTGCATATAAGAGACAAAAGCAAAGCAGATAGTCCAAGGGAAACACTGTAATGTGATCTAAAAACTAGACAATTGGTTTCCTCTGTAAAATTCTGTGTTCTTACACAAATTTTACACTTTTCTCAGTATCATTTTATGTTTGATTCTTTTGCAGAAAGTCTTGGTTTTAATACTCATCCTTCTTCTGGAACATTTTCTAAGGTAAGTGGAGGTAGTGGAACAGCAATAGCATTCATTTGAGAACGATTACAGCCACATAATGTTCTGGGAATCCTAATTTTTAGGTGTTATTTCTTCTGATAGTTTATTCTTCTAGAGTTATGAACAGTGAGCTCAAAAGAAACTTAACATATTTTGTCATGGTGTTGCTTTCATCAGTGTTTTGGATATGCTAATACTAATTTAATTTTGTGAACCTCTTTTACACATATAATGTATGTGAAAAAAATAGTATTTTACATAGGAAAGATGCCTCATTAATGGTCGTATTCTGTAATGATTGTATCAGCACTGGGAGGTGAGATACCACATTGCTTGAATTGTTCACTTAGAGAATCTGCTGACTGAGGCGGAAATGGAAGTTCAATTTATTTTCATATTTGTTCTGTGCAGTTAACATCAGACTTTGCAGAAGGGTTTCATTTCTTGTGCACTGCATTAGAGGTGATTCTTTCATTCACTCCATGAAGAGTGAGCAAGTCCACCTGTTAATATAATTACCAAAGTTCTCAAAGTTCATTGACTACAGAAGCCACCTTGAGGTATGATACATCCACAGAATGACATCTGTCTTGTTCAATGTAGTTGATTTCATCTGAAAGAGAGTTAATTTTAGTTGTTTCTATGCATAACTTAATCATCTAGGTCATTATCTGGATGCAGTCCCACATTATAGAAAAAAAAATATTCAAATAAACAATTACCTCTATCTATTTCAATACAATTGACTCCTAGCAGGCCTGTGAACAGCCATTCATACCTTCACTTCTGAAAATCAGATACCTTTTTAAATAATTGGAAATTAGGCAACCAAAATCAGAGCCTTTTAAATAAAAGATATTTTAAAATTTATTACTTCTTTATTAGTAATAATAAAAATATTTTTAAATTAAAAAGAATTAAATATAAAAATACTGCCTTGAGGTTTGGATCTGTGCCATTTACAAGGATGTCCATGAAAATTAGGCACACAAGACCACATGTATATCATCTGGTATATGTGCAGTTGTAGAGATAGGCTAAGTACATTCAATGTGTTAATACTATGGTATGTTTCAGAATATCCACAGAAAAATTCACAGTATAAGTGTAAATTTAACTGCTATTGCTTAAGACTTGTCATGATAGCTAACAAGAAAGTCACCAAAGCTACATGAGAGTACATATATTTCTGATGGTCTACTAAAACATCGTTTTAAGCTTCAACAAATTTGACATTTTGAACTTCTTAAAACTGAAATCTGAATTTTGTGTTTTCTTTGGGACTCTTTAAAATGACCCTGCTAAACTACTTTCTTGTGATAATAAACATACAAAAAGGAAAATTTTAAATAACTATTGCTTCTTATGGAGCTCAAAGACTTCACTTAATATTTCAAGGTTCTCTTACATTAATACTTTTTTGCAAAAGCAGTAACTCATGAAGATTTTTAATATGCCTGAATTACAATTATTCAGGTTAGAATAAAATAAAAAATAAAACAGCCTGAAGAGAAGGAATACAACCAGAAACATACATAATACAAAGACAATCTTATGTGGAAGATGTGCAACCTATCTTCATATTATTTACACTATGATAATTAACATTTATGAGTTTCTGACATTTCTGGCATATTGCACAGATTTTTCTATTTATGAAAACCATTGCCAAATTACATAAATTAGAATAGTGAGTTTTTGAATTGGGTATTAAAATAACTGTGATGAATTAAAGAAATGTCCTGGAAAAAAAAAAAAAAGGTGATGCTCAGTAGAAGGTAGTGCAAGATATTGCATCTTTAATAGTCAGACACAAATCACAGAATAGCAAGCAGACACAGCTTTTCAAAGGATATTATGCCTGTAATGAATCAGAATGGGAACAAGGATGAGCAACCACCATGCTGGTAGAGAAAAAGGAAACATCATTGTGTTTCCAGTGTCTTTAATACTGGCAAAGTCACAGCTGAAAGACTTTCACCAGTTTTTTGACACTGCACTGAAGAATGCTGTCCAGCAGGAGATAATCCAGAGCGAGGCAACAGGAATGATCACAACTTGTGAGAAAGGATTGATTATAATAAACAAGCAAAAGAGAGAAAGTAGAGGAACAAAACATTCAGTCAGTTCTAAGTAGCAATCTAATACTGAAGCTCCCATCCAGACCAATTTTTCAATTTTTTTTCTTTTTTGTATATATTACAGTCTAAAATACAGTGGTGCTCTTTCAAAGTCTTAGTGGAATAGTATGCCCAAATTTGAAGTTGTTTTGAATTTAAGAAGGTACATGGAATGTAGAAAGACCTGCTGGATAATATGCAAGGCAGACTGTCCAAGTGATTTATCTGTAAATTGTTGGTTATACAGGCTTTCAATAAAATTTGCATCAGGGACATAAATCTACATCAGATTTGCCTAGTATTTGCTATTGTTCCATAGACAAATTTGGAGTAAAAAAATGATAAAGTTTATTGAAATATGGACATCTCCTTTTTAGTGATATTGATAGGCTTCTTCTGCAAAAGAAAGGACTTCATGCTAAAAGTCTGTATTGAAGTTAATTTTCCATGCACAATATGGGGAGTTGCTTGTTCTTGCTTCTCCCAGAAGATGCATGGACCGGGATGCTTCTTGCCTTTCACCAGAGGCTTCATGGCTAGGTTTAAGGTGATTTTGACCCTTCCATTTTGTAAATTACTTTTCTCTCCCTGCCATCAGTTTCATTGCAAAATATATTTAAACTGGCAGAGGAGCTTTTGAAATGAGTCTTTAGTTCAGTTTTCCAGCTGATGACATTATAGTGAAACTGCAAAATTCTGGCCATTTCCCAAATTCTCCTCTTAACCTTTCTCAGTATTTTGTTTAGTCACAGTCTTTCAGGTGGTTACAATAGACCCAAACCTTATGAGTACAGCCTAGCTGTAACTAGTTGTGGTGCGTGATGGAGTATTCATCTCAACATGCCTTTGTGTGTCTAATATAAACATGAGTTAAGCGGCATTGCCATCACTACAGCTGTCTGCTTACTCAAGTGCTGGGAGATACTCTTGTTGAAAAAGTATAATGAGAACCATGCTCAGCTTGTGCAAAAGAGTGCTTGACCTCTCAGAGAATTTATCTATTGCAAAATGGTAACTAAGTAGTATTTCAGGTTTCATTTATTCCCAATATGGAAATAAAATTTCATGAAGTAAAAGAGAATAGCTGACTTAGTAACCTTTACTTAGTATGCAGTATACTGAATTTTTATGTATCACAGCTATGAAGAATGTCAAGCATCAAAAAGGTTTCTGTTCTTCCAGCAGCAACAGGGACCACATGACTCTTCTCAGTGTCTTGAAACAAATGTAAAATCAGACATTTTCTTTTAAAAGAGAACTAGGAAATATACCAACCCTATTAATTAAAAATCATATCTTTTCAGAAAATAGGAAATCCAAATGGGATATTAAAAAGTTCAAAACATCTAAATGAGTTCAAAGTCTGTTTAAAGTGACTGAGAATCTGTCTCAGATTACTTTAGCCTCAACACCAGTCTAAATGTTTGAACAATAAGTGCTTCATCTCAATTTATAAAAGTCAGATATGATCTCTCAGTGATCCCTAGAAATGCTGATTTGTTCCTTTTAATTAAATTAATGTGTTCCTGTAAAATATATTTGCATATCTTTTAAGGTATCTTTACACAGAACATAAATGCATGTGTAAAATGTAAAGCCTGTTCCTTTTTGTTTGGAATTAATATTACCTTGTGTGTTTTCTGCTTCAATAACTACATTGTTTGTTCTGTGACCAAGGTGTGCTTCAAATTTTGCTCGATACATTAGTCATAGTTCCAGACACAAAAGTTATCCACTCCTTTCTAAATATATTTGGGAGTGGGGGAGAGGGAATGAAGTGCAATGATAGAGGCAGGGGAAACATACAACATACTCTATAAGTAAAGATCTGGACAAAGGGCAGTGCATTTGAGTTTTAAAACTGTCTGAAGGTATGTCTGTAGGTTCAGGATGGTTTGACAGTAAGATAAATGAAAGAAAATTTAGTACTAAGATTTCTTGTACTACATTTGTTTGATGGATCATATGTATACTTGCAGGCACACACAACAGAAAGTTTGGGAGTGTTTTGTTCTTTTAGAGTGTTTTTGTTTTGTGAAATACCTTTAGCTACTTTCATGACGCATTTACTGTTCCTCTTTGACGTTGTGGTTTCTAGAGTTGGGCAGGAGGTGGAATTATCTCAAGACTCAAATCGTATACCTTTCCAAAGCCTGGCAGCAAAAAGGTGCCTCATATACTTTTCTTTAGGTTTTTGGCTGAGTTAAAAATACTTAAACAACTGATTTCACTTTCTTCTCCCCCTCTTTTCGCTTGCTGTCTTTACTACTAACAACTAGATTGTGAAGATTTTGTGAGCTTTCTGCATCTATCCTAATTAACTGCATAATTATGGGCTTGATTTTATAACTGAAGCAATGGGTTTGAAGGAGTTTTAAAAATAGAAGGACTCTTTTTATTCAATTTCTGGCATACCAAAATAATGCACATCTCAGTATTTCTGCAAATGAAATGTAAGTGATAAAATGTTTTTGAAAACTACTCATTTATAGCAGAACAAAATTATATTTCTACTCTCCTTCCTAATCAGAAAATTGTCTTGCTTACACAATTATGCTATTACTGAGTACATTTAGGGAACAATAAAAACAACAAAATACATACTTACATAACCTATGTGCACAAATCTTGTTATGCATTCACTTACATTTAGGCAAGTGTAAAATATCACAATACCAAGCAGAATGGGAAAATTGGCAAGATGCCAGGGAGCCAAGGGGAGCTCAGTCCTGTCCTAGTGGAAATGCTTCTGCATGGCCAGAAAATTATGCTGTCCAGTAATTGATGCAGCTCTGAAGCATGTAGCTATGATTTGCATTCTGAGAATAATATGTATGCCCCTATTCAATCCATGAGTCTCTCTTTATGTTTATTGATTTATTTCCAGCTGCTCTTCAACAAAAAAAAGCAGGCATGAAATGCCCTAGAGGTATGGTACTGTTCAGAGTAAAAAGCTGTGTTTGATATATACTGAATTCTGTGTTTGGTATATGCTGTATTTGATAATCCTGATAAATAGCAAACATTTCTTTTCTATAGCTTCAAGTCACTTTTATGCTGAAGTACCAACAGTGTTGTCAGCTGTGTATCCCTACATGACCCACACCTCTTTTTCAATATTTCTGTCATATATGAATACAGACACAGTCTCACGATCTGTTCTCAGCCCTCTGAAATACAATGCCAAGCTATCACACATTTTGGGTCGATTCAGAAAAATGAGTCTGGGGTCTGAACTCTGTAGACATGTTTTTGGTCACACTGCTGTTAACCTGGTAAAACCTGTGTCTTGTTCTGGTCACTCTCTGCTATCAAGTAGCTATTTCCTGCCTTCTGGGCAATACACAGAGTATATTAAAGCATATTGGCGGAGTAAAACCAAAAATTTAAGAAAATATTTTTGGAAACCCAATTTGATCACCATTTACATGTACTTTACCCTGAATACATCATACTGTCAGATTTTAGACTCTAGACAAAAGTTGTGCTCTGAAAAATTTGAAGATTTACCATTCATTAACTCCAATGAGCTGAGTTTACTTTAGACCTGGTTGATAACACAATTACTTCTACTATGTCAAAAGCTTTCAGACAGTAAAGCAGAAAAAACATATCTGTTTTATTTGCTATATTTACTCATTCTTGGGATTTTTTTTTTTTAATTTCACAAATTCAGTATTTGTATTAAATTTCAGGATCTGGGTCAAAAATTTTGTTTTACTACTGCGTCAATTTAGACAATTTAAGTGAAATCCTGCCACCTAGTGGCAACGGAGATGTCTTAACCAAAGCTCCTCTCATCTCGTGGCTAATGAGATGTTTGTCATGCAGTATACAGCTATCAATTTCTAATAAAATAACTTTATTATGATTTTATGGTCTGATTTTTTTCAAACTAGAGTTGTTAAACTGAAAGAATATTGCACTTGCTGTACAAATTGCCTTCATGAGAATATTACTATACTATTTACTACAAAATTTTAATTGTCACAATGAAAGTCAGATTTAGAGTTGTTGGAGCCATTTCATTCATATATCACATTTTTAAAAGGCTCCTCTAGAGAACTCTTTTCTTGTATTCCTTTTGACTGGTAGAATAAATCTGTGGTCATCTTGCCCATTTTCTGTTTCTTGTAAGAATACAAGAAGAAATATTATTTTAGACCTTAGATGTATTAAGACAAATATCACTTTGCCCAAAAAAAGATATGCAGAATTATACTTGCTGTTCTAAAAGTGTAGGGCAGAAAGGACTCTGCATTTAAATGATAGTTAAATAAAAAGGAAATTTTATTTTATTATTACTCATATCACTGCATATGCAATAATGCATTACCTCCTGCCCCATTTCTAGTCAGCCTTGCTTAATTTTAAGAGAAAAAAATTCCAGTTCCTGGAAGAGAATTTTATTCAAAGTTACGGAGGATGCTAAATGCTATGAATACATGACTGGCAGAACTAAAGAAAAATATTTGAGGTTTTCTGAGTGCTGCACAATTTTCCCAAGTTGCTAATAGGAGCTGAAAATGTGCTTGTGAAATACTAAATTGTAGTTCAACCAGAAATCACAGTATCAGAGAATGTTAAGGGCTTGTAAGAACATCTAATCCCAGCCTACTCTGTCACGAGCAGGGATCCCTTCCAGTAAACCAGGTTGTTCAAGGCCTTATCCAATCTCTTCTTGAAAACTTTCAGGGATGTGGCATCTACAACCTCCCTTTGCAACCTGTTCCTATGCTTCAACTCCCTCACAATAAAGAATTCCTTCCTATTATCTAAACTGAATTTTCCCTCTTTCAGTTTATACTCATTACTCCTTGTCCTGTCAGGTCCTGATGAAGAGTCCTCCTCCAGCTTCCCTGTAGGTCCCCTTCAGACACTAGGAGGTGCTATGTGGTCTGCACACAACCTTGTCTTCTCCAGGGTGAACACTCACAACTTCCTCAGCCTGTCTTTGTAGGGTCGGTGCTCCAGGTGCTCCTTAATCAACTTTGTGGCCTCCTCTGAACCTGTTTCACCACTTCCATTCCTTCCCATGCTGGGGGCACCAAAGCTGGATGCAGCACTCCAAGTGGGGTCTCACCAGGTGGACTTAAAGGGCAGAATCTCCTCCCTTAGTTTGCTGCTTTGGATATTGACTTTTTCACAACCCCCAGTGGGGATTTTCTCAGGGCTGCTCTCAATCACTTCTCTGCCCAACCTCTTCGGTGTGTCTGGGATCGCCCTGACTCAGGTGTAGGACTTTGCACTTGGATTTGTTGAACTTTATGAATTTCACACAGGTTCACCTCTCAAGCTTGCCCATGGCATCCCTTCCCTCCAGTGTGACTGCATCACACAGCTCAGTGTCATCAGCGAATTTGCTAAGGCTGCCCTCAATCCCATTATCTATGTAACCAACAAAGATGCTGGGCAGCATTGGCCCCAGTACTGGCCCCTGCAGGCACCACTTGTGACTGGTCTCCATGTGGACACTGGGCCCTTGAACACCACTCTTCCTGTGTGATCATCCAGCCAATTCCTTATGCACCAAGTGGTTCATCCATCAAACCCACCTCTCTCCAATTTAGGGACAAGGATGTCATACAGAACAGTGTCAAATACTTTCCATAAATCAGATAGACTGTGTCAACTTCTCTGCCCAATTCACCAGTACCGTAGCCCTGTTATAGAGGGTCACCAAATTGACCCAGATTATTGGGTATGATCCCCCCTTAGTAAAGTCATGTTGGCTGTTACCAAACACCCCTTTTTCCCCATGTTACTTAGCCTAGTTTTCAGGACAATCTGCTACATGACCTTGCCTGATACAAAGACTGACTAGTCTGTAGTTCCCTGATTCTTCTGCTTTCCCCTTTTTAAAAATGGGGCTCAGGTCTCCTTTTTTCCAATCATCAGAGACTTGGCCTCATTGCCACAAATTTTCAAAAATTACTATGGTTTAGCAACTTTGTTTGACAGCTCCCTCAGTACCCTCAAATGAATTTCATTGTGTCCCATGGGCTTGTACACATTCAAGTTCCTTAGATGATCACATACCTGATCCTCTCTTATGGTGGACTTAGGGTGCTCAGCCTTCCAGTTCCCACATTTTCTTTTCTCAGCTTGGGTAGTTGTGGCTACAGCGCTTGCCATTGGATACTGAGGCATGGAAGTAATTAAGAACCTCAGGCTTCTCTTTGTCCAGGGTAGCCACGTTTCCAGTTTCCTTACAGAAAGGAAAGAAGGAATATAAACAAAAAAAGACATTACTAAGCTATTTAATCAATCTGCAACAATTAGAAATAACATTCTACGCATATTAACCAAGAAAAGTTATGATAAATAAGATGCTATGATTCTTCTTAAAACATGAGCAGCTCTCTGAGAAAGAGAACTCACTTTATTATATCTGTGTCACTGTGTGATTTCCAGTTCACAGCTGCAGAGCTTTATTTACAAGCATGGAAGTGATATATATCTATATATATTTTTTTTATTTTTTTTTTTAATGCAGTTGCTGATCAAGAGCATACAATCCTTTCTGATTTTTTTTTTGTTGTTTTTGTTGTTCTTGAATTGCAAAAAGCAGGAATGCCTCATGAGTCTAAATTGAGGACTCAGCTATGTCTTGGCCAGAGCTATGTTTTTACCAGCTGTTCTTCACTGGTGAACAGATTCTTGAGGTGTACAGAATTTGGTGTACATTAATTACATTTGGCCAGTTCAAAGTATGCCAGTTGACTTCCAGTCTTAATGGGGGCTTGGGGTTAGTGAGTTGCCTGTGTGAAATAGAGTGACACAGGTCTTGGAAAGCTGTCAGAGTGAATCAGTCTAGAAAAGCAAAACAAAAGCTGGGGATTGTGGTTTATACCTTCATTTGCCTTGAGAACAGTAGATCAGTCAGTTTGTTTCTCAGGGGTTTTGTGGCTTGCCTTGACAACAGATGGCCTTTTAACACTGTTCCAAGTAAGAAATATTTCCCCTACTGTGCCAGATGTCAATATTAGGCCAGAATATTGCTGAAAACAGGCTTCCTAGACATGGTTTGCAGTAAAATTTATGCAGTAAAACCTTTTCTGTTTCATTCAACTGGGCAGATAACTTTATTATGATTTCAAAGTCTGTACTTCCCAGGTCAGCTGTTTCCCCTACAAAATGCAGTTTCTAAATGATAAAACTTCTATTGCATCCAATAGTTCACTATAGGAAACTTCACAGTATGTGTTTGTGTTGGAAAGGACCTTAGAGGTTATTTTGTTACAATTCCTTTGCCATAGGCAGGGACATCTTTCACTAGAGCTTTGTTTCTCTTTGCTTGAAAAGAAACTAACCTGCAGAAATAGGCTCTGTAATTCCATGTTCCAAACAGCACACAAACAGAAGTGAGCAGATCAGTAGTTTCTCTCATCTGTGTTTTATTGTACCATACCAGGCAAGGAGCTCCAGAACACACAATGGATGAGATGGTTTGTGTACTCCATATTATTCCTCTGACAAGAGTAAAGGGAAAGGAATTGTATTTGAATTGTAATTTAAATTAAGTAATCTTGTCCCTCTTCAGAGCAGACAGACAGGCCTAATATCTGGTCCATGATGTTTGTTCCTGATGTTACACAAGCCTATTAAAGCAGTAAATTTTTACTACAGTTGCTTCCATTTCTTTAAACTGAGTTCCCCTGTAATATCCACAAGACAAACAGGAAATTGTATTTTATTTTCATCTGTGCTAATGATTTCTCTGTGGCCTAGATAGGAGGAGGGAGAACTTGAAGAAGGAGGAAGGACAGATTAAAGAGAAATCCTTCTGACTACTTGTGTTACATGGCAAATTTGAAAAGAACATGTAAATTTAATATCTGCAGAATAAGATTTGTGCATTACCCACTACAGTTAATTCTCTCTTATCTAGTCCTCTGAAATATTTGTAATATCTTTCTGTGCTTTTGGCTTGCTCTAACAATAACCTCCAGAATGAAATAACCTCTTTTGGATCCCTTTCTTTCCGATTCTCACCTATGGGTCTCTTGCAAACATTATGCCAAAATTCTTGGGGGGAAAAGTGCTTTTAACTTTCCTATTCATTGTTAAACAGAAAAAATTTATTTGTGTGCTACAGCTTCAGTCAACTATTGGCCACCCAACAGAAGAAGCACCTTTTAATCCTTATGTGCTGCAAAGGAACAGAGGTATTACAGGAGCAGAAAGAGGTAGGCAGAGTAATATGTATCTTTAATACATTTTTCTTCCATATAGCTCTCTCTCAATCCTTATTTCTTTTTTTCTGGCATATATTTCACATTCTTTTATGTATTGGTATAGCCATTATCATAACTCAAGCCTGGTAGCTGAAGATGCCAGAGGTCACCATCTATAATAAAAATCATTTAACAGAAACAAACTCCTTTTTCCATTTTGAAGTGGAGTATTGTTTCCTGGACTCTAAAAACTATATCCTTACGTGTCACAAAAACAATTGTGCCCTGCTGTATCCACAATGCCAAGCATAATGCAATCAAAGTTGGGTTGCCTAAGAATGAAGTACATATAAGGCAGCATTCTGAGTGAAAAATTGTGTGAGGTAACTAATGGGAAGTACAAAGGAGAAGGGCCAACCTTTAGCCCTCCTTTTGTCAAGGAACCTTCTGGTTTCGCCCTACACAACTACAATCACTAACTACAGCATGTCACCAGGGGCAGGCCACTGCCTGTGGCCTCAGATGTGCTCTGAAACACATACAGATGGACTGCATGTGTTTTTTATAAGGCCCTTACGAATCAAACACACTGATTATCTTGAACACAGAAAAGATTAATATATTAACTATGGCAGCAAAAATGTCTGAAATCATGTCTAATTTTGTCATTGTTCTAACTACAGGTGATCAGAGAGAGGCCTTACCCATGGATACTGAGGTCTATGAAAGTCCGTATGCCGATCCAGATGAAATTAAACCAAAAAATGTCACTCTTGACAGGAAATTGTTGACTTTGGAGGAAGGTGAACTTGGCTCTGGCAATTTTGGTACTGTAAAGAAAGGGTTCTATAAGATGAAAAAGTGAGTATGTTTTCATGGAATCTAATATGTAAAAGCTCTATTCTTTACTTTTTGGAGCAGCGGCAATCTTTGCATGTCATTCATTTGGGGCAACAGATTGTAACTAATTTGAGCTAATATTCACCAATTTATCTCTTTTTATGTACACTTATGAACTTGGGTTTTTTTCTGTAAAGTGGGAAGGTGCTGTTTATGATTATTTTCTCTCCTGATGAGGATAGTAGAGTGTGAATTCCACTGCCTTCCTCCATAGTTTGCAAAAGTACAAATGCTACACAGTATTTCTCATCTGCACAGCATCTCCGTCAGAAAATGTGAAGAGTGCCATGGACAGTTTACCTATAGCAAAGAGAGTTTTGCCTGAAGTGTGATAAATACCAGTTCCCTGAAGCTGGAATGTTGATTTTCGAGAACATGTTGTAACATTTTCTATCATGTCATGTCAGTAGGAACAGACCCTGTTTATACTTGACTCTTCATGCATTTTCATAGTAAAATGTTATCAGTATGCTGTTTATGTGCATGGACTGATTATATACACACTCCCATCTCTTGAAGTTGGAGACATTTCTTTGAACCAAGGTTTTGAGAGGCAGAAGGGATTTCTATTTTTCCAATACAGGCTGTAGGGATTTGAAGGGCTCTGATCTCAGCTTGTGTATATTTTAATCTTGTTTCATACTTGAGCTATGATGATCTCATCAGTCACTCTTGCAGTTTGCTGTATGAATGGAAGGTTGCAGAAGTAGGCTGAGATTCTCAGGATTTCAGAGCACTGCCTTGGCAATGCTGCATGTTCCAGTCTCACCCCCAAAACACTCCAATGCTTGGAAAGCTCTTTATAGCTTTTCTTGACAGAAGAGCTTTATGCCATCTTTTCCAGAGTGGACAAGAAAATTTTGTCCAGTACAGTTTTTTTCAGGCTTCTTTAGGCATTTTTATGACAACCTGTAATTTTCTCAGGTTCTTTTCATTGTCACTCTTTTGCTTAGCTGTCCTCTTAGCATTTGATAGAGGGATGTTTCTGTTATGGCTGGGTTTTTTCTCCTCTGAGTGTCAATTCTGTCTTTTGTCACAATTTGTACTCTGTGAATGGAAACATCTGATGAAGATTGTGTACATCAGTGCACAGATTTTTCAGCATCTAGTCCCAGAACTTGATTCTGTTTTGCAGGGGTGCAAAGCCTGTGGCTGTAAAAATTCTGAAGAATGAGAGTAATGATCCAGCCATAAAGGATGAACTACTGAGAGAAGCAAATGTAATGCAGCAACTGGATAACCCATATATTGTCCGAATGATAGGTATATGTGAAGCTGAGGCCTGGATGTTAGTAATGGAAATGGCTGAACTTGGGCCATTGAACAAATTTTTGCAAAAAAATAGGTATGTAAAATTTGGTTCCACTCCATAGGATACATTTCATTTCTTTTATTTTTTCTTTTTCTGTAAGGACAATTAAAATTGATATGTTGTCAATGTAATAATTAATGATTGTAGTCATTCTTCACATAGAAGGTCTCCAAACTGTCAAATATTTCTGCCAAAATAGAGTATTTTGAATAAATGAAAGACTTTTCACATATCCTTCAACCTCTCCTTTATTGATGTGATCACACATCATCTTGCCCAGGACAGGAGCCTAGCTTGCTTTTTCTAACTGAAACATAGCTAAATGTAGGTGAATCAGGTTCCCAGGTTAATGTAGAAAAGTTCAGAGTAAAGATTTGTGTTTGAACTCAATGAAAAGTCATGAAAATGAACTACTGACCTCTTTAAAATTCAATTGTGATTTTCAGACATGTCACAGAGAAGAATATAACAGAGCTGGTGCATCAGGTTTCCATGGGGATGAAATACCTGGAGGAGAATAATTTTGTTCACAGGGATCTGGCTGCAAGAAATGTGTTGTTAGTCACCCAACATTATGCCAAAATTAGTGACTTTGGACTTTCTAAAGCTCTTAGTGCTGATGAAAATTATTACAAGGTAAGGTCTGAACACAACATGAAAACTGTGTAGTAGCATAGCTTAATAAGGATATTTTCAGTTAAAATGCAGTTGAAAATTGGAAATGTTACGTATCATTCATTATTTTATAACCTGATATTAGATTACCAAATTCAAAATATGTTATCAACATTAAGAGACATGTAGGAAAGAAAAAGGTTGTCCCTCCTTTTACTTGTCTACTTTCACATTTACTTTTGAAAAACTCAAAAGAAGTTTCAATCTTCATTAGAACATTGCAAGTTATTGTGGAAATGAGATACCACCTTATATAAAAGGGTAAAAATGTGTTTGTTGCAAAACAGTGTTTTGCACATCCAAGAAAGATTTAAGCTAGCACTAATATGTTGTCTTATAGAAAAGGATTAGGGGAGGTTTTTGAAAGAATAAATAAATAATAATAAATTAACTTAAGCAAAATTTGTTTAATTTGGTTTCAAATTCCTTAGACCTCTGTACATCTCAAGTGATTAAAGTAGTTGAAACATTTAGTAAGGTAAAAGGTGGGAGACAAAGGCTGTTTTCATGTCTGTATTTTTTTCCTGATATATCACTCCTGTGATTCAAAACAGTTCTTCCTTCTGCTTATTCCCTTTTATCAGCTCTTCGAAACTAATAACCCAACACCTGAAACACCACAGAGGAGAAGCAAGCACACAAGCACATGCTCCTTACTGATGACCTTCCTGTATAGGAACAGTAGTCACTGCTGCCAGAAAAGGCATCTTAAATCACTTCCACTAGCCTGGCCAGAGATGCTTGTCAATCCCAGTCTCGGGGTCTCAAGAATTAGTATCAAAGTCCATGTTGTTTACAACTCCACGGGATGCAGTAGAGTCCTGTCACTAGATGCTGTCTACCAGCACTGTGCTGGTAGAACTTGACCCTTGAATGCTCACAGTGCAGTATTATGGCATAATTTAGGTAAACTGTGGTTTGCCACAAGGCAGTCACTGTGCTTGGAAGCAGAGCACCCACTGCAACCATCTGGACATGTCTCTTACCCTTTGTGAGAGCCAAAAATAAAAAAATTATTCTAAAGAGCAACTTTAAATTAATTGCCACTAAAACATGACTCAAAGTCATTTAGCTACACCTTTTTTTACCATAGATTTAATTTCAATGCATTATTTTGAAAGTGGAAAATTAGAACAACTTTGTAACACTTTTGGAGAAGCTATTACTCATTCTCTCTAATGCTAACTGCATCAGAAATATTATGGTACTTAGTACAAATGTGTTCAGATCTAAGTTAACGTGAAGTATGTGCATTCAGGTTTTGTTTACTACTTATCATTTATCCAGTCTGCTTTTTTTCCTTTCTGTTATGACATATTTTAGGCACAAAGTCATGGAAAATGGCCAGTCAAATGGTATGCTCCAGAATGCATGAATTTCTACAAATTTTCTAGCAAAAGTGATGTATGGAGCTTTGGGGTTTTAATGTGGGAAGCTTTCTCTTATGGACAAAAACCGTATAAGGTGAGTGGTTATGTTTGACCATGTTTTTTCGTTTAAAATTCAGAGCTGATTTGAACCCATATCTTTTTCCAACTAAAAGGAGTTGCTACAACAAATGAATCAAAGGATAGCCCGAAAATCAGTTCCAGGCCTCTATCTGATTTATGCTATCATGTGTGCTGTAATCTTTTGCAACTTGAATGACTCTTCTGGTCACCCTGTTCCAGGGAATGAAAGGTGGTGAAGTTGCACAAATGATTGAAAGAGGAGAACGAATGGAACGTCCTGAAGTCTGCCCAACAGAAGTCTATAGTCTAATGAAATTGTGTTGGACATACAAGTAAGTGTGATGGGATGTTCTTTTGATAGAAGTACATTTCAATCTACATGGTTAATAGCCAGAAAGGGGGTGAGTAGGAGTTACTGCAAAACACATCTTTTCAGCTGCAGTTTAGCTTACAGCCACTCTCCAAGCTACGGAGTCAACTGCACTTTCAGGTGAAAATTATCTGAGTGTACTACAAAAAACCAATTTTGTGGAAGAGTTTGCTGGAACAGTTATATACAAAATACAGGGTATCATAAAAAAGTAAGTCCACAAAAAGGTCAGTCTAATGCATTTTGAAAAGAATGTGTGAAAATAAGCAAATATTTTTTTTGCTTCATTTTGAATTGTGTTTAATTTAATTTTCATTTCCAATTGTGTTTTGCTTAATTTTCATTTCCAAGGCTTTAGCTTTATTGAAATTTCAAAGTTGTATTGCCAAAATGTTTGTTCTATTTCTCAATGTTTAATTGTTTTGAGCTGTTTACCTCTTCTCTCATAACTGAATTGGATCCCACACTGACTTCTTATCAGTGAGAGGCAGACCATCTTTTCAGGTTATACCTGATATGTCAGAATTTTTTTTTGTTTTGTTTTATAACCATTTAGAAATTAGAATTATGAAATATAGAAAAAAAAATAAAGCCTACCTGATTTTTTAATTAGTATATTGCAAAAATGTATTAAAACTGGTTGATAATTTATTGTTTTAAAATATTCTGCTGAAGTTACTTTTAACTGTGGGAAGTCTCCAGAAAGCACTCAAAATGGCTGTAATATTACTTATTCTTCCAGTTCACCACCTGGAGAATAGGTTTGTCCAAAAGGCCTACATTTTTACTTCATTTTTAGGTACCTTGCTTCTTTGTTAGCTTTTATAAACCTAATACTCTAGAAAGAACACGCAACCAAAAAGTAATTTCTGTCTTTTGATTTGGCTCAAGAAATGTGTAACAGTTCTACAGTTACAGGATCAAGTTTTGTAATTATTAAAAAACATATTATATAGCATGCTGATTTTTATTTTTTATACTAAAATATCTTTATTATTGGAAAGAAAATAAATTTTAAAAAGAAGGTTCAGGTCAGGCAGAGTAACTATCTCAATACATAATGTAAAATTGTAAGGGCTTGTTGTCAGTTTAATCGTGTTCTCCAAATAAAGAAACAGTTGCAGATATAAAAGAAAGACGGTACAGTCATGTAGTGTGTAGGTAGGCTCCTCTCAGTGCTTCTAATCTCTCTGTGTGATGGTACTACACATTATAAGGCAGATATTGCATGGCAAATATTCTTTTCTCCAGATTGTTACTAAAGTAAATGAAGTAGAAAATTAAATGGAGCTGATTTATTATTTCTTTCCTCTAGTACCAACCACAAAGTAACAGGCATGATTGTAAATCCACTGACTGGATGATCTGTGGTAGTATTTGGCACTTGGTATTAATTTTGCAGTGTCATTTTTGTAGCCTTAAAATATTGCAAGCATCTTTAAATGAGCTGTCCCTGAGATAGAGTCTCGAGGGCTGTAAGGCCCATGAAGCTTCCCAGCTCTGTCCTTCCTGTGCAGTGACACCTGTCATCTTTCCACAGTGTCGAAGACCGACCAGGATTTGTTGCGGTCGAGATGAGATTACGTAACTACTATTATGACATTTCCCACTAACACCATGGAGATCAGCAGCTTCCTTGTCTCCAGACAGCACCCTCTGAACAACAGCTCATTTTCCAAAACCAAGCAACCTCGATTTTTGTACTTTCATTTTCAACCTGCAAAGCTCAGAGCAGAGGCTCGTGTCTGTATGGTTGCTTTTTCTTACCTTCTGAAAAAAATCCAGCCCCAAAAGAGTATTGTAAGTGTAACAGTCTCAAAGTGCGCAGCAAGGGTGTTACATAAGATGCTTGTACTTTTGCTACATTCCATTTAATTTTATTTACAGCTTTATTTGCATTATATTTTGCAGTCCTGTAAAACCTATTTAATAATTTTGAGCCCTCTTCCTCTCCTCTATCAGAATACAGATTGGAATTTAGATTCTTCCCATCAATATTCTTAGCTTTTAAATGTATTGAGTTGTTCCAGTCTTCCCTTTCCTCAAGGAAGAATAGCATAAACATTTCTCACTATGAAGCAAATTCACTGTGCAAGTGTGTCAGACACTTTGACTGACAGTGTTTGATTTTATCACCAAGCCCCTTAAAATCAATTCACATTCTTCTTAGGAGTAAAATAAGCAGAGAGGAACTGGGAGTTCTGACTTTCTAGCACTATCACATGCTTTAAATGTGACCATCTTCTTTTGTTCCTTATCTCATGTGTGAAGCCCAACTGTTCCTCAGGGAGTGGAGTTATTTTTTTCCCAGTGAAAACTGGGAACGCAGAGGCTTAGTCTCATCTTGGAAGAAAACCCACCAGCACCTAAAATGATTCTATATTTTAAATAAACTCCAACACTGCATTCCTGAAAATACACCTGTGATGGAGCAGCACTTACCTTTCTCTATGCTCTTACATCCTTCTCCAGACATATTCTATCTTACGTATCTATTTGGGTATGCCATAGCTCCTTGTGTTGTATTTTGAACAGCAATAATTTCTATCTGTTCTTCAAACCTTTCTTAAAAAAGCATCTGTGAGATGCTTTTTTTTTTTTTGCTTATGACTTCTAAAGTTAAATTTCGCCTCTAGTTCAAATATTTTATTAAGGGCATATGGACAAAAAGATTACTTTTTTTAGGTTCAAAATCTTAGTGTGTGGGACAGATCCCTATGGGCATCTCAGGAAAAGGCATTTGTCTCATTACTCTTGTAATGCAGCGTATGTCTCCATTAAATTGGAAATATAATAGAGTAATAACAAATAATGTAATCAACTTCTGATTCTGTTTTTACCCTTATGCTTTGCTTGCTCAATCTCATTTTAAACATTATCAATAGCAACACTTCTATCACTTATTACTTACAAGCAGCTACTTTATTGTCATTTGCATATAACTCAGGAATCTACATAGATTTTGTCTGCTAGATATAGAGATTTTAGAAGAATATAAAGAATAAGATTTAGAGTTAGATTATTGCATATGGCTGGTTAGAGTATACATGTTTAATTTTGGTGTGAACAGAGTATTCTTAGAGATGCAGTGGTATTTTTTTTTCCTCTAGTAATGAAATTGTGTGAAGCAAACTGAGAAAGGGTGAAATAATTTTCATAAAAGACAGGACTATAAACAAATGTAGAAGCTACTGGATTTTTTTCCTTTTTACTAAGTTTACAATCTATTTGTTAAATAATATTTGGTGCCTTCTGGTAGTTTAGTCTTGGCTGTCCAGTGCAAGGCACCACAGGCTACTGGAAGATACTGAGTGCAAGAAACCATATTTCAAATGTGACCGAACATGACTTACCATGAAGATGATTTTTGTTTTGTTTTTAAGAAAAATTTTTTACAAGACCAGTTTGCGTACAAGTTAGCCATAATTATACATACATAGGTGTTTTGTCACTGTAGTTACGTTGCAGAGAATTTGTTATTTCTACATGTGCAATTAGTACACTTATGGGGATATTAGTTATAAAGAAATTGCACAAATCTCTATAAACCAGTGAGTGACAGTACTGAATTTCCCAAAATGAGAGATAGATTCCTCTATATCTCTCACTCTCTTTAAAAGTGATGTCTGATACAACAAACTTGGGGGATTACTTCTTTTCTTCTCTTCTGAGTGAATGTCAACATCACTTTCTGGACTTACTTGATTATTTTTAATTTCACTATTACATAATAAAAGTTTACAATGAGAATATAAAGTATTGTGAAATAAATGGATTTGGTTTTAACATTTTAATTAAAGATACTTTTACAAAATATGCTGTCTTAACAAGAATCTTCTCATAATTACATGCCTTGTAAAAAATCCTGATGCTGTACAGTGTGTATATTTACTGACTTACTGTGATTGTTTTGGAGGATTGAGATTTTCCTATTGACAGTGAAAGTTACTCCACAGGACAGATAAGCCCACTGAAGCCTGGGTTGCTTCTGGAGCAATTCAGGAATAGCAGGAAATTCCCAAAATATGCACATTGTTATTTCACCTACATCTTTTCAAAGTGATTTACAACAATACTATGCTGGATCTGGAAGGTTAGTGATGCCAGGATTCAGTTAGACAAGAATTTCTGCCTTACAGATGTCAGCTATGTAAGATTTAAGTCACATTATATGACATGGATCCTCCCTCAGATGCAGACAGCCGTTTTAGGTATTCTAAAATAAAAACAGCAACAGCTTAGTCTTTCATTTAGCTTTTCTTGCATGCTCAGGTTCTCAGGAAGGTTAAGGCTAGATGGGCGTGAATGTGAGTAATAAACAAGAAAGCTGGAAAGGTGGGCAACTCTTCAAGCAGGTATTAATTACCTTTGGGGGGATCAGTCAGTGACTGACTGAATGACTCTTGTTTTCCTGCATAGCAGATCTGGTCTAATTGCTGCACCTTCCCACTTGTAGGGCTGCACCATCAACTGAGTATGAAGGAACTTTTTGTCTTTTGGCTGTCTGGATTTGGTTTTCTATTTTTAGATTGACTCGTCTCCGAAATCACTTGGCCCAAAAGTGATTGTCATGCCAGAGTTAAGGGGTAGAAAACTACGGCATGTACTTAAGGAAGCTGGTGGAGAAGAAGGATAACGTGCTAAGGTGATAAAGAAGGTGATAACATGCTAAGATGGCTTTTCACTGGAGGAAAACTGTATTTATATCTTTGGTTAGGGCTCAAATTTACAAAATCATTGAGTTTTTTGAAGTATGGGAAGCATGTACTTTTTTCCATGAAGACACACCCAAACATCTTAAAAGCCCTAGTCCAACCTGTCCTTGCTTCTAACCCTGTGCAGAGAGGGGGTCTTTTAATAAGATAGTGATAAATACCCATAATTTTCACCCCTGAAATCATCACAGTCAGCACTGCTAGTTTGGCAAAGAGCCCATCTGCAAGCGGACTGGCCTGCACAGCCAGGCTGTGCACCAAGGCAGCCGAGTGTCCTGACCCCCAGCCCTGCCAGGAGGTGGCAATGCCTGAACACGGTTGGAGTGAAGCACTTGTCTGGCCACTTCTGGCACTCTGCACTCTGCCCCGGCTGTTGTTATGCCTGTGTGTTTCCGAGGACACACTCTCTTTGCTCCTCACTGTGAAGCAATGTTGCATGTGGGGAGGAATCATCATTTATTTATATAGTGAATAGTCAGCTGTGGGTGATTAACAAAGGCTTCTGAGACTCGGTGTCCCCTTGTCTTTTAAGTGATCACAGCAGTGAGAGAGTGCATGCAGGAAGATAGAGACTACACCCCACACGTGCCTAGAAGGGAATGAGGGTGGCATATGTATTGAATAATGCAGGGAAACATTAAGCAAGCAGATGTAATTACCATCTCTAAGTTTACTGAGGACAGAAAGACTGCAAGGCATGCAGAAGAAGAATAAAAAATAGATTCCTGTTAAAAAAAACAGTCAGAGAGATGTAAGGCAAATCCTGAGAGCAGTTCTCCAATCACTCAGAGCTCCCTGAAGCCAAGCTAGAGCTGTGTATCTATCTCCAAATAGTTTTTTTTCCTTTTCCATCATATATATGATAATTGAGACAAAGACCCACTGGGTGCCTTGCCATATAATTAACTCTGCATGAAGTATAATGACTGCATCCCTGAAGCAGTGGAGGTGTGTACATTTCTTGGTAACCGGAGAAGAGAGGAAACAAGAGGCAGCTGGGGAAAGCATTACACTACTGTACATTAAAATTCATTATTTCAAATGTAAATAGTCCCTGGATGGCCAGTCCACTGTAAATGTCAAAGGTCATTAACTCCCCTCTTCTGTCCACTGTTGGAAATGCCTTAAAATGTCACATTAAGAAACTGTTAGGTCTTGCTTAACTGTGTCCAAGTGCTTGTGGGGGAATGCCACTGCCATGCACCTGCAGCTACACTGCCCACCTAGCACACTCCACGTGTCAGAGGTTCAGTCATCTGAGTGCCAGGCTTCCTGTACCTCTGCCATATTACAAATGCAACACATCTCTGCAATGACAGAAAAAAATAGAAAAAATTTTGCAAAGAACAGTTCAATGACACTGTTCTGTTACATTGTCACCTGCCAGTGGCTGCATTGAAATCAACATCTGTTCTTCCTACTTCCTGCTTTAATAAAGATAAATTGTTTCAGTTTCAGCAAAAGCAAGAGTGCCAAGATTATAATTGCATGACCGAGCAGCAGAACAGGTAGCAAAGAACTTTAATAGCTGACTCTTGAACAGCTTGAAGACTTTCCTTTAAAAATATTACACACTTATGCACATATGCAAATGTATTTCTTGTCATTATTTCCTGAAGCTGAGTTCAATAATGACTTGTTCCTCACTTGTTACTGCACAACCATTGTAGCTGTATCTTCATAGCTTGTTCTAATTTATGTGCAGATTTCATCAGTGTTACCAAACAATTTCCCTATGACTGGTGTATCAGGTTCCACCTCCAGTAATCTGAGGCTGAGACCAGCTGGCAATAATTAACAATGTTGGTTTTCAGTGATAGTTCTAGAAGATAACAAAACCGCATGGAAGGAAACAGCTGTGAGGAGCATGGATACATCAAGAAATGCATGAGAAATACAAGCCCACTGAGCTTGTCAAAGAGCAGCACTTTGAGGCATTTTTTTCTCTCTTCTGTGGAGCAGATGTAAATTGACTGGTTAGGTTTGCTATTTCTTTTCCCAAAAGATACATATTTAGAGTCAATATTTCCTTAATTTTCCACAGTAATGACGCACCTTTATACCCGTATTTGGGTATAAAAACCTAGATTATCAAGGTCACTTTGTATCAGCAAGATTTCCTCTGTCACCAGGATATGCCCCAAACTGGGCTGTTTCTATGCATACAACTACATTTCTGTTCTAGCAGCTTCCATGGACCTCATTCTTCTGACTACTCTGAAAACACATGTTTAAGTTAAACAGGAGCACCAGCAGACAGGTGTCTCCCGAAGCCCTCATGCTGTCTCTGACAACCAAAGGGTCATGCAGAGAAGCAATGCACAACAAAGTTCAGCCACCATGAGGAAGGTTCCCAACCTCCTTCTTCCAGCCTGTCCGTTCTAGTTAGACAATATAGCCTCTTTAAGACAGCAAATACATAATAGTACAGATACTTATTATCAGCTTGCATTGGTGTTACAGACCTCTACACACACCTTGAATTCAAGAGCCACCTCATTTTTTGCAGACTTCTAATGCACTAGAGCACAAAATCTTATTTTTTTACTTTTCTTCTGTAAACGTGTTGTTGACTCTGTCATAGATACACACATATTTTTGGCTATTTTAAAACAGTATATTCACTGGTATTATTGCTTCCCCAGGGGCATGCAGCAATGATACTATTTTTAGGTACTATTTTTAGGTACTATTTTTAAACTTCTCAGTCAGCCATGACTTCCTTTTTGTCTGTCCACTCTGTAGCTGCCATAGGGAGTAAGCATAGCATTCCTCATCTTTTTGTGGTTTCTACTTATAAGGAATAAGCAGAACAAGTAGTGGTTCTTGTTGGTGCTGGAGTACTACACAAGTCAGATTACAGGAAAAAGCACAGACTGAATCATGTCTCAGAAATTCACCCTCCAGTGTCACATTGTACCCGAGTTAATGGAAACCAGAACTCCTGCTATACAAGCACGAGTACAAAGCTCACAGTTTGTTCCCAAAACTCCCACAGCTTTTTCCATGCCAGCTATATAAAAGAGAAGAGAAAAAAAAAAAAAAAAAAACAACAAAAAACACCAACAACTAACCAAACACCAAAACCCAACAAGATTTAATAATATGACACATTCCTGTGTTTGTTTGCAGAACTGTATGTGAGAAATTTTATGAGTCATTTAATTACAAGGAAGCCAAGACCTGGACAAAGAAATACACTCAAGGTTTGCTTGAGGTTGGGTTTGCTTTGAGTGGGTTGAGAACAGTCTCTGTCTTTCTTCTGCCCAAAATTAAAAGGTCCAAATGTATTTGAAATACAGCTAGAAGGAATGAAGACATCAGATGCCACACCAAAACTGGACTCTGAGACAGCCGTGAGACTGGTAATACCTACATCTTTTGCTTGAAAACTGCCTTATATGGTGGTGGTATGCTGCCAGGCCCACAAAGCCAGCATGTTCCACTGCTTGGCCCTCAAACTTCAGCATGAACCTGCTGATTACTACACATTAACAAACATTTGTGGAAAAAATTCCCAAATACTGCGCACTCTTCACCTAACATAAACATCATACACTGAAAATGTCATACAAACTGGGACATGCACTTGAAAGGGAAATAGCATTTATGCCTTTAAATATATTTATCCCAGTAAATGCAGCCAGTCTTTGCTCCTTCTTACCCAAGGAGCTGACCTGCTGCCAGCATGCTTGTGCCCTGGCTAGATGTTATTGCATACTTTTTGGAGGTCACCAGCAAATCAGTAACTTCAAAAGCTGGGGTGGGATGGGAAGGAGGGCAGACACTATACTCATCACTCGAAGAAAAACCTATGAAACAAACTTTCACTCATAAGCTAAGAAATTTAAAGTAGCTGAAAACTGAGTCTTGAACATTCAGATCACCAATAAGACTTAACTCTCAGCTTAGCAAGTAGTACCATGTTTGTAGAGGCAATGTGATAGAGCACAATTTTAAAAAAGCCTTTGATTTTGTAAAAACAATGCCCATGTAAGATTAAATTTATGAGCCTCCTTTGGTTGATTTTTTAATTTTCCTTAAGATGTGCTTAGCAACACGTATAAACACGCCTTACTTCAGAAATATTTTATTGTCACCACTAACTAACAGAGAAGTACCTTCCAGTCTTGCTCTTGGTTGCAGGAAGTCCACAGCAGCAGGACAAACTTGCTCCAGATCTTCCCATTTCAAGGAAGAAAACTTGTAGATCCTGCTGCATGCTCACTGCTCACTTGTTTCTGCATGGCCATTTGTATCCCCATTGGGCTGACCATAACTTGTCAGCAGTTTGTCTGCCACCCAGAGAAACTCCCTTGACCCTAGGGAAGTTGTGTGAAGGGCACTGGACAGCTGCCAGCCATAAGAGATTTCTGTAGGAAAATGATCCAGACAATGGTGAAATGGCAAAGAACACCTGGTACCACCTGCCACTGCTGGGGAACAGTATCTGGTATCCTGTTCCCCTGAGGTGGCAAGAACCCTGGCACAGCCATGCAGCACAGCTATTCTGCAGTACCACTAGCTGCTGGTGAGCCAGAGGCAGAGTCTGAGGATGCCAATGCAAACCTCAGAGTAGCAGTTTCTGCTATTTCTGTCTTTAAGACAAGTGCTGATCAGCCTAATGAATTGTTTCCTCTTCCCATATTTCAGATGGGTTCTTTTGTGACTCTCTCAGCAGGAATGCCAGTCTACTGTGTACCGTTTACAATGCTGTGTAAAGAAAGCAAGGGAAGAAACGAGGCTCTCAATGTCACCACAGGAATGATGACGTGCACAGCAAGTGTTCATGTTGTTGGGGATCTTTTGTTATAGTCCAGAAATGTGTCTCTTTTCTGTGGCAGAGTGTGGGTTTTGAGCTGAGCTTTTCCCACCTTTTAATTTAGATTGAAAAACATACATCTAGCTTTAGGTGACCAAGTGAAGCTGAAGGACACAGAAGGAAGTCTTGTACAGAATAGCAAAGTGCCTATAAAGTTCAAGGTGTTTTTATTATTATTATTATTTGAGCTGTAACTCAAAACCACTTCAAATTGGTTCTATGATGCTTATTTGTTTCTGTTCCTAACAGTCTGCATGTGACAATGAATAAACCAAAAGGTCACTTCCTTTAAAGCTCTCCAGAAAATGCTCCCCAGCCATAAATTCAACAAGGCCACAAAGAAAAACTGCTCAAACCAGCCAGGTTTCCAGAACTGCGGGGTTGACAGGGAAGTTGGGGCACACACCTGTAGATCAGAATAGCCTGAGCAGGTTGTCTCATCCAACCCCTCTCTGACCCAAAGGACAAAAGCCCCTTCCAGATGAACAACTCTAGGGTGACGTGAGTGTGCAAGAAGCTCACCAGAGGTCACCAAAGCTTAACAAAAAAGAGAACTGTGCTATTTATTTCTATCTTTGTGTGCATGCACTCACACAAACATACAGAGGCATTCCCGGTCAGGGACACTTACCAGCCAATTAAATAATTAATAAAGGCAAATAGCAAGACCTGATTCTGAAATTTCCTGCCTTCTCTATTCTTGCACTTCTCTAGCAAATCTCTATTTCTATTGTCATCTTCAAATTTTATTACAAGCAATTTTTCTTATATTTTCAACTCCACAGTAAAATAATGAAAAGATATTTGGCCTAACATGAAATGTGTCAGATTCCCCCAACAAAAATGGAAAGGAAAAGTATCTCCTGTCATCTGTCACTTTGCAATCACAAAACTCATTTAACCTAGAGGAAAGGATTTTAAAGACGCTAGAATAATAGCACAGAACTGACAGATCACAAAACAAAATTGTTTTAATACATTCCAGATGTATTGCTTCAGTGAATTTAATACAAAGACTAATCCGAATCATTGTTACTATGGTTGTCACTCTTCAATTCTCTCAGGGCTACATGCCAAATTTTTTCGGCTTTCAACTGCATGGCTTTCAACAGTCAGGCCAAGGGAGTACACAATTTGGTCCCAAGTAACTAGTTAAGTATTTGAAGCTGTTGCCAGCCTTTTATGAGCTCAGTTCAAAATGACATTTAGGGAGGTTTGAAGCATCTTAGATAAGAAAGATGCTGAAGAAACAGAAGACGATCATCATCAGAAAAACAAAGCTAACAGAAAATCACTATCCTACTGAAATAATAGAAACTACATATATAAACAGACATGCATACGTGTTATTCCCCTATTCCCAAAGTAAGCATGCACCATAAACAGAAATTCTCGAATGATAAATGGATATGCAAAGTTGTTTAAATCCTAAACTTTCAGTTGTAGGGAAGTGATTTATTCTGTATAATTAAAATGTTTAGCTGAAAAACAAAGAAGAGAATTGAATGTTCTGTTCAAATACATAAATCCACAGTAAAGTTGGAAAACAGCTCTGATACCATCTTAATGGAATCAGTATTATTTACTTAAGGAAAAAACCTAAAAAGAACCAAAAAAAAAAAAAAAACAAAAACAAAAACAAAAACAAAACAAAAAAAAAAAACCAAAAAAAAACCAAAAAAAAAAAAAAAAAAAAAAAAAAAAAAAAAAAAAAAAACCACAGAGGTTTGGGCTATGGTAATGGTGAAGCAATCCAAACTACCTCTGCAAAAATAGCAGAAATTCAGAAGAAAGTATTTATGTCAAAAAATCTTTTGTAGGCAAGAATATTAACTTCTGCTGTTATGAATAAATGAATTCTAAATTATTCTTTGTCTGATGGCTTTTAAGAAGTATTACCATAATCACATAAACTTCCTTTTTATCATATAATGCTATGTATAGCATAAGACTTCCCTTTCAGTGCCATGATCAGAGTAACTGTTTGAATGAAGACATTAAAGCAGTGAGATTCCAATTTGCGTATGAAACATTCTAAATCTGTAAAAATGAGCTGCTTGGATTACTGCTAAACCCAGAAACTCCCAAATGATGGAAGATGAAGGTGAATAGAAACTCAGATGTGGAGCTGTACCCATTCCACAAGCCCCTGTCCCCCACCCTTTTTGATCCCAGAGCATGTCTTTTTTGTAGCCAAATTGTCCTTTTCCTGGTCTACAGGTAGATGAAGAACAAAGTTTTATTCAAAATGAGAGTCAAGGAGAACAAAGTTTTTTTCAAAATGAGAGTCAAGGAGAATATGTTACATAGCAGAGGTTTGAAAGGCAGTGATCCTATCTGTCTTGCTGAACAAGTATAATCTGTCTGATGTAGATGCATGTGGAACGAGGAGAAAAGAAAGCAACATTGATGCCTGGGCTTAAAAGAGAAGTTTTACATAAGAGCTGAAAAAACAAGATTGTTGCACTGAAAAATTTGAAGCCTCTTGTCAGAAATCAGAATAAAGATAAAGAGACCTGACAAACAGCTGTTTCATGTTAAAATATTTTATGAGATTTCTTTTCAGAGTCTTCAGTTCTTTACTGCATCTTTCATGTATGTCAGGCATGCACACACACATACACAATCAGGAAAACTTTTCTGGACATATAGGTCAAATTGTTCAAAGGAGTAAATTAAGACAAATTTACCAACCCTGCACTGAAGTGACATTCTTCATGCATTTTTTGTGCTTCTCAAGCAAACTCGAGGGCCTTAGCCTTCACTTGAAAACAAACACATGGAAAACTGTTTCTACACTTTCTAGGGTCTTTGGCGAGCCACAGGCCACTCAGTGAGCCCACAGAAAGAATAAAGAAAATATCAACTATTACCCCAGTAGTTCAGCTGAACCACTGACCTTACTGAGATTATTCCTCTAATAAAAATAAATATTTACAAAAAAGCAGATTACTTCTGTCTGTGAAAATCACCTGTCTCTCTTTTCAGAGGCCAAGAACCAATAAGTGTTGATGATTTCTCCTTTGACCTGTCCAGAAAATACATTCTGTAGGGGACAAACATGAAAATGGCCTTCTCCTGGGAATTTTTCTAGGCTGGGTGATACCTTGTGGTCGTTGCAGTGGAAAATGCCTGGTCCCAGCTGAGCAAGGCTATATGCCTATGAGGGCCAGAGCCAAGGTGCCCTCAGCAGTGACAGGATGGATGGCAGAGGACAGGCATCAAAGCCCACAGCACCTGTGTTAGGAACCATGTGGGAAAACTATCTGTCAGGGCAGGCTGCCCCTGTGGTTGCTGGAAGCCCTCTTTGCCTTCCTTTGCTGTCCAACATGCGACACTCTGCAGCTGCTACAGCCACTTTGGCCACAGCAAGGCTGGAAAGGAGGAAAGCCTAGTATGGAGGAAAGGTAATGCTGCACAAAGCAGTATTAGACTGCACTTCTTTCACACTTCTCCTTCATTATTATTTCATTAACAGAAACATGCACTCTTTATGTGTTTAGAGGGGGCTAAAAAAAAGTGGAATAACCAATTTTCATTATTCTCCCGTCAGAGATTCTGAGTACATACGTATTTTCCCTCAATGTTGCTACTAGTCTGCCTGGTAGTCACACTGCGGGCCTGAGAGATCATGGTGGCACTAAGGAAGATCATGACCAGTGCTTGGTACAGATACTCCAGAGCTTCAGACAATTCCTCACAGTATGGAAATTTTATCCTTGTTACACTTCCATACACTCCTCAAGCTGTCTGTAAGAGAAAAGTATATAAACATATACATAAATAGAAGAGTAAACCAGTTATCTTAGCAAGTTTCAGCCACTACTCTCTTGTCTTCTTAGATACTTTTTGGATCAATGTGCTGACTGGAACAGACCTTAGCTGGACAGCTGAAGAAGATTTGCACCCCAAGCACCATTCTCACATGAGGGACAATCCCCTCTCTTGATTTTTGATCTTAACATGTTTCCTTCCTTTGGTTTTCTCTGACTGTAATACCAGTGTAAAATCCTCTGATGGTCTAGATGCACGTCTTGGTTGGTTTAGATTGAGTGGTTTTACACAATTATCTCATTACACACTTTTTTTCAGGAATCACTGTTAAGCCTAGACAATGTATTCTGGTCAGAGCACAAGACTTAATTTTAGGGACACTACAGGTCTATTTTGAAGTGCTTTTTTGTTATGGAGATATTAGCAAAATAATCATCCTCTCTCAAATTAATTCAGAACTTATTTGGTCTATAGTATTGTTTCAAAATGTTGTAGTAATAAGCAGGTGTGCACTCTACTGCATTAACAAAAATCTTAGATAAATGCTTTTACAACACACTAGCTAACTCATCAGGAAATACAGTATTTAATAATAGCATTATTGAAAGTGATTACTAACATATGAAAAATTTATTTTTCAGATATATATTGAAAAGGTTGCAATCATATATCATTTCTATATGATAAGTTGAGTCATATTCATTGCAGGGTAATACCTACCAATTCCACTGAAGCTATATTAGGAATTAATTTTGCTCATGACATCTTGTGTTCCTATTCTACATTACCTATATTATATTATCTCCCTCCACAGGCACAATTGCATGTACGTCAGACTTGATTTGATGTAATTATCTAGGAATAAATGATCTTGTTTTGGTTTGTTTCAACAACTTGAGCCATTTCCACCCTGTTCCCACAAGATTTTTCTGCCTTCAGAACTCTCTTGGCAGTTATTCAACTCTGATCTAAAACTCAATCTGAAAATGTAAAAGTCTTTTGTGTGTACCTACTGTACAAACACAGTTCTTGCTTTTTTTTTTTTTCCCACAGCATGTCATAGCTTTTGCAGGTAGCTTACAAGAAACATTATTTTGAAGCATTTTTTAGGACTAATACACTTGCATACAAAAAGCAGGGTATCAATGACACTTCAGGTGCTTGTGAGAAAAAACACCTTTAGATATATATTGCAGCTTAAGCTTCTAAATCACTTCCATCCTTATAGAAAAGTATTTGTAAGCTGTCATTTGTGTGTGGTTGTTTGACATTTTCTGGTCTACTGAATTTTTTTTTTTCCTAAAAAAAGAGGAAAAAAAAGGTTAAGTTTTTATCTCTGAATTTATACTTTTTATCTATTAATTTTCCCTGATTTATACTCTTAGGGAAATTGGCAACCTACTTCAAAACACCCTGCAGCTAGCAGAGGAAGAAACTGTATTTTCTTCACTGTCATGCAATGGTTCAGACTTGAAACATCTTGGAGAAGGCAAAGACCAAAGACAGTGATTTGGGTACCCTTCCCTTTATACTCCTCCACAGGGAAGCTCTGTGTTGGCTAGCATGCAGATATACACTTCTGTTGCCTTTCTGAAGGTCTAGTGCTGGCAAGAAAAGTCTCAATTTTGACTGAACTAACACCTTCCAGGCATATCAAGAGCAGAAATTAATTTGGCAGATACATCAGACAAAGCTCTGCACCAGAGCAGAGAGCGCTTCAAAGTGCATCATAAGTTGTTGAGAAAGCAACTTGTACTCCTCATTTCTCTGGTTATTGTCTAACAGGTGTTCATAAAACCTGCACAGTCTAGCACTAAATCAGATACCCAGCAAATATAGAAACAGCTAAAGAAATGTAGGTGCATCCACAGCACCCACTAAAATCTGCCTGCCCTTTTGCACTAAGTGTTCTGATGGCCAGCTCTGGTGAGTTGAGCTGCCTTTTTGCTGCATTTGAAAAATGCAAATCAGATCCAAGGCTTTTAGGTACTGCTGGACTAAAACTGATCAATATTACTGATATCCTGGCAGTCAGGAACTCACCTAGGACCAGGACCTGGTGCCAGCCCTCTGTATCATTCTAACCTGGACAGAAGCCAGCAAGAACATCTATTTAGTAGTAGATGTCGCTGCTCCACAGCACAAGACAAATTCCATTCCACCTTACATCTCTCATTTTCACATCAGTGCTTGGTGCTGATATCCAACTGGGTTCACTGTGCTCTCTGTGCTTCCATGCTCTTGCAGCAGGCTGAGGGATGACAGCCCCTCACTCTGTCCTCATTTTGTGAAATGGAGAAACTCACCACCACAAGACACTTTGTGTAACAGAATTATTAGAAGTTGCAGAAAGCCATTAGGGAAAGCCAGGAATGGAAGGTCTTTAAAAGGTCTACTGAAGAGAGGCAACAACCTTCAGCATGGCAAGTCTCTGAGCCTGGCTGGTTGTTAGGAAGTCTTATACTGGAGAATGCTCTAGGAGCATTTGTTTTTTCTGGCCTAAGCATATGTCAGAGACAGGATGTGAGTGGATGAATTTTTATTCTGATCTCAGGTGGTTGCTCCTGTACTGTCAGTTTAGTTTTCCCGCTTTCCAGTGAGATATTGCAGGAAGAAAATTAGAAGGTCCAAAGGCCAGCTAGAATTTTACCTTGCTGCAGATGTAAAAGAAAATTAAAATGGTTTCTGTAAATACATCACCAACACAAGGAGGGCTAAGGAGAATCTCCATCCTGTAATGGATGCAGGGCAGAAACACAGACTGAGGATGTAGAAAAGACTGAGATGCTTAATGCCTTCTTTGCCTTATTCATTAATAGAAAAGCCAGTTGTGCTCCAAGTACTCAGCCCTCTGAGTGGGAAGAAAGGGATGGGGAACTGAATGAAGCTCCATAATACAAAGAGTAGTGCTCGGCAACCTGCTACATGATTTTCATACACAAGCCTGGGGACCAGATGGAATCCACCAAAGAATAGTGGGGGAGCCAATAAAGCTTTCACTGAGCTACTGTCAATTAGTCCTGGTCAATCAAGGAAGCCCCAGGCTACTGGAGATTAGAAAATGTGATGCCCATCTATAAGAAATGTGGGAAGAGGTACCCAGAGAGCAATAGGCTTGTCACCCTGATCTCAGTGTCAGAGAAGGTCATGAAACAGATAATTTTGAGTCCCATCATGCAGTAAGTATAGGACAACCAGGTGATGAGACCCAGCCAGGATGGACTTAGGAAACACAGGTCCTCATTGACCAACATCATCTCCTTCTGTGACAGGGTGACCCAGTCAGTGGATGATGGAAAGGCTGTGAGTGTTGTCAACGTGGACATTAACATAGCATTTTATACCATTTCCCAGATGTTATCCTGGAGGAACTGGCTTCCCCTGACTTGGGCAGGTGCTCTCTTTGGTGAGTTAAGAGCTGTCTGGATGGCCAGAACCAGAGACTGGTGAGTGGAGTTACATCCACCTAATGTCATTAATGCTGTTCTCCAGGGCTCAGTATCAAGGCCAGTCCTGACCTGGGTGAGGGAATCACTCTTAGTAAGTTCTCAGATGACACCAAGTTGGATGGGAGTGTTGATCTGTTGGAGGGTAGAAAGCATCTGCAAAAGCATGAGGACAGGCCAGATCAATAGGCCAAGGCCTGTGGTATGAGGTTCAACAAGACCAAGCACCAGGTCCCACACTTGAGTCACAACAACCCCAGACAGTGTGCCACAGGCTTCACGCAGTGTTTGGAAAGCTGCCCGGTGGAAAAGGACGTGGGGGTGCTGCTCAACAGTGAACGAACACAAGCCAGCTGTGCCCAAGTGGCCAAGAAGGGCATTGGCATCCTGGTCTGTGGCAACAATACTGTCACCAGCAGGACCAGGGCAGAGATTTTTCCCCTGACCTCAGCACTGCTGAGGCTGCACCTCGCATCCTGGGTTCAGTTCTGGGCCAAGAAAGACATTGAGTTGCTCGAGCAGAGAAGGGCAAGAGAGCCAGTGAAGGGTCTGGAGCACAAGTCCTGTAAGGAGCAGCTGAGGGAGCTGGGTTTGTTTAGCCTGGAGAAAAAGATGATCAGGGGTGGCTTTATCACTCTCTATAACTGCCTGAAAGGAGAGTATAGTAAGGTGGGTGTCAGTCTCTTCTCCCAGGTATATGAGACAGGGCAAGAGGAAATGGCCCCTATTTCCACCAGGGGAAGTTTAGATTGGATATTACTGAAAATGCCTTCAACAGACAGGTTGTCAAGCGATGGAGCAGGTTGCCCAGGGAAGTAGTCGAATCACCCTCCCTAGAGATATTTAGTAGTGGACTTAGCAATGTTAGTTTAATGGTATTACTCAATAATCTCAAAGGTCTTTTCTAACCTAAAAGATTCTACAGCTCTATTTAACTATTTTTTTTCTACCATTGCTCATACTCTCAGTGTTGTCCTGCAGTGCTTCTCATGCAAAATGGAAAAATCTGCTGTTTTTCTGAAAGAAATAAACAAACTCCTAGAACACCATAAAATACTGCCTCTTGTAGGCTATGAAGGTTGTAAAAGCCATATGCACATGTGGCTACAACGCATGTGAACTTCCCAAGGAGAAGTTAAGTCTGTCTGCAAATTAGGCAACACAGTTCTATCACACACAGAGGCACAAGGGAGCTGTGATGCCATCACTTTGCTGATGAAGGTGTCAGGTTATTGCTTTTCTGAGTGTGGTGCTTGGCCCATTTTCACAGCTCAGTTTGACAATACATATCCCATAAAGCCAAGAACAATAAAAACACCAGAGCCAGATTTCAGCCAGGTCTGAAACCCCCTGAACAAAACATACAGCCTCTTCTGCATAAGAACTTTTTCTTCAAAAGCAGCATTTTTGCATGATCTCACTGATTTGAGTGACATTGGGAGAAATTGTGATATGATTTTTATAGTGAGATTAGCTGAAAAATATGTGTTTGTGGTGGTCAGTAGTGGTCACCATCTTCAAATTCTTCAAAGCACAGCTCTGCCTCTGGCAAGGCTTGGAAAAGCCACAGGTGGGAGGCACATGACACTGAAAAGAGAAGAATGACCAACAGCAATCTTGACACTAAAAATACTCTTGAGTATGCAGGCTCCAAATCATCTCATATTCTGCAGTGCAAAACACTCCTCTTCTGCAGGGCCAGATGCCCAGACAGTGTAAATCATCTTCCCAGTCCTGCCATCATAGATGTCTGCCAGCTGGCATCATCTGTGGGTTTGACTGTTGGTCCTTCTTTTCCTGAAGCCAAACACCCCTAAAAGTAGTCAAAGCCTTTTTGCTGTTTTCCTTCTCCCATCCCTCCTAGTGGCAAACCTATGTGCCAGCAATGTGCTAGGAAAGTGCATGTCAGTTTCTAAAAGCACGACTGCAAAAATGAAAGGAAAACGCCCACATATCTCTTCCCTTTCTCATTCCCACACAGAGGAACCTCGCCATCCCATGGAGGAAGAAGGCTTGCTGGACAGAAGCCCCAGCCAAAGTGGGATATTTCAACCCACTCAGTGAAGGGGAACAGTCCCACTGCTGTCAGGCCAGAGCCAATGCACAAACATTCTACACAACTATTTTTGTGGTGGGAACTAATGGCTTGGCAACTGAGACATCCACTGAAAATCAAACACCCTTTGTAGACAGCTCAGCTAGCCTCACACTGGTGGTTGCTGAAGCCACAGCTCTGGACTGCTTCTTGGTTTTTCTTAATGGCAGAAAAAAACAACAAACCAGTTTTCTTTAAACTGCTATTAATCATGCTTCATGTTACTGTGTGAGGTGCACTTTGTGCAAAAACCAGAAACCTGCAACATCCCCCACATATCTCTCTCTGCTTCCCCAAACCCTACTTTTGAGAGAGGAGACAAAGTAGAAGCACAGTTATGGCAGGACCTCATGACTTGCAGCCTCCAGTTGTAGGGGAGTCCTGATCTGTACAAAAAGGAAAACACCTTGCCCCCCGCCCCCTCCCCCCCCCGCCCCACACTCACACTCTCTTTCTCAAATATTGTAATTCAAGTGCCAATTTCAGGTGCTGGTTCCTGCATGGGAACAAAATACAAATATACAGTAATAGCCTCAATGTATTATTATTATTTTTCTTTTTCTTCACTTTATCCATTGCATTATTTTCATAGCTGATTCTTAAGGTCAATTTTGTGATGTAAAATCTGATACTTAGGTCCCCTGTCCTAAACCAAGGTATCCATACTCTTAAACCAGTATCTGTCAGCATCAACAACAACATCTGTGCTGTTCCAAGCACAGAGGGTGGGCAAGGAAGCAGTAGATGGTTTTTCAGATTGACCGACTATATTTTTGATGTGAGAAGGAAAACCTTGTCACAATCTAATTGCTCCACTTCTCGCAGGAATGGCACCTGTCACTTGTGCTTGCAGTGAAATAAAACACACACGTTTTGTATTCAGAGGTAACGCTGTTCGAGGCTTTGAGAAGGTAGTGTGCAGTCAAGATCTGTTAGTCCTCCTGAGGCGTTTTGCTTTATCTATGGCACATATTCTAAATGAAGTCAGGGGATTATCTGTCTAAGAGCTGGAGCAGCAAGTCTATATTCCCATATATGTATATGAATATTTAGTGTATAGGTCCACTAAAGAGAAAATAACATTCAAATCCTACTCTGGACATTTGAAAAATTCCTCAAGAAAGGTCATCCCAATGTGTTGTGGTTTGAAAGCAAAACGAGTGAGAGGCTCCAAGTCAGAAATACAATTTCATAAGAAGAAAGGTAAAAAGGTAAAAATAAAATAAAATCAATGCAATAACACAAAGGACCACTGACAGAGTCAGAATACTACCTGAGCAGGATGGTGGAAGCAGTCCAGATGAGGTGCTCTTCCTGAAGCAGTGATCCTGTAGAAAGGTCTGGTAGCTCTGGTCCTCTGGGAATCCAGTAGGTAAGGGCTGTTGCACTGTTCCAAATCCCAGCTTATATCCAGGTGGGAATTCCTGGCTCCTCCCCATGGGCAGAGCATCTCACAATGGGATGATGAGTTGTGAAGTGGGTCCTTGATGGCCCATTAAACAGAGATAACTCCTGGAAGGAGTTACCTGTGAGTCATGGGCAAGGCGTTAATGGGCCATTAACAGAAGACAGCCCAAAGGCAGGGGGCCTGGGAAAACACTGCCCCACTTGGTTTAACAGTTCATGAAGATGGTGATAGAATAAATACTTTGTGTACATCCTACACTACAACTCAGGACATAATGTCTCCGCAAAATTCTATTTTTGGAAAATGTGATTTAGCTTTTCAACAAGAGGAACAGAGTCCTTTGGTTTCAGGACTCAACCACTTGGCTTCAAGTGACATGGTTGAATAGCAGAGTGAAATATCTTGTTTACCTAACATGAAAAGAAGTAGACTTCCATTTTTTCACTTGCACATCTGCCAGGTGAGGATTTGCATAGTCTGTGAATCAGCAGGTATGAAGATCACCCAGATCATCCCATGGTTATTACCCTCTCTATGATCCAACCCATATACTTTGTGGCTGAGGAAACGGCTTACTGTTCTCTGAGCAGCTTCTGAGGGCCCTCAGCTCAAATATATCACATCTTTCCTTGGCAGGACAGTGGCATGAGATTGGTTTGCTCTTTGTTGAACTCCAAATCCAAATCTGCAGACTTCATTCCAAACTATGGTTTACTGAAGTGCAGTCTAACAAGGTCATATGTTTTTTGGATGTGTAACAACAAAAATGTAGTTGGAAAATGAAAGAAAATTAAAAACAGCTTGTTACACTCAAATATTCACAAATATGTGTGGGTTCTCCATAATACACAGTTAATAAAGTAGGAGAGGGCAGGAAGAAACTCCAAGGAAATGTAAATCACAGGGAAAATATAGAGGAGGATGGCAAGACTCTGGAAGAGATTTCAAGAAGCCATCCACTCATTTTCCTAGGACAAAATCACTATCTCTTTCATTTTCTACAAATGCTTTTTTTTCTTTTAGACAAGATAAGACAAACATCAAACACCAGTAGTGGGATTCTTGAGGTCTCCAGGTAATCTGTCCTAGCACTTCACTATCTCTGGTTTAATGCCTTGCCTAAGTCTTTCAACATCTACTTTGATTCTGATCCTTCATGCCATAACCAACAGGGACAAGAAAATGAGTAGAAATCAATTTAGAAAAATTACACTGTGTTTTGAACAAGGGACAGCAAATGGTTTTCCTTTACAGGTTCATTGGAAGTAGTTCTGGTTTACAATTATGGGGTTTTCCTTTTTCTTTGTCTTTTAGGGCCAAGTACATTTCCACATGCTGCAAAATTATCTGCTTTGGAAAACCCATTAGTAACAGTAAGTTTATATAAAGATGTGAAGATGAGTACTGAAATCTTTCCTGAACTTATTTAATAGTATTCCTGTTAGAGGTCTGAATCAGTAAGACCCAGAGGCATGCTGGGGTTTCCAATGCCAAAAATGTGAAAGGCTATTTCATATTCTTATCTGTAAGGATATATGCTGAAGTTTTAAGATGTATTCTGGTTTGGCCAGATAGTTCCTCTCAGGCAATAGGAGCTTTACCACTGATGTAATTTGAGAGCTTTTAAGAAGAAATTGTTAAGAAACAGAGTCTAAATGCAGGCTGTGGCATCATTGTATTACATTGTCAAAAAGAAACCAGTTCCTCTGCAGCACACAGTAACTTTGCAAAAGTTATGGTTTTGACAGTGGTGTTCTATTCCCATGGGAGGATATTAGTCACTGTGGATGGCCATATTCAGCTTGTGCCACATTATCCATAGAAAGACACATTTGCAGAAGCCAAAAAGCAGATCTGCTGCAGGGAATGAGCTATCATAGCTTCACCAACTTCCACTGGGTAGCAGTGAGTCCCATAAATTAAGAAATTTGTTCCCAAACATCTGCAAGCTTCATTTCCTTCTGCTTACAGAAATATCTTCACTGAATATGCAGACTGGTGTCAGCTCTTTTTGCATGTATTCCTGAGCATCTTATAGTGGTTCAGCTTGGCACAATTATAAACATTAGTACTGTTAGTAGGTACAGAACACCCAGATCTTTAATAACTGAATTAGAAAAAAAACAAACAAAAAAAAAAAAAACCAACCCTATAACCCCTATGCCTTACAATCATGTTAGTTCTGCATTGAAAAGAATATATTTAAAATTGAATTACTATGGTTTGTATGGAACAATTATAGCAAGTAAATGGTGTGATGTAAGTTTTGACATGGATTTGATACTTTGAAGTGGGTAGAATGTCTTCAGACTTTAATATATACATTACATACCCAATGAAGACTAATAATGCTTATAAAAAGACTTGACATTTGTCCTTTATTGAGATCCTACCCAAAGATTTAAACTATGACATAAAGGTAGGAGTGCAAGATAAGACTGCTAGTCTGTGTGCAAACTTGAGCACTTCAAATTTTGTAGATCAAAATTCTGCATGTCACAAGCACCCAGGTTGATGCTGAAAGGCTCAGATCAGTTGGAGACTCTGCTCGCCAAAGCTTTCTGACAGAAGTTGTCTCACATGACTCAACTCTACTAACTGCATCAAAGTTTGTTGGAGCAGGATACAATCTGCTACTAATCCCTGATCTATAGAAACATGGAAGTACATGTACAGCTTACCACTCATGATCAGATCACATGCAATGTCACGTCTGTTCTCCTACACAACTCAGCCTGAGTTTCGTAAAAGCTGGCTTTTCATCATTTGATATTGTAAATGTAACATATCCATCATCTGTATTGCACAATATTTCCCTGGACTGAGATAAAGAATACCAGACCATTTTTCAGATTTTTACCATAAATAGGCCATTTTTCAGTAGCATATGTGTCTTCCTTTCTCTTCTCCATGACTTAATGCTATTACTTTCCAAAAGTTTAGGGGAACATATCCAAAATTCCACAGCCCTGAGAGACCTTTCTAAGCAAACTGCTTCACTTTATTGTTCTCCAGCATATTGTCCCTGCACAGCTGGAGCAGAATGTGGCCTTGAGTCTCTTACCTCCCATCTCTGTGTGTGATTCCTTAGCACACACAGAGAAAGTGTTGAGCGGTACAGTCAACGGAGCTTTGATTTCTTTTTCATTCCCTACCTGACACATTTACAACGGCAAAACCTCTAGATGTGAGATCAATTTGGCAAAAAGCCTATAATTTCCCACACACCCAAAAGAAAATATTTTATACAAAAAACCTTTCCCTATTGTATTAGCAGAGGTCCTGGAAGAGGTTTCATTTTTCCTTTGTTTCACTACAGAACCCCTGTTTGACCACTCAAAGCAGCCAGATGCTCACATACAACCTCCCAACTCCATGGAAAATCCCAGGCCTTATGCCCATGCCTTGCTGCATGTTGCAGCGGCAGGGGACAGCACAGGAGGCTCTGCCTCCCCAACCTGTGCTGCCAGAATCCAGACTGGGCTTGGTAACTAAGGGAAGGAATGCCCCAAAAATCTCAGGGGAACTTCCCAGCATTGGTGAACCCATGGGAAGCTCCGCCAGCCTCCCAGGCATTCATAGCAGCAGGAAATAGAATGTCACCCTGGATTTTCTTGCTTTCAAGTGTTTGAATCTTTGCAGCTTGATTCTCACACTGTTTCATGTAAACTATATGTATTTTTTAGAATTTAGCTTGTGTTTTGCATGGTTGTTCTCTGAGACAAGAACTTGACTGATGGTCAGAGTGACCAATGGAGTCAGGAGGTTGTAACCTCCTTGGGCCAATCCTGGCCTTCTGTAAAAAAGTGTATATAAGTGATGGAGTCAGAAAAACAAAGAAGCTTTCCATGTCACCTGCTGCTGCCTGCTGTCCTCTGTGAGGGTCTACACCAAATGTCGCAACTTGTGGCCCCTCTGACTGGGGAGGCCACAATAGAAAGCCAGATCTAACAGCTTATTTATTACATTAAAGTGCAAGGTTTAGTAAGTGTGTTATAAGGAAGGAGATGCTGCAAAATAAAAAGCATGAGTTTAGCTCAGTTTAACTTGATAAGGCTTCTCTTTAAATTCAGACAGTAGTTCCAAAGCCAGACTAATCTTTGGGACAACTACAACAGCTCTGAGATATAAAGATATAAAGATACAGATATAGCAATATAAAGATATATTTTCTTTATATTACTTTTTTCTTTGCTAGTTTCACCAATGTGCATGTTCACACATCCCTAAGGATTTTCTGTAACTCCCAGCTTCAATAGCTGATTCAACCAAGGCATCAATTCAACCAGTTTTTATCTATTTGTCTTAATAGTGACATCCTATGTATCACCAGCTCAGCCACTGGCAGGAAAATGGCTTTTGAAATACATCTTCACAAAAGACAGGTGGCAGGTGTAGAAAGTCATAGCAACTTAGAGCTCATGTAAGTTTATACGCATAACATCTCTGAGAAAATCTAGCTATTTATAAACCCACAGACAGAATTAAGAAAGAAGCTTATTAATACTGTGTAATAAAGTTTAGACATAGGACAAGTAGCTAAGGTCTGAAGAATAGTATCATTGGAAAGGTGATTTCCAAACATAATTTGCTTAATAGGAAACAACAACTAGTAATAAGCAACATTTTCTCTTACTCCCTGAAATCATCAGGACTTCCTCCCAGGAAACCAGAACAAGCCAATTTCTGACCCATGGATATTCTGTGCTGCTCCATCTGCCCAGGTCTGAGTCATTACTCTTACTCAAAAGGCAGCAAAATATGCAGTTGCCTGTGAGTGATCTTGTATTAAATTACCCATAATTTGCTAATGGGCTTTTCTTTTCCAGGTGTAATCAGGACTCTCTTCTAAAGTAATCAAATTAATTAGTTTTGCCAATAATGTGAGAAGTTTTCTAATTAACTTTCTCCACAGCACAAACAAAACATCTTTCTCATTCTGTCCCCATAATCCCTGCCCAAGAGTGCTGGAGTCCAGGACATCCCCTTGGATGACCTGGGACCCAAGGAAGGGAATCTGAGCCCTGGACAGGGGGGTGTGGAGCCAGTCCAGGGGGTTTGGAGACCTTGGAGTCTCAGGAAGAAACTGAGTTTGATTTTAGTCCATGGGAGAGGCTTCCAACACAGAGAGAGGAATTGCAAATCTCCAGGATGTGAAAACAGTAGTTTAGTACAGTAGAAGATGCAAAATTCAGTAGTTTCAGGGTTCATAGAATAGAGGTAAATGGAGGACAAGATGGTGGAATTTGGGTGGTACCGCTTGTTCTTCTCCTTCTTCCTCATCCTCCATCTTCTGGGGTGGTGATGACAAAACGTAGTTAGAGTGGATTGGGTCAAAGTAAAAATTACCCTTTTAGTGTAAGCACTAGGCATTGGTACAAAATAGTAAATAACCTACACGTAGTTATCTGTATCAATGTAAGGTGACGTCCCATCGGGGGGCAGTCATCTCATGTCTCAGCCGCTGTCCGGACCTCGGCTGGGAGCAGAGAAAAACTCTGAGATATCAAATAATAAACAACACGAGAAATCTGAAAACAAGGCCTTGAGGACTCCGCTTTTTTATACCAACGTGACTCGGGGCTTTTAGAGGGCCAAGAACTTTAAACAACCTAAATCTCGGGTGAGGAAACCCTGTCCAAGACAAGAGGACTTCAGCAGCATCTTGGGCAAGTACACCTGGGGAGACATTGACCACCTTATTATAATTAATATTTTACAACACTTTAATGGGAGGTCTCTGACTAATGGCATTAACTGCCATGAGCTAAGTGTTATGGAGAACTAGAGGAAAGCTAGATTTCATCCCAGGAAATATTGTTTACTTCTGCTGAGCAGCAGGGCGTATCCTGTGGCAGTTTGTTTGAGTTTTATGGTTACTGGACTGTTCTGTATCCCCTTGTTTTGTCTGAATTCATGGTTTTCTCCCAAAAGTTGTTTTCTCCACAGGAGCTGTCAGTTAGACGCCAGCCCTTTTTCCTGAATGTTCTAAGTCAATCTTTCACCAGTCCTTGTTACAACCTGTTTCAGTGGTTCCCCTAATCCCTGACATATAATTTGTCTGTATAATTTGTTTTCCATCCACTGGCTACTCAAAAGTTCCACCAGTGGTGATATTCTGGTGCCCAGTTTGCAGCCCCTCATGTAAGGGACCCCATGAACAATCCACGGAATTCGTTTCTGAGAGGATTTGGCCAGCAGGTGCCTCCTATGAGCGGACCAACTTCTGTCCGCCAGTGGTCTGGGAGGGGAAGGCATTAACCCTTTAGCACCCAAGAGGGCTGCCTTCAGTTGGGGGGCGTCTCCTGTGAGCTTTTTGTTCCAGAGGACCAAAGGTGGTGAGTAACCTGAGAGAGGGGGATACTAAGTGAACGGGTGGGGGTGCACTGCTTCCCTAGGAAGGGGGGAGCCATGTGGTGTGCACCCCCCTATCTGAACCAGTCTCCGGCCATTTTTGTTTCATTTTCCCTTTTGCCACAGGGGAAGGAGGATTGTGTGGGGCTGACAGGAGGGAAGAGATGGGTGAAAAGCTGCTGGCTCTGCAGAGAGGGATTTTTTTTCCAAGTTGTAGGACTCCTTGAGGGGGGAGGGGAAAAGTTAAACTATTCCCAGGTTGAGTTAAAATGGTTTGTGTAGTGGCTGTTCATGCATTTTCCAAATTTTTTTGGAGGTAGAGGAGGTCCCTTTCTGGGATCAAGTAGGGACAAAGTTAACAGTTTTAGTAAGATAGTGAGACAATTCAACAGTTAAATTCCTCAAACTGTTTCTTTTAATTTGGACAGAATTGACTGAAAAAGGGAAGGTACAGGAATGGCCAGGACAAGTCTCCCCAGCTTCCCTGTTCCACAGCCCTAAACCTTTGTCCCCTAAGCTGGGAGAACTACATGGAGCAGACCACAAAGGAGTGCAGAACAGCCACCGTCTGTCTGGTCCCATGCAGTCTCCTCAGCACCCCAGTCCTCCTGGTGACATACCAACCTGCAGGGACCCTTTCCTAGAACCCTTCTCCCCAGTTGCTAATCCCCAAGTTATTGTTCATAAAGGTTTTCAAATATCTCCAGTTTCTCTGTCTACTCAAAATGGATAGAGGTGGTGGGAGAGGACAAACCAATCATAGGGTGTGGAATCTATCAAGGTGAAGAGTATTGTCATTTAGATGGATTGCTGGACACAGGGACAAATGTGATGCTCATTCCTTCTAGGCTATGGCCATCACATTGGGAATTGCAACCCATGTAGGGCAAGGTACGGAGCATAGGGGGTGGTCAATTCATGAAACAATCTAAGAGTGTCATAAAAATTGAGATGGGATATTGTCAAGTGTTCACCCATTTGTTTTGGATTGTGCAGTTCCCTTGTTGGGGAGGGACACCATGGCCCAATGGGGGGTGAAAATTGAGATCCCAAGAACCCTTCAGGATTTTCTAATGGTGGCCACTGAGGAGAGGCCTATTCAGAAATTAAATTGTAAAACTGATTGACCATTTTGGGTAGACCAGTGGCTGCTAGCAGAGGACAAACTGAAGGCACCCAATGAGCTTGTGGAGGAGCAGTTGGCCAAAGGTCACATCATGCCAACTACGAGCCGTTAGAACTCTCCAGCTTTTGTTATTCGGAAGGTGGTGAAGGACAAGTGGAGGCTCCTGCACGACCTTGGAAAGATTAACAAGGCCATTGAGGACATGGGGTCCCTTCAGTTAGGGATGCCTTCTCTTTTGATGCTCCCCTAAAAGTGGAACCTAGCTGTCATAGACAGACTGTTCCTTCCAAATTCCCCTTGACCCAGCTGATGCTCCATTGTTTGCCTTCTCCATTCCTTCCATCAACCGAGAAGTCCCAATAAAACATTACCATTGGACCATATTGCCTCAGGGCATGAGGAACAGCCCTAGCATTTGCCAATGATATGTGGCTACATTGCTTTCCCCGGTACGCACCAAAGCAGGAAAAGCCATCATCCTGCATTACATGGATAATGTGCTTGTGTGCATCCCTGACAACAATGTGCTTCAATATGCACTTGACCTAACTGCTGATGCTTTAATTGCTGTGGGGTTTGAACTCCATCAAAAGAAAGTTCAAGGAATGCCCTCTTGGAGGTTTCTGGGCCTGGAGATCACCAGCAGAACCATTCAACCCCAGAAGCTGGTGATCAAGGAAAACCCTAGGACCTTGGCAGATCTCCAACAACTGTATGGGTCTTTAAATTGCATCAGACTTTGGCCAGGCATTACCACCGAAGACCTAGGCCCCCTCTTAAATTTATTGGGGTGGGGGCAGGAGAGGAACTGGATTCACCTAGGGCACTGACCCAGGAGGCAAGACTGGCTAAAGAGAAGGTACAATAAGCAGTGTCCGACAGGCAAGCCCATCAGTGCCTGCCAGACTTGCCATTCAAATTTATTGTGTTGGGGAGGCTGCCTATATGGAATTACAGACCCCCTCTTGATTATAGAGTGTGTGTTCCTCAGTAATCTACAGTCCAAAAGTATCACAAAGTCAAAAGAACTGGTGGCTCAGCTGATCAGAAAAGTGAGAGGAAGGCTGTGTGAACTGGCGGCATATGACTTCTCATACATTCACTTGCCCCTCAAATTGTCATCAGGCAAATTAATGAAAGAGATGTTGGAGCAGTTGCTCCAAGAAAACGAGGCTCTCCAGTTTGCTTTAGATAGCTATCCTGGACAAATTTCAATTCACTGTCCAGCTCACAATTTTTTTCATTTAGAATTTAAATTGTTTCTAAAAGAGAAATTGAGTAGGAAGCCACTTAAAGCACTGACAGTTTTCACTGATGTGTCCAGAGCATCCCACAGGTCTGTAGTAACCTGGAAGGATACTCAAACTCAGCAGTGGGAGTCAGACATTAAGGAGGTTGATGGCTCTCCTCAAATTGCTGAATTGGCCACAGTCAACAGGGCATTTGAGAGGTTCTCCAAACCATTCAATTTAATCACTGATTTCGTGTATGTAGCAGGACTAGTGTTTAGAGAAAAAAAATTCAGTTTTAAGAGAGATCTCAAACCCAAACCTCTTCAACTTGCTCTTGAAACTAATCCATCTGATCTCCCACAGAGAGTAACCATATTATGTGATGCATGTGAGGTCACACACTGACCTCCCAGGTTTCATTGCCGAGGGCAATCAAAAGGCTGATGCTTTAGCTGCTCCAGTAGAAATGGCCAACTTACCAGACCTGTTCCAGCAGGCCAAGCTGAGTCATCAGAATTTTCATCAGAATATGCCTGGTCTGGTCTGCCAATTCCATCTAAGGTGAGCTCAAGCCAAGGCATTGTGGCAACATGTTCCATTTGTCAAAAGTGTGCTGTCTCCTTTTTAGGCTCAGGGGTCAATCCTAGAGGACTGAGCAATCGTGAATTGTGGTAGACTCATGTCACCCACATATTCCAATTTGGTAGAGTAAAATACATTCATGTATCTCTTGATACCTTCCCTGGAGCAATCTATACTTCTGCCCACACATAGGAGAAGGCCACAAATGCCCAAAAACACCTAGTGCAGGCCTTCTTCATGTTCGGTATCTCCAAGGTCATCAAAACTGATAACAGGTCCATATATGCCTCCAAGGCGTTTGATGAGTTTCCGCAGCAATGAGGAGTTGAGCATAAAAAGGTCATCCCCTACTCCCCCACAGGCTGGGCCATAATTGAATGGACAAACCAGTCCCTGAAAGAGAGTCCTTGAGCAGCAGGTAGGGGATAGCAGGGTGTTAGCACCACAACTGCGGTTGTGTAAAGCGCTCTTCACTGTCAATTTCCTGAACTGCTTTTTTTAAAACCTAAACCCTCCAGTGGTCTGGCACTTCAGTCAGAATGTCTCCTTGCAACTGAGAGAATACCTTCCAGTCATGGTGAAAAATCTGGAGACATGGGAGGTAGAGGGCCCATTTGAAGTGGTAATCTGGGAACATGGATATGTGTGCCTATCCATGCCCTCCAGCCTGAAATGGGTCCCTCAAAAATGGGTAAAGCCCTATCTCCCCAAACATCTAAAGGGCCAGCAAACCAAAAGACATGACAGTGGCTTCCTTAAGGAGATGTCAACAGGAAGAAATGGAAGAACCTGAGTCCTGATCCCAAATCCATTTATCAGATGTTTTCAAGTTATTATTGTGTAATTCCTTTTTCTTTTTGAAGTTATCCCTAAGAATGCTGATGTACATCTTGTGGTTCCTGATAATTCTCACCCAGCCTTCAGAAGCATGGATCGTCCTCAACCCCAAAAGGGTGACCTTGGCCAGTGCATTGAAGCAAGACCATCTGTGCATGTCAATGGCAGCAGTCAACAACCCTTTGTTGACTTGACTGGTGGGGATCCCTTTTAAACCAACCTAATTTCCTGAAAGCTTGTTGAGTTTATGTTCTAACCCACACCACACTCTAGTGCCCCAAGAGCACCTGGTAACAAATCCTTCCTCGCACAACCCTCTCAACCTACTGATGCCACGGATGAAAGAAGATGCAGATCAAGAGCCTCAGGCGTTTAAACTCCTTGGCTCTGCTCATGCCACTTTTTGTATTCACTTGGATTATTCACCCAATTATGGGCCACAGAGGTTTATTAAAGTGGCACAATACAAAAGGGAATTAACAGCTTCCCAATGGTATGCCTCAGTAGAGAAAGTTGCCACCTTCTCTACCGATGTTCCCAAAAAATTATCCAAATTTTTTATTTGTGGGGCCTGAGCGTGGCCAGGCATCCCCTCTCATCTTTACAGAGGCCCATGCACCATAGGTCAGTTGTCCCTGTTTTCACCTAACCAGATAAAAATTTTGAATTTGAGCCAAAAGAAAAATTCAAACATCCAAAATATAGTGTTCAACAATTAGATGAGAACAGTGACCCCAAAAATTTCTGTTGGTCAAAGTCCAATAAGATTTCTGTCTCAGTGTTTTTGCTATGGGTATCAGCAGCCAAAGCTCTAGCTGAACTGGGCCACCTAGAATACTGGGTTATGAAACTGGCAAATATAACATCGACTGCACCTTGGTGACCTCCCTAAAGATGAGGAAATTACCAGGAAGGCCACATTAAAAAATTGAGCTGCCATTGACTTCCTTCTTCTTGCACATGGTCACAGGTGTGAGGAATTTGAGGCTCTCTGTTGCTTCAGCCTATCCTTCAAGAGTGAGAGCATCCACGCTTCCATTAGAAAAATGAAGACAAAATATCAAACAAGAAACTGAAGACTGGACAAGCAATATCTTTAAAAATTGGGGACTTTCAGGATGTAAAGGTTCTATTGTTGAATCTATTGTATGGTTTCTGGTAGTTGTGTTCTTAACCCAATTGCTCTTGGAGCCTTAAAAGCAATGGTAATTGAAGGTGTAAAGGAAGTAGCTTCTCCCACTCATAGGTTGAACCACATAGTAGTCCTGAGAAAGGAGCCATGGTGGAAAGAAATCTATCCAAAAGCTTAAGAAATATTCAGAAAAGCTCCTTTACACTGCACTCTCTCTTTTTAAAAAGAAAAAGAGGAGATGTTGCAGTTTGTTCAAGTTATATGGTTAGTAGACTGTTCTGTATTCCCTTGTTTTGTCTGAGTTCGTGGTTTTGTCCCAAAAGTTGTTTTCTCCACAGGGGCTGTCAGTTATATAGACCCCAGCCCTTTCTCCTGAATGTTCTAAGTCAATCTTTCACTAGACCAATCTCTGTTACAACTTGCTTCAGGGGTTCCCCTAATCCCCGATGATTATTCCTCTGTCTAATTAGTTTTCCTTCCACTGGTTTCCTATTAGTTCCCAAAGTATGAGCCTCTCTCGTGTTCTCCCCCCACCCCCTCTCCCTATTGGTTGAAAGTCGCTACTTGCCCCTTGAATCCCCTCTGTCTATAACCTGCTGTGCCTGGGGCCTGGGGTCTGTCTGTCGCTGGCGATTCAGGGGAATAAATCTCTCCAGATCACAGACAGAAGGTCTCCCTCTCATTCCTTGTTCCCAACATGCACCAAGCAAAGACTTCTGAACTGTAGAGCAGAGAGCTCCAAGCCACACCTCCCATCACCTGCTCGGGAGGCACATCCCATTCAAATCATTTCACTCCAGCGGCTGAGCCGGCTCAAAGGTTCCAGCAGCAGGATAGTATCCTATGGGAATCCTTGCTTATAAGGAAGAGAAATCAGAAGAGCAGCCACACAATCACTTGTCATTTCACAATTAGCAAATCACACTTGGATGTTGTCCCTTTAAGTCAGAAACAAATTACAAATATGCGAGACAGTTTGGGAAAAGGCAGCTGGCAGTGCCCTAGGACACCCATCCATCTCTCCCTGTCCATCATCCTCTCTCCCAGGTGACACATTGCCCTTTTTTGATCTCTTTTCTGGTTTGGAAATCCTTGCATCACTTCTCTTCAAGAAGGAGGGCCTGGAATGGGAAGGGAAGTACAGGCACGTTACTTCTGCTGTGAAGGTGTTTCAAGACATGAAGGAACTGCCAGGCCCTGTGTCTTAGTTTTAAATCTGGGAGAGGTTAAGGGTCTGGCAAATACCCAAGTGTGGCTGCTACACAGTTGCCCCAGCTACATCTGCTACGCCAGCTTTATCCCGTCATTGGCACACAGACTGGATTCCAGTTAACATTTCCACACTTAGCAGTACAGGAAAAAAAATATTTTACTTCTTTCCTCACTGTTATTCACATTCAGCTGGGTGTGTCTATGAAACAGATTCCTCTCTAGTCCATTGCAGAAGACTCTGTCTACCTTAGCTGCTGCATATAGAAAGAGCTGTAAGTCCAGTCAGATCCCAGGTACCAACTCTCCTCAGGTTGTGTCAGCTTGCACATAGTAAAACTGACTTGAACATCATAACCCCACTCGGCCAAGTCTGTCCAAGCTTAAAGCATCTCCGATCTCTAAGCAGGGGCAACACCTGGAGCCTTTGATCTAACAGCTGCCTAAATTCCCACTTTAATGTGACAATGAAGGCAAGGGAGTTTTCTCCAACACAGGTATTCTACAGAATATGCCATGAGTCATTAGCACTGTAAGCTGTAATCATAACTATGAAATAAACTCATCTGCTGAATTATTTCGAGAGCATGCTTCCCACACACAACCTTACCTGTAAGGCCAAAGTAAACCAGCTTTTAAGAAATACTGTTAATAATTCACAGTAAAGAGAGGTACAATTTTTCAAGGAAGTAATGGCAGCTTTCCCTGTGGCTGAATGAAAAAATAATGTTACTTTCCTACGAAGCAACCTTGAAAGAACCAGTGTCTTACATGCAAAGATGAAAAAATACTGTGTAAGATGCAGCTGTTCATTCACAGCCTTGTAAAATTTAATGGTATCATGTAGAGTGTGGCTGCTAATGTAAACTGTAAATAATTCATTGGAAGCAATTTATGTGAAAGGACTTTCCAAAAATCTTCTGTGTCTTTTTCCCCCTAGTCAGGGACACTGTCTTAGACCAAAACAGCTGTACACAGGCTTGGGGTTTACTGGGCTGAAGAAGTTAGGCCCAGAAGGAACACTGAGCTACTGATTTTCAGGGGTTTTATGGATGGGGCTGTCGGTGCATTGCAATACAGAGAGCTGTGTCAGTAAGTGTATTTGATTTTGGGGTTTTTTTTCACTTCTCTTCTAGTAGGGAAAAAGTGCTGGAAGTCCTGTCAATTGGCCAGCTGCTTCTTGCACACACACACAGCAGTGTCATCTCCCTTTTATCTACCTGTTTGCCACAGCAGACAAAGCCAAGCCCAGCCCGTGCTGGCAGCACTGATGGCCCCATGGCTCCACTGTGGTCACCATAAAGTTTCCTCACCTTAGAATTCCTCCTTGCTGTTAATTAAAAATAACTCTTTCTCTCACAAATCTTCAGTTTGTGGCTATACTTGGCCTCCATCACCAACAAAAGAAGCTGGATGCTGGTTTTAGTTCTCCTTCCTGCTGTCATATTTGTAACTGATGGCAATAAACGTTCCTCTGGAGCACGCTTTATTCATTTTTCTGTAGCTGTAAATACCATCCAGCATGCAGGCAGGGCAGCTCTCACTTCACCATTGTGTAAAAACCTCTTAAGGTTTGCATTTTGTGGTCAGAGGAGAGACAGAGGGTGGGATTAGCTGTCTGTGCTACCATGGTTAGCTTAAACCTTCCTTGCGGTGACCATTAAAGCCCTGTTCCTAAAACTGGAGGTTTCAACAGGAAAAAGAGGCATATTTCTATCAGAGGTGGATATTTTAACTTCCTCTCTTCTCCAGAGCAATATGGCCTTAAGATCTACCTTCCCCCCTCCCCAGCTTTTTAACCAACAGAAGGTGTACAGAGCAGAAGTCAGCATACAAGTATTATTTATCTCTGAGACCGTCTTTGCCTTGTGGGGAGACACTTCATTTTTCTTCTGTGTCTCAGCCTCCTCATAATGGCTGTTCAGGTTTCTCAAAGATCTCCCGGGAAAGTACCCTCTGTGTGTTAAATATTATGGTAAAGGCTCTCTGTTCACATTCATTGGAGAGCAAGCTGTGCAGGCTCGTCTTGCAGATGGTGCTGTTGATCTGCCTTGACCTTGGTCACCCTCCTTTAGCTTCAATCCTAGGCCTAAGTCCTTTTGTTTTCCCAAGAGGCCTCATTTCATATGCAGTCTTTGTTTCTTAGGAGATGTCCCACCCAAAGTCTCAAGCACACCAAGGTTAAAAATGACATTTTGAAACCAAAAATATTTTTTTTTCCTGCTATGGTTTAGCCCCAGTAGGCAACTAAGTACCACACTGCCACTCATTTACTGCACCCTAAACATCAGTGAGGGAGTGGAGGTGCGTTTACATAAGAACAGTTTAATAATTGAAATAAAATATTATAATAACATAAATATAACATTAACTGTATTTAAAAGGGAATCAACAAAAACAGAAAGAGAAAAAAAAAACCAAGAATGACCAATGATGTACAACTCAGTTGCTCACCACCTGCTGACCAACGCCCAGCCTATCTCCCAGCAGAGATCAGCAGATCCCAGCCAATTCCCCCAGCTTACACTAGGAATGACATTCTACCAGTTCAGGCCAGCTGCCCTTGACTTAGGGTTAGCACTACTTAGCAACAACCAAAACATACGTGTGTTATCAACACTATTATCATCATTATGATAATTCAAACCACAGCTACTGAGAAGAAAATTAACTGTATCCCAGGTGAAACCAAAACATTCACTCATCATTTTAAGCCTTCTGCCTGTGAATAATGCATAGATTTATATTTTACCCTTTCAAAAGGATAGCAAATGGATATTTCATCCATTTTTAACCTGGTGAAACTTAATCACATATACCTTACAAGCTCCTTTACACCCCAATCTAAGGTTCATCAATCAGCCCTATTCTGACAATTTTGGCAGGTCTGTCCCAGATGTCCTCAAAAGGATGAACTGCACATCCCACCTGCCTCTGAACTGGGTTGTTCACAGGGTGAAATTCTCTCCCTGAAGTTTTCTTCTTCCTTCCATGTTACATCCTCCTCTGATGTTCTTCTCTGCCTCAGTCTGGAAAGTGGCTACTCAGATCCCTGGGACTGTGGCCTCTGCCAGGATCCCCATCTGCCCAGGCAGTGCCTGCACCTCTGTAGTAAGAGTGCAGGAGGCAACTGTGGGGTTTGACATATAAGGTCATTCAGGAACTGGGGAGGATTTTTTAAATTATGTTTATGTATATTTATATCTACTGAAAGCAACATAAGAAAGATTCTGGCTGGAGGATTAGGTATGTAGAAGCTGGATTGAGAGCTTGCAGGAAGAAATGGAGGGAACCTATAGAGGGGCAAGAGAGTAAAGACTTTTCCATTCACTGTAATGAGCATCCTCAGTGCTTCTCTGTTTGTGTACGTCTTGATTTCTAAACTTAGAATTTTGGAAGGAACAGTAATTAACTCTTAATGTTGGTTTACATGTAAGTGTTTAAACTTAATACATGCAAGAGATATGTAAAAACAAGGTGGAAGTGTACAAATGTAATCTCATTTGATAAAACTCAAATCATCAGATCATCCTCAAAATTTAAATGTTTTTCACTTCATCAACACTGCTGATCTATGTCACAGACTGAACATTTACACCATCAAAATTTAATTCTTTTAATTATTTAGGAAGCATATCAAGAGAGCTTCAACTACAAATTCCTGGCATCGCAGATTATGTGAAACCTTTATTCCCAAGTGTGCCCAGAAAAAAAACAGTAATAATTTGAACTGATATTATCATGCTACATTATAACTCTCGAACCTACTGCATGTGGTACTGACATTATGGGCAGAAAATATCCAGTTCAAGCCCAGATGTTGCACTCCTCACCGGGTACCCTTTCTTTGATTTTCAGCAGTTTTAAGGCCATAACTCAGCTTACGCAAAGTGCTAATGAAGCTCAGTGCAACAGACCAGATTACATTTTGCATAAAATGAAGTACTGAATCCAGTGGTGAGGAGAGGAAGAAAAGAAAGAGCAGTAGAAGGAGGGACACTTAAGGCCTTCAGACAACGAGTTTGCAAGGAGAAACAAATACTCTCCATATTCCTGTTCAGAAAGCTGCCAGACTTCCTGCAACATGGGATTGATGTGAGAATGGTAAGCAACAGCCAAATACCAAGAAGGGATCTAGAATGGGGAGTCTGTCCTGGTGTATGCAATATAAACCACCAGACACATCAGCCCTACTGGGGCTGGACAATACGTAGGAGAAGCAGTACCCAGCACTGCCCTTATTCTGTTCCCTCCACACAACCGATACTCTTTGCACGAGTGTGGGGTTATTTCTTTTCCAGCATGGCTGTGTCCTGAAGTGCTGGTGCTCACCAGGGCAGGAAGCCTGGTGGAGAGCAGCAAAACTATTCTGGGAGGCAGGGGAGGCAGCAGAAATCAGAGCACCAGCTGACTGGTACAGCACTTATGGAAAAAAAAAAAAAAAAGTCTATTGCAAGCTTAGACAAGGGAATAATTACAAAAGTGAAACAATTTAACATGTGTTACTTAATACTTAATTCATAACATTGGTGACAATGTTTAAAAATGCCAGTAAGAACTAAATATCTAGAAATAGGCTTGTAGTCACATTAAAAAATCTTTCTGCATGAGCAGACCAATTAATTATTAACAGTGTAATTGGGTCAGTAGTTGTGATTTTAGTCCAATGGCTAGTGACTGACATTCATTGCTGTGTAGGCTGAATGTCAGTTGGAGATAGCTATGCACCAAACTGTTGTAGAAAGCCCAAAAACTCTAGCAGACCCAGAAATAAAGGGAAAAGAGGACGTGCTTTTCACAGAAATGCAGGGATCTCGTTTCCACTTCAGGAGGTCACCCTGTGTGTCTGCAGAATGAAGCCCAGCAGGGCTCCCCTTCCAGAAGGTCATGCAGTGAAGAAGGAGATGTGTGGTGGTGCACTCCGCGATGTTCTATCATGTTTCAGTTAAGTCAGTTAAAGTTTAAATATGGTTTCCAGTTATACAAAATGGCTTCTTCTCCCTTCACCCCTTCCCGCCAAATCCCGTTTCCATAACAACCCTTATCCCATAATACTTGTTTACAAGTTAAGTTGAATTGTCAATCATTTAAGTTATATAACATGAGTTTATGTCCATCATCTCTATCCCTTCCCCAGTTCCAGAAAGTTCATCGTTGCAGCTGTTGTGATTGGTTCAATATTAATGTATTCCTCCTCCCATGTTTTCCCTATTGGTTGTAATGTGAGAGACCACTCCTCCCAGTTTGCTTATTGGAAGCTTGTAACCCCACCTACTTTCGGTTTAAAAGTTACTGCTTACCAGGCTCAGGGTCTCTCCTGGGACCAGAGTCTGAGAATAAACTTCTCCTGCTCTACCCTGAGAGTCCTCTCTCTGCTTCCTTTGCTGCATTACTCCGGTTAAGGCTGCCCAGGCTGGGGTACCCCTGATTGCGGGTTGCGAGGGGCTGCAGTTACCGGCAATCGTGGGACTGCTGCTGAGGGCGGGTCGGCCTCTCCAAGGACTCCGAAACCCCGCAGAGATGGATGTGAGATTTGAGTTACTTGACCATTACCTGCACCCTTGCCGTCATATTGGCCACACAGAGTTCTGAGCTCTTCGAGCTGCCTTTGATTTCAGCGCTATTTCCAAGCAGGTGCAATACAGCACCTACAAACTCTGAGTGAGCCCCAGTGCTGCCTTTACTCACAACCTTGCACTGCCTTCTCCTTGCACTTCCATGAGCAATATAAGCAATATGAGCAACTTCCATGAGCAAAATGAGCAACTTCTATGAGCATTGCATACAAACCTGTCTACAGTGCATGTGGAAACATTCACACTCCCTAGGCTGATTATCTACACTGTTTAAAAAACACACACACATATTCACAAAGTCGTTATTTTTCCCAAGTACAGTATTCAAATTAAATATTCATCTCCCTTAAAAACCAATTAAATTTTAGTCTCTGGCAATTTGCAAATCTAAACAGAAAATGTAGAAAAATAATTAGCATAGTAAGAAATAAGTTATTTCTCTGATAAGCTCATAAACCCTTTTAATTAAAGTCACAATATTTTTAATTGCTAAAGGGAATATTTTGTTTATAATAGCAAACATTTCTAAGTTTTAATTTAGGTTTCAATCTAATATTTTGATAACTGAGAAATGGCCTCCAGGGGGCAACAGTATCCAACAAACAAAATAATGTGCATTTCAACTTTATCAAAGGATTTCCTTGCATGTATCTTCTTGGGATACAGGAAAGTTAAGTTAGCCTATGCAAACTCTGACTAGCCTCCTGTGAGAAAGCACTATAGAAAACAATCACCATTCATTCAAAACTCCACTTATTAAAAAATACATTCTTAATCAAACTACAAGAGCATACTTCCAGTAACTTTATGCCTACAATCTAAAATTCCTAATAAAATGTATAAACAGGCATTATTTGTTTTTAAAGCTTTTAGACACGCTATTTTGAAGTTATCTGAAATACCTTGGAATTGCTGTATTATGTCACTTTCCCTTCTGACAGCAACCTATTGATGTGCAAAGGCTTTACGAAACTTTGGGGCTGACAGAGCTGATGGCCTGACAGAGGTCAGGGTGACACCACCCCGTGTGCCCCAGCACAGCCTGTGTGAGGGCAGGGCCAACCACACATGCAGGTTTGCTTAGCCCTCACACAAACACAAGTGCTAGAGGTAACCCCGTCTTGTTCCCTCACTGGCTAGTCAGGATGACGGCCCCTTAGTGAGAAATATATCCCTATAAACACACAATATGGATCCTTTCAGCTGGTAGCTCCTGGAGTAGCCATGGGGAGATGGAGCAACGTCCCCCACAGAGTTCTTGGGGTTCTCCACCACTCCAGCAGCACATTGGCCTGCCCTCCTCAGGCTGAGGAGTCACACATAATCACATAATTGATCACATAATCTAACGATGAGCACGTCCAAGTTGCACCTGTTGGATGACAAGAAGCACGTGTGTCAGTGGTAGCCCACCAACATTCATCAACCAGAAGGAGGATTCTAAAAAATGGCATTGAGATTCTGCCCAGGGCTACCTTTGAAACTGCCACTCCTGGGGAATTCCTCATGATGTGCTGCTATCAGGCCACTATTTACTGGCAGCTTCCAGACAGTAACTTTGTAAAATTTTGTCATCCTTATTTCAAGTAACAGTCACATTAAAATCCAACTTTTCTATTACAGATAAAAAACCCTGTTCATTATTCATTATTTACTGTGCTGTTATGTTTAAGCACTTAGTCAAGATCATGCTGGCCAGCTTTTTGGGAAAGGAATTATCCCAGAAAGCCTGTAGTCTAAAACTGCAAGAACACACATAGGTAAATGCAGGTGTTACCTTGTGAAGTAGTATGAGACATGAGGTTAGTAGCTGGGAAAAAAAAAGGAAAATCATCTAAAGGAAGAAGAATATTGTGATATATCTAGATGCCATTTCTTAATTAAAAAAAAAAAAAAAAAAAAAAAAAAAAAGAAATTAAGCCAGAAGACTGAATATACAAGAAAATCAAAATAATCAAAACCCTCACATTCAAGGAAGGAGAAACTCCCACCTTCCTTCTGAATGCTATCCACAGAGATCTGGACTTGAGGTACATGACAGGAGGAGAGACAGGAAAGACACTTTATTCCAGGAATGTGGCCAAATACTGTCACTTTTCTTCTGGCTTTCAAGATGCTTGAGCAATGATGAGATCCAAAGGTAACATTGCTTAGTCCACTTGTTGATATGTCTTGTTCTGTTTGATTTTTCTCTTTAATGTCTACATGGCAGTCAGAACACAACCTTAAATTAACTTTGTCATGTTTAACTTGGCAGTTTTATTTTGGATCTGAGGTGCTGGTGGAATATTTTCTTTCATTTTGATCATAAAGAAGGAACTCTATTTTGAATCACATTTTAAATTCTATTCATCGTGTTACTTTTGTAGTTCATCATGTCCAGGCTTGACAAAGTGTTGATCAATCACCCATTGAGAACATGACTCAGATAGGAGAAAGCACAAAGAAAGCTGTGTTTCTCTGACTGCAGATTTTAATAAAAAGAAATTGCTCTTTGAAGAATGCAATGTTTTTCACCCTAAAGCCAAAGGGGTGTCCAATAAACCTTAGGAAAAATGTCAAAATAACTATCTTCCTCCATATGAACCAGTATTTCAGAGTTCACTCCAAATGCCTTTACCAGAAATAACTCAAATGAAGTTGGATTAAGCATCAATTAACATGGTGTTAGTAAAGCTGTCCTCAACAAAATAAACATTTTTTTTTATTGTTGCTGTTACCTAGAAACTGAAGTATTTTCATTGTTAAAGGGGGGAAATTCTGTGACATGGAATTATTTAAAATAATGTTTACACTTTGACATAATTCTGTGTAATAAAATACATACACAAGTTGTCTTGGGGAAAAAAGGTTTCTAAAAAGACATATAAAGGCATAATCACATTAAGAGAAACTTAGGAGAATAGAGTCACAAAATCAATATATTCCTATGGTATTTAATCAAATAAAACCTAAGGTAACCATAGTTTTTTCCAAGACCAAAAGCATACTGGCCATTTAATTTTGAGGGGTATTCCATAGCTTTCTACTCTAGTAAATTGTGTCCAGTGATCTGTACTTTAGCCATTTTCTTGTTCACAGCTAACGTTTCTTCTAGCAAGTTTTGATGAGCACAAGATTTCACACTGAAAAAAAAAAATTAGGACTTATTTGGGCATCAGCTATTCATGAACAGTTTTGTATAATTTCTGACCTTTTATAGCCAGATATTAAGATACATTAACATAGTCCTTCATACATGCAATGAGAAAAAGCACACTGTTAGAAGACTAAGAATCAAAGGAAAACTGAGCCTCATCAGCCAGCTAAGCTCAGTAGAAGCATGAAGAAGTGCTGATAAGCAACACAGAAAACCAAACACCAGAAGCTGTGTGCATTAAGGAGGAACTTATCTGGTAACAGCTAAAGCTGTGAGGTCATTTTCCTACAACTATTGAATAGCTGGAAGGTGGAAGCTGAAAACGTCTTTTGCTATGCGTAAGTGGCTGGGAGTGTGGGACTGCCTTGCAGGGCATGTCTGCACATATCACACATTAGTTGTCATGACAACAAGAACTTTCCTTGGTCAAAGTGCACAATTACTGTGGGTTTTCCACCTGATTCCCACCAGCACAACACGTCCAATCAACTGTGCAACTTGTTTAAGTGATTTTCCACAGACGTTATTAAAGTAGAATGTTTACTATAAATTCAGGTCCTGTGCAAATCTTTTCCTCTGGAGGGTGCCCTTATTCATGTTTATTAATTATACTGATTTTTAAAGCTCTTATTTTCTTACTATTTCCTTATTTAGCAAACTGGCTTTGTTGGATAACAGAAGAATATCTATATGATAGTTTCCTTTTGGAAATCATTAGTCCAATTTAGTGGGTGTGTCCTTGTGTCCTTTTTAAATTTCTTTTCCTTTTTTTTTTTTTTTTTTTTTTTTTTTTTTTTTTTTGTAAATTCTGGAAGTATCTGGATTTGTTCCTTAGCAACACTTTTTTAGTTTGCCATTTGCTTTTAGTTGGCTCCCCAAAGAGTGCATTTAAAGCAGTAGTAAGGTTGGCTATTTCAGAGAAGAAGCTTTTATTTTTCCCCTTTAATGAATGGTGAGATCACATCCAGATATCACAGCCTGACAGAAACATTCTCGAGTATATTAAAAACCATCCTTGAAACAATAAAATACTTTTAAACTGAGATAATGCTTGAATTACTGGCAAGAATACTGATAACTTTGTCTATTGTGCTTGGGAAGGGCACAAGAGGAAAAGGACAGCTAATTACTTAATGTTCTGTATAGAAAGTTAATTTTGACTAAATGAAAGCTTAGACATTTATCTGAGTCTCTAAAGGTACTTCTCACCTTGTTCATATACATCTAGCACCTAGCTTTGCCTACCCACACACAGAGGGCAGTATAGTTATGCAGCATACCACACAGAGGTGCTTGGGTAACCCTGCATACCAATAAATACCACAAATACCAAATCAAAAGTAGGAACCTTACATGTAGTGAGAGCAAATCACTTGAGGGTTGCCCCCTTTGGTACCACAAAATATACATCACCCATACAAATAGTGAAAGTCCTTCCAAATAATTCAAGGTCAATATGTTGATGCCTGTCTCAGTACTTTGCAGTTCCACCCTTCATCACACAAAGAAGAGTTATACACTGTTTCAAAGTTGACTTTTTTCACAGCATGTTCAGACAATGGTAAACTTGACTCTTCTAAGTTAATTTATAGTGAAATAGTAAAACAGAGCAGAACAAAGGGTGCTACAATGGAAAAATTGTGGCAGCAGAAGTCTGCTCACCCATTAACTTCTGTGGAAAGGCCCTGAGACATACAATGGGCTGCTGGTTAAACAGAGATTCTGTGTCTGCTGACTTACTGCTCAGAGTTCCCAAAAGGTATGGTGCTCTCTTTGCTCCCTGGCACTCCTCCAAGTTTAATCAGTACTACAGATTGATCAGTTTATCTATCAATAAATATATTTCAGGGAAAAAATGTTCCATTTCTGTATGCAAGCTTTAGCACATTTCATGACCTAAACTATTTCTGTCCAAATAAGTACCTTAACAAAAGCCCGCAAAAAAAAAGTCTTTTTGGCTAGACCCTTGTCCTAGTCTATTCCCTTTCTGCTGTTTAACCAGAAAAAAAAGGCATTTCACATTTCTGAGGAGAGATAATAAGTTTGCTACCCACCACAACTCTTTGTTTAGCTGCTTTGGGAGTGGTTTCTGGCAACAGTGTGGAAATTCAGGCAATGAACTCCAGCATGACAAGGAGCAGCTATTATTGTGTGCCATCTAAAATGACTTTTTGGCATCACTCTTTTGCCCCCAACATACAGCAGAGAGAAACGCAATTGGAGTTTCAACACACTTGGGTACTTATTTCTTGAATAAAATGGAAATTCAGAAAGTTGTAAGACTGATATAAATCTTCCTTCTTTAGACACACTCTTGTGTATGAACAGAAAATGTAAAAATCTGTCAGGATCTTTTAATCTACAGAGATGCGAGGATGAAGCCCTCTTGAAGGACATTTGACAACACCTAGCTTGTTTTTTCTGTTGAATCTTTCATGTTCACACACACAAGTCTCAGCCTTGCCCCCAGGGCAACTATTAATATGGTCAGCATTGGGATCAATAGTAGCAGAAGAAGGGCCAAAATTGCCTTGTTAACAGCCAGATCTGTAACATGTTACCTGTTAGGAGGTCCTGTGACAGGTACCAGCCCTGCTAAAGAGAGATAAGGCGTATCATACAATCATCTGACACAGCACAGCACAGACAGAGATAGCCCAGAGTCAAAGCTGAGCACTCAGAAGATAAGCAAAATGGAAGAGAGAGACAAACTGGATAGATACCCAGCATTATGTCTTTTTCTTTCTGCCCCTACCACAGATATTCACCTTTATCAGCTTTCCAGAGTTGGCTCTTCCACTTCAGTGGAATAATAATTATACCTCCTCTCACTTTAACAGAATTCACCGCCTCTGAGATGTCTCACTTAAAATTACAGAATTTAATGGTGCAGTCTTGCTTTTGCTCCCATTTAAGGTCTGGACTTTCATATTCTGCAGGAAGACACTTGGTGGCACTCATTCAACATCATTTTTACTTCTCATACCACAGATTCTCTGGGTTAACCTAAAAACATGGGAAAAAATCCGCTTAGTAAGTGTATCCTATGAACTCTGTAACTAAGACCAACTTTTGCAGTCATTAGTCACTTTTCAACTTAATCATAAATGATGTAAAGAAATACTTTATTTTTTTTTGTTTAAAAAAGCCCTAAAGATCACTTTGTGATAGTAAACTGATCACTAAATTTGAGCTGAGATGTTTTTTGCCTACTAATTACTTTGCAGAATCTTCATGTTTCTTCTCTGATGGATATGTAAAATTTACTCCCTGTGTAAAGTGCAAATTGTTTGTCCCTTAACATCACTGTTCGCTGCAAATTGCATACATCTCTTTGAAAACAAACAAGACAAACAAACCCAACTGAACCATCTGGTAACCAGGATAGTTACTCAAAGACAACTACAAAGGCGGTAGAGTTTCACTGGCAGTACCCTGTAGTCCTTCTAATTTACACTTCTGAGTGACAGCCATTCACAATCCAGTATTCATACTGTATTTTGAAAAAGACATAGGGGAACCAGCAGCACCCTGACCCATTTAGATGAACAAATACCTATAATCCCCTCTATAAAATCCAGCTTTTCTAGGAACTACCCCAGTAGTTCCTCATGGACAGTGCCCTGAAGTGTTGCCAAGGACCACAGCCTTATCACAGACACCTGGCAGTTATTCTTATCAAGGCTGCTGAAAGATCTGACAGTCAGAAGGGGATTTATTTATTTATTACCCTTAACAGCAGGACAGTATGACATTAGCTAAGGATAATCTAACACTGTTAGATAGCCCAAAGCTTGACTGAAGGTGCCTCCTTTGTGGGAGGGGAAGATCATGCCCAGATGTACCTGCAACTCTCTACTTATACCACACTGAAAATAAAACTTCCGTGAAACAGATTACAAATAGGTCAGTGGCCACTCAGTGGAAATGTGTTAAGCAATGAAGCACAGCTAAGCACATTCTCAAAACACAGATAAGTGCTCTCACCAACAGTGTAAGTGGCCTTCCTCTAGAATAGAAACAAGGTTCATTGCCCATCCCCACCATCCTTCAAGAACAGCCAAAAGAGTGACCCACAGCTGTTACTCCACGGTCACAGTGACCACAGAGCATGATTACTCCGTGGATGCCCATTGGTCCTGAACCTATGAAATCCATGCTGCTGGGAAACTCCAGCAGTTTTACTTTTGTTCCAAGTTTCACCAGCTGCACCAGGGAAAATTTAATCTTTCTGGGCAAAGTGACCATGTCATTATCTTCATGTACTTGAAGGCAACTTGTTTGTAAACTCAGTAGTGTTTACACACTTGAGGAAATGCTTTGCTGACAAGTTCCATTGTTGTCTAATAATCTTTAAAAATCCAGGAGGCACTTTTCAATGCAAGAGAAGATTTTTGCATGTTAAAAAGTACTCACCCAATGCAATTTTTTTATTTCAGAGCATTTTACTTCTGGCCTTTCTAGAAGGAGTATTGTATTTTTAAATGTAAGAGTATTTTCTTCCCTCTTTCCAGACTTATGTGCAGCTAAAGGGCTTTTCCTCTAATATTCTTCTAAAAAGAGCAAAATACAACCCACTATTTTAGCAAAAACACAGGGAGGCAAAGCACAATCCGAAAGTGAGTTACAATTAATCAGCTGAATATAATACTGAGCACTATTTGACCACATTAGGCGCATCAAAATACAAAGCACTTACATGTGCTCTTCACACCAAGCCAGTATTCAGCGTATGCTGTGTCAGACGTGTTTTGTCACCATAATCATACAGCCTTTTTCCCACACCAGGCGCCAGCGCATGAGCCACAAAGGGCAGCGCCTCTCAAAAACGCTTTGATGACCTGTCCCTTGCAGGAAGGTGGGGCTGCATTGTACAGAAATGCAAACAGCGCCATTTCTGTGAATTCTAGGTACTTCGTGTTTCGTTACGGTTATTATTATTTATTTTGTTAGAGGTTCATTACTGAGAGAAACAGGGGAGAATCACGGGGAGCCGAGTCGCCCCGGGTCCCGGGGAGGCTTGGGGCGACAGCAGAGCAGAGAGAAGCGATGGCTCGGCCGGTGCGGCCGGTCCGTGTCCGCGCAGTGCCCAGCCCGTGCTGCTGCGGGCACAGCCCGACCAGCCGCATCCCCGCATCCCCACTCCTGGCCCCGCTCCCATCCCCGCGGCCGGCCGGGATCGGGGAGCCGCGGCTGCGCTCCCAAGGGTTAAAAAGCCTTCGAGCCCCGTGCGTGGGAGGGGTCAGGGGAGTGTGGGGAGAAATGCAGAAAAAGTAGGTCAGCTGCGCCCAGCGGCGGAGCGGGACGGGACGGGACGGATGGATGGGATTGGGGGGTGGGGGGACAGGGCTCTCTCTCGCCAGGGGCTGCAGGAGCTCCCGCCCTGACTCCGGGCGCCTGCAGACTATTTGCTCCCTGCCGTTAGCTGGTACTCCCAGTACTGAGCCCGATAGCTCTACCACTCGGTACACGTTTGTATTTTGGTAAATATACAGACACATTCAAGGAATTTCGGAGGGGGAGGGGGAAAAGGGCGGAGAGGGGGGGAGGAGAGGGAAGGGCGCTGGAAATTAAAAGTGAAGCACAATTTGAAACTCTGCCTACACCACAGCTTTTATAATCAGCTTGTGACATGCTTGGCACTGAACACTGTTTATGTCCACAATTAATGCAGTTAATACTAGGCTAGTAACTGTGGCAGGCAGCCACGTGCACCGCCTGGCACATGGGTGCCTGCTCCAGCCCAAGAGGCAGGCTGTGCTCCTCGGTGCACGCAGCCAGGCCAGTTCAAGCACATCTGGAGCCGGTTTAGCTGGGGCCTCCCTCCAATGCACCACTCAGCACTGCCAGTGTATTCTTTCACACAAAACGCTATAAAAAGGGGAGAAGGAATTAGGACAAAAATGGGAGTGAGAGAGGATTAAGAAAACGGGAGTGCAAGGCTCTTTTCCACTGAAAGCCACCCTGTCACACCAGGCTTCATAGCCTGCCTGAACAAGACCCAGCATCAGGGAGCCCCTAACGGGGCCTCCGGAACCAGTTTGACCAGTTCCAGTTACTCCTGTCTCTCAATGCAGTTGGACATCTCAGCGAGCATTACACACCTGTAGCTGCTGCTAGGCATCTGCTGTCTCCACCTGGTGAGGGTAAGCGGCAAGGCTGTTCTTGATAAAAGGTGGTTCACATAAGATCTGTACACCTACCAATCATAATCATGCAATCCCAAGTAAAGTCTTCCAAAAAAGTCTTTCTCAAGACAGAGTCACCATGTTGCAACGGGAAGATTTTATGAGCTGGTTGCAAAAATTCATTTGTACTTTTTGGGTGAGAGGTGAATTTTGAAACTGAATTTTTATAAAGCTCGAAAGCTCTATCAACACTTCTGCATCAAGTTCAGGGCTTCCTCGAGAAATCCAGTAACTTCAAATATTCCATCTATGTCAAGGCATTCGCCCACGAACTAATACACCAGGCACAAGCTGTTACACCCCTAACGTGACCTGCTTTTCTTTTGTGGCCACTTACAACTCCAGTGACAGCAGAATATACGTGCAAATCGGTTATGCATTAAGTAAACGTCACTATCATCTGTCACGTGTTTGTTCACTTATCTGTTCCCCAAGGAGAGGAGTGTTTGTTTTGAGATTTTACATGCCTCTAAACATTTATTCCAGTAATGTCAAGGTCAGAGAAAGGTGTTCTTCACTTGCAGTAGGAGCTGGTGCAATTTGAGATAAGGTCCCAGAGGAAAGGAAGCCTACTTCACAGACACAGCTTGGCCATTGAAAACAAATGCATTCTGCACAGACATACATCACCCTCTATCTGGAGGGCTACTTCATGCTAAAAGAACATCCCTGTCAACCCTCATGCTATAACCCAGTCCTTCATATAGTCTGAAATGATCCGTCATATCAATTCCTGCTTTCCTTGGCATGGTAGCATTAGAGGCAAACTCTGTATCTCATTTCTGTTCAAAACAAGTCCACAAGTACTAGAGTCATAGCTTCTTCAGTAATATTTTAATCAAAATTATTAGTATTCTCTTACTTTCTGCTGAGCAAAAGAGGAAATTTAGCTTGTTTGGTGTTTTCATTTTGTTTGGGTTTTTTTAATTAAGCTACAAATTCACTGAAGGAAATTAATATTTCCCAGGATACAAAGGAATACAAAAGACCACATGTGTTTACTCTTACTGTTCTCCATACTTCTTTCCTTTACTGCATTCTTAGTCACCCATTACTGCTTTTTCACCTGCTGCAAGCTATAACCAGGAGGGTAACAAATACATGCCAACACATGCTTTTAAGTGTGCTATTCTTTCCTGCTTCAAGGTTTTAGAAGTAACTTTGATGCACATGCCTCCAAAATGCACCAAGAAACCCAAAATAACTGTCTTCTTAACAGGAAAAAAAACACTGAAAATGATCTTCAGCTTAGACACTTTTCATTTAGCTATGTTTAAATATCACAGAATTAACACTGCATATAGACAACAAAAGGGTCACACACTCATCAGCAATTAAGAAAATAATCATCTAGCAATGCAAAAAATGCAAATGTATGAAAAAGGATTGTGTTCAAACAATGCAAGGATTATGAGGAAAGAAACTTCTATGCCCACAGTGGCATCTTGTGCAGTGTGCAATCATTGCATATACTAGAAAGATATTTTATCTCCTATATAATGAAGAAGGAGGATTAGCTGGAGTCCCTGTTCATTGCTGAATAAAACTATTTTCACTATTTTTTTAATCAATGCAAACTTGTGTTTAGGAAGACAGGATAGTGTATGACAAATTCCCTCTCCTTGCCGTTGAGCTCCTTACTATACCAGTTCAGGTGGAGAGACTTCCCCTGTTTAAAATGTCTTTTCTGTCCATTTGCCTTCTGAGGATAATCAGAGTGTTTAAGCATGGTGCATATCCCCACTCCTGAGGACAGGGAGGGGCTGACGAAAGCCAATGGAGCTAACATTATTTAATGGATTTGTAAGTAGAATTCCCTGGACTCACTGCTACTCATTATATATTTTAATACTTCAAAGATGGAAAAGCACAAAGCTGAGAATGGACATGGAGTACACCTGGTCTTATCACTGAAATCATTGTGTGTCAATTACCGTGTCCATACTAATGAAGTTAGTCAGACGTGCTCTTCTACCTGCAGCTGGAGGGCACTGATTGCTGGTGTAGCTCTCTTGGATAACTCTTTGTGGGATGAAATGTGTGGGAAGCCCTGGTTTCAATACAGTAGTGAGGACTATGGAAGTCATTACAATCAACTAGCAGAGAGGTCATTTTAATTTACGGCAAAATCTAAGAGTAAGTCTGATGCATTTATATGCTCACAGGGAGGCTTTCTCTCTGCCCAATTGGCTGCAGCATGCTTTGTTTCTTAGCAGCATGTTCAGGAAGAATCAAAGAGTGGGAGAGTGAGCTGAAGGACACCCAGGCAATGGTCAGTGGAAGTGGAATGTAAATATGGAAGGCAAACAATGCCACCACTGACAGCCATGTATCAGACCCATGAACAGCTATCAGCCCTCAGAATAAGCACTGCCTGTGGTAGTCAGTGCACAGTCAAACCACATTTTACCAACTGAAAGAGGAAGAAAGGAGAATTTTACTCACTTTCTAATTCTTCATCCTGTTTCCTCAGATAGGCAGGGGTTACAAGAGAAAGGGATCATTTTAAGATAGTCTTTGACCCACAATATAGATTAATTGCCCTGTTAGTTACAGTTGCAACTGGGTTCTGCTGTACACTGTGCGAGGTAGAGCTGACTAAAACGTGTGCCTTCAGTCATTTGTTGACTAACCCAGTCTTTGTGGCCAACTAATGCACGTTCCACTGTGAATGCTTTTGATAATGCTGCTATAAAGGCTTGTGAATGTCAGTGTAGGAGGGCAAAATATTTTGAGCTGCTCAGCTTCACTTTATAAATATTTTTGGAAGCCACCAGTGTGAAATGCTCCATTCACATTCAGCACTGAAAAAAATAATGGCTTCTTCTAAAACAAAGACACATCTGTCAGTGCAGTAGAGTATATGAATTTACATAATCTGCAGCACAGAAAAAGTACTTTCTCAAACAAATTAAGTCAAAGCAGGCAGAGAAAGAACAGCATGAAGCTCTCTATGCAATGTCAACAATAATTAACAGAGTACTTTATAGTCTGCCAGTGCTTCCTGTGAATAAGGTACTCTCAGACATTTGGTATGAACAGGCTGCCCTCCTGTTTCTCTGCTGCAACCCAAAGCTGCAAGTCTTCGCTTTTACTGGCTAGCCTATCATTAACTTTTAAATGTTGTATGCCACCCAACATTTCCCCTTAGAAGGACAAAGGACAGAGGGCATGAAGCTTCTGTTGCAACTGCTGCAGGGATTCATGGTGTTTGCTTTGCCATGTCATATTGGGAAATTCAGGGAATTTGCTTCTTTCTCAGATGCATCAAAAGAAAATTAAAAACCAACCAAACAAACCCAAACACATTGCACCATGTACACAACTTGTTAATCCCTTTATTTCTCAGTTTCCCTGCTGATACTTTGGGAGAAGGCAGCTTTCTTATTTGCCTCACATATGCATAAAACATTTGGAAGTTTTTTCAACTCCTACTGATTCTCCAGGGACACAGACTGCAGACATTTTGAATCATGGAGTCTCTTCTCCTAGGCTGCCCGTGCACAAAATGCAGAACTGATGTGAGCTTGCTTTTGTGCACAGAATAGTATTGTATTGCTCTCATACCTCTGATTTAATCACACTGCCTTTGCATGTACTTGCAGATTAAATTTCCAGAATTGCCGCAGAATGGAACACTCCTGACATCTTTCTCTCTTTACAAATGGTAAAACTGCAGCCTTGCCTAGGGCAGAGGATTTCAACAAGTTTTTTTCTTATACATTAATTCTGACTGATTTCTTCCACGTGTAAGAGTGCTCAGAAGGTTGTCAGGGAGACAGCTGTTGACACAGCTTTACCCTGATATTTGAAGGGCTTGGGCAGTTGAGTGCTTTTCACCAGATTGTGCTTTCGTGCAGATGCAAGCACACTGGCAGACTAGAGACTTGACTTTTTCATTTACTGGTCTGAGCTCACAAGCAAGCACTACCTACAAATTACAGCTGTAAGAGGAGGTAAGCATAGCTCAGCTAGTGTTATTTGAACTGTTTTGAGCAACAGAAAAAACCTGGTGACCAAAAGTCAAGTGCAGTCAGTGTGAGACCCAGGACTTATTTGGAAGGCTGGCCTGCACTGTGTACATTGTTGCTAGTAGCTCAGCTGGCTGTTTAAACTCATCCAGACCAATATAAAACACTGTAATAATGTTTCTCTGATGTCAGCATCCTTTGTAAAGTACAGCCCTGAGCCCAGAAATTCCCATCAGCCTGCAGTCTCTGTCATTGCCTCCAGCTCCTCTGTGGATCTCAGCGCCTTCTTCCTTTCCTTCCTGCAAGCTGTGACCAAAATTAAATGAAAAGCAGCCATCACGTTCCCTGAATTGGTGTAAAGGTTGAAAACAAGTATAATAAACTTTGCACTGACTGTGGCTAATTAGCACACAGGCAATCATTTATGATTAAGCCATATAAAGTGTTTGTTATTAGCACAAGAGCTGAACACTACAGTACGCAGCAAAGGTCCAGGGCACAGAGAAGTTAAGTGACTTGCTCAGTTTGATGCCGCAATTCAGTGACAGAGGTAGAAATAGGCCACTCAGTTTTCTCTCTCAAAACATGTCTAATCTCTAGATCATACTTTGATCTCCCTTTAGCAGCAGAAAATAAAACCCCTCTGTTCACAGTATAAGTCTTTACAGAAATTACTTTCAAGTTACAGACTCACCATTATCACATCACTGCAAGATCAAACAAAGAGAAGGGCAGTAGGAGAGGAAAAGAAGGGTTACTTTGTGTCATTTACTTCTACAGTCTGCTCAACAAAGCCAAAGAGGAAAAACAATTTTTTTTCAGACAGATGTCTTTTACAGCACATCAAACACTTCTCATGGGCGTGTGTCAGAGACATTTTACTACAAAGGCTTTGTCCTTTGCATTCACAGCAGCCCGGATGTTTATCAGGATTTTCCATTCCCTAAATTCAAGATCACATTGGGGTCTGTGTTAAGATGGCAGCAGAAGTACATCAACAGAGTCCAAAGTACAAAACTCTTAGTAAAATGAAAGCACTAACACAACTTGTTCCTTTGTTCCTGTGCTAGGGCTGTGGTGGGGGAGTTCCTGTCATCTCTAAAGGAATGTCTGGAGAAGGAAACAGCGTATTTTCAGTGCACTGGCTTGGAGAAAGTCAGTATGAGGGAAAAACTGTCTTTCCTAATGGATTTACTTCTAGTCAATGTAAACTTAGTAAATTTAAAAATTCAGTAAATTAATCTAAATCTAGGAAACTAAAAAAATTCTAGTAAATAGTCCTCCATGCAAAGCATGTGGCCTCAATACCAAGAAGACAACATCCCATGATTTAATACATAACATCTCATGCATATATTTTGCTCTCAGTGTGCCTGCAGCAATCCTCTGATTTGTTTACTCATAAGGGCAGTTTGTAATTTTTCAAGTTATCTAGTACAACAAAGAGCATTACACACAGAGAGAAACTAAATTTAACATTGCTACATACTCTTCCTCTCTTAGGCCAAGACTCAACAGTGTAGTGCATTTCTTCTCTCCTCACCCCATGCTCTGATGTACATAATCTCAGTCTACAAATTATTACAGGATCCTTTGAAAAACTTGTATCCTTCCTTGGTGAAGTGTTCTTTTTTCTAGGAACAAGCCAAGTCCCTGAGTATGGCTCTAAGGCAGTACTCCAAGCCTCCCTGCCAGCAGAATGGCACAGTAGAGGATGGGGCATGCTCAGCAAGCTGACCTGCTCCACTCCCTGGGAATGGTCATGCTTGAAGGTTTTTGACTCATCAAGAAACATCAGCAACAGTAGAAGCACCTGTCCCCAAACCCAATACTTCACTCTTTTCACTAAGGATGACACTGAGCTCCCACAAGGTTTTCTGTTCCCTGGCACCACCATAGACTTAAATGCTTCAGTTGAGAGGAAATTTCATTGTAAGCCAGAAGGACAGCATGCTCCAACACTTATTGCAGAAAAAGAGGATAGGCAGAAATAGCAGAGATGTCTGAGGTCCCTTCATTTGCTTCTGTTTGGAATATAAAAAACCTCACAATTCTCTTGTAGGTTGAAGTAACTGTTTTCCTGTTTTAGTGATCCTAATTTCTCAAGAAGGTAAGCCATCAGGTAATCCTGTACTTTACTGTCTGCCTATCACCACTGCTACTGTGTAGTCTATCACAGCATTTGTGCATTGCCCTTGCATTCACCAGCATGAACAGATCCATCCATCTGGCTCCAGCAAATGTGTATCCGCAGACAAGGGAACTCATGTCTATTACTGGTAGCAGTACCTCCTTCCCCAGTGACTCTGAACAGCCTCTCTCTCCAGGTTAAAACAAATGGCTTTGGTGTCTCTCAGAAATGTGAGTGAATGGATGTACCACCCCAAAACTCCCACCTCTCAGATCATATACTACTTATGTGAAAACAGTGGGTAAGCTTCTGGCAGCTCTTCCTGTTTAAAATGGGCTGGGGAAAAGCAGCATGTAATTTTCTGGCAGCAACACTGGAACAATAAAACTAATGAGTCCCCACAGCTATTCCCACCTGTTCTTAGACCAATATATATATATTGGATATATACCCACCCATGAGTCCATCCGTGATGTTAACCCAAACTATAAAAAACCCCCCAAAACAACCCAACCCAGACCCCAGACTTTCCTGCATAGGAAAAAAGATGTAAAAGAGCAGGTGGAAATTTCACCTGTTATAACATCTCACTTAAGCTGGGTCTAAACTTCTTCCATAGAAGGGAATAGAAGCAGGACAGACATGTCAGCAGCAGCACCAACACAAGGGTGATACTGACCAGAGATACTGTAATACATGAATATAGAGCAAGATGAGGGTGAGTTAGCAGAAGCTGTTTGTCTTCTATGCAGAGTCCTAAAACTTGGCTGTCTGTTACAGGAAATTACACTAATACTGATTCACAGTTCTGTACGCATCATCATCCTGTACAGATGTTTTCCATGGTGAGGAAGTTGTTGTTAGGTAAGTTTTAAAATTTTATGCAATAATTTCATTTAAAAATGTGTCCTAGAGCATCCAGTTTTCCTTGTGAATGAAGGTATCTGCAGTATTTATGATTTCTATTCTCTCCAGTAAAAACTCTGACCAAGACACTCCAAGGATAGGTGCAACAACCCTTCCATATTCTACTTGGAAAAGACAATTAGTTTGCAACCATTCTCTAGCAAAACACACAGAAGAAAAGATGAAAGAACTGAAAAGGATCAGTGGGATGTTCATAAAAGGGAGATTTATCTCATGACAAATGCACTAGGATGGCTTGGGATTTTTCTGAGGTATTTTAAATTTTTTTCCATATAATTTATTTGTTAGTGGACATACCTTCAGAAGGCCTATATTAATTTGAAAATGCTTCCATTATGACTACAATAGGCAAGTTTTCTGTGCTCCAGAAACTTTTTAAAAGGTCTTGGGAAATAACTCTTTGAAAAGTCACAAAGATTCTAGAGGTTGACAGGGAGTTAATTCAACTTATCTGTAGCAAAACATGTTTAAAATTTATTTCTTTTAATAGCTACTAAATGTTGACAGTGCAGTAAAGAGATATGCTGATAATAGAAAAATCATCCCTTTTGCAAATAATAACAGTAATGAGGCATTATTGCACAAGAGGAAAAGAAGAAAAACATTTCATCCTGGATAGTCTTTCCTCTCAGACAATACGGCCTTTGGCAACACCATGATGTTATCCAGGTCTTTAAATAGTGAAGTTTCCAAACAAAAGATTGTGTAAAAAAAGATTTGAAGAAGATATATTTATAATTAATGATGGAGCTTGGAAGAAGTCCAACAATTAAAGCAATTCTTGTTTTCTAACCTGGAGAACAAGCTTTCTATAAACAGACAGAGTGGAGATTATCCCAGTAAAGAAGCAAAGTGATGAAGTAAAACAGGGTACACATACAACACTTGAAAATGTTTCAGACTTTCAGATATTCTCAACCAAGATGCAAGCCATCTATCACAGACAGATTTGGGATATAATATCAGTGAAAGTCTGTGGAGACAACTTTGCTCTACATCAATACAGGTCCAAATGATCCTGCTTCCTTTCATAGCTACTTCTGGGTAGAGACATTTCTACTATCTTTTCAGTAGCCTGTTAGTCAGCATTGCATAGAGTGAGGCAGCTGAACTGCAGTTGTTCTTTTAGTGTTTAGTGTTTTGTTCTCCTGGTGTGTGCTGTTTTTATAACTGCTAGTTCTCTGATTGAGGCTTTAGCCTAAATACAGCAGAGAAGGGGAAGGGGTGGTTTGGTCTTTACAAAAGCCAACCAAAGCTGTTTCAGTTCCAGGTCCCATTTTTTCTGAACCCTCAAAAGTAAAGCCAGGATGGCTTGGATAAGTGCTTCTAATTCTAGCATACCCCTATTTAAAACAAGAGAGAGGATGTGTTTTTAAAAAGCTAAAACTACTATGGCCTAGAATGAAGTCTCTGAAGACATTTAGGGAGGATTCAGAATTCCATTCCTCTCCCCACCCTTATATCTCTTATTAATTCTTATCCTATCCCTTCCTTGCTTTCTATCTCTCAGATATTGTTTGTTTCCCCTCAATTTCCAATGGAGCTTGAAATTAGATTTCCTTTACCTCCTTCCTAGGGAGGGAACAAGGCTGTGAACCGCACATCCTGGTGAAAGTTAACTCCCAGACTGAGTCACTGAGTTATCTTCCACCTGTGTACCTGAACTGGCTGAAACCACACAAAAGAAATTCCTGTGTAGTTCTGTGTCCATCTCATGTCATCATTATTTGATTGTTGGAAGGATAACTCTGAGTTTAGTTGGACAGAAATAGAACCACCCAATTGTAATGGTTTTAGTCTCCATTTATGACAGCAGAAATTGGGCCACACTGTTACTCAAGATAGAAACAGAAACATTGTCACAATTTATAATTTCATCAGGAGTTAACTTGGGAGCTGCAAGCTGGCAGCAATAATTCATACATTGCTGCAAAATGTATTTTCATAATTTCTGTTGATCCTGGCAAAGTGCTTGTTTTGGCTTTCTGCATGTTGCAGTCATTAGTATAATATAACATAGCCACTCAGCTATATTTAGGGGAAGGTCATTTTTACACAAATTATTATGTACTGGGAAGTTAAATAAACAACCAAGTTAAAGATATCAACAATCCCACTTCTTGATCCATGCCAAAGTGAATTTTAAACACTAGTTGGTTCAGCTGGAGGAAAAGTGAAGCAGTGATTATGTCAGCTGGAAGAGAGAGGACATGCACTCCCTTTTATTTGAGGACTCACCTGGAATGCTACTCCTTGAAAATGGCTAAATATATCCGTAAAGCTAGAGGTGTTCAAAGATAAGCTAAACACATGTGGTTGCTATACCATTAGCAAGATTACTCATCCTGTTCATAATAAGGAAAATTCCTATTGAGACTTCACTGAGTAGAACGTACAGTATCCTGATTATTTATTAACAGCTCTCTGGAATGCATTTCCAAGACACAAAAGGACACTGACCTTGGAGATAGTATTTGGGTGGAAGTAAAGGACCACGGTTTTCATTTTGCAAGTTTGTAACCATAAAAGTTACAAAACAAGTCACTTTTGAGAAGTACTCATCTTTTACGCTCATTAGATTGCAATCCAGAGATGACTGAACATGGTATTTAAACAGTAGTGTTTTTGCCAATGAGTTGCATGATCAACACGAACTGCTAATGTTTTCTATTCTAAACCTTCTCAAAATGTCAAGTGTTCTTGTCAGCTGAGTTTAAGTGGCATAAAAGTAACTTTTGAAGTTGTTGTTGATGAGATATCCTTGGGAAACTCAGTATATATACTAAAATGATATTCGCAATATTCTCTAATCTCCCCTGCTGCAAAAGAATTAGGCTCCCAACTAACATTTCCATTGCTCATAATGTAGCACAGTCTAGATCTTCCTTGCAAAAAAGACACTGAGCATTCTTAAATAGTCCAGGTCTTACATCCTGAATTTTCTCAAGCGGAAAGAAAATAAAAACCTAAATTAAGGAGATTCCTTTTGAAAACCTGCACCTGATAAATAACTCCATTACAACCCTTGTAATTACAGCACTGTTAATTTTTATATAGTTTTTTTTTTTTTACACAGCAATTCACCAGCACAGCAGAAAAAATCAGTTTTCTAAGTCACATTGGCTGTAGCAGATTCACAGATTTCTTCAGTCCCAGTTTCTTCCGTGCCTTGAAACATCAGAGAAAGGTAAGGAAACTGGTGCATCCTTGCCAAGGATGTGGAAAACCTGGGCTCACTCCCTGCTACTCATGGTTCTTGTATGGAAACCTGTACAAGCCATACAGAACTATTTCCAATAACAAAGTGAGGCCAAGTTTTGATGTGTCTGTCCAGAGGTCTCGCAGCCTCAGTCAGGTGCCTCTGCAGCTCTTCTGGCTCTTGCAGGGCCTCCTTGGTTTCACCCTATTGCAGCAGGAAGGACGAGGTTTTCGGCCCAAACCAGTGCTGATGATGTTTGTTACCAGTTACAGCAAAAGCCATGAATTAATTTGCTTCTAAAGTTCCAATTACGTCAAGATCATCACCGACACTGTATTTCCAGTGCCATGGGTTTCATGTGTTGCAGATCAGGTGCTTCTTGGAGTCTCCTTTTTGACTACCAAACAAAATTTTTTTACTCAAGGTATTTCCCAAAAGCTTAGTTAGACAGCTGGAACTTTATGGACTACTAGCACAGGGACTGCACACTTGTGATCAGTGTTTGGTACTTTATTCACACATCAGAGTCAGAGAATGGGTCAGGTTGGAAGAGATCACAGTGGGTCATCTAGTCCAACTTCCCTGCTCGAGAAGGGCCATCCTAGAACATGTGGCACAGGACTGTGTCCAGAAGGTTCTTGAATATACAAGACCTTTTCCTCAGAAGGTGCTGAAATGCCCTAAAGTCTCTATTCACTTGTTGAAAGGCAGATTGGTATTTTACGTTGTCGTTCCATGCACAAGTGTCTGATTGCAGTAAAAAGTAATATTTTGGACAGGGAAACTCAGTTTTCAGTTTTAGCACACCACCACAACTACAGTGGTGCAAAGCAGAAGCATTTATAAAGATGAGCTTTTGTAAATGGCACTTCATGGGTAAAGTGAAAATAAGCATAAAAATCTAAAAGCAGGGTATAATTTTTTAATGTATATTTATTATGTGATTTTGTATCTGCATTTTTCACTTGACCTGTAGCAAGCATTAGTTAGGATATCAGTTCCATTAAATAAACATTTCAGAATTTGAGTGCTTTCAAATTGCTAACTGCTCATTTGTGATCATTTAGTAACACTCGGTGATGATGTCTCTGTAACAAGTAATTCATGTCTAAACTGGCTTTCGCACTGCTGAAATGTAAAAGTTCAAGCATGCTGGTAGAACAAGTTGGCCTCCTAAGAACATTTCAGGGTCATTTCACATGTTTGATTGCATCTGGTCTTTTAACTATGTTATGACACTCCTGGATCTAAAAGCCTGTTTTCACCCAGGTAATATACAGTACTGCAGCCTCATTTGCATTGTATTCACAAACGTAGCAAGTGGGTTGAAAAATGCATAGGGATATTCAGCAGATAACTGCAGGTTCAGCAGGTTAACCCACATCCAGAGATATCCAGAATGTGGGTTATGTACAGGTAGAAGAAGAGTACAGCTGCCACATCCAGGTCAATGAGATGCATTTGGGTTCTCAGCCCACCCTTGCCTCAGCTGGCTTCCTCTGTAAACCAGGCAACTGGGCCAGTTGGCGATGCTGCTTAGCAGCTCACCCTGCAAAGAGGGCACTTTCACTATTAGCCCCAACTGCTCACACAGCTCTGACAGTCGTAAAGCCCAGTATTTTGCAGTATCAACTCACTGCCATAAAGTAGGAAGTTAATCTTTAGAACATCACATAAGGTAGGAGCTTTCTTAATTACTAACAAGGATCACAAACTCCTCAGCGAAGTACAGAGCCATAAATGCAGCAAAAAATGGCCTACCAGTATGAATTTTTAACCAAAATATCAGAAGCCAGGGGACTGATTAGAAGCAAGATGATACTGGTTTTTGGATAAAGAAAATAGTAAATCTAATACTTATAATTTTCAGGTGATTTATTTAATCCTCACACATATCCACAATGAAGGACGATAAAACAATTCTGTCTGTGCTACATGAGGATGACAAAGCAGCAAGAATACAGACTCTGCCCAAGACCAGCATGAAGAGTCTGGAATGCCTGGCTGCCAGCCCCATTCTCAAAATACATTGTTCCTTTCTAGAGACAGCAGCTGTTTGTTCTCTGACACTTACAGAGCATCTAAGATTATTTCCATTAAAGTTAATAATCTGTGCAGTCCAGTGAGAATGAAATTGGGTCACAGATATTTAAACTGGCCCAGTTTCACTGAAGACTTCTGGTAAACTCACGGTTACATACAACTCTGTAATTATCATGTTCATTTTGGGAAGCTGCATGGCACATGCAGAATACTGGGGCAATAACACAAAAGCTGTGCACTCAGCTTTGTTCTGCCGCAAGCATGGCCAGTCTTTTGGCCAGGGCAATTCCTATAGCCTGAAATGTACCTGAGGGTTGCATGCACTCTGTGTATCCTCTTATGCCATCGCTAGAGGTGTGTACCTTCTGCAAGGAAAATCAAAGCCTTTCCCCAGCCCGTCACTGATGCAGGCACCAGAGATGTGAACACACAATACCTTGAGCAAAAAGGCTTCCTCTAGGATATATGAGCATCCATCTGCATTTCAGTTGTGTGATGGGCTTGTCCATCCCATGACAAAGAGGGCTTCTAGGGAAAGTGGCTAGTAAGGGTGTATAGACAGGAGAATTGTCCTGGCAAAGCAGGATCCAGATTTGAAGCCCCAAAGCCCCAGGTAGAATGTCCTTGTTATACTGTAGTCTCCTTGTGCAACCTCGGGCAAAACATAAGCATTTAATTTTTTTTCCACAACAAAGCTCAGTTTTTTGTTTTTTTTTTTTTTTTTTTTTTTTTTTTTTTTTTTTTTTTTTTTTTTTTTTTTTTTTGTTTTTTTTTTTTAATGCTATGTTCACCAAAATTTGATTATTTTAAAGCAGCAGAATTGCATTGAAGCTGGTGGACAACACCTTGTGATTGCAAGGAAGACCTCAATGCTTCTGATTTTCATTGAGTTCCTGCACAAGCAGGACACAGAAGCCAGAAGCCATGAGCCACTGACATTTGTGTATCAGTAGCATTTAAGTAGGTGTCAATCTGACCGCTCATTACAAACTTTCTCCTGCTTTTTGTACCAGATTTGGCCCTTACTATATGTCTGGAGGGCATACTGAAACACTATATGCATTTTATTGGGGTAATCCTGAGTTGCTGCATAGTACTTTGGATATCCTTACTGTCAGGTAAGAAATGCAGGTACCATGAAAGGATAATTAAGCCGACACCTAAGAATCCCAAAGTGTGTCAAACAGCTAACATGGAGTCTTGTGTAATAACCTACAATTAGCATGCAATGCCCAAGGCATTTGCACATTGACAACATGGTTTAATCCAGTAATAAAGTAGGCTAAAATGATTATTATAGCTAATAGTATTTTTAACAGAAGTGAAACTACAGAAAAGAAGCTACAGAAACACATTGATTTCAGCTGTGCCTCCCTGACAAGTCTGTATAGATTTTGTTATTTATGGTCTATTTTTTCAAAAAGGACCCATGGCAAATGTAGAAATCCCTGGTTGTATGAAATGGATGGTTGCACATCAAAATGAGGGATTTGCATGTTTAACTGCCCATATTTGTATCCTTCTATCCAGTTTGCATATGCAAAGGCAAAGATTGTTATATTTATCAGTGCATAAATGAAAGGAGAAAAGATAAATGACCTGGTTTGCAGAGGTGCTGAGCACATGCAGTTTCCATTTATTTCAACTGGAGTGTGAAAAACAGGCCCTAAGTGACTGGCTCAAGCTCACACAATACATGATTGTCAGTGCCAGGAAGAAAACCCAGAAATCCTTCCAGTCTAATCCTCCCAGTCTAAATCCTCCCCAGTCTAAACCCTAGACGGAGTCTCTCCAAGAAATAAATAATAAAAATAATAATAAAAAAAAAACCCTGTGCAATAGCCTGACCACACTCTTACTCCTATCTTAATTTGCTAAGAGAAAAAAAAAATGGGTCGTGAAAAACTCCTGCATAATCTTTAATGACTAGCAAATAATGCCAAGTAGGGCAAGTAAATATGTGTGAAGCATTGCTCACACACCCATCAACTTGCATGTGTGTCACAGATGGTTTTAGTGAAGAGCCAAAAAGAGAAGGAGAGAAAGGAAAAGGAAAAGAAGTCCAGATAAAGAGAAAGCTAGAAAGAGAGACAAAGACATTCTCTGTTATTAAAAAAAAAAAATCCCAAAATTTAAAAAAAACCCCAAACTTAGAAATGCTACAAAAACTAATGATAAAAAAAGCACCATTCCCTTTCCTTGATAACATGTAGGCTAATCTCTACATAAATAGAAATAACAGCCCTTTGAAATGGCAATGATTTGCTTGGAAAACATTCATTAAAAACGTCCTGCAATTATTGACTCTATCATTATTTCTTGGCAGCAGCTGAGTCTCACTACATCTTGTGTTGTTTTTCCAATGAAAAGCAAAGCATTGTTTGGGAAAAAAAAAAAAAATAACAACTACGAAACCAGAAAAAAACCCCAAAAAAACCCAAACCAAACCAAAACAAACAAAAACCCCCGAAAAACCAAAAACCAAAACCAAAACCAAAACAACAACAACAAAAAAACAACCAACCAACCAACCAAAAAAAAAAAAAAAAAAAAACCCACCAAAAAAACAGACCAAAAAAAACCCCACAAGGACATTGTATTTGAAATATGTGCTTGGTGACATAGAGCTGATTGCCCAAAGGAATCAGGATACAGATATTTGTATTACTGTACACGTGAGTAGCTTGAATCATGTACTGCTCGCTCTCTTTGTTTGGATTATGCAGCTTGGCTGGGCAGCCATCCAAAAGATTCACATTAAATTCTAGCTATATTCAGCACAAAAGTCATCTAGCATCAGAGAATCAAAGTTACATCAACCAACAAGCACTAAGGAATTGATAAGCCACTAAAATTAGGTCATCTCCTAGCAGCTGCTTTTGATGGATGAAGTAGAATTTAGCCTCAGGTTTTCTATTTAAAGATCTGTTACAGCATCTTTTCCTGCAGCTACAATGAGAACAAAACAAAATATAATGCTTCTGATTAAATGTTTAATCATTACTCTTTACTCTTCTGATTGTTTCTGCCATGGCACAGATTTACAGCACATACTATTTGCAGCTTTCCTAGCCCTTTTAAAACTGACATTAAAACAGTCAGGATTTTTAATTCCTTACTTGAAAAACCCAATAAATTATTTTTAAAACATGTGGATAAAAATCTTTCAAAGCTTTTTACTTGCCACATTTAAAGAGACAAACTGTCATTTGCTGGAACTCAAAATTAGTATCTAAGCAATTATCCCACCACTGTGCCCTCTGGAAGAATCACCAAATCACTAGGAACTGTATGAATATAAAAGTACATATCTGTGCATAAGTACATGGCAGGGGGGAGGGGGCTGAGGAAATTCTTTTATGATTTTATTTGTGGCTACTTTTTGGGAAATGATCTCATTAATCTAATTAACACATACTTTTAAAAGTACTAGCTAGTGCACTAGCTAGTGACTATCTTTGGTCATCAGTGACCATCATAATAATTGCTAGAGTACAACATATGCCCTACCAAGACATGCTTGTGGTATCAGGGTAATACAAATAGTGCCATCATCACCATCATTAGCATCAAAACCATGACACAGCTTTAGAAAAGAGTTCAAAAGGAAAAAAAAATACAAACCCTGAATTACTTTCAAATGCACAGAACCTGCCCTTGACCTGCTCAGAAGGTTGGCTTGCTGCAGCCTGTGTAAAACACCGTTGTGTCATCATTTCATAAATAAAGCTAATTCAGGACTTCATTGTCAGGGTTTTCAATATGACATCTCTCATGCCTGTTACAATCTTATTTAAATAACCTTGAGAAATAGGGAGGGAAATGAAACTATATCCATCCAATGGAAAAAAATGAAGTAAATAGTTGTCTGCCTTTTCAAGTAAAAAAATGATAGGGGAGGAAGACTGAAAAATATAGCACATGACAATGCCACATAAGACACATAACTTTCTACAAATGACAGACACATGCATGCTGCTCTATAGCAGTCATCCTCTGTGTTCCCTTCTGCCAGCCTTGTAAGTGGGCTGTTGCTGGGTAAGAGTCGTAAGAGGTTGAAACTTGCTGTCATTTCCATTCCAAATTTGGTGTGCCCAGTCTTTATTACTTGCGAAAGCAACATTATGTACTGTAATTCAAAGTCTAAATCTAGCTTTTTTCAGCTACATACCTTTTCTTAAACAGAAAGACTAAACTGGGTTGGGGGGGGGGAGGGAGGGGGGGAATGTGTAATAATATGTCAGGAGTAGACAACACATCTGAAACTTTTTCTTTTCAAGGAAGAATCTTTACAGGAACAATGTAAATGAGTTTAATTTATCAGTTCTGCTTAGTACGTATTCTGCTTGGATCTCAAGCTAATCAGCTTTGTCTTTCGCTTGGGGCCTCAGAGAAAAAGCCAGCCAGGAAGCCAGCTTGTAGGTGCCTATCTGGCTCATGGAATAGGACATCTGGTGAGATGGGGATGCTTTGATGCCACATAAATTTCTGACAACCTCAGCTGAAGGATGTCTGTCATAACATCTGCTGTCTTACTGTGCTATGACCATGCTATGCATTGAGCATATCTGATATTACACTACGTAAATCTTCGGATTTCAGTTTTGACTGGCCTAGGTGGAGGTAAGACAAAAATGCCTCTTCTACGTTCTAGCTGGCCTCCTTGACATATCTTAGCATTAGCATCTTTTCTGTTAATTTGTTTACTAACAGTTACCTCATCACCTCCCAATAACTGTGTGCTTAAGGCAAAACTGGCCAAAGATGCCAGAATGCAAGAAGAGTTTGCTTATTTTGCAAGATATTGCATCTCTGCATCAATCTAAGGAAATAAACACAAGCTCCTCTATTGTTAAACAAAATACCCAAACATTTTTCCTGAATAAAACCATGTATTTTCACTAGGTCCACAAACTTTGTTTAACTGAGGACAGAAAGGAAGAATAACATCTTCAGGAGAAACTTTATTATCCTGGTAACTTTTTCTGGCAGTGGATCTCATTTAAAGTTAAACCAATTAATGAATATTTCCTTCTTTCAAATTATTCTTATTCTTGACAGTGACAAATGTGTATAAATAACAGTGGGAGTTTAGTTTACATACTATACTGAGTCTGATCCTTATCTCAAGGCAATGTAACATTACTTAACCCAAGACCATATACTAAAACTTGATGGTTCCAAAATGGACCTGAGGCACTTTTGAAAAATCCAATGGGCCAATTCATCATTTGACAGTTTGAAAAATCAGTGGGTTTATTATTGCTTTAAAAAAATCTTTTTTTTACCCGTTTCTTTTCCTAGGATCACTTGTTTCAACAAATCATGTGACGGTCAGAATTTGGGGATAATCTAAGAAGGAAGAACAGCTGCCCTTCTCTTTTCTGCCATTATCAGCTTTATCAACTGTCAAAATCCTTGAAAAGATAATTGGAGATAGAAATAAAACACACAAAAAAAAGTTAGTGCAGTAGTTTCTCATATTTAGGGCATTTGTTTGGTACACTACAGTTCCTCGTTTTGATAAAATGCTCTGTTTTTAAATATCAGATTTGTCATTGTGAGTGTGAGAAACTGTACTTTGTTAAAAATAATGTGAATTGAAAACAGATCAAATCATATTAATATGAGCTGTAGTTCTATTCACCAGGTAGGAAGCTCTGATAGTTGTAGCTCTTCTTGCTTGCCCACACATGGTTGCTATGCATTATGTTCCAAAACACAAATGCACAAAGTTGCTGGCAAGAGTCAGTAAGAAGAGGAAAATTGTAGTTACACATCTTCTTAGATGACACTACCTCCTTCTTTTAGGTCTCTTTGCCTCTGATTATGTCAGGAAGAGTTGTGCCATCCTATCTGTATTCTTGGAAGGGCAATATGTCCTATTTCCACTTAAAGGTTGAGGGTTTGGCAAGGAACGTTCTGATCTTCTAAGAGTGAACAAACATTGTGCAAGATTTCATTACAGAGATCCCAAGCTGACAGCCTAAAATGCTTTACCAGGCAATCATTATTTCCTGGGTATGCTTATGAACCACAAGGAGTTTGATATTTATGCAGCTTGCAGTATGCTGCACATATAAAAATCAGCTACAAGAGGGAAAAAGTGTTTATGGAAGAAAAGGTTGGTATACACTGACACATTTTGATGGGTCACTAATCTAAACAATACAAAGAAAAGATTAAGCTGATCGTATGAGGTTTGGTTTGTGGTCATGTGTGCTGAGGAACCAGCTGTACCAGCTGTCTTTCAGAAAGTGTTCATGTTGTTTTCCATACCCATGAACTGCACTGGAGAAGAAAACTGTGAAAAGAATAATCAGACTCACAAAATCAAGCCCTTCAACCTGGGTAAATTAAGCAATAGAATTAAGGTTCTTCTCTGCCTCTTAATTGAGCCCCCCACCAACATGCTCCTCCCCAAGCACAGTTCCCATGGCCAAGTTCAGTTACACATTTCATACCTATGGACAAGTAATAATATAAAACATGATCAGATATTCTGCTGGAACCTTTCCTTCTTTCAGTTACTCAATACTTATGTTGATCCTACTCATTGAGCATGAGATCTCAGGTGTCATTTGCTGCATGCTTTTCAAACCCTTCAAGCAAAAGAGAAATTTTCTTTTTCTCAAGCTTTTATCTGGCTTCTACATCATAAAATGTTCACATTGCTTCCTATTTTGGTTTTTTTTTCCCCTTGAAATAAACTTGAATACATTTACTAAAAGTGTGGTGTCATTACTACCATTTTTAGATGCGAAAAAAAGATGAGTTTCACTGAGCAAAAAGTTAAATTTGTCTATACTGTAAGCTAATTTTTGTGGCCAGTTTGTGTTGCCAGATCCAATTCTCAGTACACGAGAGCACTCTATATTTGCCGAATACGATTATCACTGTCATCAGTTTCTGCTGTGAGGGTTTAGTATTTCTGCATATCAGACCAACACCTCTAAACATGGATATCACTAAATCTAGAACCTACTGTTTTCTCCCCAGCCATCTAGGTCCTTCTCTTCACCTGCTATTTCTCACCTTTTCCCAACTGCATCACACCAAAGCTCCCATCTTCCCCTCCTACCAGGTCAGTAAGATCTGGATTGCAGCAATGGTAGCATCTTTACTCCTGTGTCTAGTATTTAGCTCCAGATAACTGCTGGAAGCAGCAATTTCAAGGGAAATTTGCAATGAAAAGTCTCCTCCCATTTGTGTATGTACATGCATGTGTAGCAGAGGTGACTGAAGTAGAAAATTATCATTTGCCCTTGTCTTTATCTAGTATCTTGTTTAAAAGCCTTTGATCACATCTCTTTTTCTATCCTGCAGCTTGTTGCTGAAGGTACAGAACACAGTTTGGGGTGCTCTACCCCTTTAACCTTTCCCCCACTGCTTCCACAAAGGTTTGGGCTGGCGTTGCTTATCTAGGGCCAAGACCCAAAACTATGAGTGATTTAAAAGGTATAGTGAGAATAACATGAACAAAAACAAGAAAAAAGATGAATTCTCTCTAAATAAAAAGGAAAAAAAATCACACTCAGGAATTTATTTAAATCCAGATTAGGCTTCAAAGTGCAATGGTGGACGACCCACATCTCAGAGCTGTGAAATCAAGTGGACAAAACCCATTTTATGTGTGTTTGTAGGGGATAATTAGAACACATTGAACTAGACCTTCTCCAGTTAAGACTCCTAGAATTAAAGCTTACTCTCATGATGCTGCCAGCCGCCCATGTAAGCTTTGCCTAGCTGAAGTGGTCAAGAAACGTACATTCACAGCTACATCAAGGCCTTTCCAGCTTACTTGCAATAGCAGTAATGAATATACAAAATAGTTTACTTCCATTTTCCTTGCCATATATAGCAATTATTCTGTCAAATAATACATTCATCAAATGTACACAAATTTCTTTTCATATGTAAATAGACCATTTGCTTCACAGCTCTAGCCAAACAGTTGTGCAGTTCTTTGTTAAGAAGATAATATATTTAATGACGGAGTGCCTTGTTTCCATTGTATAGAACAGGTGTTGTTTAATGGCACAGGCATTGTAACATTATATTCATTTATTAATGTGAGTGTAAAGAATATATTGTAGAGACATGAATGTACTGGTCTCATGGTTAGGGTTAGTGGTTTCTTATAATGTGGTAAGTGTAGGAGAGCAGCTTAGATTCAGACTGTAGAGAAGCAGGAGTTCATTATAGCAAATCCAAGTGATGTGGCTGGGTTTGGCTCTTGTTCACTTTTGAAAAGCAGAGAATACATGAAAGACTTCATCAAAAATGTGCAAGTTATTTAGTGTGGTTAATTCTATGTTGGCTTCACTCCCACCTTCTTGCAAGACTGTGTATGTGAACATGCTTTCTGAAACAGTAAAACCAATCTGCAATGCATTTATGTTGCTTTTGGATATATGCACAATCCCTCGTATCCTATTTCATGAAGTAACCTGTCTTCAAATATGAGGGAAGAAGTCTGTAGGTGATCCACTAAAGCCATGAAACAATGCTTGCTTGGATAGTGCAGCTACAGCAAGTTGGTCCTCTGCTCTTTTTCACACATGGTGCCACACTTTAAGAGTTTCTCCGAGTGTTACTTACCTAGAATTGCTGTTTAGCCCAACTGGCAAGGTAGCTACAGCTGCACAGGCAAATCAGGTGAATGAGTAAAGTAACTAAAGTATCTGAGTTTTCTTACTGTGTGAAATTACTCATTTAGTATCCGTCAGAGGGCCAGAATTGATAAACGCATGTAAATACTGGCAGTGTCCATTTGCTTTATGGAACACAAATTCCCACTTCAGTTTGTTTGGACACATCAAATCTTTTTTCTCAAGTGTCTCATGCTAACTTTGATGCCCTATATCACCATTATTCAGTGGATTTGTTTTGTTTTGTTTTGTTTTGTTTTTGTTTTGTTGGGCTTTTTTTTGTTTTTGTTTTTGGGTTTTTTTCCCCTACGATTTTGGAAACATTGCCTTTAAAAGTCAAGGTGTGTAATTAAGTGATTCTGTTAGAGAAAAGTTAACAAATGTGACTAAATCCTCACTTCTTTACCTTCTAATATATGACATATCTTAGTTTTTGTTTCATCTGGCAATTTAATAATCTTAATCATGTTAATCAGTATTTCACTTTCATCAGTAATGCTAACAGGTCCTTTCAAAGTACTTTGTATAAGTCAGCTACAACTCCTTTCCTAATAAAGCAAATTAAATGACAGCATCCCATTAATGATTTTCATTGCTACTTTCTGAACTCTATCAGTTCCCAAAGTTTTACTTTTAGTGAAGGATCAACAAGAAAACAAGGTAGCTATGAAACAAAGTGATAATGTTATTCAAATATTTTCTTCACTCTTCTTTTGAATCTTCTTTATATTTTTTAAAAGCAACTGAGCAAATGTCTCCATGAAGTTGCCCAACTTTTCTAATTGCTTAAAATGAAAAACATATTTGCCTTATTTTCTTCTTACTAACACAATTTTTGCAATATTCCATCTCTAGTTGCAGTTGAATTTCTTTTCATTTACAACTCAGGAAACAAGAGGACAAACAGATTCATTATCTGTTTTCCAATTTTCTCCCATGAGTCTTGGGATCAAGGCATGGAGTGTTCAATTCCAGCAAGAGAGGAAATCACTTCCGTGTTCATGGTCAATCACAAACTGGGGAGAGTGAAAAGTCCCCATGCATGATAATCCCTAAGCCCTGGAAGTTCAGCCCAGATAACTGGGCTTGAGTTTGCCATGGATGTGTACTACAGGTAAAACATTTGGGACCTTCATTTGAGCCACTTCACAGATTTGCTGCCATATGTTAAGTCAGTTGCAAACATTGTGCCTTTGCTCTCAAACCAGGCTCTGCTCCACATCCCATATCTCATCATATTTCATTGTCTTAATTGGGCAACAGCATCAATCTTCTTGTCCATCTAATTTCACTCTCTCTTCCCTGAAGACTCGATGTCTTCTATGAAACCTGGTTTTACTGAGCCACTTCCCGAACCTACTGCAGGTTACAGAGAGCAGGGGAGTCTTTCAAGGGCACACTGGTTCATTTCGCACTGCAATAGTGACAGGTGATACAGATGCTCATGCACTATAAGGGTTCCTGTCTTGGCCATGGCCTATCTGGACATTGTAGAAGCACACCCTGAAATACAGCCTCTTCCGAAAGCAATTTGTCTGCCCAGTAAGCAGGACTGACAATGGATTTGTTTTGAGTGGAGGCATGGACTATTTGCCTATTTGTTACAAAACACAACAGAAAAATAGGAGCAAATGCATCTTTTGGCTTCCTGACACAATACTGCATCTGACAAGCCATGTCAGGCTGTTTTACTAAAATAGTTTTTAACTGAATTTATTATTAACCAGAATGAATTCTATAACAAGACGGGAATAGTAGCCAGCAGCAAGCTGTGGCAGACCACACAGCTTTCCTAGAAGCCTGGCTGCTGCTCACCCCTCTGAGGACACAGACCACAGCACAGGATTCATCACACAGGTTGCATTATCATCTCCTCTCATTATTAATACCTGTTTTATCACCTGCTGCCAGAGATGTCAAGACAGCTTTTTAAGTATGCCTGTCATATAAATCAGATTTTTAAAAAATCATCCGCTCCAGGGTGAAACTGACAGCACAGCCAGGTTTACCTCCCAAATCACTCTGCACCTGGAATTCAAAAGAAGCAGGGGCAGTTAAATCCATAAATGGCCATAAGTGGACATTATTCAGACATCTTTGCTACACAGACTTCAAGGCTACAATATGACAGCTTTATACCTGAACTGAAACTAGAATGGGCAAAGTAGTTCTCTGATCTCTCCCATGGTAAAACTTTCAACAGCATCCTCTGAACTAGCTGTCCTGTGAAATACAAACATAATGCATTACATGCCAGTTAGAGACACATGAGGTATCACACTCAATATTAATTTTTTACAGAGTACGCCTCTACCCACATCAGGAGATCACACTGTTATCAGCAGTGAGAGCTTGTCTTAACTGATGGAAAGATAATCTGATGTTGGCCAAGAGAAACACTATTTGTCTACATAGGAAAATGAAAAGAATGTATTCTTAAATGGACAAAAAGAAATGTCTGATTGATAGAAAAAGGCAAACAAATTCTGTTCACAGTGATATTGGCCAACTTACCCTAAATAGTCAGCAATGTAGTTAAGAGTAAATTTTGACCAGAAAATATGCTGCATTTTTTCTTACTATAAAAAGAACTATGAGCATGCAAACTGATACCAAATCACAGCAGTATGAAAATAGCAAAGCAGGTAGGTAGGAAAGACAAGTGATACAAGGTTTTCCAGAAGTAATTGTCCCTGAACAATAGAGGTCCTCTGTGAAGAAGAGAGAATGCAGTTTGGGGTGCTAGTGGGAAGTTTGCTTCCCTAGTGGGAAAATCAGTATCTTTCAACTTTTATGTTGAAAACACTATTCTTCCTTAATAGAATAAACCTATTAATATTTCCGTGGAGCACTTAAGTGACAATAAAGGCATTACAGTATTTTAAGAAGAAATCCTCTGTCTCCAAATTTCTAGTTTTCACCTTAAAAGAAATATTAATAGTAAAAATAATCAGTACAGACTTCCTTTTAGGGAACTTCTAATGCTTTTTCTTCAAAGGTTTACAAAGAGAAAAGAAGGTTCAAGTATTTGCATAGTGAATATAGAGCCTATACAGCTGAGGGAGATGCAGTAATCAGTGACAGTATAATTCCTTCTTTCTAAAAATTTGACAGTGCCTGAAGTGGTGTGACATATATGGGTACAACGCAGCTGTTGTATGGCAGAGCGCAAGGAAGAGTCAAGTCATATGGGTACTAAGATGATGTCAGTAAACATAGCTATCATTAAATTATTTTTAAAGTTTTAACACGGAAACATGATACTACTAGCCAACAGTTACTGGACAGACCAGCTGGGGGGATCTACTAGCAGCATAATTCAGGATGTAGACATTCAAGACATTGCACACAATAAGCAAAAAGAGGGGTAGTATTGCAAAATTATTTTTAAAAACAATTTCATAACAAACCTGTCCACCATGCCAGCAACTCAATGCTTCAGGACAGCCCTTGGTAGCTGCTGTGGTCTTGCTATCATCATCTCATCTTGAATTGTCATTACATAATGAGCTAAAAAATAGTATCTTGTTATTGGTGCAGAAACCCACCCCTATATTCTAAGCAGAAAATGCACTCACAATTTATAGATATTAGTTGCTGTGTTTTCTTCCATCAACTTCCTAAACAAACGTACTTGCTAGTGACCTCATGTGATTTAAATTTCCTTCTTTGCCTGTTGACAGCTTCTGGATGGCATACAGGCTACAATGGGCCAGAATGGAGCAAATGGCACAGCAAGAATTTCTACAGCAGCACCACACGTGGCACATTTAGCAAGGAAACTCAGAGCAGAAGTTGCACTGCGCCAGCAGGTAGGATGAGCTTTAGTAGGTGACATGACTCCAAAGCAGAAGTGTTTCCTTGCAACATCCACCACTACCTGGAGCTACTATGATGTTGTATTGTGAGAACACTACTTAAGAAATACTGCTTTTTTTTTTTTTTTTTTTTTTTTTTTTTTTTTTTTTTTTTTTTTTTTTTTGTGATAATAATCATGTTTATACATTCTCACACTACAGTCTTCTAGTTAATGAGCTAATATATTCCTCAAGTTATGCAACATTCACATAAGATTTTTCAGATTACAAATGTTTTTTTTTCTAGGCACTATATTGCCATGTAGTCCAAAATTATCAACTGACCTGCATTAATGCAGAACTTCTGAAAAGTCATTATGCAACATAGCAACAGAGGTACAGGAGCAGAGGTCAGTCATTACCATGCCCCTACTTTAAGTGACAGCACTAAAACCACATTAGGGAAGAATTTCAAAAGGCTACACCTACAGTGTCTAAGTAAAGAATGTAAATGAAGTGTTAATTGAAAGTCAGAGAAGTAGCAAGTTATGAAAATAAGATAGTAAGAGTTACAGAGGTAAGAGAGACTGCTGATTGAAGAGAAATTATTTACAAGGCCAACTGCTGTAATTTGGATAAAATCCCTCCAGGAACAGGCAATTTGATATTACATTATTTATGTTGAATTGAACACCATAAGAAATAATTGCTGAAGATGCTAAATCCATACACTTGAGAATTCACCAGAGAAGACTGACTGTGCCTCACATTTAGGATAAAATGCCGTAAGGTTGCTCTGTTCTTTTCATTTGTCCTCTGTACTCCTCCATTACTGCCTGCTGGTGATATGCTCAGAAGGAAACCTGAACTGCCTTCTACAGTATTGAAGTGCCATTGTGTTATAACAGCATGCTTAAGTTACATGTTTCAGTGTTATTTTTGACAGCCATGTGATAAAACCCAAAAACTCTGTGTGTGTGTGCATGCGTAAGTACATTAAATGCAATTCACGTGAGCAGCATATATAGTTCTTTCCTGGAAATTAGTGTAGTATCAAGGCTTAAGTTTTCTAAAAGTGTTTTTCCTATCTGATGCTTATTTGGGCAAAAAGAAATCTGTTTGTCCTATTGGGAGACACAGCAGCAATTTGCAGTAGTACATCTGCCTTCTGTCCCACTCCAACCTTTATCATTTTCCCAGAGCTGCTGCACTCCTATATGCAAACTAACCACAGTACTGGAAGCAAATCAGTCCTTGCCTCATGCCTCCTCTACCCCAGAACAGTCTACAATGGATCACCAGGCTTTAAGACAGAGCTTCAGTGGTGCAGCAGGACTGAAACAGTGTGTTGTACATAAGGGTAATGCCATTTCTAATGCAAATACAAGGTCTCTGCAAACCTACCTGCATCAATGCTGAGAAACCCAAGCTCCTGATAAGCTTTCATCCAGGCAGGGAAGCATCTGAAGAGAAAACATGAAGTACCTCCAACCTCAGAGACCTCCTCCCCACGGTCTCTGAGTGTCCTTCATATGATGGATGGGTCATGAAAGAAGAGCATTAAGAGTATGAAAAGCATTAACTACCACCTGCTGTATCTAAGGCAGGTGAGCAGAGCAGGATACTATGGATAACCCTAAGTGAACTTCAAACAAAGCCAACTCAGGTATCAGGCTGCTTTGGTCCATACCACCTGGAGCTCTCTGCAGGCTACTTTGCAATCCTTCTTCAGCAGCATGGCCTCATTTCTGGCAAAAACAAAACAATCTGTGGCATTTGGAAGGTGTTTTCCTTGTCATGGCAACACACAGCAGCCTTTGTGGATGGCAAGAGATTGCTGGACTTAAACAGGCAAGGCTCTCTTCTTGCAATACTAACAGATGAAGATGTAAAGGACTCAAAGAGCAACATAAAAAGAAGAATGGGGAGCAGTAATGAGCTCCAGGGTCTTGAGGAAGGAGAATATTTGGTATGGCTAGGGCATATGGTGGGTGGAAGTCTGGTTAAGCTGCTGGCCAGGACCAGGACAGAGATTGTTCTCTTGTACTCAGCATTGATGAGGCCACACCTTGAATCTTGTGTTCAGTTTTGCACCACTCACTATAAAAAGTACATTGAGATGCTGAAGATTGTCCAGAAGGGCAACAAAGCTGGTGAAGGTCTGGAGCACAAGTTCCATGAGAAGTGACTGAGAGAGCTCGATTGTTTAGCCTGGAGAAAAGGAGGCTCAGGGGAGAATTTATGCTGTCTACATCTGCCTAAAAGGAGGTTGTAGCAAGGTGGAAGTCAGCCTCTTTCACAGATTATAAGTGGCAGGATGAGTGGAAATAGCTTCAAGTTGTACCTCAGCTTGGAAAGGGACTGGATAACAAAAGGGCTATCAAAGTTGGAACTGGCTTTCCAGGAAGTGGTTAAATCATCACCATCCCTGGAGGTATTTAAAAGATGTGTAGATATGTTGCTTAGGGGCATGATCTACTGGTGGGCTTAGCAGTGACAGGGCTTGTTTGAACTTGATGATCTTAAAGGTCTTTTCCAACCTAAATCATTAAACAATTCTAAGCTATCTAAATGTCTTACACTGTCCTGGTTGCTGCTGATTTATTTGGTTCCTTTGTGCAAGTCAAAACTATGTGAAGAAAGTGCCTCAGTTTCTTTCCTTTGAAAGCAGAATAATGTTTACTTAGCAGAGTAAACCTCAGAAACACCAAAAGACTGCCTGCACTTTGAAGCTTACAGATACCATTTTACAACACAGACTCATTATGCCCTTTTCTGCTGCTGCTATTTTCCATATGAAAATGAAATTATTCCAGGAACACTGAAATTTAACCTAGTTACTAATGGAGGTCAAATCTTTGTCCCTTCAGATTTCTTTCCCCAGTCACCTGTGCCCAGGCCTTCCTCATCAGTCCACACTGTGTTCCTTTACGCACAAAACTGTGTGTACTGTTCCAAGGAGTCCCCTGCTGCCTGCTAACAATTTCTTTATCTGCCTTCTCCTCTGCAGAGGTACTGTGTCTGCCTCTCTTCTTCTAGACAGAGAGCAGTTTCTACAAATCTAGTTAAAACACAATTATTGCAAACACTCTTCTAATCCAGCTGAAGACTGAGCAAGTTCAGAAGCTGCTTGTGAGGGCAAATAGCAGACAGACAGACTAATCATAAAGAAAGGTTGCATAAGCATAATTTTCTTATGAAACCAAGAATTAGGAGATTCAACATGATGTTCCACAAGGACTGTAATTCATCCATCTTATACAATTTATTATACACCAATATATTTCATTTCACAGAGCAACACAAAATATTACACAGGAAAAAGAAGAGCTGATCCCTCGTTATAGTTGTTCTAGGGGTCATGAACCTCATTATGGGTTTTGCAAGCAAATATAAAAAAATTAACTACTGCATTGAAGAATTGCACTTAGAGTTAATATCTACAGAAAGTTGAATAAACAGAGTCAGGATTTGGATTTATCATAAAATTACTAAAAAGCTAAGCTACACTATTTTAACTAAATAAAACACAATGAATCACAGACATCTAAAAGAATACTGGTTACTCTTCAAAATCTCAGTAGATACAGCATAGTCTTCCTCACAAAGAGTCATGTCTATATACCTAAATGTAGTTCCCACAGCTGAGCTCCATTCTGTGGCTGTTTTGCAGTGGTGTACATGCTTTACATTTTGGTATTATGCGCAGTTCACTTTATAATGTGTGAGCTTTCTGTTTAATTCAGGTTCCTCATTCCATTTGTGGTTGCCATCAAAGTATTTAACCTTGTTTAAAACTCACAGAACTGAAGAGTTACCTCAACAATATTAAAGCCTATGTCTTCCTGATGACCTGCATCCAGCCATTTTAAATCAACAAACATGTCTTTTCCCTGACCCTTTTGAGCTTTTGTTCAAAAGTTTGAAGGCTGCTTACTGACAAGTGATTTGTTTCCATTAGAACATGCCTCATTCCAGCCATCCGTGACCATTTTGTACTTAGGGCTTTATAACCAGCACGTCTCAACATTCCTAAAATCCCAGAGAGGATCTGAAAATAGAATAAGAAATGAGCATTTAAATTAAAAGCAACAGCACTTGCATGAAGCTGCCAGGTTTTTATGGTAGATAGTGTCTTTTTGCTCACCCTCACTCTCTCTACTCCCCCTTTTTCTCAGGGTTGTAAGCCATGTTTTCCATAATATTTTGCAATGCCACCTAGGGTTACATTTACTCTATTTATAGGGGCTGTTTCAAAGTGAAACAGGTGTCAGATTGAATGAGGCTGTTGTCAGCATACAAGCCCTCTTGGGGAGGGGATGGGAGGTTTACTACTTTCTGTACTTGGGGAATTTACAGTTTGATTGCTAATCTCTATGCAGGGCCCAGTAGGAGGAGGAGGGAAGGCAGAACTGTAGAAGGAAAGGTTAACTTTCTGCTGGAGTTATGCGCTGCTGCCTCTCCTGCAGATCCCTGCAACCAGACCTTTGCTTTCTTCACGTGCTAAAACTGATCTAAATGTTTATAAAAGGGGCCAGACAGACAGACTGTCCTGAGGAATGAAATCCTTCCAATAGGCATGAAACAGACAGAGCTCAGCTGTGAACGGGACAACTGAAGACCCTTGTCCCACCTGTATCCCACCCACCCCTTTCTGCTGATTACCCCAGGGACCAGTCCCAGGGAACAAAGATCCCACGGAAGATAATGCTTCCTTGCCTCTCCATCTCATGCCACCTTTGCAGTTATTATATCCTGAATAGCAATCCATTAACATCACAATCAGGAATGCTGCAAGGACACAAGCTACAGAACACTGTGCTAATACTGTGTAGCAGTAAATACCGGCATAAAGAGTCCCTGGCACACTGAGCTGAGAGCCAGCCCAAGAAGGCAATGAGTATGTGAATATATAAAGGGGTGGCATGGGAAGATGAGGTAACACTTAAAAAATAGTTTAGTGAAAAGAAGTCACAGCTCATTGCTCACTTCACTTGGTTTGCAGAATGACCATGCTTATTGCCTAGGTAGTGATTTGTAAGACTTAAATAGAGACCACTTAGACAGCTGACACAGAGCAGTAGCAGTTCATGAATTGTTGCAACTACTATTCACTATCTATATCAAAACTAAGACTCCAGAACATGCCAGACATGCTACGGTGGTAAGAACAAGAGTTGCTACTTATTCAGGAACACATCCAGACTGCAGAAGTCAACTTGACCCACAGAGGGAGGACAAAGGTAACATCGTGAAAGGCAGACAGCTGAAATGAGGAACGAGAATGGAACAAGAGAAAGCATGACTTAAATGTTCTTGCTGAGAACATTTAATGCAGAAATGAGTGCCTTTTTAGCACAGTATAGATAGCAGGTCTTTGGGAAGTGCAAGAATGAGAATCTCACAAATGGCATCAATGTGTAGGGAGAACCTGAGAATGTGCAGCATCAATGCCAGAAACATGATGTGCACCATGAAGAATGGAAGCAGAGCTGTCAGGGTGAAGACTGTGTGGAAAGACAACAACAGAGAGCATTTGATAGGAAAGATGACACTAGTGACAATGACTTAGAGGTATCTTGGATTTATCTGGCATCACTAGCATACCAGTCTGGCCATATGATGCAAATTTTTTTAAGTATTCACAGGTATTCATCGGGAATTGGAACAACTTCTGTAATACCGGAAACTGAGAGGATCTTTAAATAATCCTCTCTTCCAGATTTTTCTTGAATTTGGGTTAAGCCACCATACTGATTTCCATTGCGAGAAAGTAATCTGTAGTTCTTGGAAAGATGTAAGTCATATAAACCAAGGAACAAGGGGTTAAGGCAGATGGATTTACATGTGCAAAAATCCCAGTTCCGCATGTGTTTGTGGATTTACTGTGATTCATCACTCATTCATGTTAATTTGCTATACAAATAACAACTTACATTTTAAATTTAGTATTTGTACTTGGAGTTATCACTACTGTATAACTCATCACGTTATTTGTCATTTCTTTTGTGCACTTATTTATGAACACTTGGGATTTAAATATAATGAAAATCACAAATACATGAACAAATAATCACAAAAATATGAAAATCCCATTCCACAGAAATGCAGTGGGACTCTTGCAGAACTATTTTGTTTTGTTTATTAAGCAAGGAAACAAACTCTGAAAGTAACAATGAAAAAGTATCACATAACTTCATGGAAAATGGAACTGGGGGAAAACACACAAATATTTAAGTACAAAAGGTTACATTTTCAGAAGAGCTCACCAGCTTCCATTCCTGAAAATGAACACCAGACTCACTGGATGCTGAGTGCTGTCAAAAATCTAACCACTTCACTGAAGAGCCTAACTGGGAGCTGAACTGTCTTTGTAATCTGATCCCATTTGGGAGATGTGGTATAGCAAATTCTTTGGAAAGAACTAGATCTTATCACTGCCATTCCTGAATTAATGGAACACAGTTGACAGAGCACTTTGTGCAATATAAATAATTTTAATAATGAATTTGCATACAGCAAAAACAAGCAAACAAATCTCTGAAGAATCTAAGGGGTTTTAGCAGGTTGTTCTTATATTTGCTAGGGAACTTCAAAACAGCTGGATAAATCCCCATGTGCTCAGAGACCCTGAGCACAACTTCACTGGACTTTGCCCTTCCCTAACCTCCAGGGCTTCTGTTTTCGTCTTATGCACAAGAGCAGACAGAGAGTGCTGGAGACTATTAAAACCACCATGGCTCTCTTGCCTGCTGCTCTCTATCTTCCAAAGGATGGTGCAACCATTTCTTCCATTCCATCATCCCTAAAGCTGTTGTGCCCAACTCCTCCCTCACAGCAGGATTCAGGTGTGCAGCATGTCCATATGAATATATGTTTATTTATATATACATATGAAAATACAAAAACTGAGACATTGCAGACAGGTTATCTAGAGGGGATTATAAAGCCATTGCTTCCACTCCCTGAAAAGTGTTTGGGTCTTGAATTCAGCTATAACAATGGAAATGCTTTTTAGGCAAGGTGTGCTACCAGTCTCCTGCATCCCTTCAGCTTTTGTCAAGACTTCATATCTCTAAAAAAATGTTAATGTCTTGAATTACAGGAAATAGAGATGACAATCACTGTAGTCTTTCTTGTCATTCTTAGGTCCTTATCCCTAATATTCTCAGCAACTGATCACTTCAAAATGATCACTATCTCCATCAATCTCAGTAAATCTGCTACTTGCTTGCTGTAGCTCTTTGTTTTGCTCTACTCTCCTACAGATTCAGTTCATTTTGTATTTTTTTTTCTCAGATCACAGTTCTTTCAAATTTTTTCTGCAAAACACCCTTCCTGGCTACAGCATCACATAATTCTGCATAATATTTTCATTGTGTGACAAGCCTTCGTTCTTGAGGGTCACCAAATCTGCATTTTAAAATTCCTTGATGGCTAAAGCAGAAGCTTGTACACACTCCTTGTGCTGTACAAGTAACAAAATAATAAAAGCATCACTGTGCAACAGGAACATCACATTCACCTTTCAAAGGGTTTGCCACCCTTATGAAGTTAATTTACATTAACATAAATATTCCATTAGTAGAAATGTTTATAACATACTTCTCTCTCAAGAGGCATTCTGCAACAAGATTCTTCAACCACTTATGTTTAACTAATGTGTATCACATTTGAATAATATAAAAAGACAACTGAGTTAAGTGATTGAATGCCTGGAGAAAACCAATGTTAATTTCCACTAAAAGCAAAGCACATTCCCTTCATTTTGCCACTTAATTACTACAGTATTTGGCCCACAAATTAAAAAAAATGGTTCAAGAAGTCTCCAATAATAGGTTGCTGAACCTTATTTTTGCCCTCCCACATACTTCTAAAAAGGATTATTCCATATGCATTATTTCAAGCCTATTCCTGTGACCCAGAGCAAGGTTGGTAAGGTTGAATACCTGCTTCTCAATATGTCATTGATGTAATCTGATAACCTTGCAGGAGCTTGGCATGGGGTGACTTCTGCATCCCAGGCCACATTAGTGCCAAAAATCCACTCAAAGAACATGGAAAATAATGTTCTTCTCCTCAGTTCTGATAGGATATTCTCCATGGTTCTCTTGAAGTTTTCCAAATAGGCTTTATAAGTAAACTTTAGCAATGAACTGATCCCCATGCTATTCTGCTACAACTTGTTGGCCATGTACTTTTAAAAACAGTAGCCATGACTTGCTCAAGGTAGTTAGTTAAAATGAAGGATATACTGTTTCATACAAATTTCAATTCACTGATATCCAAAATAGGTTGAGTTAGTTTTCCAGCCATATAAAAGGCAATCTTTAAAAAAATCCATTAAAATGAAGAGAAGGCAAAGGCAAAGGCAAAGGCAAGTCAGTAAACACAGAATGTATTAAAAAGCTTAACCAGCCTTCTAGCTTATACAGAGAAACATATCACTGACAAAGTTCAGACAAGCCCAGAACAAACTCGGGGCCATGAGCAGGATCACTCCTTTGACTTTGGTAGGATGAGGGCAATTTACTTCATCTGGAATAAAGCAGTGTACAGACGTCTTACATCTTTGCTCAGTGAAGTTGTAACCCAGATTTCTATTCCAGGCATCTGGAAACCTACCATAAGAGTCACTTACAGTGTGATTATTCCTACTTTATCATGGTTACAGAAAGTTAACTTGTTTTGTATGAATTTCTGTGAAATTTCTAAACCCCAGATGCTAAAACTTTAGTTCTAGAAACTGGTTTTCAAGCAGTCAGATGAGCATACAAGAGAAAAACTGAGAAAGATTAATTTGAACCTTAAAAGCTTTAATTCTTTCCTTTAATGCTCTAGCTGTTAATGATTTTTTTCTGTAAGTAATAAAATCTTTGATTCTTCGCTACAGTATGTGAAAAAATCTGCAAAATGGCATTAGGAGGAAGCAAATGTTTAATTTAAACTCAAGCTTCAATGACTTTTAAGAAAGAGGGTATATTTCTCTGAATAGACCATATGATCTCCTATGTGCTCAGCCCACCTCAATTCTCTAGTCTTATCTTTTTTGTCTAGAATGCACACAAGTGCACTCTACTCAGAGTCTTATAGGACTTAATGCAAGTGGCATTCACCTTCTGGCAAGAGGGAAGGGAAGGGAAGGGAAGGGAAGGGAAGGGAAGGGAAGGGAAGGGAAGGGAAGGGAAGGGAAGGGAAGGGAAGGGGAAGGGAGCTCTGGGAAGACCTTACAGCAGCCTTCAACTACCTAAAGGAGGCCTACAGGAAGGCTGGAGAGGGACTTTTCACAAAGGAATTTAGTAAAAGGACAAGGGGGAATTATGGTCTTAGGATGAAGGAGGGTAGGCTGAGATTAGATATTAGGAAGAAATTCTTTACTGTGAAAGTGGTGAGGCACTGGAAAAAGTTATCCAGAGAAGTTCAGGGTTATCCATCCCTAGAAATAGTTAAGATCCTGGATTGGGCTCTAAGCCATCTAGTCTAGTGGAGAGGGTCCCTGATCACAGAAGGGGGAACTGGAACCAGATGATCTTATCATCCCTTCCAACTCTAACCATTCTATGATTCTAATTAAATTTTTATTCTCATGTATAATATTCATTTTACACAACCATAGACAATTTAAAACACTGCCCTCCTGTTTTGCAGCACTTCTCTGGACTTCAGATACTTTTTATCTGCTAGCCAGGTAGTAGAAGAATACTTATTTTGCAACTGCAAACATCTCTGTATTGGACAGCAAACATAGTTTTTCTGTTTTAGTGATTACTGGAGCCATTAAAATGTTGCCATAAGAAAGAACAATGCTGCTTTCATCAAATGTAGGATAGCACTGAAATCAAATAAAAACTGTGATGTGTGTTAATGGAAATAAAAATTGGGTTATAGAAAGAAAGAAGTCCTCAATCTGATTTGGTAAAACACAGGCCAATAGAGCAGAGTGATGTCATTTCTGAGCGTGCATGAAAGTAATGAGCATGAAGCTGCTGTGGAGAACTTCTGATGCCATCGTGGATTTCTAGCATGGACAGAGAGAATGCACATCAGATCAAGAAACATGATGGTACAGCAGAGAGCTGAGGAGAAATGTGGCAAGGCTCAGAAGAGCCATGGGGCAAGAAGACCTATGCACCCATCTCTGCGCCATGAACCACAATCCTCTTTTCTGGGAAAGCTAACAGTGAGTTCTATGCCACAGTCGCAGCATCATCCATCAAATGTCGAAGAAAAACACAACTGAAACATATAACCACAAAACAAAATAAAATAACAATTCTAGCACTTAAAGAGTACTGACAATTAATACTTGTAACTGCATTCCAAACAACAGACTCTCTGCAGCCAGATGTTCATGGTACACTTGATCATAAAGAGCAGAGAACCAGTGTCAAAAATGACGAAGCTTTCCAGCTTCTTTGTAAGCAAGCCTGTTGAAGGATGATATCTGTCTGATAGCTATGTGAAGGATTTAAGCCTCAAATTTATTTCAGCAACACACAGAAGTATGCTGCTCTGGAAGCTCCACTCTTCCCTAGATGGTAGGAAGCAGAAGCTACAGTTGCTGAAAGGACACTTGAAACTCACATGTATATATATGTGTGTGTGTGTTATGTATGTATATGTGTATTTATATGTAAATACATATACTGTATATATATGTATCTCTCTCTCTCTCTCGTTTTATATATATATATATATACACACATACACATACACATACACATACACATACATACATGTAAAACCACCATTATCATGTGGAGTTACTCTCAGCTCTGCTCACATAAAGGGAAACATAGAGCTGCCTGGCCTTCTCTTTACACATCATAAACTTTGCCAATGGAGAACCACAGCCTTAGGAAGAATCACCAAAGTGCCCTCCTGGAGAAAAGTATCTATGAGGAAATACCACCAAGATGGAGCTACCTTTCTAAAAGGCATATATTTTTATTTTTTTATTTTATAGGAGAAATATATTCTTAGCATTCACAGTAGTACTTTCTCAAAGACAGGTTATATAAAGCAATACAACACACACACACACAGAAGCACGCAAAAATAAAATATGAATGACTCACTGCACTTATGCAAACTAAGTTGTGTAAGCCTGTTTTTCTCAACTCTTAAAAAACCCCCAAACAGCACATACACAACCCTACAAAATGAGCTCAAATGCCCAGTTATAAAAGCTGAAATTGTTGAATAAAAGCAGAACTCCCTCAGCTTCTCAGGGTCCTTCACACCCACATCTGGTATAGTGTTTACTAACGGATAAAAATAGAAAGTTGAAACTTAACAGACCCTAACATTTATCACAGTATTTAAGAATCAAAACAGAAAACATCTGAGAAGTGGCATTCATTTCTCAGGCAAAAGAAACCTAAAGAGGGAAAGATCAACAGCTGCGTTTTGAAAGGAATCTAGTTAACTCTCACTGAAATACTACCCTCTAGGTATTTAGCAAGGACAAACTAGAAAGGAAATAATCAACTGTACTTCTTCATTTCAAGAGGTAATTTTATTGTAACCTGAAAAGAATTTAATCTCTCTTTAAAATCTTGCAGAATTTCCTCTAAACCATTACATTCAACCCATTGTTGGTAGATGACATCACAAGACTGGATTTCTTTAGATATGTAAAAAATGCATTTTTCTTGCAAAAGAGCAAGATGACAGCATGAATGGTAGAGGAGGGACATGAGCACATGGGTCACTGTTCAGGGGTTCACTAACCATTATCTGTCCCATGTGCAAGGTATCACTGATCAGCCCATAAAGCAATACCTGTTCAATTACAGATTTGGAAAAGTTTGGCACACCAACTTTGACAGCTGCCAAGTCACGCTTTTGAACAGATAGGCCACAACATTTAGATAAAAAAAAGCCCTGAATTAAGGAAGGTGTAGAATGAAATAAACCTTCTAATGTATTCTCAGAAGTGTGATCCAAAGTAATCTAAGAGAGCCTTTGCAAACAATCCGTTTAATTGCAGTAGTAGCATTACTTTTGTGAATTATTCAAATCTACTGCTGCTGAGATGTTTTCCATTTTCAATAGAAAATTGCATGACTCAGCTAACTCACTCACAGGATTCTATTTTCTGTCTCCCTTACACAGAACACAGATACCTAACATAGCACACAGGCGGAACATGCCATTGATTAGTCATTGGCTATGAGCACCTGAATGTCATAGCATCACAGAATGGCTTAGGTTGGAAGGGACCTTAAAGAACATCTAGTTCCAACCTCTCTGACATGAGCAGGGATGCCTCTTTTTAGACCAGGCTCCTCAGAGTCTTGTCCAACCTAGCTGTGAACACTTCCAGGAATGGGGCATCCACAGCTTCTCTGGACAGCCTGTTCTAGAGCCTCATCACGCTCACAGTAAAGAATTTCTTTCCTCTTGGACAGCCTGTTCTAGAGTCTCACCATGCTCACAGTAAAGAATTTCTTTCTAGTATCTAATCTAAACCTACCGTCTTTCAGTTAGAAGCCACTCCCCCTTGTCCTGTCACTACAGTTCCAGAAGAAGGGTCCCTCTTTGGCTTCCCTGTGAGCCCCCTTCAGGTACTGGAATGTTGCTATGAGGTCTCCATGCAACCTCTTCTCCAAGGTCCCAAGAGTCCCAGCCTGTCTTCATAAGGAAGGTGCCACTATCAACTTCGTGGCCTCCCCTAGACTTGCTCCAGCAGTTCCATGTCTTCTTATTTTGGTAGCACCAGAACTGCACAGTGTTCCAGTAGGGTGTCACCAGGGCAGAGCAGACGGGAAGAATCACCTCCCTTGACCAGCTAGTCACAACTCTTTTGATACATTCCAGGATGTAGTTGGTTTTATCAATCAACACTCACAACTCCTTCTCTGCAGGCTGCTCTCAATCACTTCACTCAACTGTACCTGCATCTGGGACTGCCATTACTCAGGCACAGGACCTTGAACTTTGCTTTGTTAAACTTCATGAGGTTCATGTAGGCCCAGCTGTGAAGTATGTCCAGGTCCCTGTGGATGACATCCCTTCTCTCCTATGTGACTGCATCACACAGCTTAGTGTCCAGCTAGCAAACTTGCTGAGGGAGCACTCAATGCCAGGTCTGTGTGACTGCTCAAAGGCTGAAGCACTGCTCAGAGAAAGGGGATGTGGCAGACCTGAGTGTACTAACATTCGTGCCAATGCTGAGCACAGCTGTAGCGCCAGGACAGGCAGACCGGGAGGACCCTGGACATGATGGGAGAGAATGCTGCAGTAGTAAAGGACAGCAAAGAAGGGAACAGAGAAAGGAGACTGCAAGATGACTCAGGAGGAATCTGAGTCAGGGCAACACGAAATTTTAAAGGTGAGGCTGCTTTACGGAGGATACTGAGTAGGCACTACATAGTACGTATTATATGTAGGAAGAACTCTTGGCATATCTTTTGTTGGAAGTTGCAGCTCTGTCTCAGGTTCCAGCACCTCCATTCCAGCTCTGTGACTGCAGAAAAAGGCCCTGATAGCACCCTAGTCTCACAACTGAAAGAGCTGCCTGTTTGTTTCACATAATACATGGGACACAAGTCCTGGTTCTGTGCCCACTGCCTGTTACTTATTCAACATGACAGACACATAAAAACAGAACAGAGTATATTTAGAGGAAATAAAGGCCACAAGCCACAGCTCAATGGTTTTATAAGATATCTTTAGAAAAATACTATTTTCTGTGTTGTGGTAAATTAAGAGTTTCTACTTGAAGAAAATACTGGTTTTTTGAACTGGAGTCGGCAATAAAAACAAAAGTCTCGCTCTCTGTCACAAGAGCAATCAAAGCAACCCTGATTTTCAGAGAGCTTATGGATGACCAGACTTCAATTTTAAACTGTTGCCAGTACATCAGCTTTGACATACAGGTTTCCAGCACACTGGTAACCCAAAAATCTGCCTGCATTACTGCCTCCACCACAGAGACAAACATCATTCAGAAACCAGTTCTGTCTGCTCTGAAGACAGCCTAAGGCAGAATCAGCAGTTCCCCAGCCTTCAAGTTAATCCCACTTAACAGTAGAAAGGAAAAGAACAACTACATTCATGGACTCCATTATTTTCAAAATGCTTCTCGTGCAAGAGTAAAATCCTCTTTAAAAACTGAAAACTAGCCTAGTTTGGTTTCAGAAAAGACTCCCAGGTATCACACAGTGTCAGCTGCTCCATGACTCTGCCTTCCACTTCAAGACACTTTGGGTCACTGCAGGGTCAGGTTGAGCCAGGGGCAGTACACCATGCTAGGCAGCAGCAACAGCAAGACAGCGTCTTGCTAAAGATCTATCAGTAAGGTCCTGATGAACCACATTTCAATAACAAAACCACTGCAAATATTTCATTCTGGGGAACCAGATGAAGGCCAGTTTGTACTGCTGACTGCTCTACCATGCTTGAAGCAAGCTGTTACAGGTATCGGAAACTTCTAGCACTGCAACACAAAGTTTTGCACAGGTCATTTATTATGCATTGTGCCACACAGACCAGGTCCAGAAATTATATAATCTTGTCAACTACAAGAAACAAACAAAAAATCTTTCTATTAATGGAACTTAAGTGCATAATCACAGATAAATCCAGCCTGACTGATATGGACAATACTATGGTTGAGAAAGACAGAAGGAGGACCTGAAACAAATAACGTGACAAATCTAAGACCTATCCTCTAATCTTATCTCTACCCATTTTGTCCTGTCAGAAGTCATATATATTAACTTTCAGACTCTAAGATGCTTTTTAATTCTGGGGAATAAAACAAGGCAGAAGAAAATTCCAGTCCTACCAAGTGGGTGGTTAACTTTATTTCCACAGTTTGTCAAGTCACATAAAGTCAAATCACGGACTAGTTTTTGCATAATGCAAAATTTTCAGTGTTAGCCTTTTCAGAGAAGGAAACATTTTGAGTAACAAACATAAACCAGAATATTGTGCATGTACAATTAATACTATTTCAGTATATTTGGATTTCCTTTTGTCTTTCAACAGTGTCACAAACAGCCAAACCAGTTTATTTCCTGCCTTCTATCATGACAGAGGATAAAGACAAAATGTCCAGTCAGACAGGGCAAAATTCAGTTTTACAAGAATCTATTTTACTGAAATCTGCTAAAAATATCCACTTGTCAGGGTTTCACAACTTCATCCTGACCAATGACAAAGAGTTCTGGATTCCACTGGAAATGGAGAAGATTACATGCTGGTACTACACAGTGCTTACACTGATAAATTAACTTTATTTTTAGGAAGTACAGACTCTACTTTCAGAAAGTACCACCACCACTACAGCCAGGCTCTATTTTTAGGGGCAGGCAAGAATCCACAAATTCAAACCAGATAGTTATGGCACTGATTCCAATCAAGGGTAGAGATTTTTCCCTGTATTCCTCACCAGTTCTTCCCAACTTCCTGATCATCCTTCCTTCTGAGCAGGAGGATAAAGAACAAGAGTATCATTTTACTCATTGTGAGACTACATGAGTGCAAAGAAGCAATGATGACTGAGAAAGGAAACTGACAACAACTCAGAAATTTGCATTCTGTACTTACTGTGGACAAAGGGATGCTTTCTCTGAAAACGACAGTCCAGCTTCTAGATTATGCACTGGGGTTTTGCTGAGGCTGTAATTTGAGTAAAATGAGCTGACATCATGATTACAAATTCTAAATGTTAAGTAATTGGCCCAAGTCGGAAGACAGACACCCTAGCCCTGAGAAAAGTCAGTCTAAGTGAAGCCCGATAGCTGGAACTTAGTAACTCACACACACAAAGTCTCTGCTGTTCCAACCCAGCCAAATTAGGTAAATCAGTTCCTGACTGAAATGCATCACTGCTGGGCACTCTTCTCAAGCAGACAAGCCCAAAAGGATAATGATGGGAATTAAACTGTTCTTCCAGCCCCAGAGGCAGGGCTGTGCCACACTGGCAGAGAGCTGCCCTTCAAAGCTAGAATGACTCTGGTATTGCCAGCCTTGGTGTTGATGGAAGATCTTCGGCTCAGCAATTATGCTAGACAGGTCACATATGATGTCCAAATTCACTTCCTGGTCCTAATGAGATATCTGAAAAGTCTGACACAGAGGCTGTATTCTTTTCATAAAAAACATTTAAAGTATGATCTGTACAGGGTATGATAAGCACACAAATATATATGTGACTACATTAATTATACATTAATGTCTATATGTAATAGAGACATTCTAAAAATACATAAATGTAGTAGGTTTTGCACATGTATTTCACTACACATCACTTCTTTTTGTAATCATCACCTCAGTACACACTCAGTGCTCACCTGAAGAACACTTGTGCCCATTCTTTTGAAAATTTTGGTGCTAAATTTAAGGTATTTAAGGTACCTCATTTTTAATGGTAATTAAGCTATTCCATATATTAAAGCCACTGATATCTGCTAAAACTATCAAACACTGTATCCCACAGAGCATTTATACTGTTTAAACAGATCCTTTATCTAAGAAGAAGAGGTATAAATGAGACCCACGTACCCAAGTACCCGAGTGCACTGCACAGGATACTCTTCAGAGTACTGCTAGCAGCTTAGAGCAGTTGTGAGTTGTGCAGAGATGCTGTGACTGAGGAACAATGACAACAGAGAACTCATCTATAGTTTAATAAAAATTTTCTGTGAAACAGTGTTTGCTTAGCATATAAGCACAGATGGGGCTACCTAAGGTAGCTGTGCTACCCTGAGCCAGTAATAGAAGCCTAGTAATGTACAGCTACAAACTAGCACAAAAACTATTTTTACCCTTTTTATAATCTGAGGGGTAAACTTTAGCTGTGAGTTCATCATAATTCCAATATAAAAGGACTTGGATAACAAAAGAACAGCAACAGTTAGTGCAAATTCTGACCTTACAGCTATTAAATAGACACAGGCATTGCCCCGGACAACTGGTGTATTATGGGACATTTTTTAATATACACACCTATTATATTTTATTTTCAAGGATGAAAACTCTGATAATATAAACAATTGTATGTAAAAGTGCCATCTATTTGATTATTGAAACAGTTGACAAGTGCAGCCCTATAAGTCATTTCAAAGAACACTATAAGGAAAGTCTACTCAGGGGAATGGCAATGAGATGGCTACATGCTGGCACATCATATGTGCTATAGAAGCAAGACCTCTCTCAGCTGCTGCATCTCTAGCTCCCTTAAATCACTCACAAATTAAATCCAGCTGACTACCAGCTGCAGTTGCTTTATAAAGACTTCTCTGTTATTAGCTCTGGGTAACTTGACCAATCCTGCAGTTTCGTCTTCTTTCCTATCTGCAGAGATACGTTTGCATTTAGGGTAAGTGAAGAAAGAAAGATGTGAGACATCTGGCTCGAAAGACAAACAGGTCAGACATGGTACACCAAGTTGCAACTTTGATCCACCTCTGTCAAGTGAAAATATGTCCTGCATGGTCAGACAGACGGAAGCCCTCTGTCTTCTGAGTGGAGAGTCAGTCAAATACTGTCTTGCAGGTAGCTGAGATGTGGGGGCACCTGGAAGGAGCTTTGGGAGGAAGGGTATATGGGGACCCCCAACATAGCAATGGTTGTAGGATATAGATCAGAGGTGGGGGAAATATTTGGATGGGGCTAGCTGCCACAAAATCATGCAGAACTTTTAGTCATGCACTTCTATAATAACATCTGATTTGTTTCACAAGAAGTCTGTTATACAGAAACAGCTAAATGAGCACAAGCACAAACTATTTCCTAGTGCAGCCCTGCTAAAGCAGTACTTACTACTTTTCTTTAAATTAGAAAGCCTCAAGACAGCACACAGGAATTAAGTCTTGTCATCCTGGAGTGAAGTATTAGTCTTTTTTGCATATGCAATACAACAGCAAGCTCATGAACATCTTGTGTATCCTGACTGTTATTGTCAGTTGTTAAGCTCTAGGCCAAATCTACATACCATAAAGGCCCCTTTCTCAACAGACAATTTAGCTGGAGGAGAAAGATGGCAGCAGAGCACACATTTGCTCCCGAGTTGCCTTATGATACCTGACCAAGAAGGGACTTCCTGACCTGTGGGGGGAATTCCTCTGACTAACACTGAAGTTTCCATTCCATCAAGCTAACTCCCTCGTTAAGCTCAGCAGGTGAGAATTTAAGACAGTGGAACCATGAAAAGGAGATTGCGGACAATGTCCTCTCAGCTGTCATCCAGAGCTTGGTTTGCCCTCTGAGAACACTTCCTTGTGCTGGTGTTCCATGAAAGGGACAGAAGGTCCCAAGAACGGCAGAGGATAAAGAGTCCCACGAAGGATAGCGGGACTAGTTTCACTGTATTAATGAAGAATTTTGGAGAGAAGAATAAAAGGCCCTAAAAGGCACTTTGAAAAATTATTTTTCAGACCAGACGCATGTTTCAGCTTAAAAGTTTTGAGAGTCCATTGCCACAATGTGCTACATCTCCCACCGAAACACCAGCCATCACTGTCATCTTTAGCAGAGTTCCTTGCATTTTAAAGATAGTCTTTTGTATCTTATATTTAATCCCATTAGGATCATAGAATCACAAAATACGCTGAGTTCGAAGGGACCAATCAGGATCATTGAGTCCAACTAGCCCTTTGTAGAACACCCCAAGAATAAATCACACCATGTGCCTGAAAACATTGTCCAAAAATCTTTTGAACTCAGATAGGCTTGATGCTGTGACCACTTCTCAGGGGAGCCAGGATATTGAGAAATAAGCCCTATTCTATAAAAGAATGAGGCCTAAGTGTGTATAAAACCCAGTATTTTGCAAGTCCTATTTGTACAAGCAAATTCTGACTCTCAGAGACAACAAAAGAACTATGTATCCACGTTACAATCCTCAGAACTAAAAAACCCAAAATGCCCAGCGCTAGTCTGTCCATGAAAACACCTGAACCCTTACAGGATTGTGTTGGATTCTGCACTCCAGAATGACATTTAAAACTGTCTTGATCAAGCTAATTAAGACACCTATTCATGTCCAAGCCTTTATCTTAAAACATAGATGCCAGGGGTTCTTCCTATCAACCCCTGAAGAGATTGAGTCTGACGCAGGCCAGCGTACATCTACTCCATTCATTGCATCAGGCTGATGTAAAAAAATAATAGCCACCACTTTCTTCACTTTCTTTTTCAGCACAGCTGCAAGTGACATGCATTTTACCCTGGATGTGGGATAATAAGTCATTACCTCTTTTCCTGAAGTGCTACAAGTCTTTATTTCACAGGAAAGCATCTTGAGTGGTACCTTGGCCTAGAGGGCTGAATTTTCAAAACCAATGAAATTGCACCAGTGACCAGAAAATCACTCGTGTAGTTGTGAGAGTTGCATGAACACATGTGGAAAAAAAAATGAGCCTACATGGGTAGGAAACTGGGACACCCACCTGAAGAGTGGTGAATTCTCAATTTCGGTCACTAAATGAAGTATGGAAGCAATCATACAAGCAGGAACAAGAACACAGGTCTTCTCACCTGTCATGAAAAAAAACTCACCAAAATTTTATAGCTGAAAAAATAGCCAACAAGGAAAGGCATAGGCAGTAGCCAAGTAATTGTACTATCGCCTTAAGGCAAGAAACAAATACAGATTTGAAGAGAGGAGACAGGTAACTGAATTAATTTCTATCAGAAGCCAGCAATCCACTTGCAGTCTAGAGAATGCAGGTTTAACACCAGTGTCTGGATCCCACTTGGAGACCCAAATATCTGCTCTTCACCAAAGTCCTCTGACTACAACTATGACAATCTTTCACATAGCTGCTTCCCCTCCAAAAGAGCTTCTTTCCCCTCAACCTAAGTGGTCAACGTAAGCCCAAAAAGCTCATTATAATCAGCCATGCTGGTACTTCCTGCATAGCTTCTGACATTCTTGTCTTTTGAAACTCCTCTGACCTTGGGGCTATATCCCACGGATCCTGCTCTAATCCACCCCTACGTTTTTCCATAATAACGCTCATATACCCCCACAAACAAATACAAGCACATATACAGACAATGTTTTAAATAACTAGTAGTTTTCCCTTAAGGGTAAAAATGTTCTGTAATAGTATTTATTTTTGTTATGAAATAATGTAAACGATCTTGGTGTGGTAATATTTTGTAATATGTCTTTGTTATGCAATTAAGGCTGTAGGATTCAGATGACTTACATGCACCTGGAGATACTGACAGATAGTGGAGAAGTGAAGCTGTTGAAAAGCACTTACATATCCTTGTGCTTATATAGATACACACAGATAAACATACAAAACAACATACCCATCATCAGTCTACATCCTTTTACTAAAAATACTAGATACAATAAGGCCTGCGTAGTTTAATTTCTGCTCATTTCCTGTTCTCTTCAAATGACAACCCCTTTGTAAACCTTAAAACCTAATATTTGTGTCTCTTTTTTTAGTGAGGTAGATATCCTGCCTTCTTTTCTCCTAAGATTTGTAAGTCTTGTTGACTTCAGCTAGGCTAGGGCAACCCAGTATCTTCAACTTTGCTTTTCATTTTTTCCTCAGCTTTCATATCAGCTTGAAGAGAAAAATGTAGAAACTTGCCAAATATTCATGTTTGCAAAGCAAATGGTATTACCAACCACATAATAACTGTTTGTTTAGTAACTCCTTTCCTTCTTCTAAGACCATCATCATGTTAAGGTGATATGAATGACAATATTCACATGAAAAGCAGTTTCACACTTCATCTTCTTCTTTTCTCTAATTCCAGCAAAGACAGTGGCTGACTGTATAACCAAAAAGTTTATCACAAAATCATCACAGACCGTGTGGTTGTGCCTAGGGAAGTTAACCCTCAGTGGAGTTAAGCACCAGTCTGCTTGTTGCCTCAGCATAAGCATCACAGTTAATCACATGCCCGTCGTGGCAGCATCAGGCATTTTTTTCACACTTTCCACCATCCCACGGATTCTCTCATCTCAGGATTGTGAGATAGCAAATCTGTGTAGGAAAGGTAGGCTTTCAATACTCACGAAAGAGTTAGTGTGAGAAAGGAATTAATTTGTTACTGCAGGAAAAAACAACAGAAATATCAGTGTTTGGAGGATAAGAAAGACAATAAGAAGGTTCAGGATCAGTCTTAGAATAATAGTGAAACAATGATAATTGTGGTCAGACAGTGTCAAGCCTGTGCAATATTGAAAAGTAGAGAAGGGTTTTCTTAGAACAAAATTTTACTAGTTGACCACTCTAAAAAAAAATTAGTCTGTTTCCATGTGGTTTCTGGTTTCCCCCCTAACACACAGTCTGTCCCATCCAGTCCTAGGGTTCTGTGCAGGGCCAGATCCAGATCAGGCCACAGTGTGATTCCACAATATAAGCAAACACACAGATGTGTGTAGCACCAACTACTGCACAGTTAAAAATCTGAAACACAGAGCACCAAACAGACACCAGAGCTTCTTAAAAAAATACTGTAATCCACAGCACTTCTATGACCCTAGCACACTCTGCTGATGTCATACATGCACAATCTACCTGTCCTTGTAGCAAGGAGCACCAGGCTCCTGTGGGTAGGATCTCATACTGCATGGTACACTCAGCGCTGGGCAATGTGAGATGTATCTGAAAGCTGAAGGCTTAGGTCAAGGCAGAGTTCAGGGTCTTCAGTACAGCACCTACACAGGAGGTAGGTGTACTCTTCAGTGCACTACAACAGAATGTGTACCAGAGGCTCTTCTCCTACCTTTCCTTTATATGACAGCCTGCATGCTCTAGAGCTTCTCTCCAGGAGTAATTCCAACAGGAGTACTGCCAATATTTCTGATAATATACCTACAAAGAGAGCTTTTCCAACTGAACATTGCAAGTGAAGTTCAGGGACCTTGAAGAAAGCAGCATAGCCTGAACTCTGACAAGAAGTAACACACTGCATGGTAAACATACTGTAAGCACGTACCTTACTTGTGAATGAAGACCAAACTATAGGGCCTCCTCAGGAGTCAGTGGAAAGGAGTTGATGGCTTCAGCAGTGATGATACACGATTATATCTATTTGAGCACCTCCAGATAGGAAGTGAGCACTCACCGCACTTACTTAGTAAGATAAAGTATTGATCTGGGGAATTATTGATATTGCCAATCTCTAAAAGATAGTAAGAATTCTTAATACTTCACCAGATTTGACCCTAAGGAGCTGCACCTCAGATACAAATGCTGCCAGTCAAAATATTTTGCACTGAGATCATTAAAGTTAAATACCTACCTTAGAGAGCTGGTTTTGGTTTTCTGCAACCATGTTTTTAGAATACATTTGTAGGATAGAGAGGTAACACATACCACATTCTTTTACCTGAATCCTTATGTTTTGTCCTTATGGTAAGAGTTATGCTAAAATCATCTAATACTGAAAACACTTCTGAAAATACTGTACTGTCAGTCTCTTGTTATGTCAAATACCTGTAGCTACACAGGGAACCTAAAGGTCTTATTCCTTTCCCATTCAGTAACTTTGTCAAACTACACTTTTAATGCAAGAGCTGTACTAAATTATAGGGCAAACATAAGAGATGTATTTGACTCAGATGCATTACCAGTGCTTTTTTTTTTTTTTCTGCATGAATAACTGTCACTCTCATTTTCATTTTAGTAATTACAGAAAATGGGCTGATTTAAAATGTCTGTCTGTTCCAGCAGACCTGAAGATGTTGATTTCAGACTGATTCAGACTTTAAAGTCTAATTCATGCAGTTGATCCAGAACATTAACTGGAGTGTAGGTTTCATCATTTTGGTAGAGTGTCTTTTTTAACAACAGACGGTAATTTTTTATATGTAAAGCATTAAATGGACTCTGTCACAAAACCACTTTAAACGCCTTCTTTAAAAAAAAAAACACCAACCAACCAAACCAAACCTCACCAAAAAACTACAAAAATTTCTCCCCCCACAGTGTTCAGATACTTTAACCCAAAGAAATTGCTGACAGATTTGTTTTCAGCACAGCAGAGTAAAGAGCTGACAACGGGTTTTTTGGGTTTTTTTGCTGGATATGATAACTCAGGTCTATTTTTAGGTCATCTTTTCTTTTTTTAAAATACACCAAAATAGCAATGGGCTTAAAAATCACCATCTGCTTCTAGAAATTAAATAATTATCTGAAGAATAGATAATAGGCATAGAAAGCCTTCTCTCAACTCTCAGATCTTTCACAGCAAGAATGAAAATCACGTTACTTGGAAATATTTTTTATTTCATGAAACAATACTGCAAGGTCACAACACCCCTGTAAGTGTTCAATATACCTGTTTATCAGTTATCATCAGCATCCAACTGTTTACATTCTAGTCATCAATGACTGATTAGCAAGTGCTATTGCTATTGTTTTTATGACTTAGAAAAAACCTGATATTTACAGCACAATAAAGACTCTCCCCATTTATTTCTTCAACTGTGATTTAGTTAAAGGGAGAGATTCTAATTTCTAGGGACTTTTTTTTTTTAATGCCCTTTAGAGCTATTCTGCAATTAGCATGCTAGTATTATTTGCAAATGCCTGTAAAGAAATCTGAGCTTGTTTACATCCAGCTAGTTTGGATCCTGCTTACAACGAATCACTATGTCAATTCAAGATGGCCCAGAACCCGGACATTTGCTCGCTGGCTGAAGCCGGTCAGCAGTTTGCCCATCCTCTGCATTTATGCCTCTGAGAGCTCAAATGACTGACTGCTCAATAAGACAAAACCTGGTCCCTATGTCCTATGCTCTACCTATTCAACAATAGCCTTAGAAACTAACATGACACCCTTGCTATCAGTCAGTCCTCACCCTTGTATCTTTTGAACCTTATGCAATGTAAACTGAGTTTGAAAAAGGTGGAAAAGGAGGATCCATCAGTTTTCCATGAAAAGTGGTTTGATGAAAGAAAAAAGGTTCATGCTAAAGTCCCTGTTCTACTTCCTTTCTGAATTAAAACTCCCACAACTTGGTCATCACACTTTCTGTGAGGACTCCAGACACAAACGGCACATATCCACTCTCCTCAGCAGGGAATATTGGGGAAGTGGGAGTAGGGGGATTGTATAAAAGAAGGGTCAGAAGCTGGCAAAGGCCAAAGAGGAGGAGAAAACTAGTTTTGCTAGTGTATGTGCTGGTGGGATGGTGTTCCCTAGTTTTGTGATTTCAGTAAAGATGACAAATTTTCAATTGCAGTAATTTCAGTTTAAAACATTTCCATGTTTTGAACCACAGAAGAGCATTTATCTTTTTAGTATCATTTTCAAGAAAGGTAGCTTGGGTTTTTCCCCTATGATATTCTGTTAATAAAACAATGTCTTTTTCAGAGAATAAGACTAAATCTTCTAAAATAGAAAATGAGATAAGACATTGCAAGATACTTTAAATTATATATAGCATGAGTTATAAACAAACAAGTTTACAAAATGAAGACATTTTGGAAGTAGTAGTATTTAACAAGTACCATTTTAAATAAGTTTGTCTTATTCTAGTTATTTAAAATAGAAGTACGTAACAGCAACAGTTCAAAAAAGAAGGTGTCCAATATTCACATTTATATTTTGTGAATTAGAATTTTTGTGAAATGAGTTGTCTAACATTTAGAAGGCTTGCTAGTGGCCATTGTAGCAATAGTGTTTAGGCTAACATTTTGACAAAAAGAGAGCAGAAAAATCATGGCACAACATATGCTTTGTTGGTATATCCTGCTTTGGCAGGAACAGGAATTCTTCAAAGTAATGTGCAAGAATCATCTCTTTCTAGCAAACAATTAAGAAATGTTTCAATTGTGAGGGAAAATGGTTCTTACGTTTTTCTGAGTCAGTAGTCTGTAATTAAAGAAAGGGACTTTTCTAAGAGAGGGAAGAAAAAAATAATTAAGGTAAGCAGCAGTTTTGAAAACTTTAGTGTCCCTTGGACATTTTCAAAGGGGACCCTCTATACTGAAGAACAGAAAAAAAAGAAGGAACAGATTATAAATAGCCAAGATTCCTAGTGATCTCACAGGGAATTACACACTTATTTGGAAAGCATTAAAGGAGTAAGATTACAGAAGCAAGACCTGATCCAAATTCCATTATGTAAATGGAAAAAGAAAATTTTGTTGTCTTAAAAGGGAATTGAATTTAGCCTGTAGTTCCAAGTTAATGAGATACTTGTAAATGTTGAGAATTGCAGGCAAAGTGATAAAGAAGAGATGCCATTTTGGGTTGGGTTAGTTTTTTTCATATTAAATACTTATTTAGGTTGTGATTTACTCAAGATTTATTATAATAAGACTCTTCCTCCTACTGACTACATCTATCTAAAGTATCTAAAGTGCCATTCATACAAGGAAAATGGGACATATCACAGATTTAACCTGCATAGGATCCACTGCTTATTCCAGACAATTTATTCTTTTCTTCAATAGCATACAGGTATTGCTGGTTCTAATGGTATTATCCACTTTGCAACAAACACTTCATAGATTCCTCTTTTCTTTTACAGTTGGGAAGTTTTGTGATTTGTTTGATTCCACTAGAGTTATTTTTGTTAGTGCATGGAATCACCTAACTGCGTGCCAAGGCTGCAAGACAATCTCACAAACAGGTTCTCCCACCACTGCTAGGTAACACTTAGGCCACCTGGGCTCCTACTTTGCACTCACACCCTAGAATCTGAACCATCTCCAGGATAAAGAATTAACCTTTTGTGCTGCAAGGTTCTCAAAACTCTTGGCTTCTGCTGGACCCAGAATAAGTTCAAGGCACTCAGCAACTGAGTCTGTACAGCAGGACTGTTCTAGCAGCATATCACAAGCATATGACCTTTTGTTTCTTCTCTGAAGTTATAGGAACACATAGGGAACTACAAATTATATGAATTTCAAGAGAGAAACAGATCAATTTTGATGTATTTTTAAAAAATTAATAAATTCAGGCCATGTATAAACTATCCAGTCATATCCTGTAAAAGTTTAAACAGTGAAACCACAAGGGAAAATAAACTAACATCTCTTCCCTTTTTATCTTAAAAGTGTCTGAAATGAACTGGTTGCTAAAGAAACCCGATACAATTGTGACATAGTGTTTTGAAACCCTTAGTGGAGTTCATCTGAAACCTCAGCATAACAAGTGGCCTCTTATCTGCGTACTATTCCAGGAAGAAATGCATGGCATTTCGTCATCACAGCTGAAAGAGTAGCTGGCTCTGCACGTAGGCTAGGCGAGAATAAGAGCCCTCAGCTACAATGAGGGCATGCTGGTAGCTAATGCTTAGTCAGAGGCCATTTCCTTTAGCCTTTGCTACTGCTTGCAGGAGTTGGAATGCAGGAAAAGGCAAAAACTAAAGTGAACATATTGAAGGTCAATGTTTACCTTTGGTACCTTTTCTCAAAGAAGATTAATTCCGAAGACATATGCATTAATGTAGTGACACCCTAAACCATCTTCCCTATTACAAGGACTTTAAGTAGCTTTATTTAATGTGGCAGTTCATGAGCAGAATTACTTAAAGGAGAGAGAACCATAAAAAAGCAGATGTCTCTTTTTTTTTTTAGTCTGACATTTAAAGGCAAAATACTAAGTAGGAGCTTAATATAGGTATTTCCTTGTGAACACTGATCTTGAATTTCCAAGCAGGCAAACTGACTTTCTCCTTAATAAAGCTTTTGAAACATAGATAACTTGTAGTAATTACTTCAAAACCAGGGATGAATCTTCATATGTGAGAGAATATGGTAAGGAACATTTCTTTTTATAGGCTTTTCCTCGTCTGTACATCCTGAATATGATAATATGAATGATGTACTGTCATGATGATTTTTAACATAGGAATCTGCATAATTTGAAAATGCAATGATTAATCAGTAGAATATGAAAATCTTAAATATGAGTGTGTAACAATGTTCAGGCTGTAAGTTTGCAAGACACTTCATTTGGGACTACATTTTGCTTTCTTACTCTGCCTGCAGAAACATCGGCAATTTTTGTGAATTTAATGAGCTATCACTATGCTGATACATACAACTGTATGTACTGTACTACTGAACACACTGGACTGACATTTTACATACATGCAGTTTCTGGTCTAAATAAGGGCTAGATTCGACTTGTTCTGTTTAACTCACTGGCTGAACTGAAAATAGTTGGCACAGATTTTTTTCAGGAAATTCAAACTTACACAAGCAGAGGAAAAACATTGCAAATGAGATGCTGCTGTGTGCAAAAATTCATCTTGGGAAAAACTTTAAACCTTAGAAATAAATCTTGTTTTCAGTTCTCACAAATAGGCTTTTCTATTCAACTCTGAAGGTTTAAAGGAGTTGTTAATCAAATACTGTACACAGGACTAAGCAGGAAAGTGTTCAGTTATTTCTGAAACACGTTATTTTGAGGCTATGTTTGACTCTTCCATATTTATGTGATGAGAGTTATGTCACAAAGTTAATCATTCCCAGGATGCTAGCATTCGGGGTAATGAAAAACTTCTTGTGCAAGCAGTCATTAATCAGTGAGTCTAACATTGCATAATGCTTTCTGAAGCATGTGTTATGTGATCAGAGTACAAGGCTGCATAATACAGCAAAGTGTTTATGCCATATGCTGACCTTTTCTAAAGCAGAAACGGAGCCATGTGATGTGCCGCTCCTGCCAGCATTTGCTTATTGCCAATAATTAAGTTTGATGATATGAAGAAACACAAACTTGTATTGCTTTAGAGTTCTAAAAGGAAGAAGCTTTGAAGTTTTTGGCACTGTAAATCACAAAGATAGCCAACTTGGCTTGGATACACTACCGTTGTCCATTATAGGCACCACCCATCAAAACTGGAATCAAGTGCCCTGCTCAAGTGGTTTACTGGCATTTGTGTAAAGGAAAACATGTGGATCGTTACAGGACTGCTATATTAACCAGAAGAGCATAAAGGTCACAGGAGCAAAGCAGCCAAAAGCATGCTTGGTACCTCAAATCTCAGAACATCATTATTACATTTGAAGTTCTTGTGCAACAGTGCTAGTAAGCAGCTATTACTTAATCTCCTACTAGTATTACACAAAACTATACTTGCGAAATACTTCAGATAAATATGCTGTAATTATACAAAATATAAAAACATGTATAGGGCAAAATGTTTTTGTAACTCTAAACACACATACCTGTGGGGATGTGGTTTGAGTGAACTATTTTAAAAATTGAATCAGTGCTTTAAAAGCATCTATGAATAACCTTAAACAATGTGCTGGAAGAAGAGTGGACACATATATTTTATATACTATGCATACACACACATACACACACAGAACGTGATCAAAAGCTCTGTCTTGTACACAGCTGCTTTGTGACTGTTGGCAGAATCAGGCTACTGAGCTGTAATAACCAGCTCCATACAACTTTTTTAGAACAGCCAACTGTAGATGTGCCACTGTTGCTCCAACCTCACTTTTCCTCACACTTGCCAGTGTTTCCTTCTCTCTCACTGATGACTGGCTTTTCTGCTTTGGAGAGCTGATACAGACAGGGGTAGCCAGTATCTGTGAGTACTATCACCTGTTATCAGTAACTTGGTTCCATCATGTGATCTATGATATGGCATCAATGTCTGAAAAGTGATTTCTGATATCCCTTGCTTACACTGAGGAAGTATTTTTAAGCTTAACTAAGAATCCTAAAGAGTAAAGCAGACTAAAAGCACAATCACAAAACTAAGACATCTCTATACAGGGACATAGGTGTTCAAGTCCAAAATTCAGACTCTCAAAACTCCTGCTGAGATTTTGCATCAGGAAGTGATGATATTAGGCAATTGCACTTAGTTGCCTAAGGTGTGTATAATGTTGTATCCAAGGCCTTTTGGGATTAACAAATTAAACCTTCTACATCTAAGGAGTCTGACTCATTAAGGATCTTCATGTTTGGCAGACAGGAGTCTGTACAAAGAAGATGCTGGGGACAAGAGGAAAGTGAGCAGGTCTCCCATCCTTGTTACAGCATCTGTTATAAAACCAGTGTGCTACTTGCTGCATGAGGAAACTGCAAGACAGGCCTTACCTCTACAAACTACTAGGTGGATGTCATTATCTCTACATCCCAATAAATTAACCTGTAGAATAACTAATTAAGGTAGAGAAATTTCATCATGCATAACTTCAAAGAATCCAGTGAACAGGTCACTACTGTAGGAAAGTTTGGTTCAGGTCAATTCAGTGAAAGGAGAGAGCAGAACTGAGTTGCTTTGGTGTTTCATGAGTCCTTCAACTACTGAGCAGTTATAGAGATGAAAGGGCCATAGCATATCCACATTTTCAAGAAAGGACTGTCAGATAAGACTTGTAAAATGGATATGCAAAATCTGAAATGGAGACAGAAATTTCATTCCACCCAAAGTGGAAAAAACCTCTGTCCATGTGTTCATTTATAAACTAGTAACTTAGAATCCTTCTTGTTATGCCATTTTTGTGCCGCCTCTTTTCATCTGTTATACAGACACTCTAGGAATCATGTTTGGAGGTTACAATCTCTGCTAGATTTTTGAGTACAGAACTCAGATGATGTAACCAACTGATACAGCTGCTCATGAAGATACTAGAAACAGCTATGTTGAAATTAACTGGGACCTCAGAATGCAGCCTGAACCCACCCTACAAAACCTCTCTCATATACAGTCTTCCAAGAACCACTGCTTCTTAAAAGCATGCTCCCTGGCTCTCTTCTCCTTTCACCTCAACTTGGATGGAGTGGCCAAAAGATGATAACTACAGGACACATGAACCATTCACCCTGAGGGGCCACTAGCTGAGGATACTCACATGCATTTACAAAAATACTGCAGCTTCGAAGACAACATATCCAGCAGTAAAGCCTTATTACATAAAAGATGGAGAGCAAAACTCTTTTCACATAAGCCTACAGATGTATTATTAGCATTTATATGTCATGAAAACACAACCTTCACAACTCTAACCTCACAATCATATTTTTTAACTTTGTCTTTCTAAGCTGCATGAAAGAGACACATTTTAAAAAGTTTGTACAATTGGCATCAGAATTTTTAACATACTAAAAAGAATTGAGCCAAAGATGATATCACAAAGTCCCTTATGCTTAAGGGAAAATGTTAAATCAATTAGCAGTTGCCAGAATAAAAAAGCAACAATTTGATGTATAAGTTCCTTACAAAAATAACAAACTTTCCATGTTCTCCTGAAAGTGGTTACATTATGCAACAAGAAAACTTCAGCATATTCTCAGCTCTTTAATGTTATAAAAGCTCTATTAGCATACACTTCAGAAATTATAACCAAAGGATAGTAATCACTAGCCAGAACTTTGAAGAGTTTATAAACATACATGTACAGACTATGCCTTGGAGGGTTAATGTACTATTTTGAACTTGACTACTGCAAATAGGAATTAGCTTTGACACAGAATGTTCACACCCTGTGTAATAAATTCTTTTAACATACTTCATATTTCTTCTCATGTGAATGACTGTCCTTGGAAGAATTATCTACTAGATAAAAGCTTAAGAATGAATCTAAGTCTAGACTTATTTAAAGGGGATAGACACTGATCTTATAATCTGTGACAGTGGCTGATTAATGAGCTGCTCATGATTGTTGCAGGCTTCTTCAAACTGCAGGAGCAAATGATATTATAGGACTGGGAGGAATGTGCTATCTGAATGCCACACCTTTGTTGAAACTTAAGAACTCACTTTGACTACTACTACATTTATTCTACATTTATTCTAGCCTTGAACTACCATATGTACATGACCAGATACATCGTAACACACATGCATACCTTCATTACTTGCCTGCTGCTTCTGCAGCAGAATTTCTGCGCTACAGAACACATGGTAAGTATGCCCACTTGGAACAGTCATGGTATGTGCTGTGTAGAGTCCACTGTTTTGCTGGTTGTGCTTTTGCACAAACAAATTCAAAACTTCCTGAAGCAGAATAGTTGTATCACACCCTGAGGGGTTAATTTGGTCTAGCCTCATAGTCTGGATAATTTTATTTACATATACACACATACAGACGCACATACACACACACATACACATGCATGCATATGACATGCTAGTAAACGCAAACAAATATTACAAAGCATAATGATCGCGTTGTGTAAACACAGCACATTCTGCATAACTACAGAAACTTCTATTCAACTCTGTTCCAAGGTTAAAAAAGAGCATGATTTAAAAAAGGCATATTACCTAACCTTTAGTGATAACACAGTAATTTCTGATTACACCTTTCAAAAACTTTCAGGAAAACTTTTAAAACTCTACTAACTTTGGTTATAAAATACCAATGTTCTTAAAGTGAAAACTACCCATACAAATTTTTAAAAGTATTCCCTACACATTTTCATGTCTGAGACTTAGGGGAAAGAAAAGCCAACAGGAAAAAAAGGCACAAATAGAAAAAAAAGTTACTGTAATCCCACAAAGTAGAAAGGAGAAATTTTATTACCTTTAGCTGACAACAATTCTTCTTTTGGTTTATTTGCCTGCCATTTCTATTTTTCTCATTTTTGGAGACAGTTCTCTTTCTAAAAGTGTGCAGAAAAAGTACATCTTAACCACATCATCATGAACTTTATCACACCCTAACTACACAGACTGTATCAGCCTCAATAGACAATGAAGCCCTATACCTTTTCAGCAGTGTCATTAGGTTCAAGAACAAGGCCAAAATTCCATAAATGAGACACGAACGCATATCTTGTTCAATGCACACCACTCAAATGAACAATGATTCTTTTTAAGTACATTTTTATAAAATTGTAAATAAATATCCTCTCTAATCTCAGCAGACATATTTTCAGGGATTTTCTTGCATGAAAAAAGTGTAAGTAAAGACCATGCAGTGATAAATTAAGATTTCAATTACTCTTTTCACTTTGCATCTGATTTGGGTTTGATATGTGAAGTGACACTAGTGCCAAAACCTGTTACTTTACTCCCTAAGTCTCCCAAAACCAGATTCTAAGTAGCATGATATTCTCCTCTCTCCTGTGGTGATCTCTTCAACAACTGTGACTATGATTAAATGCATCAAAGAGCAATGACTGAGTAAAATAGGAAGTGAGAAGGATCTTGATGTTTACTATTCTAAATGCAGCTGGTTAAAGCAGTTCTAGAAAAGCGGTGACATGAACTTTGATGTAGGACTAATTTCACATAGACTTACAGTATTGCAAAAATAACTGGGCACCAATGACTGTGAATGTCATAAAAAGGTTCCATAGAAAACATCTTCAAAAGCACTTAACTATCATTACACAATCTTAGAATAAATAAAACACACCTTTTTTTTTTATAGGTGATCTACCCAAAAGCATTGAACCGACTAAAGCCATACAGACAATCATGAAAACTTCATCCAGAAATTTAGTAAAACTAAGAATGTGAATTACTTCAGTTATGAAAATATAAACAGTTTGCTATATTAAAGGCCAAAATTATATGTGTTATATAAAGTCACACATTAATTTCTACATGAAACTGAGAATTTCTAGGCAATTCCGTAAGCTGAATTTACAAATGTCAAGAAGTTATCAGCTGATAACTAATAATGGATAATGGACCTACCTGTGTTATAACTTTTCAAAATCCAACTCAGTGAAGTGCAGAAGAATTCACTATCCCTTGAGCTCAGTAGAAGCAGGAGAAAAAGCTGTTTATGTCTAGGGACCATGAGATAACCTTTCAGAAAACCATCAGAGACCAGGACTCACTCATCCTTGAGGTATTGTGGAGAAAAGCATGGCTTTACCAGGAACTGAAAGAGTTAAGCCTAAGTGCATGAAGGAGGATTTGCCAAATCATACCTTTCATAAGGAAAAATCAGCCTTTAGATGAACATTTTTGTTGCAAATAACCCGCTCATGGAAGCAGAGGTCTAATACTACTATTAATTATGAGCACTGCAGCCATCAAAACGTGTCACTTAAAAAATCAGACAGTAAGTGATCAACACATCTTTTGCTAAAATATTGTTCCTCTAGAACAACTTCAACATCACTCCAAAGTACCTTTACAAACTGTCCTACTGATACTTACTTTGTAATAATATTCCAACTTGTTGACTTCAAAGGAACTCAAATTGCTATGATATTACACTATCTTCTCCTGAGAAAAGGAATGCAGAGACCACTGTAATAGCAAAATTATTTTCTGAGATCAAAACTACTAGTTGAAGGAATGAACCTACACAGTCATATGCCACAGTATTTAAAGCTATTAGATGTTTTTAAATAGACATTCACAGAAGCTACTTAATCAGTGCTTGGCAGAAACAGAGACAACTCAATAACCAGACTATATCAAAGTTATGCAACAGAAACTCATCAGCATGTGCTTAATTTTTTTTCCTATTAACATAATTATTTTGTAGTCAGTAAGAAGGAAAATGGTATGTTAGCATTTCAAAAACATGAGAAAATGACCCTCTAGGCTTTATTTAACTATCAAAACAAGTACCAGTACTTTATTTGCAAATTATTGTGCAAGAAATGATTGACTCAGCAAGTTTACCAGTCAACAAAGTGTGAGCTCTACCAGTTATAATCAATTTACATGTAATGATATGTCTAAATATGAATTTAAATGAATTCTTGTCATTTCATGCTGATGAGCTGCTTTATCATCATAGATATGGACAGTGACCATAGCTAATGTTGCAGAAATAGCAAAGCATGGACAAGTTTCATAAGCCAATGATAACACAGCAAGAATAAATTTGTTTTCATAAAAAAGACAGCCTCAGACTGCTAAGTCATATTTATTTTCCAGTCAAATTAACAAAAAATACTTTCTACAAGGTGAATTCCAGACATTTGCTGTATATGCTGCGTCCACTGCAAATACACAGTATGAATCACAAGTTTTCTTACCTTGAGACCTATTGCATTTCTCTTGCAATGTATGAAAGAACTCTGAGGCCATCACAAAATAAAGAATCTTTCAATATCATCCCTGCTGTATATAAATATACATTCATAAAACTTGCAAAAGGAATATTCTGGAGATTAAGATAATTCTAGGTTCTATTACAGCACATTGGTCATATCCCCGCACAACCATCTTTAATACAATCATCAAAAATTTAAAATAACTCGACTATTTGGTGAATATAAATACTGTTCCATTACAGTGCTGATCAGATGATATGTTGGAAAAACGCAAGACAAAATCAAGTTTAACATACAAGAATGTATAATTAAAGGCTGGCCTCAGAAATGTCTTAATTTAATAAAATTAAGTTAATATAATGGCAACAACTTTATCAAAAGGACACTATTAAATGCTAAAATGAATTTCATTTTGCTTAGGATAGCGTAGGTAAGATAAACAAAGCTTCACATTTTCTAAATGATAATCTTTTTCATTTCCCCTAGCTTGATTAATAATATAGATATTCTGATAGAATACTCAAATATAATTTTTACTGATATACAGAATCATTTAAATGCATATTTGGTACAATTTCTTATTTTTGGTGTTCAGTAGTTGCTTTTGTTTTGATAGAATGATACAGCAGATTTATGCTTAACATCACAGATATATTTTGTCTATATAAAGAATTACAGAGCTTTTTCAGTTGTGGTATTATACGTTTCATACATGTGAAATTTTAAAAATCCGGCATGAACCTGTGACTTTGCCAATACATAGATCAACCATCAGGAACTGTAATGAGCATGAGCTGACACACATTTCTACCTCAGCTTTGTACAAGTATGGACACATTCAAAATGTTGTAACATCTGTATGATTTGCTGTTACTTTGGTGATTGTGATATTCCAGGTGCAGACGCAAAGTGCACCTTAATGGTCCTCATAGAAGTACTTTTATCCCCCTGTATTTTAAAGGCATCAGATTCTTTTATTCTCCCTTGTAGCGAGGAGGTCTCTTCTCCTTAAATGCAAGAAGGCCTTCAATTCTATCTTTTGTTGGGATAGTCTGCAAGGAGCAGAGTAACAATTCATTATTGACACCAAAAATAATACCAAGAAAGACATTTTCATACAAATCCTAGATCTAAAATGTATCCAATATGCATCAGAAAAAATTTTAATGCAGCAGAAAAATTAAAACTATCTAGTCATATACAGAAATGTATCAGACACTTCAAGGGCACAACAAAAGGTTAATAAACAATTTGGGTTGGGAAGGAGTATGTTTTCTCCAAACCGATGAGTTAAAAAAATTCTCAAGGTTTGAGGTTTGTTAATTTGTTTTGTTTATTTGGTGAGGAAGAGAAAAGCAGGGTTTGGATTTTTTAGGGGTTTTTTGGTTGGGTTCATTTTGGGTTTTTGGGACAGGGAAAGAAGGTTATTAATCTGATTATATTAATCTGATTACATCCTAAATAAGCATATAATGATGATGTTTCTATTTCCATCATAAAAACCTGTCTCAAAGTGCAAGAACATATAATCTCAAACACATCATTCCCACCTTTCATTGGAAAAGAGGTTTGTCTCAAATTTTTATTGGTTAGTTCATATGCCATTTGTGGCACGTTAATGAAGTGTCCTTTGTATTATTTCATGTTAAACCAAAACAAAGCAAAAGCAAGACAGTCTTCGGACTGGCATGGTAGTTTATGACTGGCTAGGTGTATGGCTGGTACTACTTCACTACCTTCACCCTAATAGTACTGGTACAGATGTGTTATTGTCCTCCCTTAAATTCCTTACAAAATCCGACAAAGTAGATGGAAGTTTAAATATAATGCCAAAAAGTTTGCAGAAAAAATCACACAGCAACTTCTAGTTGAATTTTTGCATTTTTTGTAACAGTCATCAACAAAGCCTGTTTTCTGTGTTTTTTTCATGTAATCATATTTACATACCTGAGCATAACAAGCTTCTTCAATTGCTAAACCTGTTACTAAGTCGACCTGAGGATAAGAATACAGTGGTTTTAAAAATACTTTTTTATTTATTTTTCATTATTTTCTCACAGCTTACATAAATACTGTGTTTTTATATGCCACATACTAAAACTCTTCTGCAAAGTTCTTCTACACTATTTTAAGATGGAAATGCTACACTGACATGTGGTAAGAGTGGTTAGTATTTCTGTAACAGACTCCTGATTTGGCAATACCACTGGCATGCAATACACTCAAAAAATGTCTGCTCTTTAAGACGAGTCATCTGGTTAGGTAAAAACCATTAGCTACATGCACATTTATAATAATTTCATTTACTACAGGGGAAAAGATGCACTGCATGATTATTTAAATTTTTTTCTGAAACAATACATCTTCAAAATGTCATATAAGAACAGAAAGCATACCACAGAGATTCAAGTTCAAAAGGGTTTAAAACAGAAAAATAAAGAGGCCTACATCTGTCCTGCATCATCATTATCATCTACATTTAATACATTTCTTTGTGAGCTGTCCCGAACAGTTGAAAAGGCTGAATTTTGGCCTCACTATTTCACCAGATGCTGCAGAATTCACTAGCTCTCAACATGACCACTGGAAGGACTATGGCTATGCACCGTAAACAGTTTTCAAGGGGAGATAAGTTATAGGATAAATTATCAAAGGAAGCCATGAAATCTGTGCCGTGGTAGTTTGGTAACAACAGCTTGGATCAACCTTGTGGCTTGACTGGTTTTGATACAATAGATCTTGTCTTGGGCCTCAAGACTGAACTAGAGACAATCATTCAGAGTCCATCTAAGCCTATAATCCCTAGTTCTATAAACATCATTATAATTCTATAAACATCATCTGACCTTTCTATCCACTATATCCAGTAGTCAGATAACTTAGCTTGTACCATTTTGAACCTTGGATATTGAAATAAATCTCAAATTACATCATAACTTGCTGTGGTAACCTAACATACTCCTTGTGCAATGGTTCGCAGACCACCACTTACTGATGTTACACTTTGCTGAACTCACTGGTTCCTTTTGTGACTTTTAAGAAAAAAGGACAAATACATCTTCTTGGATTCAGGTGCTGCACATGGTATGATCCTCTTCCCCTTGTACCAGGTTGAGCTACAACCTGGTACATATGTCTGGTGCATAGCTTAACTTTAAATATGAACAGACCTGCTGAACTCAGCATTAGGATATGTACACCTAAAGTAGAACACATGTCTAAATGGGATTTTAAATGAGCTTTAGGGGTCAATAGTGTGGCAATGGAGTTGCAATCAGAATCAAACATGAAATCAGGCTCAGGTACAATTTTAACAGTAACTGCTATTAAACTATTAAAAATTAATAATATACCCTTCAGCTATTAACTTTATTAGTTACTAAACACCAAGAACTTGACAGACTTAACAGAGTACAACTTTGGTAATTTTTCCCACCTGAGATTTGAAACACAGTTTGTCCATAGTAGTTTATATTTACTTTCTACTATTAATAATTAGCAGAGTACACTATTCTAGAGATTATTAAGCCTTGTTACAGAAAACAGCATCTCAGCAGTCTGAGATATAAAAAAATACATCTCATTATTTAGAAAGTTTTGGTCAAATAGACCTTGAAAACTACACAATGAGAAAATAAAAGTTCTAGAAAAAGAATTTCACCATGGTACAACTGTTGCCAACTTGACTTCTGGCCTACTCCCATGGAAAGTACAGATCCTTACCTCCATTCCCTGATTGATAGCCAGTTTTGCAACTCTCATTGCTACTGGTCCCTAAAATGAGAGAAAAAGTTTATTTACATGTCATTAAAACCTCCAAGATTTGTAAATGAAGAGTCTACACATCAATATTCTTATATTAGAAAAATATAGACTTTGGACTTTTGTTAAATTTACAGTATATAAATCATATATCCTAGATTTTATCATTATAGCAGACATTTGCTTCTAAACTGATAGTTTAAATATTGGGAAAAAGTAAATGCATACTACTTTCAAAAGAACCTAATTATTGTGTTTGGTTTATGTTTCAAAGGTGCTGAATGTGTCCACATTTGTCAAACTTTATCAATTTCTTTCAAAACAAGGCTCAGAACAGCCACTAAGATACAACATTATAGGTTTTTGCAACATCAGTCGTATGCCCTTACTATTGCACAATGGAGACACGTGAAAATATGTAATCATGAAATAAAATTAATTGATGCAAGCTTCAAACCTACAGTATGCTACAGCAAAGCCTGCTCTGGTAAAGTGAGCAGGTTGAGATCTCCAATGAGCAGAGGGATTCCCACACTCTCCTCCAGTGTGCTGCAGAACTGCAAGACATCTTTGGGAATCATCTCAGTCCTGCACCTATCCATCAGCATTAGCTTCTGGATGTTCAGGCCTGATGACTTGAGAAAAGCCAAATGCTTATAAGGCAGCTCTAATAAGAAGTTGTAACAATCCATCAACTTTCCATAACCACTGTATGTTAAAAATTTTACTGTACTTCTAATTTTTGTTTTTCTATCAAGGTGTTCAAGACACAAATAACCACCATTAAATGCCATACCTAAGCTATAACATTTTACATTTCCAATGAAAAACTTTACACTTGTGATCCAATAAAGTGGTTAACTAATTATTTTCTTTTTCTGCCTCTTACTGATGCCTTGGGAAGGCTGTCCTGGAACAGAGACAGAGCTAACAGAATAAAGTAGGTATTTATTAAAAGACCTTTAAGGATGCACCTACAAGAACCTGGCCAGGGCTATACCCAGGTGTAAAAAATAGTCACAAAATGGACAACCAGTCACAAGGTCTCACACTTTTATAAATTTTGTTCCATTTGCATATTGGGGTTTAATTGTCCAATTACAGCTTCAGATTATGAAGTCTCATCCTTCTTGTTTCTCTCTTCAACCCACTGTTGTTTATGCTTTTGGGCCTGAAAACTCGCAACAGTTGTCCTTGGTCTCCATCTGGGAAAGGATTTGTTTTGTCTATCTACCCTGTGAAGAGAGCTTACTGGCACTTAATATGAGGCTCAGAACTACACAACTAGGCAGCACAGAATCTGAAAAACATGAAAGATAAAACTTAAGGCATCATTATGAATTTTCTACCTAGGACCTTTTGCCTCTCTTCTGAGAAGTTCAACAGCAACAAAGTAATCTATTAAAATAATTGCTACGCTAAAAAATAAAACGTAGATAACATTTTTTTTCTTGTTTTAAAGTTGAAAGCCAGAACATATAATGAAAACACAGATCAGATCATGGCAAGATGAGGATTGATGGAGGCTTTTTCTTCACTATGAAATAATTACCAAAAAAGACTATTCAGTACAAGAGAAGAAACTTCTGATTACTTGACACATAACTAGCACATTTTTTTATACATAATTTTGTGACACTTCTCTTTAATAAAGCTGTTTCTTTTTCAGTCTCATTATCTTGTAAAAAATAAAAACTGAAATCAAAATAATTTGTTATACCTGAGGCAAGAATTCTCTCGCCAGAGCTAATGCTCTTCTGTACGCAGCATCCCCTGCTTCATTCTGTTCTACCACATGGCTAATCAATCCTATTGATTTGGCTTCCTCACCATCTACAATGCGTGCAGAGAAGATTAGTTCTTTTGCCAATGAGACTCCAATTGTGCGAGGTAATCTTTGTGTTCCCCCTAGAGTTTGTAACAAGAGAAAATGCAACTATTAGTTTCCCATGTATCTATACCACAAATGTAGATGCCTTGTCCATTTTAAGTATTTTCATTTTAAATTCCATAAAAAATTACATAAACATACAGAAATTCAAATAGTACAAAGGCATTATTAAGTAACTTCTTCAGTTTTTCAGACTACATCTAAATTGAAATCAATTGCCCTGTTTCTTAGAAAGACATGTAATAACAGCAAAGAGGTAGTATTAATAGAGATTCTGCTCTATAACAGACAAGTTACCTTACTACTCTCAGCCAAAAGCCAAACAAAAACTACTTAACAGTACTTAACATATCCAAATCCTCTGTTTCTTTTTAACACTACATATTTTCATTATATAGATCACCACTTCCCAAGAACTATACTTAAAAAGAAAATATGCCTTAACAAGTCCATTCTAAAATTTGCACCTTAGGGACAATATTTACAGGTAAACTAAACTAAAATCACTACTCGACAAGGTCTCTAAGAAGCCATGGTTTTGCCTCCTCTTACTCCTGTATTATTATTGCAACCTTAAAGGGTGTTTACAAAAACTAGGGAAGAACAATGACAGGTGCAGATCAGTGCAGAAAGGCATCTAACTTAACAACAGTTAGCTGTTTTTAGCACATTAAAAACTTCTTTGACTTATCAGCATTTTCAGAATGTCTATGAGTGGTAACTACATTAACCAGACATGAAGATTGTTTAGCTGGACTAACAATTAACTTTTGAGAACTAACGAAAAATGAGAATGTGGGAATAATTGTTATCAAAATGGAAGATGTAGATTCAAATCACTGAAGCACATGTTTATGAATTAAAACAGTGGAAATGGCCTTTATCCAGGAGAAAGGAGTTTGAAAATCACAAGGTATAACATTTTGACATGGATCTGAGACAAATACTCAATTTATAGAAACAGTCTGTAACTGAAAATTTCTTTCCAAACAGTTATTTCTGCAAGAGCATGCTAATATATTCCAATGTAAATATATGTATATATGCAAGAGAAATATTTATAGGAGTTGTTCAAAGCGAGGTGATATAACACTGTGCTGGTTTTACACAAACTGTGCAAATATGTGTTTGACTAGCAAAATATATTAATTTCTACTACATAATGTGGACTAAGCTTTTATTCAAGCCATTCAGTTCTCTTACTGATGTTTCCCGAAAATACTTTCAATACATTATGAGATAAATAAACTGACTGGAAACAAACGAAAAGTTTTTCTTATTTAATAATTCAGCTTTCAACTGCTATTTTTTCTGAACCAAAAGCCTCAGTACTATTTTATTCCTTTCTATAAAAACAGATCTGCCTTTGAACACCTTATATAATACAAAATTGTGGACGGTTGGGAGGATTTCTCCTTATGTCTTTCTAGAATTAGTAGATGATGACCTATAACAAAAACTGAGATACATTTCCCAGGCAAAAACCAGAGGAATGAAAAAAATATTATGATTATTAAAATAAAATGTGTAGAACAAAAGCAATAGTAAATACAAATAATGTGATATTCTCTACAATCCTGCAGTGCTTTGAGAGTATTTTAGCAAATCTGTCCTAATGGCCAAAGACAACAGCAATTCATTAAATTCTGTTAATTTCTAAAGCTAAGCCAGTGATAGTGCTAGGTGTAAAATTTTTATACCAGCACAGTTTAGACACATCTTTAAGAAAGGGGCAAGGGATGCGCATACATTAAACTAACCCCACACTGGACCCCAACAAACACTACTAACCCTGAAGCATAAGCCTTGGCTTGCCTCCCTGGTGACAATGATGGAGGATGACTAAAGCTGTATCCATCAAACTTATACCAGACCTACATGCCAGAAAAATGGGAGCTGTGTTTTCAAGAAACTCACTGCTCCTGATAGTGAGCTGTACCACCATCACCCTCACCAAACATTTATTGGGTTTTTTTATTTAAATATAGAACATCTTTTAATTTCTCACCCAAATAAGCTGTCACACTTACCAACATGTATTGTTATGCACATTTTAAGCACACATTGGAGCATAGCAAATGTCTACCTTACTCTCCTCAAAAATATTTTAGTCACAAATTATTCCTTTCACTGCAGCCATGGAATCTAGAAAAGAATCAAGTTTGGCTTCTGATTAAGGAAAACTGTTTGTCCAAATCATAATATCTGAAACCATACGAGTCTGAATTTACTGACTATGCACCTTCTGCTTCTTTCTTGCACAGATTCCTAGTATTTTTCTTTACTTAATTATCTGCCCCTTCCTTTACTGTTTTATCTCTCCTATTACTGCTTTACCAGGAAATGCTGAAAACAAAGTTCCATTGAGCAACAATATTTCATAACTTTGACCCAACAATGGATATGCTGAAGCATGAAATAGTGTTTATAGATTAAAAAAAAATGTTCTTGCCAGTGTCTTACACAATAATGATTAAAGAGAAAAAAAAAAAGCAGACTATAGCTGTTTGGCTGCCTCCTACACTGAAAAGCCATTAAGCAGAGGAGCATACTCTTTGATTAATATTTACAGAACAGAAGCCAACAGTTCACTGCATCAATCATATATACTCAGTAGTAGGGTTAAGAAACGTGCACACACATAAGCTGTAAGACCAAATAAATCAAATGCAAACAACACACTAAAATACATCCAACACACGGAAGTTACATCCATTTATGAAGAAAAGACAGAGTATGCCACAGATAGATGTTCTGTTTTGGTAATACACAAAGAACACATAATGTCTGCCAACTATAATCAGAGCTAAAGAAAGTAACACCCAATCTTCAAAGATGTTACTTAACCAATTTCATCTAAATGTAGTGCAGAATTTGATGGGAGAATAGTTGTTTCATCTTCACAAATTTAATGACATGTTATTTCAAGGTCTAGTGATCTGGTATTGCTCACTGCACTGATATAAGTATTTAACATACAGTTGCAATGTAAATGTGTTCTTACCTGAAATGGCATAGAATCAATGTTGTAATAATTGTAAATAGCATTTTTAGATACACTAATTCATATTTAAAGTTTGTTTACTGTGAAAAGACACAAAAGTAAAAAAAGTAAACAAAAAAGTAGTAAACAAAAGACTGCTAATTTCTGGTATCAAAACTGTTAAACAGCATTTTTTAAAATTTAACAAATAGTTGATTTTGTATGAATATTTATTTACTGTGAGTAATTCATCAATTACAAAATATGTACACAACTGGTTTGAATTAAGGGAATTACGTGATAAATGCCCAAGAGTATATCCAACAAGATGAAGCAACTAGCTTACTGGAAATAGATTCATCATTCTGGCAGAGAATATCTGCAGTCAGTAGTTTCTCATAGCTGATGGCACTGTCAAAACATATTGGAAAAAATCATGTTCTGACAAAAAAAAAATCAAAAATTTAATTCAGTAATAATCCTGTTTATTAAATCAAGTAAAAACCAATCTATCCTATCCTATCCTATCCTATCCTATCCTATCCTATCCTATTCTTTGTTTGATTAACAGTAGATTAATTTGACTGACAGATTTCTAGCTTTCTTTTTTTAAAGAGTACTTTGCACATCTTACCTTTTATTAATAATCAGTGGTGAAATGAAAGCCAGCCATACACAAACCTTCTAATTAGAAGTAAAATGTATCCTTGCAAATTTTTTGCAGAAAACTCTAAGCAGATTTTTCACTCTTCCATTGCAACTCACAAAACCAGTTTAGACTAGGAAAGACATCCATAACAATGCAAAAAGATGACAGGGTGAAAATGTGATGGAGAAGAAAAAATACTATTTCTTTAAGAGGAAAGAGAGCACTGAGATGCCAAAGAGCAGGCAGTAGGTAAGGTCACACCACACAAGTCATGGAGACATGAGAAGAGACTGAGACAGTGGCCTGAAGCTGGCTGAAAGGTTGCTCTGGGGTCTATAATGACTGAGAAAAGAAGGTTTTTGAGCAAAATTTTATAGTAGGTTGCCAAAAGAGCTCACAGAAATCTGGCTTGTCAGTCAAGCCAAAGAAAGTCCCAGAAGCACACCAGACACAATCTTCCTAGCTGAAGTCCAAGAGGCAGGAGAACTTGCTATCTATGCCAGTCTGACTGTGGCAAATCCCATCTCCAAAACAGCCCACCTAATTTGCAAATCAGTCCTTAACTTTCACAATCCGTTCTATTCATCTGCATCTGTGGATTGGTTTATTTAAAAACCTATCTGAAAAATGCCTACACCAAACCGCCATGCGTGGGTGGCTTGAAGATGACAGCTTGAGTCAGAAGAATGCAGTACTTGGCTTGAAGATGTACGAATGCTTAAGATGCGTGAGAGGAAGTGTAAATACACTTTAAGAATTCACTAGCAGTTAAATAATTACAGCTTTTGTACTGAAAGATGAAATGGTCATGTAATTTAGAAAAACTAATTTATTTTCAAAATACGTAATTGTCTTGTAGATTGAAAAACTAGAACATGATTTCCTAGCAGATGGCTGCATACGTGAAATGGATGGAACCAAAGACATGCATCTGGAACTCAAAGTTTATAAAATGGACTCTGCACCTGACATAAGGAGCTCACTCCACATTTCACTCACAAATTTGGTACAAACTCCACTGTCAGACAAAACACTGATTTAGCAGCACTGATCTGCATTACTCCCCATGGACTCCCAGGACTTGATAATGCACACACCAACAGTATGTCCTATTTGGTTTTAAAAAATCACTGGGAAAAAAAAAAACAAAACAGAAATGCCACAGACTGTTCATCTACTTATTAACTTTTACTTAAGTGTACACAAGTGCAACAAGCATGAGCAAACAGAGATACTCAGTAAGACCACCCGCCTTCCTGTTACTCCATATAGGAACTTGGTATTTTGTTTGACGATGCAGTAAGTCACCTTAAACAAAATTCAGAAGTAGATACACATTAAAACATAAGTATTAATTGCCCACAAGAAGGCATTTTCCAGTTTCAAAATTACACCCACACATTTATGAAGTCATTACTCAGCTGTAACAGGTAGGAGGTTTACACCAGTGCTGCACTGTATGATCATACTTCATAAATCATGTGGGATTTATGTGTAATATTAAGTAAGAACTTTTATTTAATTTGTGTTTTAAACAAATAATTTTACTAGTCCATATTCTTACACTTTTCAAATGACTATGACAGCTAAACTTCATTTAATGTGAAAATCAAGACAAGAAAAAAACAGAGAAAAACTTTTATCACTACCTAGGGCAAACAAAAGAGAAAAATTAATTACCACAGTAGTATCCTATTTTTACTTTAATGAGATCACAGTTGAAATTGGGTCAATTGCTATAGTTTTCAGTGGACAGAACTGAAATGAATAAACAACAATCAAAGCAAAAAACAGACTAAAAAATCTGGTTTTCACTGCTTAAAAGCTAGTGACTTACATGTTTTCCTCACTTCAGTGCTCTTCTTAGAGAAACCTATCATTTTATTCTTCTGCACAGCAAAAAAAAATCTGCTAAACCCCCCAAACCTATTCTTTCTTGCATCCTGACTATTATCAAATTAATCTGCTTTCAACTCTTCCAGAGTAATGGGTTTTTAAGAATTTATGTCTGTAATTATTCATCCCTGAAATTCTGTGTCTTGAGTAGCACTAAAGAAAGGAGAATTGGTGGCTAATAGAATGGAAGGTCAGGGAAAACAGCAAAGTCAATGAGACAGCAGGAGGACACAATCTCACCTGGTTCAGCTACCAAATCCCAAGAAGGCAGTGCACTCTCTCTACTGATAAATATATGCAAAATTAACTTGGACATATGAAGCACATTCTTCGTCATAAGTAAAATGTCCTCCCAGCAGAGAAAGCATACACTACAGCTAACTGCAGCTAACCTAGTACTAGGCTGTAACATAATGCCTACAACAATTTGGGAGTGGCTTTGAAAAAACAGATTCTACAAAGAAACTGGCCAAATCCTTCAATACCAGCATGCATTAATATAGCAATATGCAATGCAAAAAGGAAACCCTTACATAAATTAGAACTTGAGATACATTAGTATCAACATTTCAGTTTAAAGACAGTTCCTGAACAACACTGAGCCTACCACAATATGCAAAAACTGGTATTTCAATACTTTATTCTCTACTACTCAAACAATTTTCCTCAACTACGGCTCTTTCATCATCCTCTTTACATTTTTTAATTCTTGAAAAAAAACCCCAGAAATCAATATGTGAGAGGAAATCAACAATGAAAGAGACTAAATAAGCAATTATTCCCATTCTTCAGCTGTCAGATGGTTACAACACCAGAGAAATGAAGTGCATTAAGAAAACACCTTTTATGTTCCTCTTCCCTGCTGCTGTGACATAGCAATACAGGACAAAAGTTACTGGTTTTAGCATGTAATGCAACAAGGCTGTATGCAATGGCAAGTCTTTCCCCATAGATGAAGAGACTAGTGCTAATTATATTCTTCTGTCACCTAATAAAGCCCAATGAGTTGGATTTCATGGACTTTAACAGTTTTAAGGATCAAAGAAATTAGACACTAGTTTTGTTTTCCTTACATCCTACATCCAAATTCCAGGAAGAAAGACATTAGGGTCTATATAGGCATGGGATAATGAAGAAATGAACTATTCTAGCAAGAGCTAGAATAGTTGCCCTCCATCTATGGGGTCCTGCACAGCACTTATTAAAAACTTTAAAAATATATTTAATTAACATATATAATTAAGAATAGTTTGTATAACAAACACATAGGTTCAACAAGATGGGGAACACCACTCACTTCTGACAAGCTGCCTTTACCCTGCTTTTCAGGCAGGACTATTCTGAAGTGAACAGGGCCCACCAATGAACACTTTGTGCTTCTGCTTTTGGCTACAGCCCGGCTGCTCCTCCGGTTTCTGTATCTCTCAGGGCACTATTACATGCAGATCCTTTGACCCTCCTCTGGCAGCAACCCATCTACTTGACTAAAGACTTAGTGCTAGACCTCTCCCAAATCCTCAGCAGGTTAGGAACATTTTACTGGAGCCTGGAGACACCAAGAGCTCTATTACTGCCTAAGTCCTTCAGAGAACACATGGCATTTGAGCAAGAAGCTAAAAAAAAAAAAAAAAAAGATTCTTTAAATAAAGGACACTTTTCTCTTGAAATCTGAAGAAAATCATGGACTCTTTGAGGAAAAAAGGTTAAATGACAAGCTTTGTAAGAGTCCATTAGCCTGAAAGGCCAGAAATTTGATGAGCAAGCATGAACCCACATCACCTTATTGGCCTCAGTCTCTATTTTTTTTTTTGTCAGATAAAATGGTATTTTTTTAACAGACTTACTACTTCTGTTTCATTTTAAGCCTGGGATGTGTTTCACCCTAGTTACTGCCAGCCTTCTTCCCTATCCAGACTCAGCTGTAACATTTATTCTTCTTGGAAGTAGACCACTGAAACAGCTCAGAAATTGAAAGCATTTATCACACCTCCAGTTTTAATCCTAGTCAAACAGGGTTGTATCTTACCATGCACATGTAATTGAAGGTCACACAGAGTTGTAGATGTTGTGTGAAGCTATCTGGTGGAATACCAAAAGCAAGATAAGCTTGTAATGTGCTAGCATGGCCCTTATGCCTTTTCATGTTACAAAACATAAATATGGTTTGAGACAGTCTACTTTGCTCTCTCAGTCTCTCTCATCTATTTCCTTGTCATACATCTCTAATTCTTTAGGTGTTTAAGATTCTAAAACAACATTTCTGGTGAAGTAAAAAAAAAAATAATCTGAAACAAAACATTACAGTTTTACAACTTGTTTTTGGTTGATCATTAAGTGCAGCCATTGAACTGAACCCTCAAAATTTTAAAAGTCCTACCTACACTTGAAAAAGATTTATTAAAGCAAATTTATCCCACCCTTCTAGCCTGTAGCTTGTAGTCAAGCCACATACTAATTCATACCAGTGAGAACTCACGTGAAAGAAAACCCTGGTTGTTTGAACAGGCAAAAAATAAAATATAATCAATAAAAATGAGACCATTAATGTGACAGTGATCTTACATAGTACTCACACTGAATGTGTAGAGTATGCTTGAGCAGAATGAATTTTAGTTTTTTTGCATTAATAATTCCCAAGCCCTGGTAATAAGTACATCCTCTCTTATTGGTTCATAACAGAACAGAGGGCTAGGTCCATTTGTGAGCTCAGGCTGCTAGGTTTGAATCCCACAGAAAATCTCACCCTCCTTATTTGACTAAACACAGTCATGATCCCCCACAATACTCTGGCTTAGGTCCCTAAATATGAGAGCAATGGTGTTTTCTTGCAAACATGCTGAATGGGAAAGAGACAACTACTTCCCTCTCAAAAATTAAGAAATATTTTCTGCTAATATAAACTACATACATATTCAGCTAATACAAACTACTACTACATATATAATCAATATGAACTATATACATGATGCTGAAAGCACACAGAAAAGAAGGCAGGATACGGGGAGAAAAACATTTTTAAAGAAAAAACACTGGGAAACTGAGGGTAAGCAGTAAGCCTGAAATTGCAGGAAGTTAGAACAGATGACTGTAATTAGAAGCAAAGTTTCCAGTTGACCCTGTGCAAAGCTTCTAAATGTTTCTTTCCTCTTTGTGCAAGATCATCACTCTATTTCCTAGAAACTGAGCAAATAAGGGCTTCCTTTAGCTTGGTTGTTTTCTAGAAATGTCTAGAAAAAAATTCTTAGGACCATCCAAATTCTCTCTGGCCAATAAATATGTCTCATCATTCTGCATAATCAAGGCAGCCAGGAAGTTATGAGGACCAAATAGGGCCCAAGGTAAGAGGAGAAATTCACACTATGCATAATGAACCAAGAAAGTCCTTCTGTCAGGTATTCTTCATATTAGCATACTAAACTAAAAGATCAAAATTAAACTAACTTTCTTCATCCTTTCAGTTTGGATAAATCAAGTTTCAATGTAGTTATTTATATTTCTTAATGCCCAGATGTAAAATAATGTTAAAATATGCATCAGAGTAGGCTTTTGAGAGACAGAATTCTTGAAACACTCATGTCTATGTCAAGTACATTGCACTCTGTTCCAGTTTTCTTTACAGTTTCACAAAACTGCCAGAGCAAGAATTAGTTTAGAATTACTCAGGAGAAAACTTAAATTAACTCAGTCATCTGATTAACACTGTCTTCCCAGAATTCAATTTCTTATTAAAATATAAAGAATATTGTATTAATGTTCTTTAGTTGTTAGCAAAAAGTTACAAAGGATTAACAGCTTTTGTTTTCATGATGAAAAATGGAGGTAAAGAAAGAAGGACAGGAATCTACTATTTCTGGTATTCAGAAATTTGCAATAGTTGGCTCAAACAAATCTCCAGAGCCAGAAAGGTTCTGTGAAATAATTAAGGAAACAGTACTCCATAAATCATTTTGTTCAGCTTGTTTTGTGGTGAACTAACTTGTGCAGCTGTTCCTCTGATGCAGACTACACAATTGCCATTTCATTTGTGGAATTTTCTGGATGCTGAAGAAAAATGCCAGACATTGAATTCATTAGGAGTTTGGAAACTATTTTTCTTTCTCTTATAATACAGTCATAAATGAATATGAAATGGAAATAATTAGATTCTGTACTCTTATTCAGTAATGACAGATCTCCAAATAAGTAAACTACTCAAGTAAAAGAGTTACACTATTCATACTGATATAAAAGATATATTTTTAATTTCCTTCAAATTTAATATTTACCATAAGTAGAACAAATTTAGTGTTTTGTCTTACGTTGGCCTGACACATTAATGTAACTTACTTCACAATCGCTAACCCCGTGACAGCTGAAAATGGGGCCAAAACAAACTAGAAAGCTGTGCTTCAGTATCAGAGATATCAGATGTTTCATTATATCTTTACAGTATCCTAGCTGAGAGATCAAGAGATGGCTTAGTTGTTTTCCAAGTATCATTCAATGTTCTATAATGCCATGATGGCAACCACACAATATTATTCAAGTATTTTTGAACAATTGCATTTTATCTGTTACAGGATAAATGACACATTGTAGCAATGTATCTGTTTAACAGGCCATTCTGATGCACCAGACAAACTGGTTGTAGATAAGAAGCCACCTTCAGTTTTGTTGTTAGAGCTCTCAGGAGTTCATCCAGGTTACTGAGAAACCGTCTGCAAAAAATGTAAACCCTAGACAGGGGAAGTACAACGTGAGGATAGAGGCTTGACCAACTGGATGTCCTGAAGGATGTGTGCCTGCCTCATGGAGAAGCAGCTCAGCCAACCCAGAGATGTGTGCCCACATGGACAGTACACCTAGAATCTATATCTGACATGTAATGTAGACAATTAACGGCTTCTGTTGGAGTCATATTGGTTCTGTATTCAGTTGCCCATTCCCCCCTGCAATGCATAACTGATTTTGTATGAGTATCCTAAATTCAGTTACTGTACCTACGAAACAAAAAAATGTGATTATCTTTTAAGCTTAATCAGGTTCGATTACTGATTTGTTTACTCTTTTTAGTAGAAACAAAAGACTATCACTTTTAATCTTCTGTTCCTCAAAATTCTTAAGTATTTTATAATGCAGTAAAAACAAAAGTTTAGCCTAATATTTTCTATCTTCTATGTCTCAAAACTCTTTAGTAGTAATGCACTTCTAGTGCATGCTAATGTGCATTCACTAATGTAGTAATGCTACTCTTTAGTAGTACAGCTCTTAAAACACAGAAAATGTCCACTTGTAATACCCATAAATGAGTTGTTGGGAGAGTTGCTATTTTAATGTGGTTTTTTTTGACATGAAAAAGTGCTAAAACTTTTATGCACTAACAAAACCTTTTTTCCTCCCCATTTCCTCCCCCTTAGTAACAGCTCATACTCTTACAGCTCCCTACATGCAAAGACACGGATTTCTTTTGATTGAACGCTAAAATTTTCAAATTCAAACCAACTGCTCTAGTAGTATAAAACAGGTTTATTATTTTCAGTTTGCTCTAACACATTGTATACATATCTGTGAAAAAGGGAAGTGAGATTCATCAGAATCTGTTTTGCAGCCTCTGTGGTCAGTACTAATCCAAGTCTGGTAACCACTGTGTAAGAGGCTAAATTGGCTTTTCTAAAAGCAGAGAGGTAGAACCTAGGATATGTTACAGCAGATGTGGAAGTTTTAAGTTTACAAATCTGATTACACCTGTTAAAATTCACAAACTACACAGGAAAATACCCCAGTGTATCACAAATGGGCTAATGTGAGTTCATCTAGAAAAAGTAGAGATTAATATTTTTGTTGCACATTTAACATTTTTTCTAAAAAGTCAGGACAATTAGGAGATGAAGGAAGCTGTTGTTTATTTGATTTTCACCTTGTTAATAAAACAAAGCTATTTATACTCCTTTACTCCACAGGAGTTTTGGAAAAAACAAACTTCTTATTATCACCACAACACAGTTTCCTCATGGATACTACTGAAATCTGTTTTCTTAACATTCCTGTGAGACAAAGCATTATCACCATCACGTACTTTTACATGGAGAAATCAGTAATTGTGTTCCCAGAACTAGGCTAGAAAATGTAAAAGCAAGAGGGAATGATGTTAATTTAACATCAGCAGGAAAAAACATATACAAACCATTGAGTATTAGATGATCAAAGGAGAACCATCTATTTTATGAAGGAGGGGGTCAGGGAAAAAAATACATCATGTTTCATAATGCTTATGCACAAAGGAGATAATTTCAGTCAAAAGGCATTATAGTGACAGTTGAACTTCTTACAGTTTCTCTAACAATCATCAAAAAATGTGAATTCACCAGTAAGTGGAGTATTCAGACATATTTTTCTATGAGCAGAACACAAGTAGGTTTCCTGTCAAAGCAGGTCTGCTTCCTATTGGTTAATGTGTGTAGTTCATTTAAGTTCACCAGACTTTTCACTCTGAGAAAGCTTAGTCAAGATGACTGTCCAGTCCCACACTGAAGGACTGGCAAGATTATAGCTCTGCAGTGGACTGACCAAAATAAACATGTTAGGTTTAAGTAAAAAGAAATACTAAGCTACCTGGACAGTTGGCTAAAGTACCCTAAGCTCTGGCCAAACTGAATGCCCAAGGCCATCAGCCAAAGGAAAAAGCTGGCCAAGAAGCCTGGCAGCTCTTCAAGGTTCTCCCAGTTGAGGCTCCAGGATAAATGGCTGCTACATCAGCAGCTCCAAGGCCCCATTTGAGATAATTGTCAGGCTTTAGTTGTGGTGTGGAAAATCTATGTACGAGGCAGAAAGGTTGCATAAACTAGCCAAATGTCTAGAAACCCACAGACCTCATACAATTAATTTCTTACCCTTTTATTTCATTTGCATCTTACTAATTCCTGACTTATCTTTATGTGTCAAAAAATTTCCTACTTCCTTCTGCCAAACCAACTATCATTCTTAGGCTCTTCAGTTGTCTTTATCACTCACCATAAAACAAAATGGGTTCAGTGCATTATACACAGCTTTGTTTCTCTCCTGGAATTATTGTCCATTTTATCTCACCAATCTGATTTGATGAGATTAAGTTTCCCCTGTAAGTTTAGCAAGTTGAAGGTTAAAAACTTTCCTGAGTTTTGCCAATTGGTAAGAAATGGGTTGAGGCAGCATTTCACACCCTATTGCTCAAACTCTGGAAGTGAATATGAAACCTGTTTATGGGGATCAGGAAACCATAAGAGACTCTGCAAAAGAGTAGATGTTAATTATCTCTGGCAGGAGGAGAACTAGCTAAATGCTACTTGGTTCAATTTTCTAGTACCCCCTACAGGTTAATATAAAGGAATAGCATTTGGCTTCAAAGTGAATGGCATATATATCCTGCCTAATTAAAATGAAAATAAGACCAAAGGTCTTTTATGTTGTTATTAATATTTAATAAAATATTTCTAGGCCTCTGTGTGAAGAGGATACCAAAGAGAGTTCTGACTGTATTTCACCCATCTCCTCAATTTCAGAAAATTATAGTATCTTTTGCACAATACCATAGTACCAGGCAGTGCTGGTAGTATCACCTTTATTATTATAATGTAGAATTTTCCAATACAGAATGTTACTTTTATTTGAGCATAATCTCTCAAGTTTTTTAAAATCTCTTTCCTTTATAAGTATTATAAACAGCAGAGCATTCAGTTCATATTGCTAGACTGGTCACAGGCTACTCTTTTTCTAATTCAGCTAAAAATTTCAGCTGTACCTAAGAATGAAACTCACAGTAAAATGTAATTTGCTCTAAAAAGAATGGGGAGAAAAAAAAAGGGAAGGAAAAGAGAAGGGAGGGGAAGGGAGGGGAGGAAAAAAGTGCCTTGTTTTGAGTAATTGTAACATTTTTACACTGAAATACAGAGTTAAATTTGGCTTGATGTTGCAGTGTCATTTGCAATTAACTCAACATATCTGGGGAACTTTCAGTCTTCAAAAAATTTTCATTAGGAACCAGTATATACACCCATGAATGAAAGAATATACAGAATAAAGCATGAAGAGCTGGCTTAAAATTTTACAAGCTACATTGTACAGTTTTGTGCAAAATTGCACCTAAATAGCTCATTTTTGTGTACTTCAATTTTCAATCAGTCTTTGCCAAAATACATTTTACATATGTCTCTATAATCTTCAAGGTGTTGCCTGTTTCTGTTTTTTTCAGGATATGTATGAGGAACCATATAAGGTAGACAGTTTGAGGAACCATATAAGGCATATTATCTTCAGCTGCAAGGTCCTGGATTTCTCTGCTGCTAAAAGAGAACATTAATACTTTCCTACGGCATCACTGAATGCCATGTAAAGCACAGTACATACTGCAGCTGGGTCTGCTGATGACAGAAGAGTAATAGGACTTGCAGGATGACTGTATGGGAGCATTCAAAAATATCAGACTGATTTATATTGAAGTAAGGAAATTCAAAGTTAATTAAATAAAGCAAGTTAAGTCCATTCTAACTGAGAATCATCTGTGTCCTCTCCACACAAAAGCTTAAAGCTTAAGTAATACCTTAAACAAATAAATTTGGAAGTAGATCCCCTCTTCCAACATACATAACTCTTCAAAAAACACCAGCTCCATTCCCAGCTCTGTAAGGGACTGTTTTAGCTGGCACAGTCATCTCTGGTATGCTCCCATCCAAATGTTTTTGATGTACCATCTGTCCATCTGGACACTGTGTGCCCTGCCCTTTTTCCCATTTGCTTGCTGAGTTATCAGCCCCAGTCCCCTCCTCAGTGTTATAGCTCTTTAACAGGCTTCTCTCTTCCTTAGCTACTAGTTCCTTAAAACCTTGTCCTTTAAGTTCCAGGATCACCTACCAATTTTTTCCACCTAGAAAAGCTAATGTAACTCCTCCCAAAACTCCATACCTTCTCCAATTTTGCTTCCAGTTGAAATACAGTTTTCTGCTAAGAAAGTCCTGAGCTGCATCTTCCTTCCATACAGTCCCTATGAGCTGTGAATATCCATTGGGGTACTCTGAATCCATCCACACGCTGTAATATGGTGGACGTTGCAAAAAGGTAACCAAGAAAGGTTAAGGAAAGGAAAAAAAATTCTGCCCTGGCACCTGACTTCAGGCTCTCAACACAAGGAAAATAATGCTCAGGCCTGGACAGAAACAAATAAATGTCATTGGGAAGTGGCAGACAAATAAATAGTATGTGAAGACTCCGGTTTTTTGCTTCAGTCTTCAGTGGTAGCCTCTGCTCCCACATCTCTGAAATGACAGACCACAAGAAAGGGACTGGAGGACCAAAGTTCCTCCACTGTAAGAGATGGGGTTCATGACCACCTAAGAAACCTGAACATGCATGTAAGTCTGTGGGACCTTATGAAATGCTTTACAGAGTCCTGAGACAACTAGCTTATAAGACCCTAAGATGAGATCAGTTGGTCAGAGCCTGGTACTAGTAACACCAAGATTACGGGTTCAATCCTCATACGGGCCATTCACATAACAGCTGGTCTTGATGATCCTAGTGGGCCCCTTTCAACTCAGAATATTCTGTAATTCTCTAATTCTGTAATTGCCAAACCTCTCTCCATGATATTCAAAAAGCCACGTCATTCAGGTGAAGTCCCAGGTGGATGGAAAAGGGGAACCAGCAAATCTATCTGGGAACTACTGGCCCAACAGCCTCACTTCTATGCCTGGGAAGGTCATGGAATGGATCCTTCTAGGAGCTCTGAAGTACATGTGGGACAGGGAGGTGATTCAAGACAGCCAGTACAGCTTCATCAAAGGCAAGTCATCACAGGCAAGACCAACTCAGTGGCCTTGAATGACGGAATTACTCCATCAGTGGAAAAAGAAAGCTATCATTTATCTGGACTTCTGTAAAGAGTTTGATACATTCTCCGTTAACATCCTTTTCTCTAAACTGAAGAGATAGATTTGATGGGTGGACTGGTCACTGGTTGAGGAATTGGTTGGACAGTCACATCCTGAGGACACTGGCTAACAGCTCAATGTCCAGACAGACATCAGTGACAAGTGATAACCCTCAGGGGTTCTGTATTGACACCAGTGCTGTTTATTATCTTCAGCAATGACACAGACATCAGGATCAAGTGCAACTTCAGCAAATATGCAGATGACACCAGGCTGAGTGGTGCAACTGACACACCTGAAAGATGGGATGCCATCCAGAGGGACCTGGACAAGCTCAAGAACTGGACCCATGGGAATCTCATGAGATTAACAAGACAAAGCACAAGGTGCTGCAACTGGGCTCTGGAGACCCCTGATATCAGCACAGGCTGTGGGATGAACAGATGGAGAACAGCCCTGTGAGAATGACTTGGGGGTGCTGCTGGGTGAGAGGCTGGACATGACCCAGCCATGGGCACTCCCAGCCCAGAAAGCCAAATGTGTCCTGGGCTGCATCCAGAGCAGTGTGGGCAGCAGGGGAGGGAGAGGATTCTGCCCCTCTGCTCTGCTCTGCTCCACTCTGCTCTGGTGAGACCCCACCTGGAACCCTGCACCCAGCTCCGGGGTCCCAGCATGGGGAAGGTCATGGAACATCCAGAGGAGTGGCATAGGAATGATCCAAGGGCTGGAGTACCACTCTTATGACAAAAAGCTGAAAGAGTTGGGGTTGGAAGGCTCCAGGGTGATTTTATAGTGGCCTTTCAGTACTTCAAGAGGGCTTGTAAGAAAGAGAGATTAGTAGAGCCTGTTGCAATAGAACAAGAATTAATGGCTTTAAACAGAGAGTTACAGATATAAGGAAGAATTTTTGTTTGTTTGTTTGTTTGTTTTTTACAGTGAGGGTGGTGAGGTACTGCAACAGTTGCCCAGGGAAGTTATCAATACAATGAAAGTGTCCAAAGCCAGGCTGGAGGAAGATTTGAGCTCCATGTTTTAGTAGAAGGTGTCCTTGCAAGCTTTTCAAGAAATCTCATGTCCTCCTCTGAATATCTTAAAGCATTCAGGGAGAGTTAACATCCATGCAAGCTATTTTTTCTTCCTTTTACAGTAGTTCTCCATTACATATCCAGTGTTGTTTCTTGCAATAATCTGACTTCTTTAGAGAAGAAACCGAACCACACAGCAATTTCTCTTCATCACACACAGCACTGCAACTGGAATCAGTGTCACAGACATTATTCTGTCAAACAACTCAATCCCTATATATACTTATTTCATTACACCATTTTAACAGTTTCAGACAGAAAAAGTTAAAACAGAGTGAATAATAACTATCTTTAATTTATTAAATTTAAAGTGATTAGTCAACTTGAAATTTTCGAAGTCAGCTTTGAAACATCAGTGCCACTGAAACATTAGAAAATCTACTTTGTTTTCTAATTGCATGTGTCTGTCTTTCCAAATTCAGAAAATCACAACTGCAACCAATATATAATACATACAGATTATGTATATACACATATTTGAGTCACTTTCAGATAGCATTACCAATTAGGTTTATACAGGCTCTTTCTGGCTTTCTGAAACTCTTTGTGCCAAGAGGAAATCATATTTTTTATTGACATTCATAAACAAACAATGGTTTATGTTTAAAGCAAATTAGTGAACATTACACAGAGAAATGTAACATCATATTTACACTTGTTAAGAGCTATTACCCTTTGCATTTGCAAAGTACATCAGTGTTTGACATGAGATGTTGGAGATGCATAGATCTAAATCTCCAGGAAATCAGTTGATACCTTATATTCAAAACAACCACTTGCTTTAGCAATTTGTTGAATTGAAGCTTCACAACTTTCCACCCTCAACAGCACTGCAGTGAAACTGATGAACTGCTTCAAAATGTGAACTTTTTAGACCACAAAAAAGAAAACATAAGTTCTTAAATGCAAAATGAAGAAATTCCAACTGGAAAACTAAAAATACGGAAACAAATCCTGAATATAATGCGCAATTCCTTTTCTCTCCTGAGCAGTCCCTCAGAGAGTTTGCTCAAAAACCTTAATTAAAAAAGGTTCACTCTTCATGATGTAGAGATTTGTGTCCATCAAAGTGTTTCACTTTCATTTCTGAAGCTGAGATATAGCAATATGCTCCAAAGTCTTGCTCTCTCAGTCAAGACAAAAATAACACATGCTAACGTCATACTTAAATATATCATGTCCCTAGTACAATCTTGACATATATTTATGTAAAAAACCCATGTACCTACTGGTACGATAACCTTTCATGCTTGCATTCTGTATGTGTCACAGAATTTGTCAGCACTGGGGGCTTTCCAGTTATTTTATTATTAAAGCGAATGGAAACGGAAACTTAAAAGGGCAAGCTCGACATAACTGTGGGCATAGTGATGCATACGTTAACAGGAGATACTAAATATCTTCCAGAACAAGCTCTGCAAAGTGCCTTTTCCTATTCAGTACAATCTGCAGCAATACAGTTTGATGATAAAATGTCATCCATCTGCATGCTTCTCTAAATGCTCCAATATCCTCCTGCATGTCAAACACCTTCTCTTCAAACTTTTGGCTTCTGTTGACACTTCATTAGGGAACATTTTGAAAATCCCCTTGATTTGAAATATATGCATTTTGAAACACAGAGTCTCTGGAAGACTTTTAGCAATTCTCTCTTGGTTTTGGATATGAAGTTTATCTTGCATCTTTTAACTCTAGTTTTTGTACAGTCAAATAACACAAAAGCCCTCAAATGGCAATTCAATGAGCACTCTAGAACGTTCCTAGTCTCCTTGCAATTCATATATTGATGACAGGGCTGAACTAAGGACTTCAAGGCCTCCAAAATCCATTATTCTGCAAAGCCTTGGCATAGATTTTTAGCAAGCTCCCTGCTGCAGAGCTAAGAGATCTTACAGAGTCTACTATGAATTTAAAAAGCATGTAGACTTTAGAAGGAAAATATCTTAGTCAAGCAGGTAGGACACCTAAATATATAATGGCGGGTATTAGCTCTTACCAGAAAAAAAAATTAAAAATAAATAAAAAAATATAAAAAAGTAAATCCGTTAACCAACATCTTTGATGGTTTGCTACATTTCAATCCAATTCTGATTAGGATTTTATTATTTTTATTTGCATCATCCTTGCATGTCATTGCTCATCTCAGAGCTCAGTGAAGTTATACAGGACTACTCCTCTAGCAGCACAGTGTAGGTCAAGATGCTCATGCTACACAACTGTTTGCACTAATGTTCAGGCCAGGAATCATGAGAATCCAGAAGTCAGAGTTGTGTTAAGAAAATTTAAATCTAAAATTTTGATGCATCTGGTCCAGTACCATTTTCTCTGATAAACTGCTGCAGTTTTTTCCAATGCCATGGATAATTTTTGAAATTCTAATTTTAATTCGGACACATCATTACTTTCCCCACAATCATTTAAGATTTTTAACGGATACATGACACATACTCATCTATTGCTTACATAAAAGTAGCTCCTATAGAAAATCAATAACTGAATGAATATTTTAGATAGGTGTATATTATTTGCCTTTTCCATCTGTCCATTTTTCTTCTGGTCATTACTATCCTTGTTGTATTTTATATGTCTGAATGCAATTTCTAAAACTGTTTGTACAACTCACAAATGAAACTGAAATGAAAAACCGTAACTTTCCAAAAGTAACAGGACTAAAAGTATACAAACATCAACTGGTATTCCATAGTGGTAGAAGTCAGTATTTTATAATTCATTTACCTCCTAATTCAAAAGTTCCTGACCAGGTGACTGAACAGTAATATTTTGGTCACCAGTTTCTTTCTTATTTCATCTCTAAAATTACCTTTCCAAAATGAGATTTTTGTGGTATTTAAAAAAAAAATAGTAGAAGAGGCTTTTTTTTTTTTTAACCTACATACAAATTATTATATCTTAGGTTCAACCAGAAGCTGAAGAATGAAACAGCATAGTGAAATTCTTCCTTTGCTCTTGTTACATGTCAAATGCAATTTTCTACAACAGTTACACTGCGACTACATATTGTTCCTTTATCACTGAAAGATCAGGAAGGGATTTCAATAATTAGTCTAACACACCTGTGCTTTACGCAGATTACAGAAAGAATAAGTAATTTAAAATCATTGAAATATAATATATCTGCTGTTTTATTAAAAAAGATACTATTTTTAAATTTGGGCTGATTACGAGTGTAAGGTTAACCATTAAAAAATTGTGAATACAGTACAAAAGTTGTTTCGCTTATTCCTACAGACTTCCCAAAATGTAGCACCATTCAACAAGTTACTAAAACCATCATAATCTGAAACAAAAGTGAGTCATCACACACATTCCATCCCTGAGGATCAAAGCTAAAATTTTACTTTGTTCAACATGAAGTCATCGGAGTTTAAAACTCATTTTAATTCACCACATAAAGCTTGAAACTGTCACTGAACATCCTACATGTCTGTAAACTATTAAATCAAACGATTTGAAAACTATGGTCTATGCCTTTTTAACTGCTTTATACTAACAGAGCAATTTGCCTTTTCAGATAAGTCATCATCTCATAAGACAGTATTACAGAAAGTGTTTGTTTTAGGAAGAGCATGATTAAACAACTTTGGATGCAGTTAAACTCCTAATTTAAAAACCATTGAAGTTGCCCAGCTTAAGACACTGACAAAAAAAAAGCTTCGTAATTCTTCATACATCATACAAAATGTAAACACACAATTATTGTACATGATAAGTGCTACAAACACAATACCATTATGAGAAAATTGTGATCAGCCCATTAAACTGGTTAGTGAGCCCTGAACTGTGTTAAACACATATCCATTACATCTACAGATTGCAGTAATTAGGCTTTTTGTATTTTATGGCCATAAGATAACTCTTTGTGAACAGCACGACATTTTCTAAATTTCTTACAGAGTAATAAAATTAAATATATATTTGCTAATAAAGCCAATATACATAAGGATATTAACAGCTATCTCTCTAATTTTCTGAATTGCTAAATTTCTTAGAAACAAATTTTCTCATCACAGAATGACTGAATGATTCTTTTTTTGAAAAAAGCTACAAAACAGGTATTCAAAGCTATCTATTTTTTAATGGAATGTCTCAAATACTGAAAAAAGAAAAGAGAAGGAAAACTGCTTAAATACATGCTTGAAACACCTGCATGGCACTTCTAAGGTTTAAACAAGAAGATTTAACTTATAATTGCCTTTGTCCATTTTATGAACAGACTAAACAGAAACAACTACCTCAAAAATCAGAAAAAGGTTTACTATACCCTCTGTATAACTTGATAATTATTGTACAGTTTTGGACTGCATCCTAGCTCTTGTATTTCAGAACATACATCTAGTATCACATTCCCACATGAGTTAGCAGGAACTGCATTTCAATTACGGAGCACAGTCAATTACCCATGAGAAGAGACTTAGGTGATTGAACTATTTGTTCAAAGGTAAGTATTTCTCCAACCAAATGAAATTTCAGCAGCCGTCATCAACTAAAAAAACTGGGCATGCAAAAAGCCTCATGATAAATTCCCTCTGCAAATATAAATACAACAAATACAACATCTCAAAGGAAAATGAGGAAAAAACCCAGAATGTCAGAAAGTATATGTAAAGTGGAAGTGGAAACAGTCCGCTTAAGAACAATACAGAGATACCAACCACATGTGCACAAGTGGAAGTAAGAGCTGGAGTCAGAGAGGAACAAGACCTCTAAGCATGTTAGCACCTTAAAAAATTAACAAAGTAAATGCAGGGGTCTCTTGTGAATAAGGCATGAGACAAACAACAAATGACAAGGAAAAGGTAGGGCAAAGGTCACAGAAAGGCCTCAGTATTATTCAGTGCTTACTTTGCCTTGTTTTTCATTGATCTGCCCCCTGGCCCATCAGAGTTTCTCCTGAGCATCACAGTTCTGTCTGTGAGACTGAAGTACTGCACACAGTAGCAGATGACTGGGTCAGGGACCAGAGGAGCAGAACTGGGTGTTTCCAAGTCTCCAGGGACAAGATGGGATGCACCAAAGCATGCTAAGGAAGTTGACTAATGTCACTGTGATGAGTCTCTTCTTCCAAAGGTCACAGCAGTAAAGTATCATGGAAGTCATTTGTATTCACAGGAGAGGAAGTGCCTGACCAACCTGACAGTGACATGGTTGACTCAGAAGATGAGGGGAGAGCAAAGACTGTAATTTACCACAAATTTTGTGAGTTTTTGGCAATCAACCACAGTGTCCTTTATGTTCTCCTCAACCAGCTAAATAATAGTTATAGCAAAAACAAAGACCAACTCATCTCAGAGTTGGTGACATCACACAAAAGCCTCAGATAGAAAAAGAACAAGTTGTAACAAATTATATTCTAATAAAATATAGGGAGAAAGGTCTTCAAAAGAGACTAAACCATAGAACTGGTTGGTCAGAGAGGCTGAGAAATTACCTGTCTTTACAATATACCAAATGGCAACACAAGGCCCTGACTAACCTGATCTAACTTCAACAGGGAACTGAAGTATATGTCCTCAAAGTGCTTGCCCGACCTAAGTTACTCTATCATTCTAGAATACACAAGAGAAGTTCATCTTACTTGGCACCAACCTTAGTCAACCTGACAGGTCCAGGCATTCCAATAAAAGAGGTTACTGTTTCTCCAAACACCCATGTGGCTGCTTCTGATCCCTGGGCTCAGAATCAGATTCTATAAGTCTTCTATAGTCAAAATTAGCCTGGACATCTCAAACTCTTTTGCAGACCTTTTTATTTTACTATAATAGTGAATAATTTGAACAGGCTGTTCTACAAGTAGATCTAAATGGGTGATGACTTCTGGCAGGAGAGCAAGACATGCAGCTGAGGGTATGATAGTAAGCAGTAATCTCTTGACACAGCTGCTTGTAATATGCTGACACTCTTCCCTGTAACTACTTAAATTGTTTCACCAACCACATCAGGAAAAAGTGCATCATGACCACGCCACCAGAGCTAGCATTCAACAAAGCAACTGTTCTTTGTCAGGTAACAGACCCAAATAAGCTAGTGTGAGTGAGGTAAGGAGCAAGGACCAAGGGAGCAGAAAATCAAAAAAATGCCTGAGTTTTGTCAGCACTTCTTTTACTGCTTAGAGAATCCACAGTTGCAGGCACTGGCAATGATGTAATGGTCTTTAGAAAAAAAAAAGTGGTTCTTAGATCATTCAATCACTTAACTATCAGGTCACTGTTACATTAGAATCTACAGATCCCCCTGTGCAAAATCAGCTCAGTGGTACAAGTTCTGAACAAAGCTTGTAACAAAGCAGGGGCTTAAGGGGAGGAAAGATCAGACAAATTCATGGAAGCAAAATCCCACAAGAGTAATTAAAAATATATAAACCTCATCCAGCTCAGAAAACTCTGAATCAAAAAACAGAGACTGGGAAAGTAATAAAGTGAAGTTTCATTTATAGATGCTTGCCCTGTGGGAGACAAGACATGAGACTAGTCAGACCTTTGGGGTATGCAATACAAGCTCTTTAGTGTCTAAAGTCTCACTTGTTCAAATAAGCCCCATCCATAAGCTGGAGAATCATATGTGGAAAACTACAGCCTCTATTCATCCTTGTACTTGAAAGTTTAAATCTCAGCTTATAGACTTCAACCAGTTCTTAAACTACTCTGTGGACTAATCAACTGTCATAGAATGTTAGACTGTGTGTATATCAGGAGACAATTAACTCAAAAACATTTAGTCTATTGCAGTTTCATTAGCAATACATTTTAAATTTTGAGTTTCTATTTTATTCTTGTTTCAATATATAGAAAACAAGACAAGTGTACAAGACTGTAAATCTGTGCCAGAAACAGAAGTTCTAATAACATCTTCATCTGTGCCCTAAGGGATTCATTAAAGGATCAGACAGAAAAAGAAGGCCATTAAATGGTTTGCACAATCACCTCAACCAGTGGAGATTAATAGCTCAAGATGTATTTACTCAATCAAATGTACTCTGATTTCCTTCACCGGTTTCCTACAGGTCCTTTGACAGTTCAAAACCTTTTTTCCATATTTCCACTGATCTTCATTTGCAGCATCAAAAAACTATTTTTCAGGTCAAAAGGTTTGTCATAAAGATCACAAGTAATGTATCGAGAGAGTATTGAAAACAGTTTCTTTTTTCTCCACCTAGAATATCTTGGGAGTGTTAGGCATTCTTTCCTAGTCCTTTCAAAAGAAATAATGGGTTTGGATTACAGTATGTAAAATTATCCTTAACACCTCTGCTGATCAGTGTATGAGGATGAAACTTCAGCAAATTCTTCATTCTCTAAATGTCAAAGACATTGTCTCTGCTCTGTTTCTGACATTCCTCTCTTTGCATTTCTTGTTGACCCTACACTGCTTCTATTCTACACAATGTAATAATATTTAGGCTTTTGTTTTATCTATCCATGAAGTCTCATCCTGTACTGTGAGATTTAATCTGCTCTTTCAACTATAGGAGTAATTCCAGCCTCCATCATTCACTTCTCATATTGTGAAACAAGCACCTTTGTGCCTTCTTCCTTCACACACCTCATCCTGGAGAGTAGTCTTGTGAACACAGTAACTAGCCTCTTCAACTCAGGCCTTAAATTTTCTTTACTCTGATGCCTATAGAAAACTGAAGATGGAGGAGACTCAAAACATTACCCATCACACCTATTACAGTGTCATGGTTTCTTATACTTTGAAACAATATATTGCATCTTTTCTACATTTATATTTACACTTATATTGTAAATATTTCCCATCAGGAGCAATCACCTTCCTCCATTTTGCACCTTGCCTTAAAATACAGGCTTCTCATCTTTAACCAGGGTATTATTGTGCTACAAGAGTAAAAATTAATGATATCAAGTAATTCTAGAAGTATTCTTTGATATCACAGATTTTAGAAAATATTCAAAATTATTTAGTTCTATTCTTAGTGTGTTAGATTTGCAGTTATCAGAAGAAAACTTTTTTTTTTTTTTAATATAAAAACAATTGGAAAGTTCATTTAAATCACTCATCTAAATACCACAGAGATAAAGTAGGACATGCAAATTATTTGGGTTTGGGTAGGGTTGATTTTTATTTTTTTTTTAAATCATATTCAGATTGAAGTGATTTAATGAACTTTAAAGTAAATGGCAAATTAACAGACTGCTGCCATTCCGTAATTGGAGAGCAATTGTCCAGATACAAAGACGTAATATTTTTCCAACATGTAACACAGCAGCCTAACTCTACTGCACTGGCTTCATGGTATGAATAATATCCAAACACTGATTCATATGACTATAAAACAAGAGGCTGATGTGGATCACAGTTCAATGAGCTTTTATTCCATGGAGACAAAGTGATTCATATAATAGACATTTTCTAAACTTCTGAGAAACTATGCCACATTAACTCTTCCATAAAAAAAAAAGATTAAAGCATGATACAAAGCCTTAACTGTCCAGAAGGCTTGATATACAGATGTTTGCTAGAGTCAAAGTGCTCTAACTCAAAAGGTATTTAGTAAAATCTAAACACTTTATCACTTCTTGTTCTGCCAGTCATAAAAAGATTTTTTTCTTTTTTCTTTTTTTCTTTTTTTCTTTTTCCTTTCTTTTGAATGTTAAGATAAATGTGGATTGTAGTAAGAGCTATTTGGGTTACACAGTCACATTGGCTATGTTTCACTGAGGGCCATATCACTGACAGCATTTCACTTCTCACAAGTTTTACAGAAGTTTTTCAGCTCCTCAATTTCAATATACAAGTTATCATCTATATGATCTTCTGAAATGTGAGAAAACACTTTCTATTTTTTATGAGATTACTATAAATCCCTTTGAGCTTCTTCTTTGATGGTCTTCAAAAACTCATATTTTATCTTTTGAGTGTGGTAACTACTGTGTTGTAAGGTAACTGGTGCTGCCTGTGAAACTAGGCAATTGTTCCACCTTCCTATCATTAAACATAGAATAAAATGTCTCAATCCTGAAGCTAGTGCAAAAATCTAACATCACGGGCTTAGAGTCATCAGTAGCATGAACATTTATTGCAGCGTAAATGAAAATGAGTAAGCTGCTGTTGTAATAATGGAAATACCACCACTAACATCCTATACTACTAACATGCAATAAAAGCAAATACTTCTACGATGGTGATAGTCTAAAAAAGTAGAAAAAAATAAAAAGAACAATGTTTAATGAACATCACTTTCACAGGTATTTTAAGTTTGAAATTTTCAAAGGTAAACACCTAAAGATATACAAGTATCACACAGCTCTAGTCAAAAAGACACTTTGCTAATCTTTTTGAGTGTTTAATTGTCAAGAATTGAACAAAGTCATTATTTATATTTCTTCAATGTCAATTGAAGCTGATAATGGTCATTACAAGCCTCTGTTGCATAAAACTACTTTTTTTCTTACCAAATAGATAATTTGGTAGCTTACTCTTTTCCAAAGCACTTAATAAGAATTTTGGAGTCATTGTCATTTAGATTTTTCAAAACAGTTCCACAAACTGTTTCTAAAACAAAAAATTCAAGCAGAAATTACATTAAATTCATCTAAAAATTAAAAAGTTAAGAAAAAATAAGAAGAAAATTGTAGCTAGTGAATTAACTAGCTGCGTTCACTAAAAAACACAAGTGTAGGGATGCATACATGGGTATACAAAACTCTTCACAAGGTGAAAACAGAAGTTATTTTAAACTGTTAATTCTTGTCGTCTCTGCATTTCTTGGTTTCAAAGTGTTTAAGTCTTTGCAGCAGTTTCTCATGCTGCTTCATGTAAACAATAAGTATTCTTAGAAATTATCTGTATGTTTTGCATTCTTGTTCTCTGAGAGAGAACTTGACTGATGGTCATATTGACCAATGGAGTCAGGAGGTTGTAACCTCCTTGGGCCAATCTTGGCCCTCTGTACAAAATGTATATAAGCCTTTGAAGTCAGATAATAAAGAGCTTTCCATATTTCACCAAGCTGCTGCCTGCTGTCCTCTGTCAAGGTCCACTCCCACGTCACAACGTGTTGCCCCTCTAAAAGCTGGGGTAACAAATTCTTACATCTACAATTACTTAAACTGTTCTGGGTATAGTAGCAAACCCCTTCAACACACTGTTTTTTCACATTTACAGTATTACACGAGCTGCTGCAGAATACTAAGTACAAGGGAGTAGCAAGACATAACTTTATTCAGAGGCATTACAAATTTAAACTTCCATATATCAAAGTAAATATTTAAGATTTTTTATACATTCTGTTCTTCAAAGTGAATACTATTTCTAAATAAATCATATTACATTTTCTTTTCTGCACATACAACTTCTATATATCTTTACTACAATAAATCAGTCAAGTAAATAACCACTAGACTTGATCTTTAAAATCTTTTCCAACCTAAAGGATTCTGTATTCTAGCATTCACTACACATTCACGGAACTACTTTTCATCACCTCTACTGAAAGTAATTCAAAAGAGCATGAACAACAAGCAGTAGTCTGTAAAATGAGCTGGGCATCCTACAGCATGACTGTCAGACAGCAAACACTTGAAATTAGAGTGAACATACGTATCCAACAACAAAAATTACTCAGATACAGTGTAACATTATGTATATATCTTCTTTACTAAGTTATTTTGTAAATCTACATTTAGTTAGACTCAGGAAAATACTACAACTATGGTATCAGCTTCTATAAGTTTAACCTTGGTTCAACAGTTCATTAGAACCTCAGTTCCAGGTAAACAATAGAGTCCTTAGTTGTGTGAAATTCTATTCTAATTATTTGGAATCATTTGTATTTGGCTAGAATCACAAGGCAAGGTCAGTGATACTAAGCACAGACAAACAGTACGGACTTCATAGTAGAGATATATGTTCTTGTTTATCTTACCTGTAAAGCTCTATTGACAAGTTTTAATGATGTTTCAGGTGTCTGATTTCTAAGCAGACTGGAAGTAGAAAACTAAAAGTATATATTTTTAAGGTTGTACACATAAACTGGAGCTAGAATAATTAAATAAGTAGATAACTTCTAGCAAGCTTCTCCATTTTCTGCAAGATGTAGGATTTTCAAACTGATGAACTATTTCATTGGTTACTTTCTGCTTATGCACCATTAAACTACAGTTATGATGGCAAAGCCTTTATGAAATAGCCTTTGCTACTGTAAAAAGCCATTCCACCTAGTTTCATATTCAATATCATATTTCTTCCCCAGAAAGACACAAAAAAGGAGTGTGGTGTATTATTGAATCAATCTGGATTTTCCTTAATCATATATTGCAGAAATTGACTTAGTTAAGTAAAATGGTTTGTAACTTTTTCTAAGTATTTGGGAGTCTACAATAAAACAAATAAGTAATTTTAAAAAAAATCTTCCTAGCATCTTAAGAAAATTATTTTGTAGAAGTAAGTACCTTGCTTAATTCTGATTGTGTTTAGAAGTGGTAGATTTTAAGATTTTGACTTAATCAGTCACATACTTGATTATGAGACTAAGAAATGTGCAAATCAGCCTTTTTCACCAACCATCAAAAGAACTTAGTAAATCACAGTGAAAGATGACAGAGAAAACTGACTATGGAAGTAACAAACAAACAAGTGCTGAAAATATTTGACTCATCATATGAAAATCAGAATAAACTTCCTTTCTTTTTTTATTTTATTTTAATGTAAAGAAACAAAAATCTAAGCAAGCCAATATTCAAGAGATGGAATGAAAAGCAACTACTCACAAAAAATGTCAATAATTACTAGAAATGAAAATATCAGTCATATGGTGGTGAGTGCTATTTAGATTAAATGATATTCAAATGCATTTAATTCTTGGGAAAAAAATTTCCTCCTACACACATTCTTAAAGCTGACTTTTCCATTGTGGAAATGATTACTATTATTACACCACTTCCATATTTCTACATTGCCATCTCAGTGATTAACGTAATTTACTTTAATCAGACACTCAAAAATCTGTGAGATACACTGTGAATAGTTCATGTCCCAATATCCCACTTCTGTGGCAGTGCAGGTTAGTCTGGAGTTATTTTACATTTCCAAGAATAGGCATAAAAATTCCTACTTATACTTTACTTCACACATATCTGAAGATCAAAAATGAATCAGTAACATTTTTAATGAAAAAAATTTCCAAGCTATTAAAAAACACTCACAACGACATTTTTCATAACCTATGATTATTTAAAACAAAATAACTATGTCATTATATTTTGTTAGAGCTGACCTGTCATGGCTTAAATTCTTTAAAGGCATTATGTTCACCTGCTCTAAATCTCTATACAGAAGGGAAAGATCAAGAAGAAAAACCAACATCACCCCAACTTTTCCCCAGAAAATACTTCTATTTTATTTTGCAGAGGAAAGGGACAGTAAAGACCATGTATACAGCTGCAGAAACTGTCAGAACTGTCTCAGCAAATGTCAGAAGTCATGTTTGGTCAAACAAAGTCAGTCGACCAAACTCCACACATGGTCTGTGCTTATGACTCTATTATCAAGTCTACTAAAAATGTATCATTAGTGTAACCTTACAATCTATTCAACTGTACACTAAATATTCACTGTAAAATATTATCTACACTCATCCTTTCAGAAACCTGTGATCTGATAATAATGTTACAGAAATAATAGAAATATTCATTATATTATTAAGCATTCATTTCTCTCTGTGACAAAAAAATCTACATCATCACACAGAGAAATGATGGATCTATGATTCTGAAAACACACTTCCCCTAAGCTAAGTGCTTATTCATATGTTCATGTAAGTGCCTAATAGTAACACTGTCCCTAACAGAATTAGACTATGTTTATATAAATAAGAGATCATTCCTTTAAGCAAAGAAAATCTGACACTTGCATTAGTTGTGGGTTTTTTCATATCTGTTTACTTTGGCATTCTATATGGATCTCAATCAGTTCTTCAGGCAATGCAGAATCTTACCTCTACCAATGGCTACTTCAGAGAATGATGAAAACTACAACAGCTTAACTACATCCTTGATAAGAATAAACAAATAAAACAAATAAACAAACAAAAAAAATCTCATTTTTCTCCTGAATATCAAAACAAAACAATTATCTCAATATAATTTTCAAAAGGAAACCTTTTAGTTAAGGTCATTCCATATATTCTTGGCATCTGCAGAGGCACTAGACATACACTGAAAGAAAGATTCCTACTTGGTGTTTGGTCCTAGTTAGAAACAAATCCTAGAACAACCAACCCAACATGACTCAGCAAAGCCTGGAACAAACACCCAAGGCAACTCAGTCAGTAATGTCAGACATGCTAGAGTATAGAAAAATTAAGTTCAGATAAATGGCTCTTCAGCCTATAAAAGACTTATTACCCTAGAAATTCACCACCAATCTCAGAGTCCTTTTTAGTAGTCTCTCTACAGTCTGATGATACACTTTGAAATTAACTACTACAGTTTGATCTTCACATCTATATCCTCATACACATTCAAATCAGAATTGGATAAGGCTGTACTAGGGTATCTGCCCATTCCTTTTTATATCTTCTGTCCTGCCACCCACTGGGTCAAGAATCACTGGACCTTGTGGATCTCTTGTTCCTTGAATATAGCTGTTCACAATAATATTTTCAATAAGTACACTTTTAAGATAATCTCAGAACATATTTTAAATTTAAAGCAGGAAAAGATCTTCAACTAAACAGCTAAATTCATTCCAACCTTAGCTGTAGCAGTAGTATTACTTCACTACTCTGCATTTACTTGTAAGGATAACTTAATTTTCCTTCCTGTTACTCAAACTGGCTTCCCCATGTGACAGCTTAAGCCAAACTCCCTTTGGCAGCAACTCAGTAACTACACACATCTTACATATCTTATCCTTGGTTACACTGGAGTACACTAAAGATCTGCAGCAAGGCTATTACAATCAATTGAAGAATATGAAAGTAAGTTTGCTGTCCACACCACACTGAATAAGAAGAAAAAAGGTAGAAATCACAAAACACCCTTGTTTAAAAGACTTAAACTCCTCTTTTGAAAGACTAAAGTATGAATCATACATATAATGAAACCTTTGGAGTTGGGTTTTTTTCAGAAGTGTTAATATGAAATTCTACAACATCAGGAAACAACAAATTAAAAAAAAAAAAAAAAAAAAAAAAAAACCACCAAAACCAACCAACCAACCAAACAAACAAACAAAAAAACCACCAAACCAAAAAAACACCAAATCACAAGAATGGCATGAGACTGCAATAATATTTTGCTCTTTGAATGGTGTTTTCAGGAAATTCAATGATTTTTCCATTGACACATCATACTTCACCACTGTGATGCACTACTTCCCTTTTCTATTCAAGGGGCAGGGGAAAGGAAAATAAAACCAACCAGATTTAGACTCACATACACATTTAACATTTTTTTATGTTGTGCTGAGAAGATGTTGATTCTGAGAAATAAAAAAATCAAAACTCAAAGAACGTGTTTTTCACTGTATTTTGATACTTCATTGAACTGCTAAAATCACAGAATCACTGAATGCTAAGTTGGAAGGAAGCTCTGGTGATCACCTTGTCCAGTATCCATGAAAGGTCATCCAGAAAAAGCTCAGGACCATATCCAGATAAAGAAATTACAAAGACCTAATTTTTCTAATGGAGTAACCAGCTCCTGGATGACAGGATAAGCCAACAGACATCTACACAAAACTGCTAAAATATATGGCACCTGAAAAGCCTGAAACATGTACTAGTCTAACAATTATTTATTTGGCCCACCAGAACAAGAAATGCAAAACATAGCTTTTACTGATATTTTTGTCCTTGTTTTTTAAATAAACACTTATTTTCCTGGACGAATAAACCTCCAGGGGGGCTTGGGGGGCTTTTTTTTCAGGGGTGCTGGGGCAGGTACCATAGGAAACAATAGAGAAATTTTGTCACTATAATTCGTTCCATTATATATAATCACCTCTTCTTTAAAATAGAAAGGCATATGTTTTTGCAGACATTCAACCATACCAAACCAAATTCAGGTTTTAAAATTTTAAAAAAAGGTATTGTAAGGATAAACTCTTAGTAAAGGCCAAAGTAGAGTAGACTTTTCTGACCTGGAAAAAAGGTCTTCTCTAGAGACATTATATATGTATTGCAGGGAATTCCAGTGTATCAGAAAATCTGTAGCTACAATACAATCTGCAGTTACATTCCATACTCTAATTTAGGACACCTCTTTTACAGAACATGGAAACAATTTACTTGGCGTTTAACCCATTTTAAAATGAAGATGCATCAGAAGTGACAACATATCAACCTTTTTTGCTATTTGGACCTTTGACATTTCCAAGGCTACCTTAAATCCTTCTTAATTCACAGAGGCTTATTTTTTTCCATATGAACAATGAGTAAGGACAACAATAGCTGCTTCCTATGCTGCATGTACTATTATTTTTTGTACTCCCCATGTTTCTTTCTTCCTCTGTATTTCTCCCTTCAAGACTGAAGAAAAGAAAACTTTTTAATGACAACAGTGTTATGCTCTGGGTGACCTCCTATTCTGTTGAAGAGATGGATATCCAGAAATCTGGCACTTCTAAAGTGTTCAGCATGAAGGCTTTTGATCATCTGTAGTAGCTTTAAAGCTGGCTAGGCATCACATCCTTTCGAGCAACTTAACTATCAAAATTCAGACACTCATTTCTGCCTCTAATCTTAGAGAAGCAGTAAGAAATTTTTCACTGCTATGAGTTCAGTCCTGTAGGAGGTGATAGCCCAATGTAACAGTTAAAACTGTCTATTAATTTCCTCAGGTGAAAGAACTTTAAAGTACATACTATATATTGCCTTGCTCAAACTCATGGCAATTAGTACACGAACATAGCATCAAACTTAGGAATTTCAATAAAAGATAATAGCTACCAGCTAATTTTCAGGCAGAATTATTATAGCAGAGAGCATTTGGTCTTCAAATGATCACACTTCTCTTTCACAACTGTCTTCTTCCATATTGGAAGGAGTCAATTCTGTATCAACTCTTTCCTTTCTAATATTTTTTAAATTTTATGTAAAATGAAGAATGAAATGGAAAAGAAAATTAAAAAAATATGAACATTTATTCTATTTTCCTGACTCATTACTTATAAAAGAGTTGCTACAATCTTTTATGTGAGCTTTTATATATCAAAATTCAAAAGAAATTACTGGCTATGGCCATGCAACATGCACTTACTAAATATTTATTCTGAAGCACACTTTCCTCTCAGATTTTATTTGGCATATTCACAATGGCTATGTGCAGACCTGTGGCATACTTCTGTATCTCCATGAGTTTGTTATCAGAGCAAATCATATGCACATAATTGTATATTGTATGTCTCTTTTAAGTAATAGAAAGAAATTTAAAAAAAAAAATCAAACCCAGACGCATCCATTTGAAAGAACATAAAACCAATTTGCTCTTACGTTCTGTATTTCACAAGAAACTCCCCTTAAAGCTTTCTGAGCTTGAAGCTTTGTAACACTGAGATTATTCATGGGATTCAACTTAATACACCTATTTTGAGAAGTTTGAGAAGTGCTTTTGGATGTCACAGTATCTGTACAGCTCTTGCACTGATAGCAAGGCCACAGAAGTAATCAGAGCCCCAGCCAGACACTCCAAGGCATAAGGACACCCTGTTTAGAGAACTGAGTTTCACATCCTCTCTTCTGCTGACAAGTACAACCTTTTAGGAACTCCCTGAAGGAAAAAGTTGGTTTCTACTTCAAGGCATGAAAACTCAGAAACACTTAGGTCCTTTTGCTACTGTTTGTCTTTGTCCTGACAATTTAGATTAACCTAGTTACTGGATGTCTGAATTGAGACTTGTCTAACCAGGTAGCAGGATACACAGAGAGAAACTTTAACTTTGGCTTGCCTATGTTCAACTCCAGGTGCGGTCGCACTCTAAGATTAATATAGAAAGAGAAAACTATACAGAAAACATTAGCTTTCCGATCAAAATAGCTACCCTTCTCTGATCTTTTCTATGTGGACAACTTCTCCCATGCCTATTGCTACACTGAAACAGACTTCCACTGTAAAAATACGCTGGGGAAGTCTGTGATCTATGACAAATTTACCAGAATTTTTTTTTCTAATTCCACTAATATCCACCTAGCATCTCACTCATTCATACAGACTAGAAGAAGTGAGTTTACAGATGTTTTAGTTTTTCCTTATGTTGAGAAGACATGTGAATTCACTGAAATTATAGATGTAATTGGGATTAAGACACCTGAGAATGGCCTGATGATTTTGAAGACAAGGTTACAACAATAAAGTCTTATACTGTGCAGTGAAAATTCAATGCATAAAATGTTCAAACCTATGAAGGCTTCCAATATTTTAAATTGGTTCTAATTCATCTGCTTTCTGCAAGACCAACTTTTACTCCAGCTCTACCGGGAGAAGTATCACCTGCTGACTCTACAAGAAAACAAGAGTTAAGAAAGATATTTTCCAAAGAACCTTCCTCATAAAAATAGATGAAAAAAGTGATCTCATGACAGAAGAGGAATACTGCACTTAGCTTATGTTCTTGGTAAATGCAAACACTTGGCAAAAGTGTCATAGAAACACATTTGAAACAATCAATAAAGGAGATGCCAAGCTCAGCAAAATGAAAAAAAATCTCTCACAGCAATGACAAAAAAAACCCGCTAACCCTTAGCACACTGGTATTTTCAAGAACAACATTTATACATATGTTTAGATAATTAAACTGCTCTACTTTACCTATCTTACAATACAGGTGAACTAGTGATTAAAGCTGAAGGATTTTCCAAACATGCCAGTTTCAACATGCCAAAACAACTGCAAGTTTAGAAAGCCATCAAATATTACTATATTTCTCTATTTCTTGCTAAAACATAAAAATAAACAACCTCTCCCTGCAAAAAATCATGACCACACCATGTATTAATAATGTAAAAGTGTAAGAACCAGAAGAAATAAATGACCAGAAGAATTTTCCTAAAAATAACTTAAAAATTAATACAACCAAAAGTATTTCAGTAGTATGTTTTTAAGAAAAAACACGGATCTTAAACACAAGAAGATGTATCAAAATCATTTTCATTTGATCTACTTAGCATGAAAAACCAAGTAAGTATGCCCTTCATCTATGTGATTTACTAGATCAGAACATTCTTTCACATTGTTCATTTCCAGTTTTTGTTTTATGTTTTATCACATTAGAAAATGAATCACTAATAATTTACTTCGTTTTTACTCTTTTTTATTACAAAGACCTTGGGGAGCAGTCAGCAGATGCAGAGAATAGTGAATAGCTTAATTTACTGTCACTTGAAAGAATCTGAAAACAAAGGAGACATCAAAAGACACATTGGACCAAGTCATCAAAATTTGCTAGCATTTCATACACTAAATGACTGGATATTATGCAAAGCAGCCAGATCTTTCTTTGTTCCATGGAAGGAAATCATATAGTTAGCAGCTTGGTAAGATAAATATCACAAAAGAGAAGAGTATGCAATAGCCCTTTATATAAGTCTCTATTGAAAATACTGGTTTAGGAAGAGTCAGTGAGAAGGCTGCTATTTTTTGCCCCATTTTGCCATTTTTTAATTTAAAAAATGTATTTCCTATTAAATTCCAGAAAAACAACTAGCCTTCAAATCGGACTTCATAAATTCCCTTCCAGCACTACAGAGGTGTAGGATAATACTGCAGTGGATATAACAACAAGATGTTTGGCCCCTCTACAGAGTTCAGGTATACTGCATAAAGTTGGAATTTTCAAAGATAATCCATTTTAACATAAAAGTTACTGTTAAAAAAGATCTCTAGTGCTTTTCCATCCTCAAATGCCATTAAGACCTTTAAGCAAGACTCGGAGAAAATCAGATTAGAAATAAAAATAGCTAATCACTTACACTACCTTTCCAAGGCACTATGAAGAAGGGACATGTTTGCAACTACCATTACTCAGCCATGGACGTTCAGGCTACAAGTTTCATCCAAAAACTAAAACTCAAAAAACCCCCACTACTGATTATGAAACCTAAGACCAAAAAATTGGCAACTCTTTCCACGCTTGCAATGGCAATGATAGCAGATCAGCACTATGCCCTGCTGTAAGTTCCATCACAAATTTAGTATCTCAAATATCACAAGTTTAACACCTCAAAATCCCTCAAAAACACAACCCTCACATTACAAACACAAACCAAAGAAAGAAAATATCAAAAAAATCCCATTAAAACTTTCATTATTAAGCTTTACTCTGTGCCCAAAGACAAATTTTGTACAAGTCTAGAAACGCCTGTCCCCATATATATCCAATGGTAAGGTGTACTACTTACAGTGATGATGCCTGATATTTTAATCAGAGCTATCTTACTGCTATAGGCAAAATTTAATTTTTCAAGATGGTGGATTAAGGGCCAGGATGCTGAACCATTGGGAATGGTAAATGAGGAACAGGAGAAATATTCAGATCTAAAGTAAGGTAAAAGGCTCAGAGCTGGGATGCACACAGAGAGGGGAAAGATCCCTGTAGAGCTAGGTTTGATGCTTCTCTACAGTGGAAACAGAAAAATTGAAGATAGCAGCAGCATTGCTAGGAATTATTAGCCAGCTGTGTCACTGTCAGTAAGAACTATTTTCTGACTATTGAAGACTTCTCCCCCAATGGCAGCATCAAGCTTGTCTCTCCAGAGCTCTGGCTCATATGAGGTAGAGAAGGGTTAACATCTATTTTGCTCTGTAGAACAACCCACTGCCACAAGTGACTGCCTGCCATGCCTGTGACAAAAGACAATTCTGATTTCAACAAAAACATTTGTTTTTGTAGAGCTGCGCATGAGAACAAACCTGAAACACCAGCAAATTCAAATTACTAAGCTTCTTTTTATTTGACAACACTATAATAATGCGTTTTTCTAAAGAATTATGTATCATCTACAGATGCTAAATTTCTGTACTTTTTCAAAGGTAATCAGAATAGTTCTCAGATACACTGTCGTGTAATGTGGAGTAAAACCACTGCTTCAATCAGTTTTCTCTCCAGTACTTAGTAATTACATGTATTTTCCTTTTGATTACATTGCTGGTTTGTTTTCATTAACAGTCAGACCCTTCTGCACGATCAAAACTAAAAAATGTTACATTGAACAGCAGTCCTGTAACTGATCACCTGGTAGGATGACCATGACTATATCCAGACACTTCCTCAGCTTCTGTTAAGCCAGTGACAGATTGCAGTTATTAACAGGTCAGTGAATAAATTAATTCCAGGGCACTGAAAATGATGTTCATGAAATGAAAAGTGGCCTTGCTGACATTGCATCACTATTTCTAGACAGTGCGCTTGAACACCAAATAAATCTCACAACTTGGATGAGTGCCAAAAACAAGTGACCTACTTTCATTAGTGTGGGAAAAAACTAGCAATTGGTCCTAAGAGAGCAGATTACCAAAATAACTTCACACAAAAACATTCCATGCTGAATTTTCTTTAGATCAAAAATATTCCAATCTAACAACTCACTGAAAATCCTCTCTCCCTTGAAATGTCAGCCTGAGATCCATTAAATTCTAAAGTTAAAATGCATTTGTATTACTCATGCTGACATTCCCATACAACATTTAGATTAAACAGAATAAATATTATCTTCGTTCCATCTCATTATATCTTTCCATCTCATTCATAATAATTTAATACCATTTTAAATCAAAATAGCTTTTGCATTTTCAGTGAAAAATGTAACACTTCAGGCTTAAACAAAAAGTTTTACTAATAAAAGTAAGTCTATTTTTAAGCACACAGTATTCTGCTCAGTAATCTTCCTTGATTAAAAATTCCTTGGCTTTTCTTCAAAAAACACACTGAGTATAGATGAGCTCAACAGCTGTCAACATAATTTTTAGGAACTTACCAAGTATTGTTGCATCTATACTAGCCCCCATTTATACACTCCAGCTGGTCCACCAGAGCCCCACTCCCAACCCTTCACCTCCAGTAACATCTATATTGGGGTGAAGACATTTTGAAGAGGGAAATCTTAACAACAACACAAAGTAAAAAGATACTTCATCTTCTTTTCATCTTTCCAAAGCCTGTTGCTTTCTGTAAATTGCTTTCCATTCACTAATCCAGCAAAGTGCAGAAGGTAAACAGAAATACTGTAAGAAAACTATTACAGCACTGGTAAAAGTCCCAGAACATTCTTTCATAAGTCAGACTTGAACATGACATAAGTAAAGCAATGCAATTAATTTCATCCAGCAATCCCTGCTTACAAGTCCTTACTAACACATGCCAATGACAAAACCGCAACTGTTCTGTGTGTGCTATGTGCAGTGAGGGTCATTTGCGCAATGACTTACGCAAGAGGTCTAGAATTCAAAAGGCTGAAAAAATCCCTGATCATTTAATCTCCTCAAAATATTGGGTTTTCTTTTATCCTCTGGATTCCCTCTGGATTCATGGCTACTGAAAAAATCCTAGAGGATGATCATAGCTTTTGCAAGCTTTACTGCGGCAAACAGTCATATCAATGGAAATTTTGAGCAAATAATGTAATGAATACTGATTACTAAGTTTTGGAAGGACATACCCATCACTTAAATTTCAAAAATGCTGTGGGAGTATCTGGGGAAAAAATAAACAGAATGAAACGCCATAGTAATTACTTTCTTAATAAAAAGTAAACCATTCACATAAAAGTATCAATAGGAAAGTTTTTACATCTTATTTCTCTTCAGTTATTAAAAATTTTCAAAGTCTTCATGTTTGTATCTCCAACCCATTTTGTTTATCTCTCAAGTAACCTCATTATTAGTGTGCGTATTTTTTACTCCTTTTTCTCTCTTATAGCTTCTGTCTCTGTGTCTATGCACAATGTCTTTGTAGACTAGCATCCCAACTATGTGTACAGGCTGTGGCAGTATCGTAACTAAGTGCTGTCAACTTTAGACTGAAGAATAATAAAGGCCAGTCATGCAGACAGAGGGATGCACCACAGAGGCTGAGTCACTTCAAACGACTTTAAAGTGGCTTATATACTGTTTGATTCCAATTTATGAAGGTTGCTCACCTCAATCATGAAAATCATGCAAGTCTTCTACACATACTTTTTATCTCACAACTAAAATGCACATTTGGTCACTGCTTTTACAGGACTAATGAAAATGACCAAGTGATATGTAGTATGATCAGCTTACATGGGTTTGCACCCAATGTCCCATCTTGTACTGAATTGTGTCTATTGTGATGCAGATTAACAAGCTTCTTAACACTACAAGGAGTATTTTCATCACCCTTTTTACACATCTTATTTAGTGACAAACCAAGAACTAAAATAAGAAGCCTAAGTTTCTAGGGCTGTCAATGTAGAGAGACAGGATAGGAATTAAATCTTCCAAAATTACCTAGATGAATAATCTTCTTTATTTCATTTATTTTGCTGTACTCCACTGCCCTGGTATATTTTTCATGTATATATTCTGGTAACTTGGTAATAATATATTTCTGTGTGATTCTATACTAAAAGGTAAAATTAGACTTTTCCTCACAACCTCAAGGTTTTAGAAAATAAATTCTGAACTCAGACTGAACCCATTACGCATTTCATCTTCATTCTTCATTAATTCTTTCAGATTAATAATTTTCTTTACTTTACTTGCTCATTTTCTCCTACCTCTCTTAAAACTCCTAAGGACTTCTTTCTCCTTACCACTTTTGCTACCATAGAGTTAGAAAGAATAGAGAAAAAGCTGCTTTAGTTTGTCAAATAAAGTTAGTAAATGAAGCTGAAGGAAGAAAGGACACTATTGAGATAATATTTAATCTCTAACAATGAGCTTAATTAGCAGTGAGGCTCTTTATAAAGCAACTTGGAAAGGTAGTCAGAAATGCTAACTATGGAAGAGGCTGAACCTAGAAATCTAAGCTAAAGATTTTAGGTTTAGCCTCTAGGCTACCAGAAGGAGTCAAATCCTTAATTTTTACAGTATTTATTCCAAAATGCAATTTATTTTAATTTAAAAACTGAGCAAAACAACCAAACTACCAAATTTTAATAGAAAATATAATGCAATTCTGTTTTCCATATCCAGAAAATTTCTATTTTTCTCATGCCCCATTTTTCCCCAGAAACACCAGTTACTATTACTTGGTCTTCCTCTTGCTTTTGCATAAGCTCAGAAATAAGATATTGAAAGAAAATAATAAAAAAACCTTCACATGAAAGTGTGCCGTTGGAAGTTTCTATTATGATTTTCAGTGGACAAGACAGCTTGAGAAAGACACCAGGTTCTGGTCCTAGGACATCTTGGGGGAACAAAAGCATGGTGTTTTACAAAGTAAAAAAGGGTGGTCTTGTACAAAGGCTTTGTAGAACTTTTAAAGTTAAGTCCAACCTTTATGCAAGGGGAAAACTATTTCATCAAAGGCATTCATGAACTCTGACAGAACTATGAACTCTGATAGATCTGTATGAGTCAATATAAAATTCATTTAACTGATTATGTGCAAGTCTGTACACAGGTAACCTTTTTATTTTAACCAGCTTTGAAAAAATATAAACTTCCTTACTTGACACCATCTTAGATCGTTCTTTTCTCTATTTACTTTATTCTTTCTGCGTTCTCTTCACTTGAGCACCCCAAGTGAATATAACCTACTTTGCACCTATGTTATGAAACCACTGATATCATTACATTGATATTGTTACAGTTGGCTAGAGCATAATTTCTATTCAGTGTCATACTATTCTAAATATGTGGTGAGAAAAACAAAGCTGCAAAAACAAAGTTCAGGTTTGCTTTCTTTTCAAAGCTTCACTGTGCAGTTCCCCACAGTACAGAGATGGTCTAGAAAAGATACAAATGTGATAGTACAACCCATGCTCCGCAAAAGAGTACCTGAACGGGGCTTAAGTCTACATTATTTAAGGAGGATGGAAGAAAACAAGTAACTTGTTGCATTTTTTTTTTCATTTTTCTGGCTGTAATTCAAAAATGACCAATCCATGAATCTCACAAAACAATTTTCCAACTCATGAAAGCTTTCTTATATACCCATGATAATTAGGAAAACAACTGGTAACACTGCTCAGCTTGTAAGAATGAATTTTAGTAAAAACAGTACCCCAAAATTCAATCTTGATACAAAGAACAATTGTTTTATTCTCCCAAGACATGACAAAAATCTAAGGAACGTTCAACTAATGTTTGCTGGTAAAGTTTTATTTCACCATTAGTATATCATACCAATCTCAGAACTTTTATGCTCTGCTTTCCAAGATCAAGAAAATTCCCCATCTCTGCTCTGGCACTTCCTCTAATGTTCAGATTAGCTTCTGGGGCTTTCTTTTGTCCTTGTTTTACTTTCTTCTCCCTCTGCAGCACCAGAGGAAAAACCTTAACTAAACACAGTATGTTGCACATGCAGTGCTGCTACTTAAGATACTGAAGTTTCTCAAATACCTGACTGTTAATTCTGCTTTGCAAACAAGACATATCCAAATTAAAGTCAGGAAAAAATGCAATCTCTGCTACCAAAATAAAGCAGAATGTCAGAAGTGGTAAATTTCTTACACTGAACTTGACATTTCAAATACAATTCTACGCAACTGCAGTCACCTGGGACACATGACAGCCTCGGATACCTCCTCTTTCTGTAAGAAATACTAGTTGTGTTTTTAAAACAGATTTGGAAAGTATTCAATGCCTAGCAGGCAAGGGGAAAAGGTTGCTCTGAGGATCCCCCTGCAAAGTTTAGTACTAGAGTACCTGCTTCACAGGTACAGGGGATAGTTCGGCTGACAGAGTTCTATCATCTCTTTTGCTGTATGTTGCTACTACTTGGGAAGTATTCTATTCATAAAAATGAAGAAAATTTGTATACATAATTTATGAAACATTAGTTTTATGTTATGTTTATGTTTTTATGGAGCTTTTGCAGTGTTAATATTGCAAGATATTTTGCAGTTTTGCCTCAACATCACTATTACAACTGATCAAAAAGCAAAGGAGAAAATAATTATCGTTGGTGACAATCAGCTTACTTGCATTTAAGAAAAGGAAACTGTAAGAATCACAATTCTCTTTAACTTACAGAAGCACAGCAAATTTACCCCCCATCCAGTAACATTCCATATATTGTGTTTAATTATTTTAAGGAAAACATGAATGTTAAGACACCTGTTTTCTATGCTATTGATGGTTTCTTATTTCAGGCTATTTATTAAATACAACTCATGAAACAAACATTAAAAATATTAAGATGTAACTAGAGGTATTGAGCCTTCAGACGACTGAAGAAAAACAGATAAATGTTAGAGTAGCTAATTTAGAGGTTTTCACTCTATCGAACCATAATAGAATTGTTAAATGCTCAACAGTCACTATTAGTCCACTGTAAAAAAAATTAAAATCTTTTCTTAATTGTAAGTCAAGAAGAAGAAAATGCATTTTCTTGGTCGTTCCACAGTAAATAAAAATTTAAGCACAGTATTGATGAAACGCTGAACATATTGATTCAGGAGCATATTTTAAACTGTCTTCTACCACTATTTAATTTGTGTACTTTACAGTATTAAAACTCTGATACAGGACACATATAAAGAAACAGGAGCTGTAATAGAAGTCACAAAAGACATTACAGACTAACTGAAAAAAAACCTGGACTCACAGCTAACTCTTCACTTTGGGTTTTTATCCCCATCAGTCAGTCAATTGTAACAGGCCTAAGAGCTGAATTTTAAAAATTTAAAAAGACTCTTATACAGGTTGCCGTATATAATGGGGGGAAAAAAAAGTGTATGTAAAAAACTTGGGACACTATATGAAAAAAATTAAAGGAGAAGAAAAGAATAGGCTAGTGAGGGTAGGAATGAGGATGGACAAGAAAGGTACAGTATTACCCAGGTAAGATGTATAAAGTTATACAAAATAAGCAGATTTTTCATTCTAAAATTTGTGATTATGCACCATCGAGAACCACCTATATGTACAAAAATGACACTAAATGTGCAGAAGCTTTCAAGTCCTACCTCAGATATTACCACAAATAGCAACACTTCAATTTTTTCAGCATTTATCAAATGCTATTCCTATTACGGATGAAACTGAAGTATAGAAATCTAAAGAACATCCTAGCAGTCCATTGTAATGTGCATTGGATTTCAACTTGAAATACCTGACATTCAATTTAACCTTTACACTTGGCTGAATTGGACAACTACAGCTGTTAGCAAGAACACATTCTCTGTGAATTTTTCACATGTGGAAATTCCCTTGACATCTTTCTCATCCAAAATAAAAAATGCTTTTCAGCTTTGAAGTAAGTACTGCAACAGAGACCATAAGAATGATTTTTAAAGCAAAGAATTAATACTTTCATAGATAAGGAAAATATACTATGATTACTTAAATTTACTTTTCATTCTTACACTGGTTTTCTTCCTACGCAAAAACCCCCAATATTTCAGTGTTCCCGTCTCTTATTTTATAGTCTTAAAATCTGCAAGCACTATAATTTGTCCAAATACAATTTAAAGTCTAGAAAAACAGTCAAAACAATACTGTTACCAAAGTAAGGGGAGAACACAGAAATGCTGTAATTTAATCTCTTCCTTGTTCTATATTTTAAAGACAAAACCAGTCCTGTCTCCTACACCTTGAAGCTTCAGTCTCACCTTTGGAAAACAGGGTTCAAAGCACCTTTGATGTAGAAAGAATATATAGCTTATTTACAAAAACTTTTTTAGAGAGTTAACAGAGTGTTAACTTCTTATTTCCTTCCTTTTTTTTAAAAAAGTCCTCTTCATAAAATACGATTTCAATTGAATGCTCTCAAGGAAAGCCCAATCCCAGGGCTATGCACTTGGTTTTTATTTTAATATTAAACAGTGGAGGACACCTTGATAATGAAGTAGTGGGATTTCTGGGAGGAGCATGGAAGAATAAAGGCAAAATTATGATGAAATGAACAAAATAAAATGCCTTTATAAACACAACAAACCAAAAAAAAAGAGCAACACCCACCTCTAGGTATGTAGGCCAATAGCCAGTTTTTATCTAGCAAGGTCAAATTACCTGCTTACACAAGCATATTAATTTCAGCGAAGGTCCTTTTTTTAAATGGAAACATAATTGTTGATGTATTCCAATACCTCTAGCTTACACCTAAATCTTTTGTGGAAATAAATTACATAAAGAAAACACAAATTATTTTTTATTTATATGCCCGTCTTTTCCACTTCTTGCTATCACAGAATACTTCCCCTTGTGAAACTAATATATCTCATTCTATTAACAGAGTAGGAAGTTTATGTCTGTTCTTTATGAGCACTTTTATCTTCTCATAACAGATCTAATACTGAATGGTGTATAAATACAACACTTTTCAATAAAAGCAGATCTGCCAAAAAGGCATCATCTATCAGTTGCAGTTTTAGTGTGACATCCACTGTGAGAATCTAGAGATAAACCACCAAATTACATCATGAATTGACACAGTTTTATAAAGTTATGAAGCAGAAAAACAAGGAATTCAACAAAAAAAATGCTCCAAAAGACCATTTTTCACTGAGGAGAAAGTTGTCACTGAAAAATACTTCCTTTGCAAGTTGAGAGACATCAAAAACTACATTCAATTAATGACACATACTTGCACTTTTTTAATGTCAGTTTGGGAAACAAAACAAAGAGAATGAACACAATTTTGTTGTGTAAAAAGATTCTGCCCACACTTTTAAATTCTGTACAAGCACAGGATTACACAGAAAATAAGTTGTTTAAACAGCTTTTTAGCTAAGAGATAAAAAAAATAGTAACTCCTTTTAGCAATGAATAGCTTTGAGAAGTCATCTTGATCTGATAACAAGCACCTCCTTAAACTGCAAAGTTAACGAAGTCTGGTTTTCTCATGAAATCCTGTCTCATACAAACTCATAGCTGTCTATTGTGATGAGTATTCTGAACTGAAACATTATCCACAGCTAAGACATACACAACAACTTCCTTGTGTGCCCTTTCTTTCATGCTGAAGAACAGGTTAGTTTGTCCTGAAACCTTTTCATCTGAGGCCAATAAAATTTTCCCTTCATCTGGCCACCTACTTTTAATAAAATTCTAGAGATTGTTTGTTTTTGCAGCCTCTACCCTAGAAACCACAAATTATACCACAACAGGCTATCAGACACTGACTTCACAGTGAAGAAATCTGAGGAACAGAGGGGATAAACAGACCCATACACACTCTGAAATATAACAGAGCACAGAAGAAACAGTCTAAGAGATTCCTGGACTACATGGAAGATAATTTCCTGACAGAGTTGGTGAGTGAGCCAAGAGGCCAGGTGCCCTAGTGCTATTTACAAACAGAGAAGGGTGATGTGCTGCTCAGAGGCCATCTAGGATACAGGCAACATGAAATGATAATTTTCAGTCCTCAGAGCAATAAGGAAGGGGGCCAGCAGAATTGCCTCCACAGACTTCCAGAGGACAGATTTTTGCTTGTTTAGGAGACCAGTGGATAGAGTCTCTATAGAGGCAGTCCAGAAGCCCTAAGGCTACCAGGAATGCCGGACATTTTTCAAGAAGAAAATTCTAAAGGTAGAGGAGCAGACCATTCCTACGTGGCAGAAGAGTCAATGGGAACAGAGACCAGCGTGACTGAACAGAAAGTTTTGCTGGAACTCCACAAAAAAAAAGACACTTGGAGACAACCCCTTGCAACGCTTCAGGCTTGAAGCAGAGTGGCTGGAAAGCTGCCCGACAGGAAAGGACCTGGGCTGCCGGTTGACAGCCCTGAACATGAGCCAGCTGTGCCCAGGTGGCCAAGGCTGATGGCATCCTGGTCTGTATCAGCAACAGTGTGTCCTGCAGGACCAGGGCAGTGATTGTCCCCCTGAACTTGGCACAGGTGAGGCCATACTTTGAATCATGTGCCCTGTTCTGGATCTTTACAGAAAAAATGTTAAGGTGCTGGAGGATGTCAAGAGAAAGGCAATAGAGCCAATGAAGGGAGCATGAGTCTTGTGAGGAACTGCTGAGGACTGTTAAGCCTGGCGAAAATGAGGCTCAAGGGAAACCTTACTGCCTTCTACAACTGCCTAAAAGGAGGTTGGGGTCAATCTCTTTTACCAAGTAACAAATGCTTCAGGTTTTACCAAGGGAAGCTTATAATGGATATCAGGAAAAATTTCTTCACTGAAGGGTTGTCAAGCACTGGAACAGACTGTCTAGGGAAGTGGCTGAGTCACTCAAGCGGCGTAGATATGGCACTTAGCAACATGGTTTAGTGGTGAACTTGGCTGTGCTTATTTGACAGTTGGACTTCATGAGCTTAAAGGTCTTTTCCCACCCAAATTATTCTATTACACATGATCTTTTGTTTTGGCATAAGACCACTCATGCAATGTTGATTGGCAGACTCTCCTTAGAAAAATTATCAATATTCATTCTCAGGTAACTTTCCCATCACTAAGTTATGAAGCTTTTCTCTCTGCTACACTTTTCCACTAGTTCTTTGGATCTTGCCTTCCTTATTAGAAAGTGGAATGTACTCTAGAGGAAAAAAAAAAGTTCTTCTACTTTTCCTAGTTCACATTCTTGCAGTTTAAGCTTTTTCCATAGTGCGGAAAACTGCATTTAGATTTCCGAATGTAGAAGAATAATCCTGCTCCCTCACAACACAAACAGCAGGTCTGTGAACATAGCTATTGTATAAAAGCAGGCATTGCTGCCATTCCACTTGGTCTTGCTATTTTGTCCGCCATGGATGAATTTTCTGAGGAGATTCAACCTGCTATGATACAGCATACTCTATAAATGCCTACTCAGCAGACTTAGAAGGAACAATTCATTTTGATTAACTGAACAAACTGCTGCTCAAATTTAGCCTTTAGAAAGTTGCAATACATCTGTGCATATTTAAAACAAAAAAATTCTTGCACCTGGGAAATCGATGTTAAAACTGTTTGGTCAACAGAAAGCACCTCACTGTGTCTTTTGATAATCACATATCCTTAAAAATGGAATAAACCATAAAATACAACAAGGTCCAAACTACAACAGCTGATATGCCCTAGATCTATATTTTAATACTATTAAATTCTAGTAACAATATTCAAATACAGCTCTTTGATTATAACTTTCTGGGGTTTTAAAAAAGCAAACCCTCACAGTATAAATATGTTTTCCACATAGCCTCAAACATCCACATTAATTATCACTCGAGTTAAAATTTTACATCTATCACATACTCCTGGTAGATAACAGAGCTGAATAAAAACGGTAGCTTGCCATGGTACAGAGACCTAGTTCAAAGAAGCAACTCAGTTTGCCAGCACATTTCAGGTGTACTAGATGGCAGCAGAAATTGATGTAGGCCTCTTAAGAGCAACAGGTCACTTTTCAGCTCCACTCAGCAGTTCTGCTTTGGCTCAGAGCAGCTTGAAATAAACACTCTTGGAAAACAGTCCATTAATCCACAGAGCCTGTAGTTCAAAAGTGTGTGTATCTGGCTTCTCTACCTAAATGACATATGCAAAATTCCTTCACTCATTCTTCCCTTTCTGATGACAAAAGGCACAATCAGTTACTATTTGGATGATAAGAAGCAAAAAGGGCTGAAACAGTGTCATTGCTCAACAGGACTGGTGCAAACAAAGGCTGATCAGGAAAAAGTTGTGATTAGCTCAAATATGTTCAACAAAAATAGCTGTCAGAAAGGCTGATAGGAATAGGGGAAAAAAATCATCACTGAACATACCCCAAAAAGTTGTAAGTTGAAATCAATGTAACAAGATTAAATCTGTCACATTTCCAAGGAGCTGAAGACATACACCTGAATCAGTTATTTTAGGATAAGGGAAAAAAAAAATTCAAACCTCAGTCTTTGAGTAGCAGAAAAATACTCGCAATGAAACTTATAATGAGTCATTAACTAACATTTTAAAGTAAAAGCATGTAAATTTGAAACATCTATAATTAACTTAAGATAAGGAAATGAAAGAATCTAAAACAGTTGAATACAGAGAATACATGGAGAATTTGAGCCAAACTTCCTGAACTGGAGATTATCTTTCCAATACATCCTACAGAACTACTTAGAAAAGGAGGGACTGGGAGGACAATGAGCAAAAACTGACAATAAAGATAAACAACATAATTTTTTATCTTTTTCTTTACTAGGACTTACTACCAAGGCATATCATTTCATGACAACACCACTACCAGTAAAAATATCTTTAAAATAATTTGCATTATTATCTTTATCCACCACTAAAAAGAAACTAGACATCAATCATAACTGTTTTCCTTATGCAAAATGTAGCTCTAACCACAGAAAGTGTTGATTGAAATCACATCTCAACAACAATCAAAATAACATAGCAATTGAAATTGTACAATAGTTGTCCAGATTAGTCATAGGATGGGACAGTTTTATACACAAAGTTCATACCACTGTGCTCATTATTGTTGTTTTTACTGGGTTTTTTATGTGACCTGCAATGGTATCCATTAGAATTCAATGAAGTGCTTTCAGAAGAAGTTCCACTCATTAGAAAGAAAGCAGGAACAAAAAACCACTATGAGGTTTCCAAGAACTCCCAGAAATTAAGGCCAGAAATCACAGGGATGCACTTTTTTCCCAGTTATTGCCCTTTTCCCAGAGCTGCAAATTTCTTAATTCAAGTAACAATGATTTATACATAAAATAAAAACGAAAGGTTTGTAATGACTCCTTGAAATTTTTTTTTATTATGTAACTTTCATTCACCTTGAGTACACAAAAAGCAGGTCAACTGGCCTTCTAAATATAAAAGAAGATTTTGACACAAAAAATCTTGGCAAGGTAACAGATTTATCCACAGCTATACTTTCAGTTGTTCAACTCTTTACAAACAATATACAACCATCTTGAAAACAGACTTTGAATCCTAAAGTACCAAATGTTATGTAAAAGCGGATCTTAATTCAAATAATTGCGTTTGTACACTGACAGCTAATCATTCCTTCTCACTTGACCCTTAGTAAAATTATTCAGCCTTCAGATAAACATATTAAATGCAATTTACAGAATCACTCCAAGTTGAGCTGGTTAATGAAGACTTTGTTTAAAAACATAACATTCAGGTGACTGTCCTTGAAAGTAAGAAAAACATTTTCTAATTAATTTTGGTAAATAATACAAGCAATAGGCTGTGACCCATGCTACAACACTTAACAGAAATAAGCAGAAATCCATAAACAATTCAAAATCTAATACTAAGTAAATATGTTACTTAGTTATCTGTGATAGCAAAAGCAAAACATTCATACCTGCACCTGGAATGATCGCCAACTTTGTTTCAACTAGGCCCATTTTCGCAGAAGATGCTAAAAAACAGAATGTAAAGGAGTTCTTACTATATTGTAGAGGGGAAAAAAATCTACCAAAAAATATGTAATGATGACATACCAGTTTGCTAATATATTACATTTTCTTCAAAAAGAATAATAAATCACTTTTTAAAGCATTTGTTTATTAAAAGAGCTTAAAATAGATTCAACTGATCTGCCTTCAGTGAAAAATCCAACTACTTCAATCAAGGCAAATACAGTATGTTATTAATTTTCACAGAGCAACTAAGCAACTGCAGTGAGTAACAGAGACTTGCTTCCAAATGGAAAGTACTAAAAGAAAATGGCTGCTATTGCTTAACATGTTAGAATGGGGTAGAATTCTGTATCTGATTATTTGAATTCTTAAGGTGACAGAATATTCTCTAAGGTCAAATAACTTTATAAATCCTAAGTTACTGGCAATTGCTCAGGACCAGGTTTCCATTTACTTTCCATCAATTTGCTTTACAGTTCTGACAGCTTATTAGCTCAAGGTTCCTATTTTCAAGAATTGTCATCACTTTTACAATTTAATTTATGTAATAATACACTCATTAGCAACTTTTGTTCTTTCCCCGCACTCTGTTTAGAGAAAATCATACCTCTGTCTAGAGCGCTTCAAATGCACAAGAATAATAAATAAATAAATAAATAAATAAAATAAAATAAAATTGCATGACCCTTCTGGCAAAACTGATAAAATTAGCCTCAGAAGAATCAAATAAACACATAATAAAACCAATCCAGCTAACAGGGGTGCTTTAAATGAAACGTTAGCAAGTACTTAGACAGGTTTGTGCTGAAGTCCTTTAAAATAACAGGTTATAAACAATGCCAAATACAGAGTATGTTTTATAAGATTGTTGCCAACAGATGGATTAGTCAAGCCAGTAATAACGCGAATAGCTGCTATATTCCATGGCAGCATTCAGACCTACCTGCCACCCGTATGTCACAGGCTAACGCAAGTTCTAGGCCACCACCTAAGGCAGTTCCATCTATTGCAGCAATAGTAGGTACAGGTAGATTAGCTGAAAAAGAAAGTATCAATTAACACCAACCTCATAGAGAACACCTCTAGAATGTGATTTCATTACATTTTGCTCATTCTACAGTCATAGTATGCAAAAAAAGTTTCATAAAATACACTGTGACTAAAAACTGATCAGCAAAATGTTGGCAAAAAAAAAATGTTTCCCTATCCCTCTGCGCCTGAATAGGTTTCCACGTCTTTCTCTGGCTTCTGCTCACTTTTGACAAAAATCTGAAAAGTAAACTTTTAGAATACAGACAGCAGAGCTAGACAAAGCAGTTATACAAACAGTCCCCGGTGAAACAGAGGTGTCTGTATGTATGACATGCCTCTGATGCTTTCACAGCTAGAAGCTCTCTATGTCTTGACATTCCCAGACCACCACTAGTAATAGTGGCCACCATTATTGCCCCTTTTCTTCTGTAAAGTAGCAGCTAACAGCTTAATAGAGGTGAGACCCTGAGAAAGTCCTCATTTTGACAAACAGATGTACATACTGTCAAGCACACATGTCAAGTAGCAGGGCTCCAGAGGTCTGTGCGACCATGGTATGGTTTGTATGTAATTTATCATCAATGTTCTGATGCAGGAAATTAATTTAAACAATCAGCTTAAAATACTGCTTTTCACCTTCTGCAAATTCAAGTTCTCTTTATCCCTCCTCACCAAAGCTTGATGAAAAATGCATTTTCATTTTAGAAATAATCTTGTATATTACAGCTTTAATAATAGTTAGTGTCAGAACTACCACAAGCTATGTATTTTAAAATATACTCAAACAGTAGTCCAATAATACATTGTTGCTATTGAAGTTTCAAAGATAGCCAGAAGTAATTCATCAGCTAGACACCTGGGTGTACAGCTTGTTGAAATGTTAAACCAGCTCTGGACAGCAACAGCTTTTCCTGCAGATGTTAAAATTTTTTTTTCTTTGTTTTAATATTTCAGCTATTTGAATTCAGTGACCAGTTCATTCAGTCTTAGCCAGAAATAGAAGAGAAAAAACTCCTCTGTCAACACATAAATGAAAATGACACACAAAAGACTTAAAAAATACTTATTTCCTTTTCAAATCTAAAAGGGTAATCCAACAAAAATATTAATTTAATGTATAAATTAGAACTCTTCCTAGTGAACACGCTAGTTATAAATTTAGAAATTGTGCTACCTAGCCTACCTTTTTCCTCTCTAACAGATAAACTTCAGATAATTTAACAAAAGAATCAATTAAATATTGGCATACATCAGCATGACAATTATCATACAAGCCTGTAGCCTCTCACTGGGTAACAAACAAATACGTAATTAAACAAAGATTATTTTAGCTGCAAATTGACCTGCTTTTATGATTAACAACTAATGAAAATCCAATTGTCTTTAAAAAAGGACATTAAAAACTTAGCAATGCTTTTAAAGATTCTAACAGATGCTTTAAAACAAAGGCCTTGAGTTGCTGTTTTAGATCATGATTAATAGTGATTATCTGAATCAATTTCAGTACCAAAACAGGCTAGTGATTATTATTTGCAAGAGCTCTTTCAGTGACTTAAAAGAACTCAAGGCATCCATTACACCTGCCATCTGCCACAGAAGGTATAGGAGATAGAAGAACAGTAGAAAAATCTGCTCTTTCTCTATTTACTTCTTCTTCTTAGTTATGTGGAAAGGCAACTCTCATTTCCAGCAGGGCCTGGTTGCTGATGGAAACTTACAACCTTGTCAACACAACCAATTTGCCAAACAGTCTTACAATTTTGCTAGCTGACACAGCTAGCCTCTCTCTTAAAGAAATATGCCTTTGCCAGGGGTAAATAAAAAATAGTTTGCCTGAACATGAAGGCAGGGCCATTGTTAACTGCAGTTTCCGGCAGTTACTGCCTGTATGAATGTTCCATTTATCAGAGATTAGCAAACAGTATCTTCAGCAGTATTTGCATGGCTTTTGCAGTACTCCAAGGCAGAATACTTTCCTAAGATAAGCAACTTCCGGAATTAGCTATGGTGCAATTCAAGTAGACTATTACACATGGAAATGGAAGTTACAGAATAAGTATTATAAAACAGCTTGGTTTCAAGAATTACAACCAGCACTCCTATAATGAAATAATTTTTTTAAAAATCATAATCTAAGGGGATAAAGAGAAGTTGGATAATGTATGTTAGAATCATCACTTCCTGCAGATATTAATTTGAAAGGATCACTTGACATAAGAGTTGACAATAAATGAAAGGCAAAAGACAAATTCTCTGTAATAGCTTTGTGTATATCTATTTAAAAAATTTAAGAAATTAATCCTTTTAACAAGTTCTTGTAAAGCATCAGAAAAACTAGCACAGAAGAAAGTTAGTAATCACTTGAGATTGTAAACTGAGTTTCTAGGCTACTAGAACTCGTTAAAAAGGATAAAGCTTCTTGGAGAATTAGTATTTTGCAGCATAAGAAACACCTGATCACATTTATCTGCATGATTTTAATGTACAACTACCAAAACTGTTGAGCCTATAACAAAAACAGAGATGATGTTTGACAAAGAATGCCCTGTAGGCTTAATTGAGTTGTATGCACTCAAATTTTAGGAACAATAAATCACACATATAGAGAGGTCAATCTCCACAATGATTCTACATGACAAGGCTCATTTGCTGTGAGTGATAAAAAAAAATATTTAAAGCTTTGCCAAGAGGCCTAGTGGTTTTATACATTAACATTTTTTATACATTTTTGTCACAGTTCAAATAACAAGATATAAATTTCAGGCCATTGTTGTGGTACTACTCATTATTGCTAAATTCTAGATGTGATACAGGCTTATCAGAGTGCAATCATGAGCTGCAGATTTGAAATAAAAAAGGAGTTTAATATATATATTAAAGAAACAGATAAGCTAAACTAAATGAGAGAGTACAACACAGAGATGAGTAGATCACGTATATATAAAGATTAATGTTGTTAGAAAGGGTTAAAAAGACTAAGTAATGAGCAGCATTAAACTTTAGTTAGAGAATTTCACTGGGTTACCATAGTACACCATAGTGTGAAATATGAAGGACACTAAATAATAAGGTAGTTCACACAATTAATTCAGAAAGGATTACTTCACACATTACTTCTATTCTAATGTAAAACATTCTGCTTGCTCTGTAAATACAGTTCTATTCTGCACATAAAACACATCCCAAGCAAATGCCAGTAGTCACATCCTAATGTAACATCAGTGCTTAATCATATTACAGAAAAGTAAGGTTCTAAGTACAGTAAAGAAATAGAAGGGTCCAATTCAGTTTATGTTATGTCACCAACAGAGCCAGACATATGACAAAAATATGTCCCTATATTCAAGATCACAGGAGCAGTGACTTCTAGCTGAAGACAAATGTGAACAAGCAGACCAAAATAAATTTTATGTATTAAGTTGTTTGAAGAATAATCTCTTAGCACAGAAGCTAACAAAACCTCTAAAAAAGGATGTTTACTGTCCATTTGTTCTGGGTTGCAGTGTAGGATGTACACAAAGTATTTATTCTATCACCATCTTCATGAACTGTAAGACCAAGTGGGGCAGTGTTCTTCCCAGGCCCCCTGCCTTTGGGGTGTCTTCTGCTAATGGCCCATCAACGCCTTGCCCATGACTCACAGGTAACTCTCTCCAGGAGTTATCTCTGTTTAATGGGCCATCAAGGACCCACTTCACAACTCATCATCCCATTGTGAGATGCTCTGCCCAGGGGGAGGAGCCAAGCATTCTCACTTGGATATAATCTGGGATTTGGGACAGTACAAGCAGCCCTTACCTACTGGATTCCCAGAGGACTAGAGCTACCAGACATTTCATTGCTTCAGGAAAATCACCTCATCTGGACTGCTTCCACCATTCTGCTCAGGTTGTATTCTGACTCTGTCAGTGGTCCTTTGTGTTACTGCATTTATTTTATTTTATTTTTACCTTTTTACCTTTCTTCTTATGAAATTGTATTTCTGACTTGGACTCTCTCACTCGTTTTGCTTTCAAACCACGACACCATTCAAGACATGATACAGGTGGAGTGACCAACAGGTAAACTGAGTAACTTCAATAAGGGAAAATAAACTTAGTAACACTAGATAGCTAAACTAAATCCATAAACAGCTCAAACAAAACAGAAAATATGTCATATAGCAATATAAAGAGATGGACCTGCTTCCTACTCTGCAGTAACTGTGAACCTTCAGCTCAACTTCAGGAATACATCCCTGGTAAACAGACATGTCACATATAGTTTGAGATTACACAGACTGGCATCATCTTGTAGTCTTGGGATACCTCCTGCTCTCCTGTGACTCTTCATTACTGAAAGATGTACTGAAAGAATAGAGTAAGTCAACTCTACTCCCACAATAGAATTTGCTGTAAGTACCTAATGTCACAGGGGGAACACTTTGCAATTAAGCATATAAAAACACATGTAGTGTCTTGGAAGTAATTTCAAAGAATCACAATTGTTCTGAGGCAGGTAATTGTTATTTCATCTTCAAGTGACTTTCCACATGATGTCTACTGCTGGTGACTAACAAGGGATTTCCTTTCTGCTTAGAGACCATGATATGACAAACAACAGGCCAGCATATGAATACAGGCACCTAGTCTGGAGGAGCTGACCACTAAATAGTTTCTCAGATGTGTGCAATAACACCCACACAGCTGATTCATACTATTGTGGATACTGACATTCCCCAAATAGAAAGCAGAAACTGCCTGGATTCTATTGACCTGAATCATAAATGACTATTTAGTCTTCTGACAAATTTATTAAGAAAGTTCTTATAAATTTACAGATATGTAAGATAATAGCTGGGAGGATTATATGTGACACTTTCTTAGTCACTCTCAAGCAGCTTTTTTTTTTCCTGCACAACCTCAGTTTCTCATTATTGACAAAAAATAAATGGCCTTATCAACAAGGAAAAACCTATTTTTCACAGTTAGTAAGGAAGAAGGAAATATGAAGAATGAATACATATGGTAAAACCAAAACAGCAACAATTCACACATAAAAGTAGCTTTTATAAAACATTGTATATAGTAGATTTCACATAACAGGCAAAAAACCACTTTCTTCAGCTGGTGTCCAATTACTCAAAGAAAGACCTATTACTAATGCTGATTCCTTACTATGAGTTCCTGAAATAGGCAGAGGAAGAATAATATGGTTATCCAGAATCCCAGACTTTGTGATCTGTGTTCCTGGTCCACCTGCATGAACTTGTCCAAACTGATTAACCTAAAATATTTAAGACACAGGAAAAAGAATTACAAATTCAGAATATATGAAATTCAAAAAGAACAACCTCCTTGGAGTGTTCACCCTGCTTGCTAAACAAATTCATACATGTAAGATTTTCTGTAAGCAACTGTATCAGATACTCATATAAACGGAAAACAACCATTCCTAAGCTAGATACAAGATTTGGAGATTTAGACTATTCCAGTGCCACTGAAGTGTATGAGAAGCACTCATTTGTAGCTTGGCAGCTGTTACCATCAATCTGAAGAATACCTGCAGTACTCCCTTCTTTTAGCTAACATGAAGGAGTCATTATTAAAGAACTAAAATCCAACAGATATAGAATTCAGTTTCTCTAAAAGTAAATGGTAAATACTGCTTTGTCACTGCAATAACACTCCATGATTCCTATGAATCAGAAAATTCCATGAAAGCCCACTCAAGCCCTAACAATGCAAAAGTCCTATACAGACCCTTAGATATAATTAACTTCTATTTTTAAAGTACTTTTTACAGATTAGAGCAAATATTTTCAATTCAAGTAATTATAGCAGAATTTGGTATCTACAAACATTCAAATGAAGCCTCAGTTTAAAGCCTGTCTTTTTATGCATTTGATACAAAACATTAAAACGAACTTAACTTCCCTTGCTATTCCTGTGTTGTCCTGTACCTGGACAATGTTCAAAAAAAGGCCCTTATTGTTCCTTTCTCATCTTAATTCTATGACCTCTGGCAACCAACCTCCAGAAAGAATAAACCAGATATAAACAGAAGCTTATCACTACCTCTAGTACCTAATGAACCATATTCAAAACCCTGACTTGTCTTTAATTATGAACAGAAGAATTCTTGTTTCCCAGAATGAAACTGAAAAGGAAGTAGTGAGCATATTCGCCTCAAAAACTGTGAGTACCCATCTAAGACAGAAGTAGCTACAGAATTCAGTTTTAAATAACAGCACAACTGAATTGCCATAGAACAAAGAAATAGATTGTCCAAGCTATTTATTCCACATGTGCATTTCTGATTATTTGACAAATAAGGTTGATTAGTGAACAGTTTACTAGGACAAGCAACTTCAGGGGACAATTCCAGCAAGTCATTTTTCCTTTTGAATAATGGATTTCATAAACATAAAGCCAGGAAGATGAATTGTATAAAAATATCCTGCATACTGTCAGTATTACAGTGGATTACTAGAGAAAAGTATGTTATAAACTGCAGAAGAGATTAACAGTTCCACAATTTGTTATTTAACTCTAGCAAATTAAGAAAAGTGTGGCAAATATCTGCCTACGTATGTCTCCAGCACATGGGAAATCCTTAAATCACAGAATGGTTGAGGCTGAAAGAGACCTCTGGAGCTTACCTTGTCCAGCCTGTCTGCTCAACCAGTTTCATCTTGAACAGGTTGCTCAAGGTCATGTCCAGGTGGTTTCTGAAGATCCCTAAGGAGGAAGACTCCACAACCTCCTGGGTAACCTGTATCAATGCTCAGTCCCCTTCACAGTGATTAAGGACTTCCTGATGCTCAAGGAGAATCTCTTATGTTCCAGTTTGTGTCCATTGCCTCTGGTCCTGCCACTAGACACCACCAGAGATAGCCTAGCTTTGTCTTCTAACACCCTCATATGCTGCTGAGATCACCTCATGAATCTTCTCTTCTCTAGCCCTAGCTTGCTCAGCCTTTTCTCACTGAAGAGACGCTCTGGAGCATTCATTAACTTCAGGGCCTTTCACTGGAAGGCTCTGTCTTTTACTGAGGAGCCTAGAACTGACCATAGTACTCCAGCAGTGGCCTCACCTGTGCTGATGAGAGCGAAAGGATCACCTCCATCAACTCCTGGCAACACTCATCCCAGTGCAGCCCATGATACCACTGTTCTTCCTTGCCACAAGGGCACAGTGCTATCTCACATTCAACTTGGTGACCGACCCAGACTTGCCGGGCTTTTTCGTGCTGCTGCTTTTCCTATCAGTACCCTCATCATGTACCTGATGCATGAGGTTGTTTGCATTTTCCTTTGTAGAACCTACTGAGGTTCTAAAAGGTTACTATTTCTCCAGCTTGCTGAGTTCCCTCTGAATGGTAGCACAACCCGTTCCTTATGATTTTACGTGATCAGAAAACTTGCTGAGACTACATTCTATCCCATCATCCAGACCATTAAAGATGTTGAATAGGATTGAACCTTGGGATACACACTAGCTAGAGGCCTCCAAGCAGACTTCATGCTGCTGATGAGCAGCCTGGACCCATTCATGTAGCCAATTTTCGATCCATTTCACTGCCTCTTCATCCAGTCCATACTCACCAGTTACTCTACAAGAATTTTACAACTGTCAGTTGGTACTGTCAAAAGCTTTAGAGAAGTCAAGGTAGACAATACACACTGCCTGTTTTTCATCTAACAAACTACTCATTTCATCATAGGTTGTCAGACTAGTCAAGCACCTTCTCCCTCCTCTGACTGTACCTTATGACTACATCTTATGACTCTCTTGTCCCTTGTGTGCCCAGTAGTAGTTTTCACTTTTGTTCCAGAACCTCTCCAAGGACAAATTTTAATCTACAAATAAGAAAGCTCCCTTCCCATTTCTTAGTACATTTATTTAACTGTAGTAACAATGGAGACTCCAAATTAATAAAAAGAATGGTCACATGCCACCAAAATGTTTCAATACCACTAAGTGCATACATGCAGATAGATTCCGTGATTCAAGGTCACCCATTAGGAAAGCAAGAAAAAGGAAAGAAGAGTCATATCTTAAGAGTGAGAATGTCAAATAAAGAACTACAAATTTCAGTCTTTTTATTACAAAGAAATGCACTTATTTACATGCCATTTATCTTTAGTGCATATTTCAACTAAAAATAGCTTAAACCCGTATGATATTGCAAGCCTATGGGCTGATTCCTACAACAGCATTGAAAGGTTTGAGATCTGTTACTTTACAGAGTTTCACTATGTACCCAAAATGTCCAAGCTGTCTGGTCAAAAGTTATAAAAGAATTTTCAAAAGGTCACAGACATAAAAAATTTTGAATCAGCAGTAATGATTATTTGAAACTACGTACTAGCTTGCATAATAACTGAGAATAGATTTTTACTTTGTTTTTAAAATAATTAAGTTAATACCTAAATATTTTATTTTGTAACTCAGAATAAATTTCCTCTTCATTACCCAGATTCTTGATGTCTCTTCATGATGTGGCTCTTGATTATAAAATCTAAGATCTTTTAACTTAAAAAAATGGTGAGGCATAACTGAAATATTCTTTATATTAGGAGCATTATGATCACAAAATTATACTTAACATATTAAATAATTTATGTCACAGGAAATCAGAAAAATAATTACAACACTGCACTTGTATCTTAATTTCATTTTTGGGGACCTTTTCCTGAAGACATTGTGATGGCATATAACCTTGGCAATGAGTTTTGTCTGTAACACTAAGAAAACCAACCAGTGTATGCAGCAACATTTGAAAGTGGCTGAGTGTCTCGGCTTGGGAAGACAGGTACCTGCTAGGGAAAGCTGGAGCTTCTCTTGGAATGGAGAATGTAAACCACGCCCCCTCCCACCCCCCCCCCACCCCCCCCCCCCCTTTTCCAATTATAAATTTGTAGTTAGAAGCTCTTAGGCAAAGATTTGGGGATAGAAACAGTAGTTCTTTACTAGTATGCATAACAAAGCAAAACAAAACCAACACCGACAGCATTAATAACAAAACAGTACCAAGAACCTTGAGGGCTTTGCTTTACAAAAACCCAGAAGAGTTCGGTCTCGGTGCCCCTGCAGGAATTCTCAGAACACCAAGCTAGAAGGCAGGAAGGTCCGGGACTGGTATCTGGGATGGCAGGATGTCCCCGGCAGGCAGGGGCAGGGTGTTCCAGCAGGGCAGGGGGGTGCAGGGTCACACTGGAGCAAAAAGAGCATGCTGAAGACGGCGGGGAAGGGCTGGCCCAGCTCCAGCAGGACGGCAGAGGAGCTCAGAATTCCAGGGCACCAGAGCAGATGATGGTAGATTTCCCAGGACTGGACTTTTCTGGTGACAGTGAACTCGTCCCGCAGCAATCTGGCCGTGTCCCCTCCGATGCTGAGAGCCAGAGAGAGCAGCTGCTTCTGGCTCCGCCCTTCACCTGCCCCCAGAACTCTCGTTATCCTCCCCTCCAGCTTTGTCCACCTCTTTGTTTTGGTTAAGTAATCCTAAGTATCCAACACTTGGTCTCCGTGGTAACTTATGGGAAAAAAAATCTTTAGAGTAGAAAAGGAACAAACCTAACCCCCAACACTGAGAGAGACTGTCAAATCTTCCTACGTGAACTTCAGGGTAAAGAATATTGGCCAAATCATTATTGCACAAGGCAAGTAATTAAATGTTACAAAACTTTACCTCTCATAAGTGCAAAAATTACCAAGTGATTATTCAATTAATTTCTATATTTCCATATGTTTCGAAAATATATTCATCTGCAAAAACGACCACACTTTAAAGTCTGAATACAAAATTCTGTACCATACATTTGCTAGCTACAACTGTGAAAGGCTTTTAGGTACCCTCTAAGTCCTGTGCTTTAGATAAGAAGCTTAATAGACTACAACTATTGATAGACTTGAACATTACAGTCTTTGCTTTAATACCTTCAAAGTTCAGGAAGACAATCATTAACAATAAAGAGCTGCATTTAAAAAAATGTATTTTTAGTATATGTAAAGAAAGTTTGCTTTTTAATGAAAATGGTTACTGCACATTACAGCTGATTATTAAGCAAAAGGCATGAATAAAGTTTTTCTTCCATTTATTTTGACAGAGGCTAAAGCACTTCACTCAAGCCCAATTTCCTCCATTAATCATTCACTCTTATATATGACATAGAAACAATGTATTTTTGAATTTAAAAAAAGTTGCAACTTTAATAGAGGGATATTAAAATCTTTACTTTAAAATTTTCTATTTGGTACTTTGTTATGGACAAATAAGAGAGACAGTGTGTTCTATATTGTTGATAATAGAAACAGAAACTGGGAAACTAATGGGAACGAAAGAGGTGGTTTAATTAAACCCTTCAGCTACTGTTTTTTGTATCCAACTCTTCCATGATTTTCTTGTACTACAGAAAATCACTTGGCTATTTCAATCATCTCTCAGCCTGATGAAAAAGATTCTTCAGTTTCTTCGTATTTACTAATGTTCCATCTTGCAGTCTTATTCGGCCCTCAGTAAGACAATAATGAAGTAAAACCTAGATGACAGATTCCAATTTCTGTGCAAATGAATAAAAGCTTTGGATAAAAGAAAAATGAAAATTATTTCTTGTACTTTTTCTCTTACTAAGTACATTTAAGAACTTATTACTCACACAAAAACAGCACAGCACATAATCAGGCAGTGAATTTATGAAACACAAAGAAGTTAAATTAATTCAGTTACATTTTTACATTCTACTTTTATAAAACTTTTTTTTTTTCTCTCTTCAAGAGCACACAAAATAAAATTCAAACTATAGTCTCTATATAATATACACAAATATAGTCTCTAATATAATCTCTGGTTGTTTCAAGAATCAAATTAGATACGGTTTTCATTTTTTTTTATTTTATACTTGTCTGATTTACAGTAGGAAGATAACACACACTCTATTATTACTAGCACTCTTGTTTGACACAATATGTTCTCCAGTCTAACGCTAAAATATTTTAATTCTAAATTAGCGTAATTTACCAAGTAATAGTTTCAAGCCAGTTCATTCACAGAACACTACAGAAGAAACACTCCCTAACATTTCACAGTAAGCTTTTTTTTTAACACTAGCTTAGTAATATCATCAAGGAAGTGCCTACCTAGGCAAAAGGTGTATTCACTACAAGACTTGACAATGCTGAAGTCAAAGCCCCATGCTTGGCCCAATCAGTGAGATTAGGATTTCTTCAAGAGAAGAGCAACTCTATGCTTTCAGCACCTGTAGTAGTATCCGCGGACAGCGGGGACAAGGAACTCTGCAGACCTGAGATATTCTAGAAACACGTGGCTTTATTACAAGGGTCCTGGGTAAAGAGGGCCTGCCTTCAGCCACCAGCCTCAGCTGAAGAGAAGCCCCAAAAGAGAGAATGGGGGGAGAGAGAGAGGGTATATCTAAGGGGTAGAAGCAGGGTAGGAGAGTAAGAGAACAGGGAAAAGAGGGTGGAAAGAGCAGGGGGGAAAGAGCAAGCGAGCAAAGGCAAAAGCGTGGGGGAAAAAGCAAGAGCGAGAGTACCTTGTTACAATACATTATATCTCTTTTTGTGTTGAATATTCTAATTTACAGTGACCAACCGGTGCAAGATACAAAACCTACAAACTTTGCATGCAGCCGATAAGAACTACTATATTACCATGTCATTTTATATTCTAAACTCTAAAGACTACTTTCTTATCTGTTTTCTCCCTGATGCCTTGGCAGGTGGAAAGGCAACATTCGTAAGTCCTTTTGTTTTCCTGTCCTTCAACTCATCTCCAGCTAATCACCGTTTTCCTGCCTCCCATGCCTACTTCTCAAAGCTGGCTTTCATTTCTATTTCACTCACAGGTTTTACATGCACATTATTTCTTACCGTACAATCATATCCATAAGTCCTTCCTGTTCTATCTTCCCCAACAAGCACCATGTAAGGTGTTGCTACCCTTTGAATACCAATTTGTTCCAGGAACAGAGACAGAGACCAAGACAGGCAAAGCAAAGAGGTCACTAACTACTCTTTCTCATTCAGCGATTGAAATACGCAATCTCAAACCTGAACAGGGTGAGGAAAGGATAGTGTTAGCAATGCATTGAACATGCACAGTGTGGCTCCTTGGAGAGGGAATGGAAGCCCTGGACAGCAAGTGATACTGGAGGCCTGTTTCAACACAGTTCAAACTGGCTACGCTGATCTCAATAAACCATTTGAAGGAGTAGCATCCTACTTTTGGTATGGTTACCTTTGTGGAAGGAAACTTAAAAGAGCCATGTCCAGAGCATAGCCTCTTGTCCTCCAGAACAACATTAGAAATTACTACTAGAAGAAAAACTAAACTACTGCTGTGGTTATGTTGATTTTTGTCACAGCTGTACAGCAGCACCAGGATCAGAGTGCACTTAGTCAAAGGCTATCTCAAATTAATTATTCAATATCAAGAGAAGAAATAAATCTATTATTGGAAAACAACCAAGATCCTTGCAACACACTCAGAATGCTAGTAGTCAAGGACTGTATTTGTTACATTTAACATTTAACCAAACGGCAACATCACAATACAGCAAGCGAAATACTGTTAAAATCTACATTTCACAGTGTCAGCAACACAGAAAGACCACAATGCCTGAAGTCATATATTAAGCATGACCCTGCTAGCTGTAATTTGTCCTTTCTCAAATTTGATAACTATCTGAAATTTCATTCCGCTTCCCAGTAAATGGAACTCATAGCCTGTATCTCTTTTCCCTCAGAGACAAATCCACAGTTCTTATCAAAGGATTTCCAAACTAGAGTACTCCATCTTTGATGGTCAGATCTATTTCCTGCAAACACAGATGGATTTGGTAAATTTGGTAAATCTTGAATGTTCACTACTAAACCAGGGTTTAAAATGCTAACCAAAGTTCCACAGAAGCCTCAGAGATTCAAACAGTAAAACAAGGCAGAGCACCAACCTCATCAATGATAATTGTTGCTTACTTAAAAGCCTTCACAATGGGAAGGTGGGGTAGTAGTTAGCAGACCAGCAATCAAGTGCAATTTTTTATAATCTTGATACCATTCTTGGGACCTCTGAAACCACTTTTTGACAGCTTGTATCCAAAGTCAAACCATAGCATACAACACGGCACCAAAAAATGCATGTATGCACAATCTTCAATAGTCAAACTAGAAACTTTTTTTGAAAAGATGTTTGTCTCAAGGATGAACAAGTGCACTCTTTTAGATAAAAGTTTGGTGATGACTGAAAGCCAGAAGGACAGAAAAAATACTAAAGAAGGAAAAAAAGATCTGTAAATATAGAACTGTATCTGCTCTGAATAAAATTAAAAAAAAGCACACAATAAAAAACACAAATGCAAGCAACTGACCACAAGGTGCTTTCATTCTGGATTATCTCATTCAAAGTGGAGTATGTTAAAACTAACCATATCTGAACTATGTATAAACTAAATATCACCACCTATTAAAGTTGTATCACAGCTTATGCATCAAAATTAATCAAATGTTTTCAACAAAGGCTTGTAAGATTGGTTATAATGCAACAAGACCAACAGAAAACAAGTATTCTTAGTATTTTATTTTAAAAATCCATTCTTAACTTAGTTCAGATCTAGGTTCCATCAGGCCATGAGTAAGGTGTTTTGTCTCCAAATGTGAAATAAAATACAAGCCTGACCACATGTTAATTTTAAGAACTAACCAAGAAAGACAGTCTCCAATTTTTATTCCCTGTTTATGGGATTTCAGCACTTATGTCTACATTCTTTGGAAAAGCTTTTTGTTAATCAGTGGTGTTCCTCACGTAATAGAGGTGGGGGCCAAATGTCAATTTGAGTAATGACATGTATTTGCTGAATTGAAATTCTTTCTACAGCTTCAGTTTTCATTTTTATTAAATATGGTGTTTTTATTGAGGAGTGTGGTTATTGCATTCAGCTCCACACATAGCCTTAGTCTGTTTCGCAACTGAAATCCCAAAAGGTAACATATACACACTATCACAGCCCTGACCCCACAGCCAGTGTAAAGAACAACATGGATTTAATAGGAGGCATACTATAAAATATGTATTGAAGATCTGATGCACAATGATGGGAATTTTTTTCCCTCCCTCCCCTCAAATCCTCAAAAACAAGGCTTCTGGAAATCATCGTCATTTTACTTAATTTAGTCAGGCCTGTCTTGTTGTGCATAGTTACAAGAGAGCTATTAAGGCTTTTCTCTCCCAATTTTCTGAGGGTAAAGACAGCCTTACATCAGTAACAAAGTGCTACAAGGCAGAATACAGTAGTAATGGACAAGTAGTCTTATAATTCTTACTATTAAAAAAAAAAAAAACAACAACAACAACAAAAAAAAAAAAAAAAAAAAAAAAAAAAAAAAAAAAAAAAAAGTACAAAAATCCTACACACACACACACACAAACCCAAACCCCAAACAAACCTCCACAATTCTGGTATAATTTTAGCAAAAGCATCCACTGCTAAAAATAGAGGGTTTTTTCATTTCTCCCTCCCCAACTTAAAGCTCTAAGTGCCGCAACTAATGTCTAATGTCTCCGCTCAATTTTTTCAGCTCTTTTTTAAGCATTTATTTATAAACAAAGTCATATTTACTGCAGTCTTACTTCAAATTTAGCAAGAAGTTACAAATTATTCCCATATAAATGAGTGCAGTATGTTTTTAATTTCTAGAAAAACCCCTTCTGCAGCTTTTATTTCGTATTCCAAAATGATACTACAGCTTTTTACAAAATAAGCAGTGTAAGGATTTTAAATTTAATGACATGGAAAGAAACTAAAGAAAGCCAAAGGATGTCAATTCTAGAAAAGCTAAGTTTATCTAGTTGTACAAGATAGAATTAACCTTTACTGTATTTCATCTGTAAAGGTAACTTAATATCTTCTTTCTTAAAATACAGTTAAAAAGACATAACTCCTTATTAGGTCACACATCTGAATATAAATGCAACTATCAAAACATGACCTAGTTCTGAAAAGCAAGAAGTAGAATACATTTTAAATGAGATTATAGTATTAAACTGAGATACAAAAAAAGAACAAAATAAGAGATTGGAAATAGTGTTCCCTAGATTCATAACATTCTACAGTGGTAAATATTATTTTGAGAATTATTTTCCCTCTTAACTATCCTACAGCCCAGTTGTTGCTGGGCAAGAAAAATACCATTATTATCTTCAATTTACAGATTAATTGCAGTGACCAAATGCAAATACAAAGTCTCTATACTTCTACACAAATTACATTTTGTAATGACAATTCTTAATAATAAAAGAAGGAACTCTAACTTGCTGTAAAATTAATATTCACTTATATTCATTAGGGCATCACACAATGGGACATTTTATGCACCCAACTAATCTAACCTCCTATATATATATATATTTTTATACTGTCTACCATTTCCTGATGTAGCGAGTGGCATAATGAGACCCCCCACCTGGCGTAATGCATTCAGCTCTGGGGTCCTCATCACAGGATGGACATTGACCTGCTGGTGTGAGTGTACTCTGCAGTGAGCCCAGAGGAGGGACACCAGTGTTATGAATAAGGTGTGGGGATTGGCTCATGCAAATGAGAAGTTGTTGAATATGGTGGGGAGAAGTTCTGTTGGGGTTTACAGTTCTTTTGACATGTACTTTTGTTGTTCCAGTATAGTTTTGAAGCCTTTTCCGTTGTCCCTTCAATACTCCCCTCCCCTTTTGTGGTTACTGCCTGGCAGCTCTGTCTGACAGGGCTGTAAAAACATACCAGGGAAGGAGTACACTTGCCCTTGTAAGAGGCGGCAGGGAGTGGAGGACACTTGTTCTAGGAGGCCTGGCAAGGTAACATGACACCACCAATCAGGATACAAGAAGGGCTCCATCCACCAATGAAAGGCATGAAAGGACTGACTGACAGGCCTTGGGAGGAGCCAAGTATACAAATATGGACAAAGCTACAGATTGGGGGAGGCACCAGAAGGACTAATAAGGACTACTCATAAATATTAACGAGCCTAATACAAACTCAGTATATAAAAAAGGAGGCGATGCCATTTTGTGAGCGGAGCCTTAGGTGGGCAGGAGTCCCATCACATTCCCAGTGCTGTTCCCCTCTTTCCTTTGTAATTTTAATGGGTTCTAATTGAATTTTATGTACTCATTCCTGCCCAGGTTTTGAGTTGTTTACAATACCAAGTTGATCAGAGAGATGGAGCATCTCTCTTATGACAAAAGGATGACAGAATTAGGATAGACCAGCCTGGGAAAGAGGAGACTTTGGAGCGACATAACTGCAACCTTCCAGTACCTGAAGGGAGCCTAGAAGAAAGATGGAGAGGGACTTTTTAAAGAGTCTTTAGCAACAGGACAAGATGAATGGATTCAAACTGAAAAGATGAGGGTTTTGGAAGAAATTCTTTACTGTGAGGCTGGTGAGGCACTGGAACGGGTTTCCCAGAGAAGCTGTGGATGCCCCATTCCTGGAAGCATTCAAGGGCAGGCTGGATGGGGCACTGAGAATGGTCGAGTGACACTGACTGAGGCAAGTAACTCACTGTAAGCCTTTTAGATAATACTGAAAATTTGCTCACATATTCAGTCGTTAAATACTCTCACAGGAACTTTAATGAAAATGAAAGCAATCAAACATTTTTCTCAAAGTTTTTTTTCAACCCTGAGGCAAAACAAATCATCAAGTAACTGAACATTTTCCAGTCATTTGGAAAAGAATGCCAAATCCAAATATTTCTTCAGACTTTAGAAATTTTCCCAATTAAAATTTGAAAATAATCAAGTAAATGAAACTATTTACTAATCATAAGAAAATCTTGAAACCACTTGCTCACATTTAAACATTAATAACAGCTGGTATTTCCAGTAACTTCAAGCTAAGGAAGGCTGAAAAATTATTACTTAATGGTAGAGAAAGCCTCCCAAAATTCTTACAAAGAAAATGAATGGAACAACTTGTTGCCACTTGCTCAGCATTCCAATAAAAGGACAAGTACTAGCATGACATACAGTATCAGCTGCAGGAAGTTAATGATCTATTCACTCCTAGTTATTTTACAGATTTCACTTATTTAAACAGCCTTGAGTGTCTATTTCACTTCAAAGACATGACAGTCATTTCAGGACATAAGTATCTCCCTGAATTACCTAATCAAAGTTTCATTCTTCAGCAGGTTGTCATTTACCAAAAAAACCCCTGCTATCCATTCATAACATTCTGCCAAACCAAAATGTGACATAGTTTTTAAGGAAATGCATCTGAAGAAATTTTCCAAGTAATTATTTATTCCTCAGAGTTGTGTGCCAAATTTCAAGTGACAGAATATGTTTTATATAGAAGTTAAATGTAGAAAATTAATTCCTTAAAACTTGGAACATTACACTTCTTTTTTCAACAGATTGTATCAGCAATAACCTGTTGAAAAGTACTTATATTTAAACTGATCAGCAGAGATGCAGAAATATAATTACTTGATGGTGAATTCCTAAAGTAAAACATGCAGAGAAATTACTACCTTAAAAATTGGTACAAGTTAATTGAAATCCAAAATTATTAACAGGTTTTACTACACTAAAATATATTAAACAAAATTTTAAAAGACCTTAGTAGCTAAATTTCTATCAACAGCTGATGTTTAACATATTTTTAAAATGTATTAAACTGTACTAATTATACAAACCAAAAGAGTGCAATAGTAAAAACTGAATTGTAAAGCACTTTCACGTCATCAGTCCATCCTGCGTAAAAACAGCAGGGCAAAACACCTCTATTTCAGTTGAGATTCAGCTTTTCTAGCATCCTTTTTAGAAGTCCAACTCAACTTGGAGCATTTTAAAAGAATAAATGCACCATGATTCATATTTATCAATATACTAAAAAATCCTTATGGGTTCTTTCAAATTCAAGATCTGTGATGTGATACTACACAGTTAGGGATACTCTACTACCTGTCCAGAATTAATTATGCATGTTTATGTTCACTCCTCTGATCTAACATTCTCAAGTTAAAGTTACAAGAACATTTTTCAAATGAGAGGTTACTCACCCAATTCATTAATAGTTGCTCTTGCTCTGGAGACAAAAGAACTAACTTCACTTGAGTGCATTTTTGCCCTTTCCTTAAGGTCAGCACCTGTAAGTGACATTTCATATATATATATGTTAGCAAATTGTAAACAGTAATTTAGTTACATTTTCAAAAGTAAAATATTTCTTCATTTATAAAAATTTTAAGTCTACTTCTGAACAAGGAGTTTAAATTGGTAATATATATTTTCCACAGATTTCAAGGAAAACATATTTATCAAGGAAAGACAAAAAAAACCCACCAAAAAGCCCAAAACAAACAAAAAAGAAATTATCCGTAACTAGATTTTCATTGAGTATATTCTTCCCAGTGACATATCTTTTTCTCTTATTTAAAATAGTTTATGAACAGTAGTATTTATGCTTATAGTTCATCTGTCTTACTATTTTATTTTCCCAACTGTGTCACAAAGTCTGATAAACATGTGTTTTTCATACTGTACTCTTGTTATTCTCTTACTGGTAGATCATATAGAACATACATTGCATGGCTTTACATTAACAGACTATCTATATCTAAATAAAAATGCTACAGTGGACAAATTTTTCAACTCACTTTCCACTCATTTACCTAAATTTATTTTGGAAAAAGTTACATATACCATCTTTTTTGTTTGTAAAAAAAAAGCCACATCTTGAAAATGTTTACCTATTTCTTCATGACTATATAAAAATAAGCTAGTTTAATAAGCATACTATAGCTAGACATGGACACAATGTGTTTTTAAAAACTCTCTTTTCAGAAAAGCTGACATTTTCACTCATGAGCGTGTTAAAAAAAAGAAAATTAACAATAATAACCATAACAATAATAATAGCTAAATACAGCAGCCTATCTTTATTATAGATGAAAAATACATTAAGAAGGCAAAACCTGCATAGACACATTTATTCTCTAAAGAAGTCAAACAGTCACAATGCAACCTAGGGTGTGTTTGTTTCATTTGGTAAAAATTAACCTACTGAGCTAGTCTCTTTGTATGGCTGAAAAGGGGTTTATATTTCTCTACCCTGACAACACTATCCATTCAGGAAAATGCACTGAACCTGAGGGTGAAGACTGTAGCTCAGAATTTTTTTAATTATGTACTCATAGGTTTCATTTCACCTTTTAACTTTCTGGACTTAACTCATGGTAGGCCATCCTGGCCCTCTTGATCAAACATAGCTTTAGACATACTTTTGTTGACAGCATTAGTTGTAATGCTAAACTAGGCAAGCTCTATGAAAATCAGTATCTCAATCCAGTATTTTTTGACGGACATCTGCTTATTGCTTTAAAGTACAATGCCTAATAATGCAGCTCTACATCTTTATTTCTACCATAGCAAAGCTCCTCATTTAACTGTGACTTCTGTTCTCCTTCTTTCTATGTCAATATAAAAACAATGAAGCATCAGTCCTGGGGCTGCATTTGCTTATTTCCTGCTAAGTAATGTTAAGCTTAATTTATAGTATCAGGCACTTTGCCAAAAACTTCCAAACAACCTTCTAGAATGTGCCCCAACTGAGACAGTAGGACAGGCCAGTTGACGAAACAGTACAAAACAGGAATTATTACAGTCAAGCCTGCACTGCAGAAAAATTGCAACTGCTACCTTAGTAATTCACAATCAGTGCATAAAGAAATCTTGCCAGGAACCCAAAAAGCAAACAAAATTTGCATCCATAAATCTGGATAGAATGCCAAATCATATAAAACTGCAAGCAACTTTCACAAATCCATTTATGTATAGAGTTCTGGAGCTAAAAGGAGGTTTTCAAATGTCATGTTTAAGAAGCTAAATGGTAAATTGCTTTAAAAGTCACATCAGCAAGCATGCGAATAAAAAAATATCATTTACTTGATATCAGTTAAAGTCTGGATTTAGCTTCTTCAACTCTGTTCAAATCACTGCCTATGTAAGAAACTGTATGCTTTACGAACAAAAACCTCTTTAGCTGTGCAATCTGACTCAAAACTTTGATGCACTGATATCCTGCTCACTGGGCATCCTCTTGAAAAGCATTATTAAAAAAAACACCTAGCAGTACTGTGAGGAAAATCTTCTGTCAGTAAAAGATTAAAGCAATTTTTATAGTTTGATTTATTCAGACTAGAACATATGCACAGAAAAATGGACTCAACCAAAATAAATCTCAAATCTAAAATAAAAAATACACTGCAGACTTCTTCCTTCAGTTAGATTATACATTTCCTTGAAGATATTTATATAAATTGATTAAATATTTAACAAAAACCTTGTTTAGGAACGGATTAAATTATAGCTTCTAATTTAAAATTAACAATATTGACTATTGTAAAGAAATTTCAAGTACATAGTTGATCTTAATGCCTTAACCAATTCCTGTAAACTAACATCTCTTTTTTTTTTAAGTGTTTCTCCCTCATAAATGTCAAGGAAATGGAAAGAGCCCTTTTGGTAGCCCTTTTTCTATTTTAGCTCTCTGAAGAATAATAATAGTAACTGAAGCTTTCTCAGAGGGAAGAATTTTAGTGAGAAGCCATTCACTGCACTCCAAAAAGAACATATGCCTTGGCATCCTCTGGGTCACAGGAAATGGAACTGTCACCAGCTTAATACTTTTTGTTCCTGTTATAAGATTTGACTATTGCTCAAAGAGTTATTGATGAATTCTGACCCACATAGCAAAGAACTGTTCATATAGTTCTTCAAAATCAGAATTAGAAAAGGTTATGTTTCTGAAGCTAGCCATGAAGGAGAATGCAGGTTGAACCACACAGTTCTGCTCTCTCAGCTACTAAAACCAAAGACCCCTCCTATCACCCCAGTTTTTTCTACTTCTAAGTAGCTGAAAATAGTATTTGCTTAACTGCTAAGAGCAACGATGTAGCTATGGTCTTCAAACCACAAAAAGTCTGGCACAACAAAACTCTACAATTTTTCTGTGGGCCACAGCTGAAATCTGTGGAAAGTTTGACCTATCCGCTCCCCCACATCCACTCCCAACAGACTCCAGGGGCTCTATTCTGAGTCCATTCTTTCTCACCACACCAAATACAGAACTCTCTAAGAGGTTCTACCCAAGAAGGAAAACAGCAAAACCAAGCTACCAGGGAGCAGAGGCAAATGAACTGCTGCAGTCTTGATGGTACACTGTAATTATGTCCCCACATCCATCCAGTTTGTACTGGAGCATGAATCATTGTTTCCTCCATATTGAGCTTCCTGGCATCTTGATTCTTTGTCCCACTAATTGATTTTCATCCACTCAGAACAATAGCAGAAGCGTGATTTTAGGAGTTATGCTCCCCAATTCTCACCTCCTTGTTCCCAGCATTTTATGAACTACATTTTAAAGATTTTGAAATGTGAAGTGATTGTGAATTTTCAAATTACAAACTGCTACCGCAGAACAAAAGAGAAGTGCCACAGTGAAAGACTACATTGACAGTACCATCAACCACTTCCTCGTACAGCTATAACAGCATTTGGTCAGGTACTCTCCACTTGTGAATAAACTCTTCTTCAATCAACTTAATTCACAGAAGTATCACTCCAAAATTTACACAGCAAACAGGGTAGGAGAGAACTTTCCTGACACCTTTCAATGAAAAGATATGTTTGAAAAATACCAGTGTAAACAGCAGTCTTTTAGTGGTCAGCAGTGATCTGGTATTTCCAGATCTAGTCTTGAAACTGATGTACGGAAGACACATGCTGTTTTAAATACTACCTACACTTGTACTCAGGTTGGTCAATCCAAAAGAAAATCTCTGTTTGATTTTGATCCATCACTTTCTCATTTCCCTCCTTCAATATTGGAAGAAAATAGGAAGGCTAGTTTATTTGCCTTTTTTACCTTACTTACCCTGAATACGAAGATGCTGTCGTAATAATTCTCTTTCACATGGTTTCAAATATTTGGCTATTCAATGGTTGGCTGTAATACACTGTCAGTTGAGAGAATTACTGCAGCAGGTGCTTGACTTCCACTTCACAATGATGGCAGAAAAATGTTTATTTGAGAAAGGCAAGGGCAGCTCAGCAAGATAGGGATATTGCTGTTACTCACCAGAGGTCTTCCACCTACACCTACCTATGTATGACAAGGATGGCTTTTAACTCAGAGAACACACAAAGGAAACCAATTTTACAGTGATTATTCTGATGCCATGCCTCCTGCCCTATTGGATATTTTTACAAACTTGCTAATCAAAATTTATATACTGTTGAAAAGCTATATGTTCTGTTTGTAAAATACGTTCCAACTATAAGCCTCTGTCCTGGTTTAGGGCAAACTTGGGAGAAAACAGCCTCACTTTCCAAATAATATAAATGCCTAGAAATTTTCTTGTATGGACTATTTTATGCGAGTTCCAAAACACATCCCAAAATCTCTAAATGAAAAACGCATAATGTAATGGTTTATATATGATACTTTAAAATTAAACTTTATTCAATAAATACTTTGTATTAAAAAATATGTTTTTTAGAAAGCAGGCACACCAAAATTAAACAATGAAGTTATTCTATGAAGTGTCCAAAAGGTTCTTGAATTGTCTTTTGTCTGAGAAGAGGAAAGGAAGTGACACATGCACAGGCATTTGAGATAGAATAAAGCATTAAATTCTTGGTGCAGCAGCAGTGTTATCATGAGCTTGTCCTTTGATCTTACCAAACACAGATCAACCAGTTCTCTCAACACACTAAAATTTCAATAAGGAGGTAACACTAGGGAATATCAGAAGATAATGTCTTGCATACTATATCCAATTCTTTTGTATCTTGTCAGCAAGAACTAAGAACACTGCAAACAGCAAAACACAAAGGCACCACCAATCAATTCAAACAGGTTAAGGAATTTATGAAGGAAACATATAGTGCTTTTAGCTAGAAATACAAAACACACACCAACTCACCGATTAAAATGCTAAGAATTCTTATGAACCCTCATCTTATTCTCATACAACGCATTTAAGCAGACTATGAATTAATATTCATCCTTTTCCACACATACTGAACTAAATAAAATACTGAAGGCAAAGGGCCAACTTTGACATACATTATAGATTAACTTATAACCACTAAAAAAAATCCATTAAGGTACGTGGAAATATCTTTACTTAAAAGCAGATGTGTGCAACTTCTAGAGATGTCATTCCAAGAAATCCAAGAAACCATTAGCAGAACACCAGTAAACTTCTACAAGGTGAAGAATACCACAAGATGAAGCAGTACATACATATGTGAAGACCACACTATAGTCAACTCACATTCAAAACCAGAAAGATTCATCCACATTTCTTTTTTTTTCCAATTTCAAAGAACTTCAGAAATAAAGATTTTACATCCTGAAATCTATTTAGGACAACTTAACTCCCAATTTTAAAACTACAATACCCTATGAAATAAATGTATTTATTTAAAGATAGTGTCAAGTCTAACACAAGTAGAACTTTATTAACACAGTAGTAAGTCATGAGTATTATTCTACTGATATATACTTACAATTTATATCCTTAAAATCCACAAAAGCATCATTTAAATTCGATCATAATAATGTTGTCATATAGATTAATGATTTTTACTCCAGTTTCAACTAATATTTTTCTGCATATAAAGCTACAAGCTTGACAAATCACAGCACAAAACAATGTCAGTCACTACTGAAACCTCTTGCCCACATAAAACATTTTATGCTTTGCAGAAAATATATGCATGTATACCAGTGCAATTCCATTGCACCTCCAGCTCAGCCAGACCCAGCATACTCAGATCATCAATCTGTAACCATTAGGGCTATTACTGACTGTAATCCTGAACGCAAATGAGTTCAGGCTGCTCAATCAAGAACAGGCAAAATGTGTCATAATTATTGACACTCTGGAACACATTCCACGAAGTTAAAAAAAAAAAAATCACTTTATCTTCTCATATAAAACCTCTAGAAGTGACCTGGTCCAAACTTCTATCAAATGCACAGCCCTAGATGAGGTTGTCTGGGGTCCTTCCAAGTCTTTAATACTGTTGGCAAGGGAGATTCCACCATTTCTCTGGGAAAGCTATTCCTATGATTAATTCTTAATTAATCTTCTCACACTGATCTTTTTTTTTTCTTTTAATTTGGATGGTATTCCTCTAGAGCAACCTGTGCACACTGCCTTTTCTGTCGCTGTATAAACCCTCACAAATAAAGTATTTTTCTCTAAATCTACCTGGCACAGTTAGTTACCTCTCCCCTCCCAGCAACCTCCAACCCGCTAATCATGGTATGTGGCCTATGAAGTGCTGAGCAGAATAAGCACATGCCTTAATCTACTGATGATTCTCCTGATGCACTCCATGACACTGTTTGCCTTCTTTACACAGTATTATAGTACTAATTCATGTTAAGTTTGCTGTCTCCCAGAACCCACAAGTGCTTTGCAGCCAGTGCGTTCTCAGCCTGTTCTGCCACTTAAGTTTATTCCACTCCAGATACAGTTCCTATTTATCTTTGTTAAAACTCACACAATTCTTGTTGGTCCAATTTTTCAGCCTCTCAAGGTTTCTCTGAATGAATGGTGGCTCCTCCTCAGACATCTCCCCTCCTTGCACTTTGAAGTCATCTGCAAGCTCAGGGATGGTTCAGTCCTATCATTAGAATATTTACAAATATATTGAATAGCACTATCAGACCCAGCATCAACTTTCAAGGAACTCTACTCTAAGGACCACTAACAGTTAGACTTTGAGCTGCTAACATAACACTGCCCTTTGATCTTTAGAGATGAGACACTTTACACAGTCTGTACGTCTAAATTCTATCTTACCAACTTCTCTACAGGAATACTAGGGTGAACATGTCAAGTTCCTTGTTTAAATCAAGAGCATCTGTAACTCTTCTTTCATCCACCGAGTAAGTGGTTTCATCACAGAAAACATCATGTTGGTAAAGCACAATTTACCTTGGTAAGTCTGAGTTGGGTTTTCCCAGCCCTTTTCTTTCTTGTCTTTCATATTCTTGGAAAAAACTTCAATAAACACTTGTTTCACAAACACTTTTTCTCCCAAAAATGTGGTGAGACTGACAGCTCTGCAGTTCCCCAAATTTTCATTTCTCTAGATGGGTATAGTATTTGATCTTTTCCAGTCACTTAGGCCTTCAATGACCTTTCAAATAAGATAGATGGTGGACCAATTCAAATGCATCCCACCAAAACTGTTCATGTCTCCAACTGCTACAGCTGGATCTTAACTCAATCCTACTATACCACTGTTTTGCTCTTAACTCTGTTGTTGCTTCTTGGCATAGAGACTTGGGAGCTGACCTTTCCCAGGCAAAGAGAAAATGGAATACTTCTACCTTTACTGTGTTGTCCATAATTAAGCTGTCAGACCTGTGCAGTGGGAGACCTACATTTTCCTTGACCTTACATTTGGTACTAACATACTTACAGGAGTTTTTCTTGTTGCTCTTAATACCTGGCAGTTCAAACTCCAGTTGAGTTTTTTCCACCCTAGACATATTTCTGCATAACTGAGCACTTTGGAAGTCTGTCCCATTTTCCAAGGGTGAATAAACAACTCCTCCAAAAATATAAAAACAATATTTAAGAGATTAAAAGACAAGAATTTTTAAATTTTTTTGTCACAATAAAAATGGATATTCAAATCTAAATGTTTAAAAGGTAAAGAATACACAAAGTTAAAATGTACTGAATACGCTATATACTGCGTTCCTAAATATTTTCAAGATTTTAGATTCAAACTGACTCTACCAATACTTCTAAATCAGTTACTAACTCATAACATTAAGAAATGAAACATCATTTCAGAGAGAGAGAGAGATCTGAAATTTAAAGACAAAAAGTGAAAAATCATACCAAAATATCTACTAAACAAAGAACTGCTAGCAACTTGCTTCTGAGGATCAGCTTCTTTTAGGAGTGCTACTGAACAGGAAGATCTTACAAAGCAGTGTAATTTACTCTACGTTTTCTGTGATCTGAGATTTTATATTTAGATTTGAAATTAAATGTGCATGTAACAGGTAAAATTTATATCAAAAGATCATTTCCTCAGAGAATAATCTGTAAAAAATCATGTATGGTTGTCAAAACATGGCTCTGCATAACTTTTTGTTTGTTTGTTTTTTGTTTTATTTTCTAACTCCTTAAGGATTGATAAAAAACCCTAAGATTCTCATTAACTTTGCCCATGCTGCAGAGTACCTTGAAACTTTTCAATGAGGAAAGAATGCCACAACATTTATTCTAAGTTTCTTCAAACTCTCCCTTGTTCTCATACTTAATTTTTCCTTTATTTCTTAGTTTGAAGTTAAACAGACATGATCACCAGTTCTATGTGGCAAACATGACTTGGATCTCTACATTTTGGTACACCTCTGTTGTGGTTTAACCCAAGCTGGCACCTAAGTATACCACACAGCCACTTATTCACTCCAGCTCCTTACCAGTGTGATGGGAATGAAAATCAGGAAAAGAGTTGAGATAAGAACAATTTAATAATGAGAGTGAAATAAGAATAATCATCTTCATAATGTCAACAACAATAACAACTGATACAAGAAAAAAGAGAGATACAAATGAAGGCCAAGGAGAAAAAACACATGATGTACAATGGGTCACCACTCACCTGTTCCCCAGCAGCAATCAGCAGCTCTCAGCCAACTGCCTCCAGTTAATAAACTGGGCATGACATTCCATGGTAGGAAATAGCCCTTTGGCCAGTTTGGGTCAGCTTGTCCTAGCTGTGATGCCCCTCAGCTTCTTGTGCACCTGCAAAGCCTTTGGCTTAGGGTAAGCACTACTTAGCCGCAACCAAAACATCAGTGTGTTGTCAACATTATCCTCACACCGAATCTAAACAACAGCACTGTAACAGCTACTAGGAAGAAAATAGACTCTGTCCCACCCAAAACAAAAACCATGTAATGATTTCATTAAGGTAGGAAACAAAAAACACAATGGTAAAGAAATCAGTAATATACCACAAAATACTAAGCAACTGCTTAAAATCTTCTCATATAAAATGGAATAGAGAACTTCAAAAGGTACATAAAAGTATTCGGATATTTTCTGGATGCACAAAATTCTTAGAAAGTCAGCAATTGCAAAGATCCAGAATGATTTGAAACTAATATAAGTAAGGGTACATATGTTCATGGGCATTAGGAAGATATTTGAATATGCAATATGTAAGGAACCAAAAAAGTAAAACCACAGCACTACCACGAGATTCAGCTTTAACAGTGAATTAATATACTAAGATCAGGATTCGAAGTGCAAAGAGCTAAACAGTCACTGGCTGAAAACACAGACCTTGGCCCTATGCCTATCTAATTGGGTTATCTCTCAGCCTTTGGTACTGTTACACAAACATACTAAGGAGATTATGACATATTTTTCATAATTGCCTGGTAAATATCACTTTATCTAAGAAAATAGTTCACAATATATGGTTAAAGCACCTTTCACAACTTAGGAGAAAGCACCCTTCAAAACTAAAGAGTAATCATCTACTTTCAGTTGTTGCCATTTGCTTTACTAAAGACCAACCATCAATCTTGTTGCACACCTGTACAGACACAAATCTTTGCAAACACCATCTGAACTGAGTACAAATGAAAATGCATTTACATATAACAATTATAAAAAGCAAGCTGCATTCTAAATTTCAAAACAAAATGAGAAAGACAGTCACTGCAGTCATTTTAGTTGACAGAAAAACAGTTTGGCATGAAGGCTGCCATGTATATTTCCTACATAAGGAAGTAATTTAAATTAATAAAACCAAATTCTTTCATTTGTACTGTATATTCCTAAAGTTATCTAAATGTGGATATATGATTTTTAAGCCAAAATAGATATTTATATTCTTCCATATAACATTGGCCATAATAATTTATTAGCATGACTTGATATCTGCAGTTTTTGCACATATACCCTCCTGTCAGAGAGACATTCCTGAGAACCATCCAACTGTGAAAAACAAACAAAATGTCTGCAATTCCTATATATTTAAGCCTGTGGCAAGATGCCGGTCCTCAACATTCCCTGTTTGGTAAAATGGCAGCATTATAGCTCCACTGTAAGTTATCTTACATATCTTGCAATAATTTACACGTAGATCAGCATATTTTAAAGCACTAGCTGCTATATCAGTTCTCCCAAATAGGATATTTCAGAAGGTACAACTTCAGGGATAGAGGGGGGAGGGTTGCCTATTTTTTTTTCCTTTAAGATTTTGAATTTTGAGACTTTCTGAAAGGCCCAGGTGCTACTTCACACAAGTTTCCACTGTGTGAAAAAAAATCTAGGAATCCTGAATATAAACAACTAACTTCATATTTAAAGGGTCTAAAATCTTCTTCCAATGCCTATGCAAATTCAGATCAGCTATAGCTTAAAGTCAGCTGGCTCTTTTTTCCATCCTCTGTGTCCAGCTCTAAATTTAGACACAAACAACAATATTCCTCCTGTTAACCTCTTCAGCTGAAAAAAAACAAAAACAAAAACAAAACAAAACAAAACAAACAAAAAAAAAGTTTACACCTTACATGTGTTTCCTGAAATCATACTCACTTGCAAAAGCAGGGAAAAAAAGAATCATTATAAAGATACAAACCTCATCTCTTAAAAATAAAGCGAATTTTTTCACTAAATATCAACCAGCTTTCTTTGTGAAACTTGCATCATCCAGTCTCTCCCCAGTCCCTATTCTCTTATAGCTCCTATTACAACAGGACTTCCGGAAGTTTCCTCCATGAAACCTGAAATAAACCAGTTATGGCTGGTCTTGGCTTGGGTAGAGTTAATTTTTTTTTTCTTTTCATCTGGAATGAGGCTGTGTTTTGGATTTGTGCTGAGCATAGAGCCAATAATATAGAGATGTTCTTGTTATTGCTGCACAGGGCTTATACAGAGCTATGGCCTTTTCTGCTTTTTGTACTGTCACGCTGCTGAGGAGACTGGGGGCGCATCAGATGGAACACAGACATAAGGTGACAAAGGACAAGTGACTACAACTGACCAAGGGGATATTCCAGAGCATGTGGCATCATGCTCAGGACAATGGTGGAAGATCATATACAGTGTGGCAGAAGAAGAAGGAAAGGAAAGACATTTGGAGTGATTTTTCTTCCCAAGTCACTGTCACACTTGATGTGGCCCTGCTCTCCTGTCAAAGGCTGAACACCTCCCTGTCCATGGGAAGTGGTGAATGAATGCCTCGTTTTACTTTTCTTGTGTCTGCAGCCTTTGATTTCCCACTTAAACTGTCTTTATCTCAGTTCATAGGTTTTATACCTTTTACTCTTCCAATTCATTCTCTAATTCCACTGAGGTGAGAGCGTGAGCAAGCAGCTGTGTCTGCTTAGTTCCCAGCTGCTTGCTGGGAACTAAGCACAGCTGGGAAAAGTATGAGGATAGGACCGTTACATGTTTCCAAAGAGTAAATTAAGACATTATTTTTTGATTCTGTGTTATGTCTCAGTTCTACTGATTTCTGTCAGGCTAACAAATCAGGACCACCAGAAGAGTAGCACAAAGGCTGCATAAATGTTGATTCTCAGATGGATACAGAATCAATGGAGAAGATCCAGAAAGAGAAAATGGTGGTGATAGAAGTAAAGGTCAGCTGGTAAGTTGCTAGAACCCACAACCATGGGCCTCTAAAACAATCAAATTGTGACAAATCTGTGTGCTCCAAGTTTAAAATAGTATCTTATAAAGTATCCCAGCTACAGGACAAGATCATGAGTTTACAATTCACATCATGGTAAAGATATCACAATTTAATTTAAAAAATGTATGTTGCAATCATTATTCAATACAGAGCATTTTCTTAAAAAAAAAAAAAGTAAAGCTTTTTCCTTTAACACTTGTATTTCCGCATTATTTCTACAACAAGCATTACAGAAGTACTTAGTACTTCAGTCACTGTGGTAGTCTGAAAACTCAACTTCAACTTCCCCAAATAACTTTTCATTTTCAGATTCAACCTTCCCTAGGAGAACTTCTACATTAAACAGAACTGAATTCTTATACTGATAGGAAAGTTCAAGTTAGACAACCACAATACCTGTTTTTTTACCCTACTATTTAGCTCCAAACTAATGGTGCAATTACTACTTGTGATTTCTATTAATTCTGCATCTTCCAAAACAAAATCCTCTGAAGAGATCAGCACCAAAGTTATTAAAAATAAAACTAATTTACTTAATAGAATAATAATATATGGTAATTCTAACAACACTATGACTGAAAAAAATAGCATTAATGTAGTACCACATCTTATTTGTATCAATTGCAACAGCTTTGCAGTAAAGTCTGCTAACATCTAATCCCTATAATAACAACCTACACACAGTTTTCTATCTTCTGATTCACAAGAAAGCATTCCCAAAACTTGCTAGTGGTGAGACTCTTCATCTTTCTTCTCAAACCTTAAATGAATATTCAGACTAAATATTTTTAGTAAATACTACTAAGCCTTTCAACTCAAAAAAATATGAACTCACACAAAATTCTCAGCAACCTGTCTACTCCACTTTGTTTTCTAGTAAATTCAGTAATAATAAAAGACGTTTCATAGCACTATCACAGATGTCTGACTCAAATATTTTGCATATACTGTACATCTGAGCATGGCAGATATAGGGTTTTAATATTAAAAGGAATTGATACTGATGGCTTAACCTTTTTTTGATTAGCAATAAGTAGAAAAATAGTTTACTAGCAGCACACCCGGTTTTATGAGCTGTAAACAGAAAAAGAGGAAGTGTGCTGTGTGGTAAAGAAGAGAAAGTCAGATTTTTTTCTAAAGAAGTCCTGAAGTCAGTATTCTAGCATAAATGCTATTTAGGAAAGGAAAAGTTTTTCCTGAGAAAAACTGGTTTGTACTGCTATATCATTTGAATGCAGAAAAAGATATGGGTTAAATTCTTTTTCACTACTTTCCTTTCCTTCCCTTGATTTTGTACTCATCACCCTGTATCTCTTTTGTTTTTTGTTTTTTTTTCCTCTTCCAATGATCTGTATTAGTCATGATGGTATAGTAGTTATAAACTATTAGCTATAAACTTCCCAGAGGTCAAGATTCAACAACACTGAATTCTGTGCTGCTATGCAGCAAGTGATACCTTCAGTGGAACATTTAAAGAAGCTAGTAAATAATACATACAGTATACGAAAACACAGACAACCTTGTAAAGAATGTCTGCAACAATAATCATGTCCTGTTGCTCCCAAATTACAAAACGACCACTCTCTGCATACATCAGACTGCAAACAAACTTGAGAAAGACTTGAAGTAATGGCCTTAGGCCTTAGAAAGACCGTATGAGGTGAAAACTGAGTTTGACCAGAAACCTTTTCAAGCTATTGTAGGTAAGAACATGGATTTTTGTGGAAAAATCCAAATGGGAGAAGAAGCATTTTCTGGGCTAAAGATACAGAGCTCAGCTTTGGCTATTCTAAGTCTTGGACTTAAATCTTGGACCTAAACTTAAATCTTGGACTAAAAAAAAAAAAACAACAACAACAACAACAAAAAAATCCTCAAACATGCACTACCATTAAAATGTTGGCATTTCTGCACAAACATCTCTGGATCAGATTAATACTGGGGCATTCAAGGACAGTAATCTTCCCATTCTACACAGTAGAATGTGTTCTTCTGTGTGAAACTAAGGACAAGTATGTATTTGAGCCATGAACAAGAATATATCTTAATTATCCTTTGTTCACACAAAACTAGATATGAAAACAGCAGCTGCAATTCTATTTGTCAGTACACCAAGTTAAGCAATTCAAAAGCAGTAATCTCCCCTTACTCCTGGTGTCCCCAAAGGCTTCAAACTGACTCAGAAAAATAAATCAAAGAGCTTGCAAATTACAAAATTTCCCATCCACTGAATATATTTTCAGCACCAATATTGCAAACTGAATTCTATTTTCTAAGGACTTGTTATTTTAAAATACTTCAGAGATATTTGATCTCCTCTATTTTTAAAAGACCATCCAATAGACTTGTCAGAAAATTACTTTAGAGAAAGAAAGGGAAAAAAAAGAAGATCCAACACAGGAGTATTACCTGCCATCTGGAGGGGTTTAGCAAATTATATGGATTGGTAATATTTGTACCTAAGGTCAATCACTTAAAAACCATGTCCATTCATATGCATTCAGTAAGTTCCAGCTGGTGACAAGAACCTCACAAAGACATCTTAAAATATAAAAAGATATTATTTTAGATCTAAATTTCTTATATCCTACAAAACCCTAATGCTTCACCATTAATATGAACTACATAAGTTAGATTGGAAGATCCGAGGGAAATTGTAGACAACTAATTATCTACCTGCTGACAGACAACAGAGAATAGAAATCTTCAGTTCCTTGAAGTTGCAAAATACAGCTCAAATTCTAAATACGAAATTAGATTAAAGAATGTGAATCTAGACACACAGGATGCTAAACTAGTAGCTGGAACCAATGGATAAACAGGTAATGAGGAAAATAAGTGGGTTTTGTGGCAAAGCTATGTAACAAGAAACAACAGCATATGACCTAAGAGAAGTTCAAGGCAAAGTCACTACAACATTGGGGGCACCCAGTGAATACGATGAGACAACCAGAGACCCCTGTTGACGACACTCAAGGATCACAACAGGACTTCCAATAGGAGGCAGATGCATGCAAATTAGTTCTAGGAAAAGTGATGTTTATGTATTACCCAGGAAGTATGCTGTAATGAATATGTATGATCATGATGGAATAAATACCCTGTTGTAAAGTTTCATGACACACATTCAATTAGAGGAAAAATCCTCCAAATGTGTCCAGACCTGCAATAAAGAGCACCTGCTTTCTTATACTTCAAATTGTGTTAGAAGCTCATTCCTAGCCAACTTCAATATCAATGCAGCTTTTTATCATTAACTAAGTTTGGGGGATTGCATTTTGTCACAACAGGCAGGATCAGACTAGAAATCAGAGCATTTTTTTACTTCTGTCATAAATTTTGTGCAAGACAACAAAACCTGATCTGTATAAACAGAAGCACCCATGTATTTCTATTTATTATATTACAAACATGGAATCAGTGCTTAACTAGGAAAAAAAGTAAAAATTTTACAAGGAGAAGATCAAAATAGAAAATTCAGAATCTCTTCATTTTTATACTACCTATATTACTTTTACAAATATATTTTTCATGTTTTAATACATTTTTAAATGTTCAAAACAAATGTCCACAGATTGTACATTAAAAAAAAAAATCTAACAAAATTAAAACCATTTTAGCTATGGACAGGTCTCTACATTTTCCTGCATCACTTCATGAACATATTATAAAGGTGATGTTACACATGCAAATATATAAGCAATTCCATGCTCCATTTATATAAATTCAGTTACTTTTTTCTCCTTCAGCTTTCAAGAGCTGCACATTCAATTTAGATGCTACCAAAAAAATATCTTTTTTTACTCTCTTGTCTTGGCTTGCAGCTGACACTGGTTTATTTTAAGAATACCTTTGTTGTGTATTTACTGCAGTAAAATTTAATTATTGAAGTTTTTCTTCATATTTGTCGTAATTAACACATATATAAATTAACATTAACGATTAACATATATATAGCTGCCTTATGTCCAATTCTATGCCATTTATAAAAGCAGATGTGAAACTGACTGTTGCAAATTGTCTTAAGATGAAAATACAACAGATTCAGATATATCTAAGTACCTCTGCTACATGCCTCTTTTATTCACTCTTTTGAAAAGCAAATGGGAAGGAATTCTTTACCACGTAATAACTATTTTTGCCATGTGTTGCGCACATGTGTTCTATTTCCAGCACACTACCATCAAGCACACGAGATCAGATTATTTTTGCCAGCAGGTTTTCTCTGCCAAGGATATAAATGGCTAAGCAGGCTCAGTTCCCTCACCAATAAAGAAATCAGGTGCCACAGGCGCTTAGTACTCTAGAGAAAAGGATTACTTAACTCGTACACTGCACTGTGACAATCTGCCTCAGAAAACTGTAAAGAAAACTTGCACACTTTTTTCACAAATCAACATGACAAATACCCACAGATGTGAAATGAACATTTCAAATGGAAGTGACTGCCCAATTTGACTTAATATTTATGGAAGAGATCTGGACCTTAGACACTGCAGTGGAAAGTCAAATGTTCAGAGGTACATAAAAGAAACTAAGAGGAATGAAGTTCCTCATGTAAGAACAAATGCAATTACCAGAGCCTTGACAAATTTATCTTATCAATTTAGTATGATCAGGGCTAATCAATCATCTGTAACTTCCTGTTAAAGCGATCTTCACATGGTTTTAGCCCCTTTAAAACCACGAAGTTTTAAACCATTTTATATGGATCATAGATGAGTGAGTTTAAGTTCTGAAAAAAAACCTGATCCATGAGCATGCTATTGCTCTCTTTTTAACTAAGATTTGAACAGTGAAAATTACATTAACTAAAACAGCTAACCTCCACCATAATCATGTCAAAATGGCTCATGTATCATGAAATCAGAGCATTGTTTAGCCTGAATAAAACCTTCAAGATCATTGAATACAACCATTTACCTTGCCCACATCCCTAAGTGCCTTTTAAATACCTCCAGAGACCTTGCTGGACTCAATCAATTTGCTCAACACCTCTACTAACCTGTTACAATTGCCAGACCATGAACAACATGCTATTACAATAACACAGAATTCTACCTAATACAGTCCTCTGTGTTTTCCAGGCAATTGTATAAAACTCTATTTCAAAATATGCAAAGTTGTCTTGGAAATCTAAAAATGTATTTATTACAGAAAGTGCAAGTAATTTGAAAAGATAAAGTTCCTGGATTGTCTTAATGCCAGTTATGATACTAACCCAAGTCTCAAGAGATCTAAAAAGAAGGGGGAAAAAAGTGAAAAAAAAAATGTTTTCATTCTTAAATATAGACAACTTTGTCTCTATTCCAAGATTTGAAATCAAAGGCTTAAAACAAAATCATATTGTTGATGAAGGTCTACATAAAGAAAGACAGTCAAACAATATTTTGTAACTCAGGAATATACCTCAAATTCATAATCTAATACCTAATATTCTACGGTGCTGCAATTCCAGACTCCAAGAAAAAAATGCAACTTGTGAAGCAGTGAGAATAACAATACCTGTAAATCATCTCAGAGTTTCTCTAACTGCTAACCGTGAAGGGGCTAGAAGTACAGAAAGAATCTTTGTCCAAAACCTGTGTTTCTACTGAAAGAGTGCTAATGGTACTTTTGGATTAAAAATAGCTAATGAGCACCTCCCTAAATACTAAGTTCCTAATCAAGATTTCACCACTGTATCCTGAAAATAGAATGGGGAAAAAGAATAACCATCTAGGGCTGCAACACCTGTCAGAACAGGCTTAAAGTGATTTCAAGCATCCCTCTAGCAAAGCTAAAAAGGAGTACAGTAGCATTATAGCAATGCTGGTATTCATTACCATACAGGACATTTTTGGAACTAATCCAGCTAATGACTCCAGATTTCATTTTTCATGTCATACAAACCCATAGTTTTGTAGTGCTTGACTCTGGATAGCAGGTAAGCCCCCACCCAGTTGCCTTCTCACTGCACATCAGGATAGAGAAATGAAAAGAACCACAAAAGCAGTGGGGAGGGAGAGGAGGACCCACCCTGCAGGATGAGATAAAGCCAGTTTAGTAAATACAAGCAGAAAAAATGAAGAAAACAAATGATGCAAAAGCAGTCATTCCACACCAGCAGACCAATGTCTCTCCAGTCTGGACAAGGTCTACTTTGGAAAAACAACCACCCAGTTTTACTGCTGAGTACGATGTCATACGTTACAGAATATTTCTCTGCTCAATTCACATCAGCTCTGCCAGCTGTGCCCCACCCCAGTCTCTTGCTTACCCTCAGCTGGCTGACTGGTACAGCGAGAAGTACAGAGGACCTTCATGTTGTTCAAGCACTGTTCAGTGACAATTATAAAACGTTGTCTTTTCAACACTGTTCTGGTCACCAATCTATAACACAGCACCATATGGGCTGCTACATGAGAAATGAACTCTAAACCAGACATTCCTAGCACAAGTTCTAAAGATAAAACCACTAGTAATTAATACATTTGTTAGTACACACATTGACCACAGAGGAAAAAAACTCAAATACTTTAAAATAGCTACAGAGAGGTACAGAAATCTGAAAGTTGATATATACAAGAATATACTCATCTGAACTGCCCTGCGACTTCAAAGAGCTTAAAAATACCAACGATGACTACACAGTTATTCCTGCAGATTTAGATATTAAATTAACACTTTTCTAGCTTTAATACACCTGCAGGACACAGACCAGAGCTTGCTTAAAGATGACAAATTATACCACACTAATTTTTTTTCTGAACAGGAGAATCTCAAGACTTCACTCACTTCCATGGAAACAAAACTGTTCAGATACAGCATCCTGTCCACTAGTCTATCCTAGCAAATCAAAGACTTCAGCAGCACTGAATTCCACAGTCCTCTCACTTTGATCCACACAAACATCAGAAGCGGCCTGCTGATAATTACGCAGGTTTCCAGTTAAGTCTTTCTCTACAACAGTCAAGTTCATCTACACATCTCTAACATGCGAGCAATTATAAGAATTTCTTATGGTGTCATGGATGCCAATAGCCTTCTAATTACATGGTTCAATGATACAAGATTAAAAAGGAGGGAGAAAAAAAGTGTGATGCATGTGAGTACCTATACATGAAATTCAATGCAACTCCCAAGCAGTCCTAAGCAGTGCGACAAGGACTATATTCCAAAAGTCAAATCCAACAGTAACAAGTATGTGAAATACAGGAATTCATCTATCCATACAATCTAGGGCTAGGGCTTGGGTAATCCAAGCCCATACAATATGGGCTTGGATAAACCTGACAGAAATAGTATAGAACAACTTTTTTAAATCAAAAATTAAAGGTATTGCACTTGCAGCACATACATAGCCATTAAAGATACATTCCCAAGCAGCAAAAACTGCAAAATGGCAGTGACATCACCATCTGAGGAGCAAGCCCTTGAGACATATATTAAAAAAAAGACAAACAAACACAGACAAAAACAATTTCTGGTTATTCTTTAAATATTTACATAAAATATTTTAAATATTTTATATCCCAAAAGCACAGATTCTTTATAAGAGCAAATGGGAAAACAAGTTGTCCAACTAGCTAGGAACATCCACTGCAGAACAGAGTTTTCCCAATATATAATGTTCTGCATCATCTGGTATCTTTTCCATTTTAATTTAGTCTGTCCTGGTACATATGCACTCCAGGAAATATTTCACTGTTTGAAAACTCACTATAACATTATAAGTAAGGTCTGTATGTGTGTTTCTCTGTTCTAGGTAGTCAGCTGACATACCCCAGTGAAGTACTTTTCATTGCTTCATAATCATCAAGATATCACTTTTATTTGAATTCTGGGATATGCTGAAGTTGTTGCATATCCCAAATATTCACCATTCCCACCTGTATCAAGTTTGGACAATAAGTCACTACAAATGTAACTACAGTGGAGATTTCTGTACCATTTGTGTAAAAATCCAAAAGATCTAGAGCATTGCATCCATTTCAAGCATCTCAAGAAACTTCAGAAGTTCTCCAGCTGTTCAGGATCATACTTGATTTACTTACTTGTAAGCTATATGGTTATACTTCTTTTCGTTCATTAAGTGACTTTCAGTCATTTGGTTATAAAAGTCTTAGCTCTAAAGTTAGACTCCAATCCTCTATTTACCATTATTAAAAGCAAGCTGCACCTCCAAAATTTTACTTGACATAATATGAACAAGATGTAGGAAGGGAACTCAAAAATGGCTAATTGTTGCCTTCAGACATTTGTCTCCTCAGGTTTTCTGTACAGCTACTCAGAGAATAAATACCCTGAGCGTGACTCTGACTGCCATACACACAATCCAAAGAAATAAATTTCTCTTATCACAGTAAATTTATTTGTAATTACTTCTCCAGACGTAATAAATTACTTTGTACCTAATATTTCAATTTAACATTTTTAGGCACTCAATTTGATTATTTTTTCCCATGCTTTTATAATTTTTCATGGCTTTGGGAAAGTCATTCCCTTTCTTGTTACCCTCCTCTGGATAAAGAACTAACCAAAACTAACCACTACCTCGGAAAAAATTTATTATTCTTAATATTTTAGATGGTTTTCAGTAGAAAACATATTTCCAGAAAATACCACAATAATTGTATGCATTTGTTGTAATGGACTAAAAGCCTAAGACAATTTGTTAAACTATTAAAACAGAAAATTTTTAAAAATTTTTTACCTGCTGATTAAAAATGTATTTTTAATCAGCAGGTGAAACAACACCCTCACTACGTTCTCCAACAGCCAAAGATACATTTTAATCCTTCTTGTATACTTCCCAAAACATATAAGCCAGATGAATGACACCAAATATAGTATAGCGTTCTGTTGCTCAAAATGAGTTCTAAAGACAGATATCCACCTCATAAAATAGTCCCACATTTCCAGTAACTGAAATAGCTGTTGTATTTCCACATAACTGTATTATAGAGTCCAGCCTTTGGTAAATATTCTACTAGTAAAGCACTAACTTGATCAATCAAATTAGGTAACTGTCTATAATATATTGATTCAGTTTGGTAGAGCTCATCACACAATTACAGAACCAACTCAGACAGATTTGAATCTTTTTAGCCAACTTTAAGTAACAGCATGGATCTCAAGTTCAAGATTGCTTCAGTTCTCTTGAGGAAGGAAGAAGAAGAATGCTTGCAACATTGGAACAAATAAGCCTTTTTACATTTCCATTTTTTATCAGATGTCACAAAACAGACAAGAGAAAGAATGGTCAGAAGTTCTGTTTCATCAGCTTGTAAAAGCAAATCTCAAAATGGCATCAACCAAGGAAAAATACTGCTAAAAAGATGATTCTCCAGCTGGAGCTGATAATTTATCATTCACTAATGGCCTGATGTTAAATTTGTTTTTTTACTTTGTACGCACAAATCACAGTAAGCTATGGTCAACAGCTCATTCAAAAAGGGAAGAAAAATGGCATGGAAATATCCACAACTTAGCATTACAACTGAATACATCCAATTACCAGAAACTTTTTTTTTCCTTAGTTTTATGCTGTGCTAATACTAGCTATGAATTAAGTTGTCTCTACTTCCACTAGACCCTTAGAAATCTTTGACATGGAGACAAGTACATGGTGGTTGAAAGTACTTTCAATTCAAACTGTCTGTATTCAGTGAAATAATGGAATCCCTCTTAGACAGAAATATAATACTTTTATAAATTGCTCCTGATATTAAAGGAGTAACTAAACTGAAGTTATCATTAGAAAACTTCAAAACTAGAGAAAGACACACAATATTTCATACACAAGTCTTCAGAGCACATAATGTAGGAAGAGTGAGTCATCTAAACAGATGCCATACACAAGCCTTAAGAAAAAAATCCTGCACCCACAAGTAAAGGATGGAAAAAAGAACCAAGTAGTTACAGATTTAGTATTTTATGTTGAAGTTATTCCACTTAAACTTCTGTACCATACTTATTACACAGCTCTGGTCACTACTCACTCAACTGGATAGGAATCTTCCTGACTACTTTTACTTTGGACCATTTTTTAAATAAGGTCCTCTGAGACTTTATATAACCAATCCACCCTCAATTCAAAGAATTGAGGTCTTCAAGAATAAAGGTCTTGACTCATCTTACTTTGAAAAATCCCCAATAACTGGACGTAGTAGGTTAACTTAGACTCTCTGCCAGTTCCCCTCCTCAGTAAGACAGGGAAAAAAATACAATTAAAAGCTCATGGATCAAGATAAAGACAGGGAGATCACTCACTTGCTACCATCATGCGCAAAACAGACTGGATTTAGGAAAGATAAATTTAATTTATTGCCAATAAAAGATAGATAGTGAGAAACAAAAACCAAAAATAAAAACCCAAAATAAATCCATCTTCCCCCCACCATTCCTTTTTTCCTGGCTTAACTTTATTACTAACTCCTCCACCTCTCCCCACTGCAGTGCAGAGCAAAAGGGAGGGGGAATGGGGCTTGTAATTCAACCATAACACTTCATCCCTGCCACTCTTTCCACCTCACTCTTTTTCTTTGCTCCAGTATAGAATCCCTCCCACACAATACAGTCTTTTCCAGGACTTCCCACAGGAGACACAGTTCTTCAAGAACTGCTTCAGCATGGTCCTTTCCACAGGGCACAGTCCTTTAGAAATAGACTTCTCCAGCATGGGCCCCCCATGGGTCACAACTGCCAGAACATCTGGTACGGTATAGGCTGCTCGCCATGGGTCACAACTCTGCCAGGAACCTGCTCCTGACTGGGCTCTTCATGGGCTGCAGCTTCCATCAGGATGTGTCCACCTGCTTCAGCATGGGGTTCCTCATGCCCTGCAGTGTGAATATCTTCTCCAGATTGATCCTGAGCTCCAGGGTGACAACCTGGTTTGACATGGTCTTCTCTTTGCACTGTAAGGGAATCTCTCCTTTGGCACTTGGAGCAACTCCTGCCCTTCCTTGCTACTGATCTGGGGGTTTGGAAGGCTGCTCCTCTTGCATTTTTTTCCCATTCCTCTCTCATGGCCACTGCACATGGTTCTTTACAATTTCTAATATATACATATATCACAGAGGTGCCACCAGCATCTCCTAAATACTCACCATTGGGCAGTCATGGGTCTGTTTTGGAACTGGCTGCAGCTTGCTCTGTCAAGTACCAAGAGAGGCCCATGTAAATGCAAACATTTACAATAGAGTTTGCAAGTTCCGTTCCCAATCAGAGAGAATAACTTTCAGAAAGCTGAACAGATAAAAACCAAATTTTATCATTTTCTCAAGTAAGGCATTGCACTAACTGATGAGAAGACAGACAAGTGATTCTTAGCTTAAAATTTCCTAGTTGATTAGATGTGGATTTGAAGACTGCACTGTTGAGTACAGTCCCACCCAATTTCCTACCATATTCTTTGTGCCTACTTCCTCATCAGGAATGGATCAGTCTTTTGCAAATCAAAAAAAATTACCATCATTAAATTTTCATATTCTTACTAAAAAACCTCCTGGAAAACTCCTTTTTGCATTTTTTTTAGCTCTGAAAAATCCACTGTCACTCCAATTCCTTCTTAAATTTAGTATGTGCTGTCAGGGTAGAAGGTAGAGGAGCATTTGGAGTTAGATGACTAAGGTACTTCCAAAAGAAAGGTACTTAAACCCAGTTTTTCTTACTGGGATTTTTTTCCGTATATAGACTAGAGAATCAAATCATAATCCTAACTGCACTCTTTATTGACTCAGTTGTTCAACATGTGATCTAGAAAACCATAACGGGAATTAGTCATTCCAGAAAGACAACATCAAAATTAAGGAGCAAAATCAACTATGTCAGACAAATGAAAGCTGTAGAATCCAGATGTAACAGATGAGTGTCCACACAATCACAAGACAGAGCTGCCACATGGCTGACCAACCCAACGCCTTTCATGCCACTGATGTCACTCTAGGGAAAATGAAACTGGTTTTGAGTCTAATAGTCTACAAGCAACTAACAGCACTTGTGGGTCTGAACACTGATGAAAGCTTGGAATGAGAAAGAGGGAAGAACCTAACTACAGTCTACATCGTAAGGCATTTATTTGGGGGAAAGAAAGGTACATTGCAGCAACAGAAATATTCAGAAGACATTACAACATTTTTATGTGTGATCTGAATGCTCAAGAGGGAAGAGTGGAGTAATACACAAAATCTCTTCTCAGTTTCTGGTGCAGGAGATGAAATCTGGAGAACCAAATATGGTCTGTGAAAGTATGCACTCCTCCTTGCTTGCTTAACAGAGACTGCAAGAAAAAAGGAGAGACTACACCCACAGAAATACCTCCCTAGTACTCCTGCTAGTTCTATAAAAATAAGAGTAGGTCAAGTATTTGAGAGCTATTATGAAACTCCTCTACTCCTTCAGATCAAAACCTCATAAACAAAGAAGTCTTCAAGGATCTGCTCTACCAGGTTTGTCTGCTTCATAAATTTCTGCCAGAAAACTGCACCAGCTGGATGTGGCAGCCGGGAATTAGACTCCAAATAGCCAATTCAACCCTGCTGGAAACAAAATTCTGATACAGACAAATTATGCCAAAAGGAAAAGCATTTGGGTTGGCTTTACTCACACCACAGATTCAAACAGTGAATTTTTTCTGGCACAGAGATTTCTTCTGCTCTTCCAAGAAGGGACTTTATTGGCCAAGCTGCTGTAACTTTTAGGTTGAAGTGGTTTAAAGAGCTCAAATACCAAAATTTTCCAAACTGTCTTGAACTGTCTATATTCTGATATGTCTCAAAGGTTTTTGAAATAAGGTCTCCAAAGAACACTTTTCAAATATGCCAAGTAAAAATTGTTCCAAAGCTTGCTCTCTTTGTATGCACACATATAAAATGCAAAAAATAACCCATTAACCTCACAACCGCTATTTCATATAGTCCAGCTCCCTTTGACAAAACAATACTGAAGAGAGACTGTTCTAAACCCTTAAACTCTAAACATAGTCACCAAAAAAATCTCTAAAAGTTCAAAGTTCCAACAGAAAGCTCTCCTTACTCTCCTAGGCAAATCAAAATCCAGAAGCAGTGTGTTACTCTAGTTCTTTTCTCCTTTACGAGATAGTATGATTTTTTTCCTGCATATCAACAGAGGAGGGATGGATGCAGGGAAACTGGCAACAACTCCCGTAAGGATTTTTAAGAGAAATTATCTCCGACCGAATTTGTACAGTAAGAATTAAGCAACTGTCCTGGTTGTTCAGGCACCAGAGGTGCTACTCTGAATTGCAGAACAGTAGCAAGGAGTTTTAGTTACTAGCATGAGCTGTAAACTGAACCAACGGACTGTAGGCCAGTAAGTTACTACCTGAGACAAATACATGAAGAATATGGGTTTTTTAATGCCTGCTTGACAGAACATGAAAAGAGGGCTGGAGGAACATGACAGTAGCAAGAAAAACAACAGTACAAGGAACAGCAAGCTAAAAGGAGAAGGAAAAGAACATAATCAGAATCGGTTCCTTTAATCACAATAACCATGAACACATAAAACTGTTTAAAAAGGAAAGACTATTACTAAACCCATAGTTTTCAATTGCAAAATATAGCATAATCCCTATTTCATGTCATCAAACACACTGACAAGAGTGGGTGAGATGGGAAAAAAATAGAAGAAAGCAGGAGGCTCAGAACCAGGCAGCAGTCTTCAGCTTCAGGCAAAACATATTCAAAGGTAAAATTCTATAATAACTATAAGTTCTATTAATATTATCTTACGTTTTATTCAAAACCTTAGAAAATTGAACAACAAAAGCTTTAAGGTGCAATATTAGCTTTAATTCTTCAGACCAAAACCATTCTCAAATACTCTCTGAAAACCAGAAAAAGTATTCTTAAAAAATATGTTTTATTAGTACCATTTTTTTGACCTTATGTAGTTAAAATCAGAAGATTGTGTCCAGAATTACCCTGACTGAGCAGTAGGCTAGACCAGATGACCTCATTGAAGTCTCTTCCAACCTTATCCATTCTGCCAGCACACTGACACAAAATTAGATTTTGCAACAACTCATGGATACTGCCTCCTCTCTTCCTCACAGTACTGTATCACCCAACACTATCACACATACTTACTTCTAGAAATATTTTGAACAGGAAAAAAGCCTAAAAATCTGCTCAGAAACAGTATCTCAGCAATATCTCTAATATGCATATGTTAAAATTATACTAATAATGAAAAATCAAACTATTTAAACTGCCTCTGTGAATGTAATTTGGTCCCTTGTGTGAACACAGCACAGCCCACGACTACTTGATCACAGCACTTTACCCATGGGATGGACACCTACCTTATTCCATGCACAAACCTATGCCTTCCTCAAGAATGGAACATTGTCAGGAAATAAAAAGACTCCTGTACAGACTCATCTGCTTTGGCTGTAGAATGGTAAGTACACAGCCACAACTTATACTGGCCAGGACTGGTCACACATGTTCACTCCAGAAAGTCCAATACTTTACTTATTTGGTTTCAGATGTAGAAAGAAAAGAGCCAAGAAGTGACTCAGTGCCAGAGCATTTCCAATGGAAGCACAAGAAGCCCTCATAGACATAATTGCTCATAGACATAGTTTATGCATAATCACAGACATCCTTAACCCCAGACATGCAAGGTTTTGACTTGTGGGCGTCCCTTTTGATCAGTGCTAGAGCACTAATGAGGAACTTTCTGCACCCATGGATGTATGAAGTACTAAAAAGGAGACACAAAGAAAAGAGCAGGTAAAGACTCAAAGTGAATTTTTATGCAGAAATGAAACTATATGATTTCTGGCACACCTCTACATTCTTTAATACAATCCCATTTTTGTCCCTCTCCAATTTCACCATGTGAAAATACCATAATTTGAAATCCTACCCAAATCTACATCAGTCATCAACAGAGTTTAAATCTTTTAATCATCCACACTGCTACTTTGAGAAAAATGGTTGGATGTCATGTTTTGTGGACTAGGCCATAGAAGGAAACAAGACATTTGGATTGTGGCTTTCACAGATATTTGTTGAGAGCTAAGGAATGGCAGGATTTAATGATCTTGGACTTCATTCCACTCATAAAAGGAAACTATATTCTAGGACAAAGTTTCCCAATTTGTGGTCTGTAAAACATCAGATGGTGGTCCAAAAAATAATCATAAAAGTCTATTTTTAAAAACATACATTCCCACACATGTTAGCAAGAAAACATTATTGAGGAAATACAAAAAAATAAAAACATTCCAGGTTTAGCCTAACTAAATAGCACTATAAGACATAAGAAAATGTGACATTTCACAATATGATGCTTACATTTCCTTAAAAAATGTAGGAAATTAAGGAAATTAAATGTTCTTGAAGGAACATACTATCCTTTAACATTTAAGTTTGAAAATGCTTTCTTCTGTTCTACTGAATCTCCTGAGTCCCCTCCAGAAACTGCCTTCTTACTTCCAGTATGTTCCTCTCTTCCTCTTACTTCACTAAGCCAGCCTGTTTTTTTCCAGATCTCACCATGCTTCCTCTATTATCATTCTCTTTAGAGACACCTGTTAAAGTCACCTACTGAAATAATCCATCCATCCACTGTGCAATTTTTGCCTATTTTCCTTAAAAAAACTCTACCTCAGGTATTGTTTCACTCTAAATTTCAATTACCACTGTAGGAACATCCTTTGTTTCACTTGTTCAGCTACTAGAATCTCCTTTCTCAGGATGCCTGTTTTACCCATCACTTTTTTAAAATTACAGACACCTAGTTCACATCCTCTTTACTCCCTAGGTTAAGATCCAGACACAGCTAGACATCCCTTGTCTTTCACAGTCTTCTTTTCAGGACTAATCTTCCTTCCTAATGTCCTTGTATCTTCGGTATAGTTATGTGTTAATACATACTCTGAATTGCTTCGTTTTCTAAGCCAGACAAATACGCAGCAATGACTATGTTAAATCCTTATACCAAAACAGCTTGGAAGAGTCAGATGACAAAGAATACTGGAGATGTACTTGGAGCTCCTAAGTACAATAATAGTAGCATACCTGAGATACTCTCCCTCAAAATCAGTATTTCTGCTCTCCTATTTCCAATATACCACCACTACAAAATTCAAGAACGTCAAATAAAAAACACTGTTAAAAACCTCCAACAGCCATCTTTTTATTTCAAATATATAACATTTAACTTGAAACACCATTTGTATGTGTTGCTCTGCTGCTTCGTTCTTCATCAGTTTAAAAACTACAGTGTTTTTCTGAGATGACTAAAACTTAAAACTTATTTATTTAAAACAAGATACAACTTTTAAATTAAATATGCTGATTAATGCATACATATTTAACCTATCTATATGTATTACTAAGTACTGAATTGATTATTCCCTTTTTTCCAAGACAATTATTTTCACAAGTCTTATAAGTGACAAACTGTATCTGCATAAGAACAGACTTACTAAAAGCAACAAAAAGAATTTTAAATTCAAATAAAAGTGCTTAGGCATGCTACATATTTAAAAAATTGGAAAAACATTTTGCATTTAAAACTAAACTAATTATGCTATTTGGGGCCATCGAGAATAGCAACCACATAAATGATCAGAAGAGTAAAATTTCAGAACTGACCTCTTTATTGACAGTTCTGCTAATGTATTAGAAAGAACAATTTGGTTTACTTCTGTTTTCTGTTTCAAATGGATGTAAATTAAATTTGAATAAAGTAAGACCTGGTTGAAATATTTTTAAATAAGAGGACTATTCACTTGATATTCTTAAAAGATACTTCTGTGTGAATCGATCTTGACATATCAGCAAATTCTGTTTCCCAGCATTTGGTAGTTGAGAGCTTTTGCTTTTCTGAGCACTTTAACAAGATGCATATACTGTTGGATATGTAGGGTGGGGTGTGTGCTTTTTGTTTTATTTTTTTTTTTTAAGAATACATTCAGTCTGCAGTAATATGCATATTCATCATGAAATTTTAAATTTACATATGTTTCTTTAATTAAAAGTTCAAGTTAATACGTTTGAAACACAGGTTTGATACAGCTTTCTATGAAGCCTCTTTATACAGCCTCTAAAATTATTTGCACCTTATTCTGACATACTTGCAAGAGTTTCTACATCAATTAAATGACTTTTCACCATCATGGTTAAACTATTTTGCATTTTGAAATACTTTATGACACAGAAAGAATAAACCCAATATTTGATGTGTGTTAGCAATTGAGAAAAATAATTCAAAAATGTTATGTTTTGTTTGTTACTGAGATGAATACATGAAAAATACACGTTTCCTTGGAATCTGGGACTTTTTTTTTTTTTTTTTTTTTAGTGCAATAGGAGAATGTGGATTTCCAGCTTCTCAGGAAAATTAAGTTTGCATACCAGCACAGAATATCCCCGGGACTTCACTCCGGAATACAACAGTTCGTACTTTCTTATCAGATTTCAAAGCATCCACAGCTTTTGACATCTAGAGAGAAAAGGAGGAAAGGGAATAACCAAACACTTTTTAAAGTGCTTCATTCCAATACTTTACCTTTACACTAAAAACTATTCTTTTCACTTACCATTTTCACAAGATTTTTGCTAAGTGCATTCTTGGCATGAGATCTGTTTAATCCAAGCACCACAATTCCTGGAGGAGAAGAAAGATTACATCATTGTTACAATTCAGTGAAATATGTATCATCTATGTAAATTATTATTATTATTAACTTATAAAAAAGGCAGTGAGGACTGAAAAAATGCTAGTGTAAACACTATGGAGTTTCTGAGAGAAAATATTCTTTTCAATACTCAACACAAATTGCACTTACTTTAAAAACAAAAATATGGCCCTAACATCTTCATGTGGAAACAGTGCTTACAAAGGTTGAATGTAGAATTAGACAACTGCATGCACAAATTTAATGTTTGTGCATGAAGTGCTAAGGAATCATCATCCTGAGGCATCAGGAAAGTTGCTTAATTGTAAAGGACATACTTCCATATTTAGAGTTCAGAGACTTCTTAAAACATGAAGTGCTATAGAGCAAAGACCAGCAATTCCAACACAGAAAGAAGGATGTCATAAACATAGAAAAAATGCCAAAGGAAACATGTAGTTTTGTTTAAAAAGGAACAAAACAAAATCAAAAAATAATTCTGCCCTGAAACACAAAAATCAAGCTCAATGGTGGGTTCATGGCTCCAAAGACACATTCACAGCTCCCTTAGTTCAGTCACAGATCAATTGACTAACTGACTGATTACCTGTGCATTGGTTTAAATGTTGCAGCATGGAACAAAAATTGTCTTTATTTTGCCCCCCTCAGATTAACAGGCATGATTATCAAAGAGGAAAATTCTGAAAAGTCTATTTGGTAATGCCTAAATTTACCACAACTATAGCACTCTTTTAGACAATTACTGCCTGAACCCAACACAACTGCCTGAGTTCAAAACACCAGCACAGAGTTCTGATCCTGCCCTGGTAACATTTTATCAATCCGGACCTTTCATGCAAAGAATGCAAGGATAAAGGGAAAAAAAGGAATAGGGTGGGAGGAGGAATGACAGGCAGAAAGGATGCTCTGTCTCAAACAGAAATGCCCACAGTACTGCCATCAACCTACAATACGAAAGAACAAAATTGCAGAAACTCAGTGTTTACCCAGGTGATTACTACTTCACCACTCAGCTTAGAATGTACAGTCTATACATAATCTCGCCATTGTAGCCCTCCTTGTCATCTCAGTGCATACTGCTTCTTCTATTTCCGGAAAACCTGTCCTCCTTTATGACTGACCGGTAAGTGTTTGAGCTCCCTTCCTCTCCTTCCTCCTGCAAGTATGTTGCACGCATATACACAAAAGACAAGACTGAGAAGAGCTCCAACTCCTTCTGCAGTTACCAATTTGAAGACAAAGTCTTCTATTTACCAGCTACCACTCTCAAGATTTAAATAAAAATAGTGCCAAATGCAAGTAATAAAGCACACATGCCTTTCTTGTTCTTAAGGTACAGTCAATTGCTAAGTATAGATAATTCCTAAAAGGGGAATGGAGCCAGGTCAACCCAAATGACCTTTATTGCCTTGTTCTACAAGCCTGAATTCCCACGTTTGTCCCTATGGCTGGAGATGTTCATACAGGACTGCCTGCAAAGGTCATTAGTCAGCACTTAGATAGGAATCTGTTTATATTCTGTTAAGCAAAAAGGAGTGGTGCCGTAGCACTTTTCTTCAGCTGTTACAACTTCTTCTCCAGGAGGAAGATCACTCCTAATTCAAATACTCCATATGTTCAACACAAATAGATTCGGCAAAAGCATTATCACACATTAAAGCAATGAAAAGACCCTTTACCCTGACTTCACTTTGATTTTCAGGCACTACAAATCCTACACTTGAATAAACTAGAGATGCTATTATTCCAAACTGTACTTCAGTCAGGAAATAGAGTCCTTTTCAGAAGCATGTATACTTAATGGCGATGACACTTAATGACACTTGAATTCTTCTTCTCCCCACTGAAGCCCAAAGACTGCTACTCCACCACCACCAACAGTGTGCTCGGAAGGAAGCTCCAACTAACATTAAAGCACTTAAAAGATTTTTTTCCTACAAAGGAATGATCCTCGAAGACAAATCATAAAAGTCAATTTTTGCTTAGCAGTTTCGTATCAAGTCATAAAACTACCACTTCTGCTTCCCTCTACTGAAGTATAAAATAAAGATGGCACCCATCCAGTTGTTTTCATCTAAGTACAAAAAAAAATATGAAGCAAGAATTGCAAGAGGAGAAGTATAAAAGGGATACCTACGTATTGCAGTGACGTATATATACAAAAGGCATGCTTTACAGTCACATTTGAATCATTTTTGTTCTGATATGCTATTACTACAAGATCTAAGCATCCTGAGGATGGAAGGGACCTTGAAGATCATCTAGTTCCAAGCCCCCTGCAGGGACACCTTACACTAGACCAGGTTGTCCAGAGGCTGATCTAATCTGACCTTGAACGTTCCAAGGGATGCGGTATGCACAGCATCTCCGGCCAATCAGTTGCAGTCCCTAAGAGTAAAGAATTTCTTACTAATATCTAGACTAAACCCGCTCTCTTTCAGTTTAAAGACCCTCTCCATGTTTCCTACAGGATCCCTTCAGAAAACAGAATGTCACAGTAGGCACCCCAAAGTCTAACCTTCAGGATGAACAATGCCAATTCCCTCAGACTTTTTTCACAGGAAAGGTACTCCATCCCTCTCGTGATATTCATCAATCATCTGGACTCACTCCAACAGTTCCATGTCCTTCCTGTGCTGGGACCCCAGAGCTGGGTGCAGGGTTCCAGGTGGGGTCTCACCAGAGCAGAGCAGAGGGGCAGAATCCCCTCCCTCCCCTGCTGCCCACACTGCTCTGGATGCAGCCCAGGACACGTTTGGCTTTCTGGGCTGGGTCATGTCCAGCCTCTCAAGCACCTTAGGTGTTAAGGTCCCACCAGCAGCCCCAAGTCCTTCTCACAGGGCTGTTCTCCATCTCTGTTCATCCCCCAGCCTGTGCTGATACTGAGGGTTGCCCTGACCCAGGTTCACCGCCTTGCACCTGGTCTTGTTAAACCTCATGAGATTCCCATGGGCCCACTCTCCAGGCTTGTCCAGGTCCCTCTGGATGGCATCCCAACCTTCAGGTGTGTCAATGGCACCAATCAGCTTGGTGTCACCTAAAAATTCGCTGAGGTGAACTCAATCCCTTCATCTATGTCATCAGTGAAGATACCAAATCACAGTGGTCCCAGTATAGACTCCTGAGGCACACCACTTGTCACTGACATTCATAAGGAAACTGAGCCATTGACCACTACATTCTGGATGCTACCATTTAACCAACTTCTCATCCACATTCCAACAGTCCATGCATCAAATCCATCTGTCCTGGGTTGTAGTGTAGGATGTACACAAAGTATTTATTCTATCACCATCTTCATGAACTGTTAGACCAAGTGGGGCAGTGTTTTCCCAGGCCCCCTGCCTTTGGGGTGTCTTCTGCTAATGGCCCATCAACGTCTTGCCCATGACTCACAGGTAACTCCCTCCAGGAGTTATCTCTGTTTAATGGGCCATCAAGGACCCACTTCACAACTCATCATCCCATTGTGAGATGCTCTGCCAGGGGGAGGAGCCAAGCATTCTCACCTGGATATAAGCTGGGATTTGGGGCAGTACAAGCAGCCCTTACCTACTGGATTCCCAGAGGACCAGAGCTACCAGATCTTTCTACAGGATCATTGCTTCAGGAAGAGCACTTCACCTGGACTGCTTCCACCATGCTGCTCAGGTTGTATTCTGACTCTGTCAGTGGTCTTTTGTATTATTGCATTTATTTTATTCTATTTTATTTTACTTTTTTACCTTTTTTTTCTTATTAAATTGTATTTCTGACTTGGAGCCTCTCACTCATTTTGCTTTCAAACCATGACACCATCTCCCTCCACTTCAGAAAGAAGGATGTTGTGGGGAACTCTGCAAAAGGCTTTCCAGAAATCCAGATAAATGACATCTGTAGCCATTCCCCTAAACTACTGATGGAGTGAACTCCATCATTCAAGGCCACTGGGTTGGTCTGGCAGGACTTGCCCTTGGTGAAGCTGTGCTTCCTGTCTTGAATCACCTCCCTGTCCTCCCTGAGCCTCAGCATAGCTTCCAAGACGATCTGTTCCACGACTCTTCCAGGCACGGAGGTGAGGCTCCTTGGTCATTAGTTCTCAGCTGCAAGCTTTCTGCCTCTTTTAAAGATGGGTACAATGTTTCCCCTTGTCCAGTCACCAGGCACTTGACCTGACTGCTGTGACTTTTCAATCGGACCTGTTACATTGTCATCTGAAACATTTAATCATGATTCATTCTTCCTAAAGCACACACGCATATATATGTGCTTTCTGAAATCCTTTAAAATAAACTGTTTGAAAAATCTACTTGTGAAAGAAAAGATATTAAAAAGCAATCATTAATAAATATAAGTAGAAATTAGTAGTAGTATTTGCTTTGTTGGGGTTTCTGTATGGTATCAAAAATGTGACAGATCTACTAAAAAAGAATAAGCATTCACATAATGCTAAACCCAATATTAATGTCATAGTTTTTCCTGGGAATCATCCCCACATTATTTCTGGGACACAATTCAGCATATAATGTGCATCTATTAAAAATGTATCTTCATACTGAAAACTAACTTAACTGGCCAGACTCTCCAAGAGATTATGATTCCCAGTGTTGTCTAATATAAACCACAATATTCCTCTATACTACTTTCCTAGCCAATCTAATGATTGGCTAGGAAAGTAGTAAATGTAAATGTACAATACGTTCTCTACTTATAACTTCATCCTGTCAAAAGAGAAAGCTGCCTATGGTATAATTCTCAGTGTTTTAGAGAAAAAAAAAATGAAAGCTATATTACAAAAATGGAAGTTATATTATAAAATGAAAGCATAGTAAAAGCAAAAAATGTTTTTTACTGAAATAAGGATACATACATATCTGGAAGATAGCTTCAAAATATCCGTAAATTCCCAGAAATATCCTGATTTCATGGCATACACTAAATTTAATACTTGAATAAAGTGAAGAGATTAGATACTGGTTTAACTAATGTTTGTATCAGCACACAGGAAATCTTACTTTTAATATTGGTTTTTATCTCTTTTATCTTGCACTTTTAAGAGATCAAAACATTCATCCTCAATGTTTGGTAGAAACATATTTAAACGGTTACTTATAAATTAATCTTGTCTTTAAACCATTATTAATCATTTTGTCAGAGTTCGAAAGATTCACCACATCTGCATATAAAGTACTTGCAGGCTTTTTTTAAATTTGTACTTATTATATTATTTATTTGCATTAAATACACACACGTAATTTTCTATAATTTAAAAATATTTTAAAATGTCTGAATTATGCTTGAAAAATTAAAGGAGGATCAAAGCAAGTTATTTTTAAGCTTGTTTCACTTAACTACTCAGATAAACCAAGGCAGACAAGTGGATTTAGATGTTTATTATTCTAAAGTAGTTTCTTAAGCAAAACAGGAACATATGGTGAATATATCACACACAATTCTGGTGGCTTTCATTAATCAAGAAGTATTTAAAGGAAAAATTACACAGAGTGTCCTAACCAGCACTTTTTACAAGCACCAAAACATTCCTTGAAATCCCCTGAGCCTGTTTTATCTCTAAATTCTGATTTAACTCTTTTCTGCACTTCTTAAATTAGTATATCTCACCTGCTCAGCCCTGCTTTAAACACAGCAAAAGAATGGGAAGTTTTTCTAATTTATCAGCTAGTTATCACTTTCCAACCTCTGACCAAACAACTTCAACCAAGACTGTATTTGTTTTGCCCATTCCATGTACATTAAAATTCTAACTGATGAAGACCAAAAGCTGTCTTACTCTAAACTCTGAACCAAAACCAGCAGGGAAATTTGATCATAAGGAGTCATTCTAAAATCTAAATTTTATAAATATTTATATCACATTCTGGCAAGTGACACCAACACTGGAGTCAAGACTAAAAAGATCTTTCTCCCAATTGCACCCATAACTTAAAAATCCAAAGCACTAGATTATTTAAATTTGTATAGGGATCACTAATGCAATTTGGCTAAGTTCTGAAAGGTCAATTGCTGTAATACATTTCAGCCCTAGTGATGATCAAATAGAATCTCAAATAAAGTAAAAGATATGTACTTAATTTAAAAAACTAACACACAAATAGTCATCTTTACTCACAGAAAACTGGCACTAAGAGCTTCACAAGTTGCAACATGGGCAGAATACACAGGTATTTTTCAATCACATTCTTCAAAAAATCTCACCTTTTGTATTCTAGTTCAGGTCAAATTTGGAAGCTGGAAAACCCTGAGTTAAAATTTCAATAACTAGCCTTTGCAAATATAGTCTCGTTTTAGCTCATGTTCAACAACTTCCCAAGACCTGGGGTATGCAAATCACATGGAAGTGATATGAAGCAGAACAGTTTGCTACTTTGCCTACAGGCAAAGATTTCTCTAGTGCTACAAGACATGCCTGTATGTGAGACAGGTACAGCCAGTTTTCCTTTCTCCCCAGTATTCACAACACATCCTTCTCTGAGCAACATGGAAACACCAGGCATGTGCAAGAGCACAACCACAGCATCAACAAGCATGTGTGTGCCATAAAAGGTAGCCAGAGAACAGGGCCTGACCCTGTGTGGAGCCACGAAGTATGGGATGGGATGGTGTGATGAGGCCACAGGGGCACCAGAGTACCATGTGGGAAAGTCTAGAACATGGAATGGTAGATCAAGGACTGGCAGGGTAGAAAAGAGCAAGAAAGACCACAGGGGTGTTTACAGAGCTGGTGTCCTCATTCAGCAAAGATATTACATGCTGTAAGCAGATAAATATAGATGAACTTGGCATATAAGGTGAGGAGGAGGGTGTGTGATAGCACTACAGGGAGGAAGCAGAGTAATTTTTCTTTTGCAGAAATGTTGCCTGTTCTTTGTGGTTCTGAAGAGGGCATATGATGTCTCTATATTTCTATATCCTTGTTCTCATGTTTTTGTAACAGCGTTGGTTTCTATGTCCTTCTGAAAGTCAATACCAAAGAAAATTCCTTCTGCTTAAGAGAACTCATTCATTAAAAATACACTGACTGAATCCTTCCTCATGACATTGACAGTTGCTTTAACATTACAAATGCTATCTCCACATTTTGGAGCATTAGGCTACATATTCAGTATGAAACACCTTTCTAACATTACAAAAACAATGATTCCTGGCTAATTCAACAGCTGGAACACACTGCATAATTCTGTGTTTGTTGTGTAACAGAAATAAAAGTTGAGTACTATGTAAGATCATGATATTTCCTACCACTTCTTAGTAAAGCACAAAATAAACAAGGAAAAACACTCTTCTAACATTTTACAAACTCTTCTTTGTCCCTGTGTTGCCTCTTCCTTAACTTAAAATAACCCCCAAAAAAATCAGAACAGGTGTTTCAAACTGATTCCATGTTCCACAGTTGGCTGGAAAAACAGGACTAAAGTAGTCCTTCCATTTTAAAGGAAGTGGAAAGAGTTGGGAACAGAACTACAAGTTCAATGACTTCAGGATCAGATTACATCATCATCTTTACTATCAATCCTAAATAATGACAGAAACCTGCCCTCAGGTGAAAGCACAACATCAGTTTTCTGTTGAAAAAGAAATAATCTTCTAAGCCTCATACTAAAATTCAAAGTTTTAAAGTTACCTCTCTGTATACATATACAAATCTAAATACAGGTATACTTAACTCACGGGCATTTGCCTGAATGGGCAGGTCTGAAGTAGCTGAGTTAATGTGCTCAAAGATGCCAACTAAAATGTGCATCTCAACACATGGCGGCTCCAAGATATAATCTCCATATAAAGCGATTCATGTGTTGCAGATAATCAAAACTCCATACTACGCCCCTCTACATAAAAGCAGGTAAAAACATCATAGCTATAAAAAAAAATCCTAAGGAATAGAGTTTGCACTTATTACTTCTCCACCACTCCTAGCCCTGCTGCATCCATGGGGGAAGGAAGTGACAAACAGCAAAGGAAGTGGAACACCTCCAAAATCCAGTGAGCATGACATCACAACAGGAAATACAAAATGTTTGTGCTATGATGCACTGGCTGTAGGTCACTAAGGAGCACAGATCTTCTTCTCTTTTTAAGCAGGTGAGTTAAAATAAGACTCTTGGTATAATTGAGTAGAACAAGATGAATAGGTTTTAGTTGACAACACTAAAAGCAAGGAGGAGGATGAGATGGTTATTAGGAAAGTGGCATGAGATGAAAGAATACTAAAGCCATAGCTTCCAGCACAGAAATCATTGATCTATGCCCTTCTCTGCTCCCTGCACACAAGCACAAGACTCATGTCTGAAGCAGCATGAGTAGAAGTTTGCTGCTAAACTTCATTTTCTCACAATTAGAGAGGAAAACAGATGCCAGCTCAGAGAGATCTACCTCACAAGCAGAGTACATATATTGCAGTACTCTGGAAAAGAAGAGTGATGCTGTCGACACACCTGAAGATTGGGATGCCATCCACAGCAACCCAGAAAGGCTCCTGAAGTGGACCCATGGGAATCTCATGAGGTTTAACAAGACCAAGTGCAAGGTGCTGAACCTAGGTCAGGACAACCCTCAGTATCAGCACAGGCTGGGGGATGAACAGAGATGGAGAACAGCCCTGTGAGAAGGACTTGGGGCTGCTGGTGGGTGAGAGGCTGGACATGGCCCAGCCATGGGCACTCCCAGCCCAGAAAGCCAAACGTGTCCTGGGCTGCATCCAGAGCAGTGTGGGCAGCAGGGGAGGGAGGGGATTCTGCCCCTCTGCTCTGCTCTGCTGAGACCCCACCTGGAACCCTGCACCCAGCTCTGGGGTCCCAGCACAGGAAGGACATGGAACTGTTGGAGCGAATCCAGAGGAGGACACCAGGATGATGAGAAGAATGGGACACCCCTTCTATAAAGAAAGCCTGATAGAATTGGAACTGTTTAGTGTAGAAATGAGAAGGCTTTGAAGTGACCTAACTGCAGCTTTCCAGTACCTGAAGGGAACCTACCTGAAAGATGAGGCAAGACTATTTGCAAGGGCATATTGCAACAGGACAAGGTGGAATGGGTACAAATTGAAAGAGAAGAGGTATACATTAGATAATATAAGTAAAATCTTTACTGTGAGGGTGGTGAGGCACTGGAATAGGTTGCCTAGAGAAGCTGTGGATGTGTACTCCCAGAGGTGCTGAAGGCCAGGCTGGATGGGGCTCTAAGCAAATCTGGTCTAGTACGAGGTGTCCTGACCACGGCGGAGCAGTTAGAACCAGATAGTATTCGAGGTCCTTTTTAACCTAAACCGCTCTACGATGCTGTGAAGAGCCAAGAGAGACCAAGCTGACCCAGTCCTGCCCCTGCCATGCCTGCAGCGCCCAGTACCCCTCGACGCCACCCCGGCCGCGGTGACACGGAGAAGGAGAAGGAGGAGCCACCGCTCTCCTCCCGCCCCGCACCGCCGGGCAGCGCCCCCGGGGCCGCCCTCTGCCTGCCCCGCTGGGGTCACCCCGGCCGGGCCGGGACAGCGCGGGCAGAGCCGCCTTCCCCTCGTTACCTTTGTGCTCATCATCCAGGTACCGGACGCGCAGCTCCTCCTCTTCCTTTGCCTGGGAGCCGTAGCTCCTCCCGGCCGAGGGGAGAGCGGCGGCGGCGGCGACGCCTCCCCGCAGCGGGGGCGTGCGGTGGCCGGTTCGGCAGAGGGCGGCGGAGGTCGCGGCGGCCGCGGCTGCGAGCCTGAGCCGGGCGCGCAGGAGGCCGAGGCCGAGGCCGCCCAGCGCCACCGCCGCCGCCATCGCTGCTGCCGGCGCCGCCTCAGCCCCGCCGGCCCCGGCCCCGCTCCCGCCGCCCACGTGACCGGCTGCGGCACGCACGGGGCGCGCTCCCCCCCGCTCCCCCCCGCTCCGCTCCCCGCGCCGCCGCCGCCCGGGCCGGGGGAAGGGGCGGGCGGCCTGCCGGGCCCGGCTCCTGCTGCTGCCCCTGCTGCTGCTGCTGCCCCTGCTCCTGCTCCTGCTCCTGCTCCTGCCCCGGCCCCCGCCCCGGCCCCGTCTCGGCTGGTACGCGTGGCAGGAAAAGGCTCTGCGGCCAGGGGAGATCTGAGACCTGGCAGAAAACCGGCCCTCATGGGCTGCGTCAAAACCAGCGTGGGCAGCGCGGCCAGGGAGGGGATTCTGCCCCTCTGCTCCGCTCTGGTGGAACCCCGCCTGAACCCTGCATCCAGCTCTGGGGTGCCCAACATACAGAAAGACGAGAAACTGATGAAGGAAGTCCAGGGGAGGCCATGAAGGTGTTGAGGGGGCTGGAGCATCTCCCCTACAAAGACAGGCGGAGGGAGCTGCCTCTGGTGAAGAGATGGAGAAGAGGCTGTGCGGAGGCCCCACAGCAGCCTTCCAGTGTCTGCAGGGAAGTTCATCAGGATCTGTAGTGATAGCACAAGCAGTAATGAGTGTGAATTAAGAGAGGAAATTTGGGTGAGATTTTGGGAGGAAATCTTTCACTGTGACAGTGGATGAGATGCTGGAGTAGGTTGCCCAGAGAAGTTGTGAGTGCCCCAGCCCTCGCAGCGTTGAAGCTGAATAAGGTCTTGAGCCAACCTGGCCTAGCAGGAGATCTGCTGGTCTCTGCCTAAGGCATGGGATGGGGGTTGGGACAGAATGATCTTTAAAGTCCATTCCAACCTCTTGACATCCTATGATTCTGTGATTCTGACACACAGCTTGAAATATGCAGGTGCATGGACAAATTTCTCATCAGTAAATGCAGATGTTTGGTTTCATCAGGGCTTTGTGATACTTCTGGAAGTTGTGCAGCACATTTCTTTACCGTGAACTTCAGAACATCCTGCCTTAAAGGTAAAGTGCTCAGACTCTGTTGTGCTGTGTGTGGTGACACCAGAATGAACACTTATGAACTCTGCAGCACTTGCTTCTTCCCCCACACCAGCCGTGGCCAGGTGTGATCTTGGTATCAGCACTGAACAAAGAAAGGAGCTATGGTCAGTAACAGAAACCAGGTAGCACATGGTTCTGTATGCTGCAATAAAAGACTGCTTGGATTGGCCATCCTCCTGGTTTGGGACTCTCAGAATTACCATTGTGCTGCAAAACTAAGGATCAAATTAATACACCTTGGTGTTTAGAGTTGGGTTTAGGTCTCTAAGCAACACTGCCATAATGCCTGCTTGCCCTCCATCCACACCAACAGACATACCAGCATGAAGCAAGTCAAACAATAAAAGCAGTAACAATGGCAGTAGGAGGTAATTGCTATGTTCTCTTGTAAATTCACATGACTCAAGACAGCTATGACCTGTTTCAAAATGGTTGAAATTTCATCAATCCAAGTGTCAACACCGTAGCAATTTAGTTGAGCCAGAATTTGCATTAGATATAAAAGAAGTTGACTTGTTCCCTTACACAGGATCTGGCAAAGGTTGTTATAACTGCAGTGAATGCAGGCCAGTAATGAGGCTCTTAAAAGCTGAGAAGTTTGTCTTCTTCAAGTTTATTTCCTTCAAGTTAGGCCTTGAGAACTGATGAAAACATGCCTTTGAGCCACCCCCTGCCATTTTCGTAATTCAACGTTACTTAATCAGGGGAATAGAGTTGTAGTGCTTCTGAGCAGAGGCTCAGATGGAGCCATTTTAGTTGTTATTTCGGAAAACTAGCTGCTGCGTTCCTTCATGCGGTTGCTCAGCAGCTCCTCCATGCCTTCCTTCTGAAGAAATTAAAGTCTAAAAATAATGTCCTGTTTGTTCTTGTGGAGCACCATGAAGGCTAAATGTGCACGTGGGGGGAGGAATAGGCAAACTATCACCTTGCATATATTGTGTTTTACTATTTAAGCAGGGCGATAGCTTGTGATTCACAGCCCTTTCCAGCAGAGCCCACAGAATGCCAAAGAGTTCCAGTAGAAAGAAAGAAAGAAATTTTGTTTGCAGTTGAAGGACATTTTCGTTTATGAGGAGGAATTTTGAAACCTCATATCCAACTACATCAATAGAAACAGAGAGACAGCACTATTCTAAAAGATACAGAAGATAAAAAGGCATTAAAAGCAGAACTAAATTCACTGCCACGTCATAATGCTGCCTTGAAGCTGAAGGCAAACATTTAGTCATATGCAGTGGTTCCCAGACTGAAGAAGTAGTGAGCACTTTTCTGAGCAGAGGTCAGTAAGGGCAGTCAAGTCAATGGATTCATCTGTGTTGTAGAAACACCAGGTCATTTTTAAAATGAAAAATTTTAGAAATTCAATTTTCTTTTACATGCCACTGTCTGACTTTACTTTCTTTGTGTAAGAACTGAAAAGAAAATTTACTTTCTATTTATTTTTCTCTATTAGTGTGTAAAACTGCATGATATGATATGCTTATATGTGTGTTTTATTGCAGTCATTTAATACTATACTTCATTTTGAATACTGTATATTCTATTCCTTCCATTCACTGACATGCAAGCATAATTCAGTTCTCAAATGAAAGCTAAGTTTTCCATATTCTCTTGTTCCCTGCTTTTTTTCACTGTACTTTACTTCTTAAACACAGCCTTGGGGTCACAGTAGTACATGGAAAGGTAAAGTATGTTGATATGGGGATTATTATTTAAAGATACATCCTAATTTTAAAAAAAGGTGCAACTGGAAGACAATTGTAACTACCTACCTAAATCACATCACGCTGCTTGGTAGCCTGATTGCTGCTACACACAGAAATCCAAATATTGATACTTGGTGATGGGTAAAATAAATTGATTACAATAAATCTTGACTCAGCCTCCCTTATGTCCACGGAAGCAGTGAACGAAAATAGAACCGGTGTAGATGGAGACTAGCTTGCCAAATTCTCTGTACTCAGCTGTAACTTCTAGTACAGTCCCTCAGCTATTGTCTAATCCAAGGGGAAAAACTTGAAGGTCTTTCACCCTAATTAATGTTACATTTGGAGTTGCCTTGGAAAGCCCATATATGTCAGGTTACAGGTTCTCACAGTGTACAGGACTGAAACTGACAGATGAAATGTGCAGCCCCTTTTGTAGCTTGACTATGTCTTTTGTTTGATAATATAATCTGAAGCAGGGGGGTTGGGGCTTGGGGTCAGGACAGTACTGTTGCAATTTATGCAGCACCAGGGCAAAGGTGCAGAAATTGGGAGACTGTTTATGTGGTTTGTGGAGAGGAGTTTCTTCATAATGCTACTCTGTATGTGTTGATGCAGGGCACCTGCCATGGTTCATTTTCTAGAGGAGCAATCTCACTGTTAATTAGGTATAACAGAAGCATGTGGTCTCCAAACTTTAGATCTAAATTAAGTACCTAAAACCAAAGAGTGTGAAACTACTTCTGGATGTTCAGTTAGGGATCTAGTGCTATTAAAAATGCTAATAAATCATTTGAAATGAGACAGAAAAATAATTGCATGCATATTTATATAGCATGTGGTTTTATGGTGAACAATGAAAGGGTTCAGACAGTATGTACAATGAAGCAGGAATATCAGGGCAAGGAATCTCACCTAGTTCTAAGATGCTTTAATTTTCTTACATTGATGTCTGTAGGTAAAGTGTAATATTTTCATTTTCTCTGGATGAGCATGTCAGTGTCAATGGGTAAAGTGAAAAGGGAACAAGTTTTAGAGGAAAAATGTAGCACCCAATTTTGGCTTTTCAAACTTTGTCTGTGTTTCAAATAGAAAAGTATTTGTCTCTGTAAAGGGACTGTGGTATTTGGGAGTGAGATCTGTCAGTTATCTGTCCTCTAAAGTTGGTTTGCAAACGTTGTTTCAATTTCACACCACCCACCAGAAGCGTTTGTCTCTTCTAGTATTCATATATTTGCTTTTTATCAACAGCTGGATTTTTCTGATTAGTGTGTTGTACAGTTAGTACACTTGCCTTTCCAATCTTGTTTTTAACTTTTTGTAAAACCTTTTCGATCTTTTACGACTCATAGTGATAAAGACATAACCCTTGTTATGTATTTATTATTAATAAGCATATGGTGCACACAGCATGTTCCTTTTTTGGCACTGAGCCTATTCAATATGTTTTGCAGGCAGGTGTTTCCTTAAATTGTCTATTTTCTTTCTTTTCAGTGCAGCTTTAAGACTGTAATGCCAAGATATAAGATGTTTTTACAACTTACTTTTTCTCTTCAGGAATTACTCTTACTAAACTTAGTCTACTTTGGTATGCTTACAGGCTTGCTTACCTGACACTTGTTACTTGGCTCCAGCACATGTTATTGAGAACTGTACCTATGTGTCACTCCTGTCTTGGAGCACAGAGCAGATTTTGGCTTTGAATTAATGTCAGCCCCATTTACTTTTGCATGTACTCCTTCATCTTGAAAATAGAGACAACTGCATTGGATTAATATACTGAAAACTGCATGGCATATGTGAGCCAATTACAGGGATTTCTTAAAAACCTACTTCCCAAAATTGTCTGCCCATTCTCTTCAGATCACAAACAAGACATAATGCTAAAACAATTACAGGAACACAAACATGCTGAGCAGGGCATCTTCCATGAATAAATTGTCACCAGCAGCCACAGGGCTACAGCTCTGTAATAGTGGAAGATCAGAGCCTGAGGAGGCCCTTAAGTACTTAAAACTGGAAATGACCAGATATTTATTAAATAAAATGTATAGAATGCTTTATTTTGAGGCAGGACACATAATTTATCCCTAAAGGACTAAAATAAAAGGTATTTATTTTTATGAAGTTACACATAAACACAGATACTGAAAACAGAGAATTTACAGACAGTGAAGATCTTAAAAATGGATATATTTGTATGTAATTGCAATTCCCAAATATGTTCATGTTGATACATCTCCTTTCGCGAAAGCTTTCAAAAAGCTTTCTTACATTTTTAAAGTAGTTCAACACCTCAGACATTTACTAAGCCAACTAAATAACTATGCATTCAGGCAAACTGCAAACCAACTCTTAACATCATTGAATACTTTTCTGCAGTGAATGTGCAGGGGGAAAATGGACAACTGAAATACACGAATCAATATGATTCCAACAGAGCTGTTAATTGTTTGCATTACATGTCAGATATAGATTCTAGGTCTACTGTACACATGGGCACACATCTCTGGGTTGGCTGAGCTGCTTCTCCATGAGGCAGGCACACATCCTTCAGGACATCCAGTTGGTCAAGCCTCCATCCTCACGTTGTGCTTCCCCTGTCTAGGGCTTACATTTTTTGCAGACAGTTTCTCAGGCTCTCTTCTTATTTTTGATCCTGTTGTTTTCTCAGTAACCTTGATGAATTCCTGAGAGCTCTAATAGCAAAACTGCAGGTGGTTTGGTAATGTTACTCACAACCAGTTTGGCTGGTGCATCAGAGCAGCCTGTTATACAGATACATTGCTACATGAATGTACCCCATTCTATTAAGATTGTTAAAATAATTTGTTTTCCTCATGATCAGGTAAACCTTTGTCTGAAGCAATACTCTCCTTCCTTATCCTTCAGAAGAACTTGAGCCAACACTGATGTTAACTGTGCCTGAGAGAATCTTTGCTTTATCTACAGGCAGGGCAAGGGCAAGCTCTCCTGTAGTATAGATGGGTTAGTGAAAGCTGCAGAAAAAGCACAGAAACCAGGGAGAGCACAATTAATGTAAACAGCATTTGATTTAAGATATTCAATGTAAATTTCTAGTAGAAAATGGATATCTCAATTTTACCTGGATACTCTTATGTGTGGTAGAAGGCTATCAAGCTGCTGCTAAGGGGACAGTAAAACAATATTGTCAAATCTGTTATATCAAGAAGGATGAAATAGAACTAGATGTAAGCCCACAGAAGGAAGCATTTTGCAACAAAAAATACTATCTTCATCAAAACAGTGTCTAAATGCAGAGAGTGGAGTTTTCAACTACACGAGCATTTGGTAAAATGGAAAGGGAAATTCATCTGAGTAACATTTTGTTTAAAGTTTTTTGATTAAAGTAATAAAGGACATTTCAGTAGAACTCTCAATGAAACGAATTTAAAATTTCTGTCACCAGTACAATCAGGAGATGAAAAATATTTTAATACTTCTGTCCTCATGTAATATGATTTCTAATGAAAAGAAGTTACCAAGAACCTTTGCTTTGTTTGAGGTAATACTTTTTTCATGAAGGTCAGCTCACTATGAGGAGCTAAGAGAAGCTGGTCTTCTATGCTCAAGTAATGAAAGAAAAGGTAACAGAAAAATGAAAAACACTACATAGCCTATTTTGTTGGTTGTAAGTCTTTACTACTCTCCATGAGCAAGCTAAGAGTTAAAATGTGTGTTACATTTCTGAATAGCATAATTACATTTCCTTTATGTTTAGCTAATTCTTTTTGTTGGGGATGGGGGAGGGGATTTGTGTAAACACAGCTTATAGTCAATATACTGTAGATAGTACACTAAGTTCAACGTTTTGCTAAAAACTGCAGCATTTTTAAAGAAGATAATGGCATAGTTACTGCTTGAAAAATATGACACAAATCACTCTAAAAAATATAAGCTTACATTTTATGATATAAAATTAATTTTTAGTCTTTTATAATTAACAGTATGTTGTGCCGAGTTTTACTGAATATATTGCATTCTTTCTAAGAGATGCCTCACTTTGATTTTCACACCATATGGGGAAAACATTAGAATCTTTTTTGCTCTTCTCTTCACATTAGACTAGATTACCTTTTACATTGTAGCCTTAACTATATTTTCCTGCACTTTTTACATACTGGTCCAATTAAAATACTCTGATAAGCTGAATAAGCATTTTCAATGAAAGCCTATTCAGTCCTATATAGAATTCTTCTAATGTCACAAAGAATCTACATGACCTTATGACCCAAATTTCCAGGACAGAGCAAAGGTTAAATAATCACAGTCTTCACATCTCATGGATTCAAGAATAGATAAATTGGGAAACTTCATAAGCTAAAGACTCTGTTTTTTCAAAATGGATTCATCATAACCTTACTTCTGTTTAATCACCTCAGTGTAAGTCACTTGTCTATATAAGAAAGCAGAATCCTTAAGATCAAGAACAATGAACCTATCAATTGGTATATGAAAAAAAAGAAAAATATCTACTAAATGGCTAGCATGCACTTATGTGCCTGGTCACAGATGCAATACAGAGTTATTCACCAATGCCAGTGAACAGCCGCTTCCAACACAGCGTTTTCCAGGCTTCTAATTTCTTAGCATTCTGTTGCATATAGGTAAAGCCTTATAAAATAATGGCCTTGTTACTTTTGTAAGATCATGGCTCAGGCTTGATCTTCTTAGGCTAAGTAGAAGGGAACTATGGGAGAGTGACTCAGCTGGGATAGGGGTAGAGAGATGTCAGAAATGTGAGAGACGTGCTGTGTGACTGCCCCATGTCCACATCAGGGTGTGTTGGTTGACTTGTTGTACCTTAAAACTATGTAAACTGATAACCAGCTGCTTTAAAAGGTTTTTGCAATAAAACTGCTCTCCTTTGCACCTGCCTGGTGTTGCTTGGCTTCATACAGCATTCCATAAGGAATTTGTTTTTGTAGATCTGTAAAAGATAAGATCTCATCTAGGAATTAATTTTGGCAATTTTTTAAAATTAAACATCAATTAAAGAGAACATACCTACAAAAAAAGCCTAAAAACCCACCTATTTGCAAAGTCATAGTTAACATTTTCTTCTAGATAGTGTATCTTTTTGTGTATATCATTTTATGTCTGGAAGGTGAAATTATAATCCTACTCCTTTATGCATGGTGAAGTATGTTCTACCTGCTAAGCAGAACAAAGTTTACCATTTCTAAGACTTTAAAAAAATGTAAACCAAATTTGCCAGACTAAGTCAGTATGTTAAACTAAAATTGCCCACAGCTGTCTGCTTCAAAAATGGCCCCTAACGTTCAGAAACTGCAGCAAATGTGCTGTTTCAACAGTGTACCTGAAAAAAAGTTAAGAACATTGTTTTCCTTTTCATTGAAGTCTTTCAGGCATGCCATTATTCTGTGGAAGATGTAATCTACCAGTAGGGGAAAGAAGTAAAGTATGAAGAAGAATGGAGCATTTCCACATTCTGAAACAGTATTTAAAAACTACTTAGTGAAAAAAGTTCCCAAGATATTCAGAAGAACTAATAAACTCTTTTACCAGTGAAAACTGAAATACATATTTAATACAATTGGGTATATTGGGACAATTCTACATATTATTCTTAATCCATGTATTGATCAGGCTCTAATTACAACAATATTGAATTTTTTTTTTTTTTTTTTTTTTTTTTTTTTTGCAATGGAAGTATTGAATATCCTTGGCATCTTCTACTATCTCATCTGGGCACCCTCTGCCAGTGAAACTCACAGGGAAAATGTCATACTTCTCTGAATTCATGCATCTTGAGCAAAACAGGATTAGACAATCCTTCCAGTAGCCACTGCCCAGAAACTTAGAGTACTATAACTTCACCATACAATAAAACTTCTGTCATTTTCTTTGTCATTTTGATGCAACCACAGCTTCTGGTTTGTCAGTGTTACTAAGAGCCTTGTCAGTATAGCTTCACTTGTATGCACTGTAGGATGAGGTTGGAACAAGATGGAACCCCTGAAGTTTCCTTTGACTCTAGAATTAGATTTTTAGTAAAATTTCTTATGCAACTAGTAGCTCTTTAGTCTGGAAAAAAAAGAGTAGGTGTTTCACTCTACAACAGAAATCTACATCCATGTGTATATCTGCATTATACTCAAGGTGCTTCGTAATAACAGAATTCAGCTACAGGAAGTGCCATTTACAGAAGACACACCATTTTTTTTCCCATTACATAAAGTGTACTGTGCTGGACTAAAAAGATTCTTTAAAATAAGTGGATTTTTTGACTCATTTTGTTAAATGCATAGAATTTCTTAACATAAACTTACTAAGACAAATTTATCTACAGTCATATTTCCAAACAGTTGCCCGTGTTCCAGTTTTTCAAAGTTAAGCCTAGAATGTTCCCAGCATGATTTTTCAGAGGTGATGAAAACTACCTCTACTGAGCCTATGTAGCACTGTGACAAGTCATGAAAACTCACTATACTTTGAGTTAAGTACACACAAATAAGACTAATTAATATGTCTGAAAATTTTGGCAATGTCTGAATTCCACAGAGGTTACATCAAATATTGTAAACATCTGAAATAAATAACCACAGTGTATGGACCATCACACAGAATTGTAATGTTAAAAAGTGGAAGTGTATTCAGCATTTATATTCCTTTCTCCACTTTTTCAACAGAACACCACTGAGTCTAATGAAATCTTGGTTGCTCACAGTCTTGTTTCCCTTTTACTCAATCCTATATTGGATTCATAATAATCCTGTGTTTAAAGCAGGAGTCTGTTGTCATGGAAGTGATTGATATCACAAATTCAGTTAGAACTTCTTGATACAATCAAATATTGTTTTTAAAAATCGACTAGAGAAGAAGAAAATCATTATTCAAATAGCAAAGCTTAGATAACAAGCTAAAAGGAAAAAATACACAGGGATATACAAAGAGTAAGGTGTTTTATTACTGAAGTGTACTGAAGGAAATTTCTCTTTCAAATACAGTGTTGTTTTTAGAGTTTTATGTAAAATACATGTACAAGTATATCATAAAACCAACCTTGAATTATTACATGTAACAATACAGAAGTACACAAAATAGACACAATAGTGAGCAAGAAGTGAAAATGATAGGTGGGGTTTTTTAATGTTAACAATTGGAAAAAAATACATTTTGATTAAGAGTTGCTACTTATGCTCTTTGTTCATTACTGGAAAAGTTAATTGAAGTACCGTGTAAAGATTTATTCAAATTAATGTTAGTATGTTCACAAAATGACATTTTCTCTGAGATCGGATTTTGCATGTCTTTTTGGTTATTTTTACTGTATCCAAGACTTCAATTACATGTGTTGGCTGAAACTTCTTACTAGCTCTTTATGTGGTCTGTCAGACTTGTCAGATACAGTATGTCTTGGAATAAAAATGTGCTTACAAGATGCTCTGTGGTACCAAGTGAGCTACATTCCCATTCCTACCATAGAATGTAACCAGCTGTTACACTTTTACTAGCAACAAAGGTAAGACGCAGATAATTGCAACAATTTGAAGACTGAAATTTTGAAAGGAAAAAAAAAAAAGGAGTTACTGCAGCCTTCTGAATATATTTTTTCAGATCCCAGTAAGTAGCAAAGACATTTGTTTCTTCATGATAGGACTAAACAGCTTTGTGGATAGGATAAAGTATTTAAATCTTTTTTTCCCTCAGTATTTCCTTGTTGGCTGGCTTAGATTGTTTGCTGCTTACATTGCTTTTTTTTGGCAATCTTAGTCTTAAAATGTCCACCTTTTTGTCATGGAGGTAAACTGTAGAGCCCAGCAGTACACTTAGTTGTTCTAAAAATTGGGCATTGAAATATTCTCTATCATGATACCAGGCTCACTTTTAGAAAAACTTAGCAGTAAAGTTTACTTTTTGCATCCAAGGTAACTGATGAACATAATGTTTGTACAAAGGCCAAAGTGCTTACATAACAGATATGTCATACAGGCAGACCTCAAAAAGAGTGCAGGTAGGGACGCAGAATGTAGACTCTTTTTGTTCTGTACCTTTTCTAATAGATGTACAAATGCCCAGATCTTTACTTGGAGCTAAGAGACAGTTGGAATGTGCAATTTGATCTGAATAGATGGAAAACCACCAGCTACATATGACCTGGGAGATCTAAAAAAAAAGGACTAGATATCTTGTTTTCTTCTGCTCTACCTCCAGATTACAGTTTTGTACAAGATGGATCAATGACCATTTCTTGTACTCATTTTGTGTGGTATTTGAATACTTACCCTGTATTAGCAACAGCTACACATCAAAGACACCAATCCAAGCCTCACTATAACCAACGGAAGATCCCACTGAAAAAAAAAATCGGCAATGTTATAAAGTTGGGAGGTCAGAGGTTGCTGATAGCTAACATAATCCATCTTCATAATTACAAGGAGTTTATGCTGCCTAAGCTTATCTTACTAGTATTTAATTAGAAGCCAGGCATAAACTTCTTTCAGTCAGCAGTTCATTAAATTTACAAGCATTCCCACACACACTTGTGTGTGGGATGCAGAGTAGATGAGAGACATTTGATTATTTGGAGGCTGACTTTGGCACAGAGATACTCATCCAGACACAGTTTATTTTCTGTATTTGAAGAGCGAAAGCTGAAAACTATTTCATGCTATACACCAGTGCTGCCTACATTTGTCCCCCTGTCCACACTATAAAACAGTTTATACTTGTAATAAATGTAGCCATTCAGACTAAGATTTGGCATGGTGAATACCTGTATCAGGCTTTGTCTAAGTTTAAAACCAAATGACCCAGTCATTTCTAAGATTTTTGCAGGAAATGAAGTGTCTTGAAAGCTTTGCCAGCTAGCTAGCCCTTTATCATCTCCATGTCTTGTCGCAGAGTACTACACTTCATCAGTGGCATCACTGGAGTGCCAAGGATGTGCCTTTTGCTGACTTTTCACCCTTCTCTCAAAAGTCATGCAAACAGGGCTAAGTTGCAGTATTTCCATCTTGAAGGACCTAAAATTTAGAAATAAGCCATATTAAAACACAAGTGTGTCTTAAAGACAAGTGGTGCCATATGGTAATATTGAGGCAGTATCATCAAAGTAATTAAATCCATGCAAATATCTGCTGTATAGGTTTGAAACTACTTTTAAAGCTACATTTTCTATACAGTCTATAAGAAACAAGATACATACTGTGTTTATACTTTTTTCTCCTTGGTAGAAAAATAAACTGCTCTTAAGGAAGTTATTCATTCAAAAAAACTTTTGTTTCAAGGTGGCATAGGCACCTATGTGAAAGGCATTAAGGATGGAGGAAAAATAATTAGCAAACTCACTCAGACTCTCAGTTTCTGTCCAAAACCACCCGTAAAAGTTTTCAAGCAATACAGTATAAGATCAATTAATTGCCTGGGGCACTGGGCTTCTCAGTCATAAAGGACCTGTAAAATTTCTCATGCAATTTGTAGGTGACCTTGAATTTCTACTTTATTCTACCTCTCTAAGAATACCTTGTATGCAGGAATCACAGTAGGCCAAATCGAAAGTAACTCCAGTCTTGATCTCAACAACTCCCAGAACTAATGCAGAACTCTTACTACAAAGAGAGAGAAACATTCTCACCCTTTCTGGAAAATGCCAAAACTGACTGTAAAACCTTCAATTTTCCCTGCTAATAAGCACTAAAGATACGGGAACAGCTTTTCATAAAATTGAACTTTCACCTCTGACCTATTTGTTTTTCTCTTCGAAATGACAAATTACACTAGCAAAATTTGTGCATTTGCTAATGCTTTTTCCCCTTAAATGGTTTCATACTGTGCTCAGATTCAATTCCCCAGTTATGCCCTAACATTGCCGGCTATAACTTTTGTTATATTATAATGCTACTGAATTATTTTCTTTTATACATGTAGGAGTTTCCAAAGATTTCCAAAGAAAGTAATTCCTTTTACAAGACTTGGCAGACAAACAACAATACATTATTGGAAGAGAAGAAAAAGAAAAAAAAAAAAAGAGGGCACTATCTTTTAACTGACAAAACAGAAATAATATATATTCCATTTTTATGTACACTGGAAACTTTTACCACAAAAAACTGTAAATTTTTGTAAATTCATTCAGCTCTCTTAAAAAAACAACCTAGAAAACCTCCACAGTGTTTTCAGGTGAAATTAAAAGTATAAAATATGTTTCAAGTGTTAACACAGTAAAAATCCTGCTACCACAGAACTGAATGGGTATATCCCTTATTACTATATTAGGGGCAGGATTTTTCTTTATTTCACGCTGGAAAAAAGTTTTCTCTGTTTTTTGTGTATCATTTTGTTTTGAATTATCAATATTTATTCTGCCTCCACTGCCTTTAAGTTAATTTAGATGTATTTTCTCAATTCCAATTGCCTGTATTTGGAAGTGACTGGATTTTAACTGCTTTCACTTGAGTATATTAAAAACTCTTAATTTTAGAAATGTTCAGTTCCTCGCTCTGAGAAACCCATGCTCCTCAAAAAATAAGGTAACTGAGAAGGGATGTCTCATAAAATCAAGGAATGACACTGAGTCTAAGGCAGATCTGTGTTTACAATGGTACATGGTACAGTCAGAAAAAGAAGACTTGTATTTAAATTGTATTAGGAGAAACCAGATTAATGTCAATTGAAAACAAGTAAGGGAATTTCTACAATATGAAAAATTTAATAATTTGACAATTTTTAGATTATCCTGGAAAAATAGTGAGGAGTATGTTCCTTCATGTTGATGGTAGATGTGACTTAATTGGATTTTTCTGACTCTGGCATCTGTGATTTTGTCCTGGTTTAGGGCAAATTTAGGAGAAAACCTCCAAATACTGTCCTTATGGGAAGCAAACCCAAATGGCCTCTCTCCCAACTGGTCCAGGAAAAAATCTCCTCAGAAAAGTGGAAAAAGCTATTAAATAAAGTGCTCACAAGCATAAAAAAATGAATAATATGAAACAATAAAACCTCTTGCCACTCTGAAAAGAGATGGTAAATTGAGGAAGTCCTTGACATAGGTGTAGCTCAGCTCTCCCAGTCTCTTATCAGTCCCTCTGGCACTGGAAAATGCCATCCTGGGCCCCAGTGGCCACAGGTGTGAGGTCCCAGCGCTCCTCTGGGTTTCAGTCCAGAGCAGCTTCGAACAATTCCAAAAAAAAAAAAAAAAAAAAAACCAAAACAAAAAAAAAAACCAAAAAAAAAAAAAAAAAAAAAAAAAAAAAAAACCCAAAACAAAACAAAACAAAACAAAACAAAACAAAACAAAACAAAAAAAAAAAAAAAAAAAAAAAAACACCAGTCCACGCAACTTCTCTGCCTCAGCTAGCAAAAACTAACTAAAAGCAAAGGAGAGCTCTATCCCGCCGTCTATCCATGCTGCAGACAACACAGTCCAGAAGCCAGAATGTGGAGGAGTGAGTGTGGTTTCTGAGAACATACTGCACATTTCTTCTTTCCCCATCTTTGCTCTCGGAACCAGTCTTAGAGGTACAGGACACAATATCCAACATAAACAAATCAGATGACTGAGGATACAAGCGTCATAAAGTCACCCTAGGAAAGATCCATTATCTGAAATCGAAGTAAGAAAAAGGGTCAGAAACAAAGACTTAATGTCTAGTCAAAGGTATTACAAATGCCTTGTCTTGAGAACTGTATTTTCCAAAGTAATTCCTATGTATTTCTACTACCGCAGTCTAACTAATGTTTCAAAAACATCTTTATTTGACTGTACAGATTTTTTACATTATAAATATAAGCCATCACAGCTTTTTGTTTATCTGCATTTTTTAAGTAAATCAAGTTCCTTCTTAGATTCATAGGGATATTTTCATCCAATGAGCTAAAGTTTTTTAAAGAGATGGGGTTTTCTTACCAATATAATTCTTATTGTTATGTAATAAAAAAAATAATAGCAATGATTTGACATTTCAAACAGGAATTGATGAGGTGAGATAAGTGTTTAATTAAGTAGGAGTCAGGTACAATGTAATAGCAAGTCTAAAATACAATGAAAATAATTTATAAATCAAATAGTCCCTTCAAAAAGTATAGTTATAAAAAACACGTATTTCTAGAATAGAACTACAAATCAAACAGCATTCAGGGGGCAGAGATAGCTGAACTACTGTCTGACATTTTCTTGTATTATAAGGGAACAGTAAATTTTCAGCAGTGGCTGAAGTCAGAACCAGAGCAAATCATAATGGCTCTATATGAATTTTTAAAAGCTATAAAGAAATAACATGCCATCCAATGATATTAAATTTCACTCTGTAAGCTTTTACTTGTAACAATAGTGATAAGCTGCAAAAACAAAGAAATACTGTATGAACAGGAGGTGGGGATAAAAGTAAAACACTAACATCTAGTGAAAGACAGTCAACAATACAACCATTTTGCCCCTCTTAGTAAGGACTGGGAATATTCCTTCTTCTACATACTACTGGCTTCTGTGGCATCTCCTACTACATATAATTTGGTCATATGTTTATGCAATTCTATGGTGAGCAGGGAGTTGTACTCCATGATCCTTTTATGTCTCTTCCAGCTTGAGGTGTTCAGTGATTCTGTGAGTCTATGACATTGCTGGCAGTGGTAAATCCATGCAAACTGAGCCTGTTTTCCCAAGTAAGGGCACACATAGTTTGTACAGCTGTAAATAACTGCCTGAGTTCCTTGAAAATGATCTAAACATTGATTCTTTTAGTGTACTCATAAAACAATGATCTGATTACCACTATTTCCAAGTACATTGCAAATACTGGTTTTTATACATTCATTCTGAGGCAGAGGTTTGTTGAGATAAGCAGCTAGGGCAAAGACAGACTACAGAACTGCACAAAGGTTGGTCTAAAGGAACTTCAAGAAACAGACTATTTATCCCCTTTCCCAAAAAACTAACATCCTGAAAGATCCTTATCTAAGGTTCCTTTAAATATGTCCAGTAAAGGAGATTTCATAGCCTCCATAAATTATCTGTCCAGGACTTTCCAACACATTCTTAATGTGAGTTGTTCTTATTGAGCATCTCTAACGTTTCTTGCTTTCGTTGAAGCCTATTGCTTCCCATCTTATCGCCATTGAATAGTCACTGATTATCCTAATCTTTGCAGCAACATTTTATGTACATGAAGATTCTTGTCTGTATTACTCCTTAGTGTTTGTTTTGGGGTTTTTTTGGGGGGGTAGGGGGGTTAATTAACCTTGATTTTCCTAGTTTTTCTTGTAGGTTCTGCATTCAGTGAGCTTTTCATGGTCCTATTCTGGGTCTTCTGCTATAGTTTTGATTTTGCTTTGTTTTCTTCTTGAAAGTACTGTCCAAAACTGAAAAAACGCAAAGCCGTAATAATGCAGAATTTTTATCTACATCTTTTAAACTGTTCCTCTGTTCGTATGTCCCAATATGCTGTTCTTCCAACATCATGGTCTTGTTAACTCATGATCAACTGGTAAACCAAGTCACAGTCACACCCATGGAGGCTTGTTGTGAGGCAGTTGATGCTCATCTCATAATTCTGCAATTGAACATTCTTGTTTGAGTAAAGTCTTGTCCTGTGTTTACTATTGTGTATCATCCACTCACTTGTGTATCCTTTTTCCAATTTTGCAACACCATTTTCAACCTCTTTCACATTGTCTGCAAATTTAATAAGCACATTACAGTTTTGTAATTTTGCTGAAAATATTTAACATAGGAAACTAGGTGCAGGCTAGTGAAAAATACTATCTGCTCCAGGTTTTGTTTAGATTAAAAAACTGATAACTTACCATGAGGTATTTTCATGTAAGTGCTTTTGCCATCCCCATCTTAGGAATTTCATCTCAAGCACACATCTCTGACCTAGTATGCATCTGTCATGTAAACAGAGAAAAAAGACCCTTACAATACTCAAGATATATACCATCTATATGTTCTTCTCTTCTCCATAGCCATCAGAGGCTGTGCTAGACTACAGCAGATTAATGTGTTCATTATGAACTCCTGTGTGTTTTCACCCATTTCCACACTGACTTGGTAGTGTTGGCAAGTAGATAGATTCATTACTTCAGTTTGCCTCCCATTTTTAAAAGAAGGAATCTGTTTCTTTTTTTTTTTTTTTCCATAGACTCAAGAATTTCTCCATTGCTCAAGAATAGCTACTAAAAATTCTGAGATATCTTCAGATGATTGTTTGACCAAGAATCTCATCAGTCATTAGTTTGAATTTGTATTAATCCACAGGTGAAATACTTTAGTGGATGCCAATTTGGAAGCATCAAGTTCACTGAATTATTCTCATGCTGTCCTGTACAGATATTCTCTTGTCCTCATACTATCTTAATGTTGTTAGAGAATACTAATCAAGAAACATGAAATATTTGAATTTTGTGCATTATATATATCATTATTTCCTCCTCTTTTGCTTGCAAAAGAGCAGCAATTCTCAGCCTTACAGTGCTGATGCTCTTGTTCCTGGTGATGTATCTCACAAATTTCTACCTCAGATCTCCGTATGTGTTTACATACCTGAATCTAGTTTCCACCTTTTGTATGTTTTGCTTGTGTTTGATGACAGTGAAATCCATCATTAAGCAAATTTCTCCCTTCCTACGTTTCCCTACTTTGTGTTCTTAGTATCACTTGTAGAGCTTTACCGGCTCTACAAAAATTTCTACTTCTTTGACTTGATGTCCTGATTTCTGCTTTTTTTTTTTTCAGCTTGCTGATTTCATGCTACATTGCACCATCTTTTTTAAAAGTAAGTCGGCCCTCAAGTCATGGTTGATAAGTTGCTTTACTTTGCACTCTCAACATTCTCAAACTCCTTGGTAAGAATGAAACTTTAGAGCTCTTTCACTACTGCATACTTCACTGCCTGCACCAAAACATTATTACTAATGCATTCCAAGAACTTGCTGAGCAGTCTGCATACTGTTCTGTAACTTCCCCAAAGTCACACCAAATTTCTGCAGAATTTAGCTGAAGTTACCTCCGTTAACCATAGAACATCTTTGTCCTGTGAAAACCCAAATAAAGATAACCATGCATTCCTTCATCTAGTATTTACCACACATACCTACATCACCAGATCCACCCACCCCTCCCCACAGCTGGGAGGCTTACAAGTAGAATAATTCTTCACATGGAAGAATGGTTTGGAATTATTTTTGCTTCTTCCATATCATCTGCCCTTCAAGATGAAAGGCAGGGGAATGCAAGTAAGAGAGCTTTTGTCAAGCATAAAAAGCACAGAGGATTTTTGGGCTCACTTCCTTCCTGAGACATTTTGGATACAAAAAGGAGAGTACAGTGCAAAGTTTAGAAAACAAAACCCTTAGCTCTACATCCATATCGTATCTTTGGTAACAGCAATATGAGACAGAATATAGTGTTCAGTGTACATTCATAGGTCTGATTCACATGTTGTAATGATGGCATAGGAAATTAGACCAATTGGTTTTCCTTACAGTTAGAATGTGCCTTACTTTGTATTTTTCACAATGAAAATAATGAAATGATAGACCCTATGGTTATTTTCTTAACTATACATCTCATTTAATTCAGTAAGATAAGACTTTAACTTGGGGTCTGAAAGATTATTAAGTCGGCAAAACCCACTAGTTAAAATGTACTCTTATTTATAAAGTATACCCCTGAAGTTCCGTAAGTCTTTAGCTGATGATTGAAAAGCTTTTTGGACAATAATGTGTGCTATTTTATCTAGTTTAGGGTATTTTTCTCTATAAACATCTGTGAAACAGAAGGGATGAGACTTTCTCTTAAAAATTGTGGGAACACATAAAATATACAATACGCTTCCTGTTATGGAAGGCTATTTATTAGTCTAAATACTTGTGCAATATTTGGCAAATGATCAAAACTAGTTTCTCCTAGTGTGTTTACAATGTTCTAAATTAAAAGCAAAGCCCATTTTCAAGTGACATTTGTCATGGAAACTGAAATGTTTCTTTCATGCTGCATGTACTTCTACTTTCTCCTTGACAGGATAAGCTCCAAATGTTGAGCACAAAGATTGCAGCAAAGTTTGTAACAAAGTTCTTGAGAGAATTAGTCTTGCCATCTAGCAATTTTTTTAATAAGAAGAAGCAAAGGAGTCTTCCCCAGTGTAGGATCTTTTTTTTTACTATGACTGTATGTTTACTTAACTTTCTGCCTGATGCTGTATTTAATCAGCTACACTAAGGGAAATTCTTTTGATTTCATTGCAAATTCAGTTGTTCTTTATCCCATTTTAATGTTCTTTCCCATAACCTTTGAGTGGTAAAATGGTCACAGACAAGAACATAAGAGCTCCCATTTCTCTAGTGAATGCCTCAGAAATGTACTAAGACATAAATTTAGCAGAAGTTTTTAACAGACACTGCTTCTGCCTCAAACTCAGAAAAATAGCTTGGAGAGCTACAGAAATGCAGTTTCAGTGAAACAAATTTTACTCTTCACAATTCTCTTTTAAACTCAGGTTCAAAACCTGATGGAACAACAAACTGGTTTATTAATTATCATTATTATTATTACTAAAGGGGTTTTGATAAGTTTGAGAGAAAACTGGGTCAGTCCATAACAGCAGCTTTTGAGTGTATTTCACCATTACCTAAGTATTCAAAAGCCATTCAACACTTAATAAAATGTTGCACAGGAAAAATGTGCTTGGGTCATGTTTCATGTTATAAATAGACAGATAGGCAAACACATACACTGTACCATTTCCAAGAAAAACACCTCCTAATCCAATAACCTGTCTCCCTTTTCATATCTCAGAATTAGTAATCCTTTTACTGAATTGCAGACTGCCCTTGGACTTTCAGTCATCCTTGAATTTAAATAGAAACTATTGGCATCTGTAGTCTAATTTCTTTTCTTCTTTACCTAAGTACTTTAATAACCATGAATAGTCCTGACTGAAATTCCGATGAGACACTCTACTACACTTCAGGAAAACCACTATTTGCCATATGCAGTCAACTGGTCTATGGATATTTTAGGACTGTGGCTTCAGCTGGATCAGGGATACTTGAAAAGAGAATGAGTAAAAATATGTATGTATGCAGCCTTCTAAAAACAAATCTGCCTTTTGTCCAAACACTTGAGTACCTTTCTAAGGAGCAGCTGCCTCTCAAAGGACTATATTTTGCTTCATGATTTAAAGGATTCAATTGGGGTTTTTCCTGTGAAATAACTATGACTTAATTAACAATGTTTGGAACCAAGCATTTTCAAAGATATTGCAGAAAATACTTCTGTCTAACTTGAGGCAGAGAATCCCAGAAAACTGAAATCTAACTATTACACCACATTGTGTAAAGAAAGACTTGTATAATAAATAACAAATATGATCCAAGTTGTCAAACCACACGCAATGAATACACTTGTTGCTTTGCTTTTAACATTCTCCCCATTTCCAGCACCCCTATTACATCACACAGAAAGATTCTACCATTAAAAAAATGAGATTCTTATTGAAGGCTGTATCTCTTTTCTTCTATCTCATGTAAATACAGTGCAGCCAGAAAATTTATGCCAAATTAAAGCAGTAGTAAGGTAGTAGAATTCAGATTTCCTAATTTCACAGGAGTCAGAAGATATAGATGGAAAGTATATACCATGTAACACACCATAATACTCAGCTTGATATTGAGAGATACAGTCTATAGAACAGAAATAAACAAGGAGGTCAACTTTCTTTAGGAACAACTGTTAATATTTTAATTTTTAAATTTAACTAGGATTATTCATTTATGCTTAGAATCCATAAATGCTTTTTGAGGAGAAGCTGATAAGAACCATAAAGATAGCTGATTTTAATCAGCAGTTGCTTGTGGGACTGAACTAATCACTATTTCTTTATTTCAGGAGATAGCTTCAGCAACCTATAAAAAATTTGAGCATCTAACTAACTACTGTGGATGTGACAGCTTCAAGTAGTTCATTACTGGTACAGACAGAAACTTTCTGAGATCTGCCCATGGGAATTGACAGGAGAGAAAAACCTCTTAGCCAGCAATTGTGAGACATATGAAAATCACTCTGGAGCAGCAGCAATGTCTAAGTCCATTGTTATCCAGATAGACCCCAATGGTCTTTTAAGAAAAAAGGCCAATTCCAGTCAATTTTTTGAGACAATGTGTACAAGTGACAAAGAGAGAGGAGACTAGCATGTAGTCTCTGAGGTGTTTCTGTAATCTCTTGAGGCTGCACGTGAACAGAAAGAATATTTTCCTTAAGAAGCATTATCAGATAGATTTAAGGTGAGCAGGATTACCAGAAGAAAAATAAAATTAACACAAGCATGAAACAAGCTAATGAGTGAAAGCATCAGATTCAAGTGTCACATTGACAGATTGAAACAGATAGTGATAACATGGAACCAGGAGGCTCTCAGGCTTTTCTTACTATTCAGATTCATTATGTGACATCATACTTATAATCTTCTGAGAGACACCTGACTTCTTGTACAATCTGTCATTGTACTTAAACATTTATTCACATGAAACCTAACACACAAAGGTGTGAAGTTTGTAGCATTTTTAACAAGGGCAGTTTCCTTCTCAACCTGCACTTGTTAAGAAGATGAAAGACATTAAAAAAACCAGAGTGGTTTCTAAAGAATTCAGACTGCAGAAGTGGTTTTCCTCCCTCTGAATGTCATCTATAGGCCACACTTTTGGGTTTTTTTATATGTGGAGAGACCAGTGAAGGGATATTACATGAATCATATATGAGTATAGATCACATCATATTCTCAGTATAGAAAGAGAAGATTCCCTAGTGGACTCTAAGATACAAGCCATTCTTTTTGATTTCCATGTATATATCACTGTGTTGCTAGGATTTACAGTGAAATTTATTGTTGATTAAAAAAAAAAAAAGTGGATTAATTTATAAACTAAAAGACTGTATATGTCTTCCATACCCTTTTAACACTAGCACTGATGAGTTATTCTATCAGCAATTAACGGAAATCTCTGGATTTCCTTGTCCTTGTGGGAGACTTCAAGTTCACAGACATTTACTGGAAATACTGTACTGATGTTACAAGCAAGTCTGGGCAATTCTTGGAGCTACTTGAAGATAATTTCTTGCTACAAATCCTCCAACCAGAGAAGATGCCTTCCCATACATGTTATGTGTTTTTAGAGAAGTTCTCATGCCTGTGATGGTAGGTGTTTGTCTTGGCCACAGTGATGATGAAATGGTTGGGTTCAAAATTCTTAATGTAATGAGAAAAGAGTTCAACAGTGTTTCTACTGTGTGTTTCAAGAGAGCAAATTCTCAGCTACTCAAGTAGCTGCTTTGCAGTGTCCCCTAGGAATGTGCTTTTGAGGCCGCCCTGAGTGCTGATCAGTCTTAAAGAACCCCTGTTGAAAAGTGTGGAAGCAAGTCATCCTTTTGTCACAAGTCAAGCAAGAGAGACAGAAGACCAACTTGGCTGAACAGGGAACTCCTCTTGGAACTTGGGAAGAAAAAGAGTTTGGATGATATCTAGAAGTAAGATCAGAACTTGCAGGAAAATCACAAATGTTTACAAACACAGGAGGAGATGGCATGCAAGCTCAATAAAAGTTGAAAATGGCCATTGTTATGCTGAACAACAAGAAAGGATTTGTAAAGCATGTTAATAGCAAGAGAAGGCCAAAAAAAACCACTGGACCAATTATTGCTGAAGTTGGTCCCCTGACAAATAGAAACACAGAAAAACTGAAGGTATTCAGTGCTTTTTTCCTCCCCTCTGCCCTTAATAATACTGGTAATACCTCAGAGTTGAAGGACCACAACTGCAGGAACAGTGACTCTCCATTTGTGCACAGAAATTTTAAGGGGCCAGCTGTATCACCTGACTGTCCATAAGATCATGAGACCTGGTGAGATTCATCCCAGAGTATTGCAGGAGTTGTTGGATGTGACAGCAGGACCCCACTCAAGTCATGGGTGTCTGGGGAGGTCTTTGCTGACTGGAAGCTGGCCAATCATTACAATTTAGAAAGATGTGAGGGAAGACACAGGAAACTACAGATCTGTGAGTCTAAGCTCGGTAATTAGAAAAAAAATATGGAGAATATACTACTGGTCATGAAAGGCATTTCAAGGAAACACAAGCATCAGGCCCAGCATGGGTTCACAAAGAGAAGGCCTGTCTGACTAATCTGAGACACTTCTACAATTAGGTCGCCTGCCTAGTGGGTAAAGAGAAAGAGGTAGATATGGTTTTCTTGGGTTTTCATAAAGCTTTTGATACTGTCTCTTGGAGCATCTTTTTGGACAAGTTGTCCAGCTGTGAGATGAGCAAGTGCACACTGTGCTGGCTGAAGAACTGACCTGTTGACATTCAGAAGCATTTCCTGGAAAAGGCTCCCTAAAAAGATGGTTGACGTCTCATACCTGGTGGCCCCTTAAAAGGAGGCATTTGGAAAACACCCTCAATAATGGTCTTTAACTATAGGAGTGTTGTATGCCCCTGCCAACTGGAACTATTCTATTCTCTCCAAATTAAAAAAGCTGCTGAATCAAATGCAACCAGGAAGTAAAAACCTTCTCAAAGCTGTTGCTCCTTTGGGGAACTTTGCTTTGTTTCCTACTGTCAATGCTTTCTCTTCCAGAACTTCAGCCAGCTTGTGACTGTTGTGCTGTGGCTTATGGCCACTCAGGATTTGAAGACCTGGACAACTTCAGTGCTTCGTGATTCTTGCAGCAATTTTGTTTTTATTCCTTATCTCCAGTTTGAAACTCTCTAGTTTCAGGAGATATCACCTTCTCTCACCCTCCCATGCATCTGTTCCCACCCTTTTGACAGGGGATGTCCCCATCCTTAGAAAGACCAGTCAGTGCCATGAGATGTCCCAACACCTTATCTGCTCCATGTTGAACCAGTGCCAGCTTCACAGAGCATTCTTGCTTTAAAGGATGGAGCCTCTCTTATTTGTCAATCCGACTCCAGGACCCCAAAGAGGACAGAGTGCCTGAGTGAAGTCTGATGCATGCTGAGCAAAGGGAATCACCCTAGTTCCTTCCAGCTAGAGAACAAAGATAGGAGAATACATGCCAGAACAAGCCAAGTGCTGCCTGTGACAAATCATGGAAGAAATCAGGAGATCCTAAAGGGCTGGCCAGCAGGGTGGAGTGTGTGGAGAACCTGTGGGCCTTTGTCCTGCAGCCTCCCAGGGAGGCACAAATTGTTGCTGAATGATCCCTCATGCTTCATGTGCATGAAGATGTCCATCATGACCAGAGCAAACTGTTAGGACCCTGGGTAGGCACAGCCAAGGCCTCAGTGACTATCTTGTAACAGCAATGTGAGTATAAGATTACAAGATGGGGAATGGAGTTGGCATTGGTGTAGAGGTAACCCCAGATGCACGTACTGAAACAGTGTACTGTGGGTGTTGATGGCCCATTGTGATATCACCTGGAGATGGATTGTGATGCCCTTGAGGAATGGATTGTGACCCAGCATCCCTCACTACTTACAGCTGAACACCAAGTTTCACACAGCCAGCTCACACCCAGACACATCTGAAGGACAGGATGCCATCCAGAGCAACCTAGAAAGGCTCCTGAAGTGGACCCATGGGAATCTCATGAGGTTTAACAAGATCAAGTGCAAGGTGCTGAACCTAGGTCAGGACAACCCTCAGTATCAGCACAGGCTGGGGGATGAACAGATGGAGAACAGCCCTGTGAGAAGGACTTGGGGCTGCTGGTGGGTGAGAGGCTGGATATGGCCCAGCCATGGGCACTCCCAGCCCAGAAAGCCAAACGTGTCCTGGGCTGCATCCAGAGCAGTGTGGGCAGCAGGGGAGGGAGGGGATTCTGCCCCTCTGCTCTGCTCTGCTGAGACCCCACCTGGAACCCTGCACCCAGCTCTGGGGTCCCAGCACAGGAAGGACATGGAACTGCTGGAGTGAGTCCAGAGGAGGAAACCAGGATGATCAGAGAGATGGAGAACTTCACCTATGTGGAAAGGCTGAGGGAATTGGGATTGATTAACCTGGAAAAGAGATGGCTTTGGAGTGACTATTACAGCCTCACAGTATCTGAAGGGAACCTACACCAAAGATGAGGCAAGACTATTTACAAGGACATGTAGTGACAGGACAAGGTGGAATGGGTTCAAATTGAAAGAGAGTAGGTTTAGATTAGATATTAGGAAGGAATTATTTACTGTTAGAGTGGTGAGGCACTGGAACAGGTTGCCCAGGAAAGTTGATAATGCTGTGGATGTTGTCCCTGGAGCTGTTCGAGACCAAGTTGGATGGGGCTCTGGGTAACCTGTTCTAGTTGAAGGTGCTCCTGACCATGGCAGGAAGGTTGGAACCAGATGATCATGAAGGTCCCTGTCCAACCCAAATCATTCTATGAATCTGTGACTCCTGCTGAGCAAGATTTGGAGTGCTAAGTGAGGCCTTGATGTTGTTATTGTGCAAGGAGAGTTGCTTGTTGCAGCTCTCTGTGTTCAACTCCAGAGCCATTGAAGGATTTTCCCCCTCTCTGCCAGGTTCAGGCATCCAGGACACCCTGCACTTGCAGCAGCAAAGGTGAGCTGGGGGGTGAAACCCACTGCAGAGCTGAAATGGTTTCCTTCCTGAGGGACCAGGGCATTTCTATTGCCCCTTCTGGGTCCAAGAAATGGCCATTGTGCTTCTTCCCCTCCCAGAGTAAAACCTACTGCTGCAATGCTGATGAACAGGAGCGACTCATAACCCCAGCAACTCATAATCCCAGCCTGAGAAGTCAGGCCACTGCAGAGAACAGCATGGCCACAGAGATGGACAGCTGCTGTCCCATCTGCCTGGACAGCTGGAAGGAGATTAGCTACATATTGCCTTGCCTGCACCAGTTCTGTTACTCCTGCATCCTGCAGTGGGCAGAGAACACACCCAAGTGCCCTCTCTGCAAGAGGAGGATTCTATCCATCTTGCACTCGGTGGGGACAGAAAATGACTATGTGGAGCATGTCATTGCACTATCTGAAACACCACCCATCATTGTCCACCAGGCGAGAGGAGACCCCAGGCACCTTGACCTCCATTTCTCTGGAGCATCCCAAGCATGGGCTGCAGGAGTGCCCAGGCATCCTGTGGGCAGCCTCCAGCCTGGGGAATGGGTGGTACTTTTCCGGGACCACCCATGCCTCCTAGATACCCTGGTGCTCTGGGTCCGACCAAGGCTGAGGCAGATCTTCAGGAACAACTGGATGGAGGCAGACCTAGTAGAGGACACTGTCATGGACATCCTGACCAACCATGGAATCGATGAAGACCAGCTGGTCCAGATGCTGGGGGTCTCCCTCCAAAACCATGCAGCAACATTTGTGCAACAGCTTATCCGTGTTGCTGTGCGATGGTGCAGCAGGGAGGCCTGTCGTCTCCTGGCCCACCAGCCCTATCTTCCTGCCCAGGTCCCAGCCCTTCTGACAGCCCTGCAAGATGCACCATGGATGAGGTGCCCAACACCTCCTCCACTGCCATGGATGGGGATTTCAGAAGCTACCCCTCTGTACCCATTACCATCACTGTTGGAGCAAGAAGAGCCCCAGGAGGACCCAGAGGAGTCTGTTCCTGGACCTTCCACTTCCAGACAGGGCAGTGAACCCTCTCCTGAGGGACTGTGGTGACCCCTGAAGAGGCAGGCAAGTGGCCCTGGGGCCTCTTCAGCCACCCCTGCATCCGTTACTTTGGAGGATGCCTCAGGGGTTAGCCAAACTGGGACTGGACCACCAGCTGGGGCATGCACCAACCCTCTAGGGCTCTCAGTCCCTCAGATCCAGCTATCCGAATAAAATGAATGCATGGAAACTCAAAAATGTCTTAGTGTTACAAACAAGACAGGTGGCATTTCTGTCTTTGTTATTCTCCCATCAGACAAGAGATGGCCAGCTCCAGACCCATTCCTGTAGCCAGGCCCAGGGCAGATATTTCCAGCAGGAAGGGGGGCGTGGTTCCCAGGTCCAGTTTGTGCCCCACAGCTCATCATCACCCCAGACCACTCATGAGCTCTTCAAGGCCAGCCTCTGCCCCCCCATGCTGGTTCCCTGCTCTCCTACCAGCCTGTGCTGCGTGGTGCAGCCTCACTACAGCCAGGGCCAATTCCCTCCCCCTGCCTGGAGTCACAGTTTGGTGCTGCTCTCTCTGTCATCCCACCATCCAACCCTGCCAAGGTGCAAGGGCCCATAGAAGTTCACCAAGAAGTGCAAAGTCCTGCCCCTGGGAAGGGACAATGTCAAACTGGCATCTGTGTCAGGCTGCACAGCTGGTGGGCAGCCAAGAAAAGGCTTACTGCCCTTAAGCACAGATTTTCCTCTCACTGGTCCAGATCCAGCCCTGGTGCTGGTATTTCTGCTCTGCTTAGAGAGGGCCTATCTGTGCCAGATGGATGCCAACAGCTTTGTGTTTATCTACTTTGGAGAGAAAGAAGCTGAGGGGTGACTTCACTGCTCTCTACAGCTTCCTGAGGAGGGAAAAGTGAAGAGGGGTTGGCTGATCTCTTTTCCCTAGGATCCAGTGACAGGACACATGGGAATAGTTCAAAGCTGCATCAGGGGAGGTTCAGACTGGCCATAAGAAAATATTTCCTTACTGGGAGAATGGTCAGACACTGAAACAGGCTCCCTGTCTGTCAGTGTCTTAAAAGGAGGCATTTGGACAATGCCCTACACAATGGGCTTTAACTTCTGGTCAGCCCTGAAGTGGTGAAGCAGTGGGACTAGATGACCATTGTCAGATCCCTGACAACTGAAAATATCCCATTCTAATACCTGTCAATACCATCAAATAACTGCTGTTTGCTCTGCTCCTGTTTATTTTCAGTGACATAAATATTAAATGAAAGAAGCTAAAATTTGCATTTCTTATGTAATCTCGTAACAGAAAATGAGAGAATGTGAACAATTCCTTCTAGTCCCATGCAATACTGATAGTTCATATATGTTGTTATTGTCACTTGTCCAATTTAGTTTTGCTTACACAAATATTTTTGATGCTTGCTTGTTCACATTTTTAACCATGAAGCTTTTATAGAACATACGCCACCAAGTCTTTTATTGAGAATGAAAACTTTGAGTACGTGTTTTGTCTATTTATGTGTATAGTGTCAAGAACACAGAGAAAGGAAAACAGTGTTCTGCTACAATTGCCCTCATAGCATTTTATCATCTTTTCAGCTCTTTGGTGTAATGCAATATTATGCTTTGATATTTTCTGATTTTTATACAAAGCTTTAATGTCGCAGCTTTCAGGGTTTCATAACAGAGCTGCCATGGAAATGAATGCATTATGTTCTCAGTATATTTATATACCAAATTTAAGAGAATTTTTGGAGGTCCAAATTGTTAGAAACTTGTTAGCATCATGCCTCAGAATGTAGACATAATGGATACCAATGCTGGCACATACAGATACCTAGGTAGCCCAATTGTTTTACAAGTGTAAGTTGTTAAATGAAATGCCCCTTTGCACATCTAAGAATCTGAATAACATGAAAAAGTCTAACAACTAGCTAATGTTTTGGGTTGTGCATTGACTTGTCACAGGAATGAGGGATGGTGGTGGAAAAATTGACCTTGTTATCTGAATGTTGGTAGTATTAGACAGCCATTTAGCTTCTTCAGAACGTTTGGACTGATGCAGACTTTTTCAGATAACGTCTCTTTCAGATGCACTAAGAGAAGGAAGGATGCTTGCATGCAGGAGACAAACCCACAATCAAATCATGGCAGAGTCCCATGTCTTGTGTTTGTTCTTCCCAGGAGCTCCTGTTTGTAATTCTGTGGAGCTCCAAAGTGTTTGAGAGGGAATTACTGTAACTCTAATGACAACATTGCAATCAGTGCATGGGTAATAGCTGGTCAACTCATAAAAAGCATAAAACCATTCCCACTATTTTTTGGAGTCCTGAAACCAAATGTCTTCTGACACTTTCTCTTCCAAGCAAATAAACACTATGAATCTACTCTTACTTTTTGCTCCTAATTCACCAAGCCCTTCTAGAACAGTCATCAAATAAATAATAGTTGAGTATCTGGCTACCTTCTCTTTTGTAGTGAGGAAGTTTTCTACAGCTCCCGTGATACATATAAAGTGACTTACATATCACTGTTTTATCATGAGGGTTAGATTTACTTAGAGATGTTACTCCTCGAGTAACATCCCTTATTTTAAACAAAAAAGTCTGCTTCATCAAGGAAAATAGAACTTAACACTGCATTAAAAGCCCTGGGATCTGCTGGTGTTTTTAACTTTCAATTTGGCACTGAAATGGAACAATATGTTACTTGTTCTTATGCAAGAAACACCGAAAATTCTTTTGTTGTATTCTTGTAGTTACCAACCTTGTATTGTGCAATAAGCTATAAAAGTATTTTTTCAAACAATATGGTAATAACAAAGGCCATGTTAATTGGATTCTCAGAGTTTCTTGCAAAATCCATTGCATACAATTTTCAACAGCATGTTCATGTACTAGCAAGTAGAAAAGATTTTTAGTGGTTGGTGTTTTAACCAAACTTCAGGAATGTGTTTATTGCACAATTTTGCATTTAAGTTGCACAGATGTGGTTTTGGTCTCATAACTACTCAAACAGACATTAGGGAGAAAATAACAAGAGAAGAATAATCAGAAATTGTCAGTTACCTGTCTTATATTTATGAAAAAGGGCATATTTGGCTGTACAGAATAAAATTTAAATATATCTCATGGAAGACATAAGTTTTACTAAAGACAGAAAGTTGAGAGTATTCAGAAAATCATAACGTTTGGGCTCAGTATATGTATCGGAATATCCACAATTCACCTCTGGCATTGATAGAACATGAGGCTATATTACTGTGTTTATACACAATTAAGGTAGACAAATTTGACAAAGAGCTGTACTCACACTTTGCAGTTTTAATAAGCCAGCAGTTGATATCACTAGGATAAAGTTTACCTTGCTAATCAACAGTCATTTTTCAGGCTTCTCTTAAAACTTTCCATGAAGCCCTTCATTTTAACAATTATCATAAAGGAGAATTTCTACTGATGAGTCTCAGAATTACCAGTTTCTGTATGTGGCCTTCCTTAACATTTGTAATTGAAGACACACTAAAATGAGAAAGACTCCCCTTTTGCCATATTCCATGTTGTTTTGTCAATTGCTGAGTTTACGAGAGTTTTTGTAAGTTAGAGGATGTTATGCCAGTTTATACACACTTAGATAAAGCCCATTTTGTGCTCAAAACCAACCTTCTGATGTCCCATTGAGAGACCAGCCAGGGATAATCTTTCCATGGAGGCTGATTCTGTTTCCTGCAGTGCAAGGAAGGCAGGTTGGAAGAGCACAGGTGTCTGGTCTTCCACTTACATAACTGTGTACCAGCTGAAGGCTGAAGCAAGGTAGTCTCACTGCCCTCTCTCCCTTCCCACCCCCACGGGGTGACACTCCACCTTTCCCATTTCACATCCCAAGGGAAAGCAGTCTAAAGATGGGCAACCAGGGAGAGGGCACTGCATGAGGCCATCTGCACCCCAGTTACTGCAGCTGAGTAGTTCAGTGTCAACAGCTGTAGCCAACAATAAGGCTTTGCGTGTAACACCCACACTTGCAGTTTGTACCTTCTATAGGTACGTGAAAGATATTGCAAGTATTAGATGGAGAAACAGCAACTTCAGCACGGGAAGCTCAGTCATCAACCCAAGTTAATACCCCTGTGTGGGATTATGACGATGAACATAACAGAAAAGCATGTGGTAGGTTAGATCTGGTTTTGAACAAAAGACAAATTATTTATTTCTTTCTTCAAATGAAGCATAACACTAAGGTATAAAGGGAGTATAAATAACATCTGATTGTGCTCCTAAGCTCCATGCTATAACTTTCTTGCAATGACATCCTTCAACAAATTAACTACATCATTACTGTTAAGTATTAATTGCACAAAACAGATACACAAAATATATAATGAGCTAGAAAGAGGACAACATTCTTCCATTAGGACAAACAATTCTAACAAGAAATGGAAAAAAACCCAATAGATTTAGGCTTACACTGATGGCAACACTGAGAGTTTTAATTCCTCTCCTTGAACACATTACATGTGATAAATAATATGCAAAATATTTAAAGAATTTTATTGTTGCTTACAGAAGATACTTAGCAAGCAAGGAGACAGTAGCAATCACTGCCTCATGTCTCATATCCCCATCATTCAATGCAAATTTTTACATTTCATGCAATAATCCTGAGCTTATTTTCAGTAACATTGAAATGTCATCTATGTTAATTACCAAATACATACAGAGCCCAGCTATGGGGTCTATTGTATTATTAAGGCATGAAAAAAGAATAGCAGTTTATCAACTCTGAATGCCACAGATACAGCACAGCAGTTAGAAGGCTCAAAAGAGCTCAGAAAGTACCAGTGATTTCTGTGCAAAGGTCCTCCCAGAACACAACTGAATCATCAGTTCCTGAAAAGGCACAGAATCAAATCCTGTCCTTACTGACATCAGGGAGTTCTGCCATTGCCTTGACTGCTGGACCAAGCTTCAGAGCTATCAGGAGTGACTCAGACTCCTCTTCATATCCCCAAAAAAATTGACAAACTTCCTCTCACTCAAGTCAAGTATTAATTGAAAAAACAATACCTACATATTGTTTTGTTAATTAGTATTTTAAGCCTATGGAAAGGTTCAATTCATTATACAGTATGGCAATTAATAAAAAGCCTTTTCAGAAAAAGCTTAGTTGTTAGTCTGATTTATTTGTATGTTAAAAGAAGGGGGAAGTCTCATGACAAGAACCTCTGCCAAGTTTATGCTCTATTTATAAATTATTTTTAGTTTTAAAATTAAAGATTTTGGTAAGCCAAACCAAGGATATGCAATACAATTCTAGACTCCATGGTTCAATGGCTCTTCTGAAAGACAAAGAGCACCACAGCTCTGTCCAGTCATCAAGTGACAAACTCATCATCTGCATAAGTTGTAAGGGGCCAGCAGTGTCTAGATTGTGCAGTTCTTCACACAGTCCCTATTCTATGTTTGAGAAGCTCTTGCAAAATGCCCTTTAGCAAGCCAAGGTATTCCAGTTCAGTTAATTAAGCCACTGAAACCAGGGACAAATTGCTGGCAAGACTTACTTCATGCATAATTGCATTATGTCCCACTCAGGGAACTAAAATAGCAGATGATCTCCTTTAACTCTACAACTGCTATTGCCTAGCCTTTGTGTGAGTATTTACCTAGCTGAGCTCAGAATTTACAAATCCTGTAGCCTTAATCTTCATGTACAGGTGGCCCATGGTCTGCTATGGACAGAAGGCTGGTATGCATGAGGGGTGGACTTTCCATGCCTGCACCCCTTGCAGGCACAAGCCACCCCTTGGCAGAGATGGTGCCATCCAATTCTGTCACTGCAAGGCTCTGAAAACTTTGCAGATGCACAAATCTGACTTAACTAATTTCACCTAAAACACCAAGTTATAATATTGAAAAATTGCTTGTCACACTAAAACATTCAGGAAACTCATTACTGTCTCATTCGAGATTGAAGGTGAAAAAAAAGGTTGTTGATATTAGTTACTGGGTTAAAATTTGCAGGGGTTTTGGTTAATTTCTATGAAGAAATAAGTTTATGAAGGCTAAGGCTATAAATTGGTACTGTTTCGTTTATAAATATTCACTTTACTTCTCTTCTAAAAAACATGTTAAGGAAAAAGGTGGCCAGAAGGATCACACATGTTGTAAATTGTAATTTGGTTGTTAGGCTGTAAAAACCAAAAACATAAGTGAAGTTGAGCACAGTGTAAGAAAAAACCCAGTTTTTAATTAACAACTTATTTACAAGTTCATAAAATCAACTGAACTGGAGTAGATGTTCTATGTTTGTCACCAATATTTTATTGTAACTGGTAACTTGCACACTTTGTAGTAGAACAAAAAGAAATTAAAGTCCACTATATACAGCCTTTGTACAGGCTACTTGACTATACTCAAGGCATAGTGATCATAGCACAAGCTAGTCTTCATAATAATTTGTGCACAAAAAGACACCAATCAGACATTATGTGAACATTACAGTGAAATGACATCACAAGTCCAGTGAAAATTCAGCATCATACAAAACATATTGATCTACTGCAAATGACATCCTTTGAAACAATAAGCATTTTTTCAGTAGTAAATTAACCAGAGTCTGATGCAGAGATTTGTGTAGTTATAAGTCTTTTAAGTGAAGCAACCTCTGCAGATAGGTTTGCTATGCCCTGCTTCAAATAGAGGTTCTCTGACTCAGAGACATTGTAGATATTGTCTTTTATTTCAACAACTCCAGTTTTGCAACCACTCTGAATTTTAACATTGAGTTCCTTCTGATGCCAGAGTTCTGGTTTAAGTGACCAGTCTTGGATATTAGTCACTTGAACCGAGAAAGGAGTGTGAGAAGAATGCACCAAGTTTTGCGCACCATGTTTTTCAAGCTCAAAATGTCTTTTTGAGGACATGTCAATGGGTGATGACAACTTCTGCGTTGCATCATAGTCATTATCCATTGCTTCCACTTTAACTTGCATGGCTTTGGCTTTGATTCGAAGCTTGTGAGGCAAAGCTGAAGAATTCACTTCTGGAACTTTAACTGTTGCATGAACATTTTTATGTTCAACTGGAGAATGGATTGGACCCTTAGGAACCTGCTGTTCATCTTCTCCATCAGATGACTTTCCGACTACCCCATCATCAGTTTCTGATGTTCTCGGGGAATTACTAGAGGACCTATTAACTTGCAAGAGAGGAGGAGAATGTGAGTAAACATTAAAGGTAGTTCCCATGTAGTTTGGATATATGGATGATTTATATGAACCTCTGTCATCCCTTGGCTCTCTCTCTAATTCCATGGGCTCCTGCTTTATAATCTGGAATTTATTTTCAGGACTTCTACAGTTGCTTTGTATACGACTTGGTTGGGTATGCTCTACAGTTGATGTTTCAGACACATCAGACATTGAGCTTTGAGGAGAATGTTTAATGACAGAAATACAACTGCTACCAACTATAGATGGTTCATGTTCATCTACAAATGAGTTAATATTTGATTTGGAACTCTGATAATCTTGAAAATACACCGTTGTTGAGCTACTGAGTTTCTGTATCTCTTGGGCATAGGCCGCAGAACTAATTAAACCAAACTTCAACTTCAATGAAAGCAGTTCTGCCTTCAAAGTGGCATTCTCTTCTCCCAGTGCAATTAGTTTGTTCTCTAAGACAAGGTCATTCAGTCGTCGCTTTTCACGAGATCTTTTGGCAGCTTCATTATTTTTCCGCCTTTTCTCCCAATACATAGCATCTTTCTTTTCATCTGGAATGAATTCTCGCTTTCTCCGGCAAGCTGAAGATTTGCCCTTTCCACTACTTGCTTCAGTAAGTAGAATATCTTCATTTGTAGACAATTCTTCAGATACTTCTGCTAAAGTCGACTTGAGTACCATGATTTTGTCAACATTGCTACTTGTGTCAACAGGTCCGTGCTCCTTTTTAAGGGTCTGCATTTTTCTCAGCTGCATCAGAAACAATTTGTAGAAGATCTACAACATGCAACAGAGCAAGCTATCTCCACAGTACTTCTCACTCCACAACTCGATAAATACAGTAATTTTAAATCCACGCACATGCTTCCTTTTCTTTCATAATCTCAGACAGAAGTGTCTGTCTAGAACCAATTTTCTTAGCAGATTCAATAATCTTCTTAAAAACCTGAAATAAACAGAGAATTTTATTACTATATAGGAATTGCTGGTTCAAAACACACAAAAGTAGCTATTGACAAATAGTTTAGACAAGAATTTGGTTCATTAAACCTGCTGTAATGTGAAGACAGCTCAACACTGAAACTACTGATATTTTAAATTTCATGACACCTAGAGGTAGCAGATTTGCTTCCAAAACAAATATTATATGATCCAAGGAAGAATCAGTTAAAAAATATTTGAGTTTTGACCCTACAGTAATGCTGCCACAGAAGCTTCCAAGATATCACTAGCTAAACTAAAATCTTCCAACACGTTGAACTGCAGGACACAAAGCATGTTGAAGAGCAGCACTGCAAAGTATCCTGTTCCACATTAAAGCATCTCTTCTGAAAACAGCTGTGGTGTATGACTTAAAAATGCAATATATTTAGGTCCTTCATGGATTAAAGTAACATAAGCTGATTTAGAGAAGCTGGAGTGATTTCCATTGTCTTAAAATACCACCATTATCCACTATATCTATTAAGCGTGTAATTGTTGCTTTTGAATCCTGTAAAAAATATACACATATACATCTATGTATAACTATTTGTATCCATCATATTAATTCAAACTAGCAAGTTCACACACATAATTTGGGCAAGTACCTAATCACTAAAAAATATTGACAACAAGATTATGTAATTTCTTAGTATTTTCTTTTTTACAAAGAAAATTCCTTTTTACAAAGAAAACAAAATCAGTTTTGAAAAATACATTAGAGAAATAACATTTAATTAAAAATTTGCATTTGACAAATAGTCATATTGCATCAGAATAAAATGTAATATCATTGAGGCATTTCCATCTCCAGGAAACAGCATTTGCATTGAAGTAAAAGTTTAGACCCAGAAGTCTTACCATTAACAAAGAAAAACTAGCTTAACCTTTAGCTTCAGACATTTTAATCATTAAATTTGAACTTAAGAATTTGAATTGGCCTTTATATTCTTTAGTCCCTTTTAATGCAAAAATATTATTCTTATAAGATCACTGGTCTTGAACTTAGACACAGCTTCTCAGTATATAATTTTCCATAGTCAGTCATGTTCCTGGTAAAAAAGAATGTAGCATGCCAAGTGCCTTTACAGAACTGACTACAGAATCAGCAATCATTCTTGCCTGTATGACCCAAAAAAACACCAAAAAAAACCACCAGCCACTTCCGATTAATGTCTCTATTTACTGGGAATGTTTTTACAATAGCTAATGAAATTAATTTTAACATTATCAGTCAAGAAAGTTATAAAAGAATTAATGAACTGTATTCTGCCAGTTTCTCTTGTCTTTTCTAGAAAGCAAAGTGGAACGAGTGATGTAGTAACAATTAAGCAGGGTCATAAAGACTAAGGTTTCAAGCTGGGTTAGGTTCCATCAAACCATGCCAATTCTTCTGTCATGAAAAAATTAACACATTTAATAGAACAACTAAGTAGAATTTCCTAAAATTCATGGTTAATTACTGACATACAACAATTTGCCTTTGACAATACAGCCCCAATGAAAAATAGAGTTAGATGCCAGCCAAACCAAAGACAGCATCTAACATTTTAGTGCAAAAGCAGCACCACAAATTGTCATGTTTGAAAAGAAGAAAAATACCTATAATACACAAACAGTTTAATTGTTAGACCCTAATCCAAAATTCTAAGTGGAGTCAAAAGATAGTTTTCTGTCAAGATTGAAGGAGTTGGATCAGGTTTAAAACCAAAAATGAACAGCAAAGCAAAGCAACATTTGTTTCTCCAAATTTTCAGTACAGTTTAATTTGCTGAAGTAGGTGTATAGACATTTTGTCCATTTCACTGATACAGGGAATCAATTATTTAATTAATATGTATATAAGTGCAACTCAACACTTTAAAAATCATTGCTAAAACTTAAAAAAAAAACCAACCAACCAAACAAACAAAAAAAAAACCTGTTGTCACATTTGTAGCATATTCAGTATCTGCAGCATCATTTTACACTAATAGAATACTGGGATTTTATTTCATTATCCTGTAGAACTGGGAGTACACAGTTACTGATCCATAATTGTCTTGATCCACTACAATCACTGCATTCACCTATACCAGTAGCAGACACCTTCCATGGCACACAGCAGGAAGTTGTATCATGTACTGAATACCTATGAAATCATCACTTGTCTCTTAGCATGTATCTCAGCCAACTATCACCTAGGCAAAAAGTGTTCAAATCAACTTTAGTGAAATTTCATGTCCTTATCATTCAGTTCTTACTGAATTTAACAATACTGGAGAGCTACACTCAAACCCAAATATCTGTTCTCCCAGAAAACACTAATATGCATATGCCATCATTATTATTACTATATATATATACACACATAAATACGCGTCATGTAGCCTAGAACATCTACAGTTACTTGAAGTGGTAGCAACAGCAAGGAAGTACTTATAGAATCATTAGATATTTTAGAAGAACAAAACCATATCTATACAGATTAAATATTTTTTTCTCCTATAATATTCTCATCTTTTATTTTAAAATTTTTATTTTCAGTCTTGAACAAGACTGTATCAAGATAAGAATTCAGACTGTGTCTATCTGTATGGTGTCCAACTCAGAGCTATTCCACTTCAGTGTTTGTCCAACACTGTGGTCTAGGTAAAATAATAATAACTGTAATAATAATTAGAAAAAAAGGTTTTGGATTGTGGGGTATTTTTCCCTAAATGAATGTAGACTAACATAGCTCATCAATATGACCATACTGATGGATAAAAAAACTCGACTGCATGTCCAAATATCTACCTGCAAGCCTAACAGTGGCACTGAGCTGCACTTAGCCCAACCAGCTGCAGAGTTCACGTCCCTCGTTCCATGGGACATCTGCAGATTGTACACTGGAATGGCCCAATCTGCTCACTGTAGCACTGTTAACTCCTGTTTTGGCCAGTCTTCCTCCTGTACACATTGTTCCTGGCACGAACAGACAGAACGTAAGTAGCATGCAATCTACAGCAAATATTAAGCTTGTATCAAAATGACCGTGTTTTTGCATGCAATATTCAACTTTGCTCTCTGCCAGAGTCCATCAGTAATGCTGTCAAGACAGACATGTAACCCACTGACCCAAACTCACACAAACCCATACTCATATGGGTTTGCTATTTCTGCGGTTAGACCTAATGCCATTACTTTTGTGAATTAACAAAACAACAAAAGATCTTTAACTAACTCTTCCTATATTTCTTGAGCACTTTTATTATGGTAACTGAAATTGTGACTTTACAAAGAAGAGTTAAACCCCTTGTTTAATAATACTTCTCCATGTGGATCAACCCAATGCTAAGTCTGCAAACAAATTAAATTCCATCTGATGATAATGGCAACATGCCTTCAATGGAACCAGCCATTTCACTTCACTTGCATTTTATAATTCCATTGGAAAACATGAGTATTTACACATAAATTAATGAACTGTAATGATTCCTCTGACTACATTTCAAATTCCAGTATTTTCCCTTATGATTAATTTTTCAATTGCTTTATCACCCCCTCATAAAGTGTTATAAAACCAACATTTGGTTGGTTGATGTTAATGGCATTGAGTGCCAGTTCTACAATGTAATAACACTCGACCCTATTAACTTAATTACAGAGCCAGTCTTGCTCCCACAGCAATTTTGCCATTGGTTTCAACAGAAGCAGAATACAACCCCAGATCCAATTATTAATGGGACTGTTGTATAGGACTCAAAAAATTATGTATGCAGAAATCACAAAATATTAATTTATCCATGGGACTTCAAAGAAAACTGAAGTGACAACATGGCACATTCAAGATCTGATCCTGGTGATTTATGTATTCACACTGTAATAATTGAAAGGCCTCAAAATTTGGAGGACATGGCCACAATCTTTCTCTCTGTGTAATTTAATTACATAAGTAATTTCTGTTTTACAGAATGTATGTGGGCCTCCTCATGCACCTAAGCTTCCCCATAGAATAACAGGATGTTTTCATTTATACTTAGCAAAATAATTCAAGCTATTTCCAAACATATCCTAGGATGAAAACAACTGTTTAATTCCACATCTCTAGCATTTTTATAGGGATTCCATCAGACTAAATGAAATCCCATTTCTAGCATTGGATGCTCAAACACAATTCAGTTCCGTAGCATCGTTTCTACAAAAAGAATATATATCTCTCCTTAAAAAAATGGAAGAAAATGACAGTTACGTACAGCTTCTTGTTCTAGAAAAAAAACATGCCTCCATCATCACTGCCACTATATGACACACACAAAAAACCCCCTGTGCTAGTATTAATGTCTCTGCTTATTTTTAGTTGCTGTTTTCCGTGTTTTACATAGGTAACATTGATTTTATTACTGCCACCATTCTGCCGCAATTTATCAATTTTAAAAATCCGTCTACATACCAGATGAGCTGCTATAGAAATTGTTCATTAATTCGTAAGTCACCAGTTTGCACACCAAATTTTGGAAAACTGGAAGATATATTTTGCACTTTCTTTTCAAGGTATTCTAAAAACAGTTGCTACCTATCTCAATACTTTTATGAGGTATAGAAAAAATACCATTCTCATTGCACACATGGGACAGAAAACTGAGTTTAAGCTTAGATGGTGCATGCACAGCCTCCCTAAACACTGCTGAAAATTTTTGGAGGTACTCTACCTCTACTGGTTTCCACAGACAAAGATTATGCCGTAAAATTCTGTACCTATCATATTCCATCATAATTCAGAAATCCTCTCTAAGAGAGAGTATTTCCAATCTCCACTGCAATCCTTCAATCTTGCCCTTTACCTACAACAGCTTGTGAGTTTATGCTACTGTTGAAAAAAAATATTAATGCTGGCTACACTGAAAGAGTCATATCCCTGGGACGGATTTGTGGGCCAGAGGGTCTAAACAACATAGAACAAATGAAATTAAAACTTCTTGAAAAAACCTAGGTGACTGTGTTTTATGCTATGATGGACAGGTTGTCCACAGTCACAAAGGGGAAAAGCATTTACAGTACGAATGTTGCCACCAATTTTTTTTGTTATGTAGTAACGTGCATAAGGACTATAAATGTTACAACTGCATGAAGCAGTGCAGAAGTATTGATCCTATACACAGTTTCCTCTTCCTTCAACTCCATGTTGTGCTTAAGTGCTTACTGTTTCAGGACCAATGTGTAATTAGGTCAGTGGAACACTGATGATGATAACTTTGTACAAGATGACCCACTTTTGCTAAAATGTTAATCCTGTTATTGAAAGAAAAAATGGAATATGTCCACAAAATATATTCCATCAGGCACATCAGAAATCATTTATTATGACACTGTTCAATCAAATTTAAGAAAAAAATTAGTAAGGTTGTCACGGAACTTGAAATGCTATTGCAAATGCCTATTACCCAACTCAACACTGTACCCAGAAAGCTGATGTCATATGTAATTTTTACAAAAGGCTTTAATTGTTGGAAAAATTACTTAAGTTACTGTTTATCTTAAGGACTACGAATTAAATCATTAAAGTACAGCCTGCTTACCAAAGGTAAATTGCAGAAATAAAATTTCTATTTGGAGAGCATGAAACACATGTTAAGTGTAGCTGTTGTTCAGAAAAGGTCAGTCAAGCTTAATAAGAACAAATTTGCCCCACATTTTCTTTCATTTCCTTATGAAGACAGTATGAGTCTGCCAGATCTGTTCATTTACCCCAAAACAAGCTGCTTATTGCTCTGGTTCAAATGGTGAAAAACAAGATCTAAGAACATTACTAATAGTGCAAGGAAAAAAAATTAAAACTGAGAAGGAAATGAATATATCTTGAGTAAATATTTAATTCCATATATATATAATATATATATAGTATATACATGTAAATATGCAATTTAATAAATATCATATCACTTTCCAGTAATTTTAATAAAGCCTCAATAGAAACAACTATTACTGAAGTTACAGTACTATGACAGTATGTTTCTCATTTCAATAGCTACTTGACAGTAGGAAGAACTAGACTGTGAAAAGCTATAACTTAATAGCAACCATGTTCTGGAAATACAATCTCAGATTTCCCTTACTTTCCAACCATTAAAAAAAAGTCCACAAAATCAAAGAATAATATTTTGACAACCAACAGCTTTCTATTATTGAACTGTGTTCTTAAAATGCCAACCACGGACCAGACCTTCAGCTGACCTGAATTTATACGGCTCTATTTAAAGGCAGCAGAATTATGTCAATTAATCCCAGCTGATGTTCTAAACATGCATCTTGTTATATAACAACTGAAGTAAACATATTAAAAAAAACCACTGGCTGTAAAATGTTGTTATCATCACTCACAGCAGACAGAACAGAGAAATAGCAATCTTTAGAGCTCAAATTTTGTGAGATGGTCCAGACCACTGGCCATAATGGGCAGTATTTTCTTTGTTGGGTTGCATTCCACTTGCAAAGAGAAGCCTTGCAGCACTGGCATCTATATTGTCAGCTGTTGTGCAGACACCTCTGTGGCAAAAATGGGTTAATTATTCAAATGCTGCAGGACAGTGAAAATTACACCAAGATGGAGCAACTCAAGAAAGGGAAAAAAGCCATGTCTTAAATAAGACATTCCTTCTAATAGAATATATATTTAATATCTGTCACAAAATTCAATCTCATAGCATGCTATTTTGGACATGGACCAATTCAACAAGTGAATTAGGAAAAAACATAGGGTATCTAAGGTGACTTTAGATTTATTTCAGATCTACCTTACAATACAATTTTTAAATAACGTTGCTTCTCCCTCATTTTTAGTCAAGATCAAGTACTCCCTTGTTTATACAATCTTGGTTTTGACAGTCATGCTTATCATCAATATTAGACAGTTACATTATCTTGTAGCTGCTAAAAATATATTTTCAAATACTGTAAGGTAATGCTTTAATACTGCAAAATATTAACATGGAAATCAATTGTCATTTTCTTTTAGAATGGACTGGAGGAATTGGGCATCTATTTGCACTTTTTTCTATTACACAGCCGAAGCACATTTATATCTCATAACTGGCTGTAATGATCATGGCAAGGTCACCTAGAAGAGTCAATTAAGCTGATGAGTCAGATACATTGCTTAACAGTGTGTAATAAGACTCAAACAGAGGATTTTATTGTTCACATTATTGCATCACAGTGATGTTATAACAGCAGCGAGATTGCTGTCTGGAAAAAAACTATTGCATAAGTGTAGTTTGCATAACTATTTGTTAAAATAAGTCAATTTAAAATGAGTTAAAGGTTTTTTTCATTTAAGAGTTTTTATTTCAAGATAAAGGATTGGAAAAAGGCAGCATGGTACTTTCTCACACTCTATTTTGACTCTATTTCAATAGAAAGAATGTCTGCATGTTCTATAAATTTCATCCAAAGCAAGGCAAATACTGTTCCTTCTTAAGAAGAGATAAGCTGTGTAGAGGTCACATAAGTTCATACTGCCCATGGGAAGACTCTTAGCTTCTTGACACCCTCACATCAGCTTCTTAATAACAAAAACAAACAACTTAAAAAAAACCCCGTCAAAGACATCTGTAATGTGAGAACTTTCGTAACAATAACTGTTAGTGCCAATGTTGTTAATGATCATTATTCAGTAGTCCTTGAACTTGTTGGTTTAAATCAGATTTTTTTGCCAAAACACCAAATCCTTGTTCATTCGAGTTTCCCATCAACATTTTTTTTTTTAATAAGGACCATAATAGCAATGCATGTGGCAATATTCTAAACGAGACTCGGGATTTAATTAATTACTGAGGAGGGCAAAGATAACTCAAAGTAGGTTACACACATACTGGAGCAAAAATAACGAAACTAAGTGCAATCATTCAAGTTGCAAGAACAACAATGAAAAAAAAAAAAACAAAACAGGGTCGGTTTTAAGACAATAGTAACTCCAAAAGAGCCTCACTGTCAAGGCCCTAACAAACAAGTAGCAGAAAAGTTTATGCAGTTACCAAGAATATTACATTTTTAAAATACTTTGCTGTCACTTCCTACAGCAGGAACTAGGAACATAAAGCCTGTGGCTGGGGTAGCCAGCTGGGAGGTTTTTGGCCAGAAGCACTGTGATGTCGGTTTCATCTATCAGAGAACCGTTTTAGTAACCAAAAATTTCAAATAAATAAATAAATTTTAAAAATCACCTCATCTTGAAAGGCAAGTTACCGTCAGCAAGTTTCAAGCTGTGTTCCCACCGAGGACACAGCACAAGCCGGCCCCGGAGTACAAAACACACAGCCACTGCCATGCCCAAGTGACTTAGGAAAAAAAATTCAGAATTGGGCAACGATATTTTTTTTTTTTTCCCCTTTATGATGTTGTTGTCCTTCGTTACGTAAGAAACGAAAGAAACCGCTCATCTGGTGCCTACCTGCGAGGGCCTTTGTCTGGCGATCCCTGCCCGCAGGCGCCGGCGGCACCGGGGGGTGACGGACAGCGGGGCGCGGTGCGGGGCCGAGCGGACTGAGGGGAGAGCTGGGCACCGCCTGCCCGCGGCTCGGCCCCGCCACAAAGGCTGCCCGGCCCGGCCCGGCTGGGCCCCCTACGTGCCCGGCGGCGCATGGCCCGGCCCGCTCGGCCCCGCGCTGCCGGCCGCCGCCCCCCCGCCGCCGCCGCCGCCGCCCCAGCCCAGAACAAAGGGCTGAGGGGGAGCGCCAGCGCCCCCAGCCCTCGCTCGCCCGCCGCCGCCGCGCCCCGCCGGCCGCCGGGGAAGGGAGGCAGCGGCGACCCCCGCCAGCCTCGGGGGGAAGAAGGTGGGCGAGGAGGAACCATCGGTCTGGGCGCAGCCGCTGGGTTCAGCCCCGGCCGGGTCTGTCACACTGACCTACTCCCGGCGGCCGCCCCGGGCCCGGCCCCGCCGCTCCACAGGGACACCGGGCCCGGCCCCCGCCAGGGCACCGCCGGGACGGCTCCCTCTCTGCCCACCGGCGCGGCCGAGCTGTCCAAGAAACGCCTTAATTTCTTCCTTAAATTAAGCCATTCCCGTCTGTTTTGGTTTGTTGTTTTGTTGGAGGGTTTTTTTGGTTTTTTTAAAAATTTTTTTTCATTATTTTTTTCCACGGAAAGCTCGTACCGGAGAGATGGCACGGCGTCTGCGAGAAACGCCTTTCCTAAAAAAAAATACAGCCTCATCTAAAACGCCTCCGAAGGCGTAGAGTTAAAAATCCGAGCAAATGCCTCGAACGTCTTACACACGCACGGCTCTGGAGAAAAGACCAGAAATAGCTCATGAAGCCACAATTGCTAAAACGCGAAGGGGCTAAATATAGAGCCAACACAAATCTCGTTTTAAGGCACCGGCACGCAGCCGGCGAGCGCGCCTCGCCTCCCCACTCACCCAGTTGTCTACTTCCCTTAATAAACACACTTTAACAAAACCTGTTACAGTTGCAGGTTTGGGGGGGATTTTTTTTTTTTGGGGTGGGGGGAGGGGGGCGAGATTGTCCTAGTTCCTTTGTAGAGAGATTATAAAATCGCATAATTAGCTCCCTCTTCCCAGCCCGGCTGCCAGCAAATTTTGTGGTTACATAATGCAACATTTCCAGGAACTATTATGCGATCGGTCCCGCAGCGCCTAAAAAACAGCGACAGAAAGTGACGGGAAGGGCTGGCGGAGACAAGCACGGCCCCGGTCCCGGGCCGCTGCCATCGATCCCGGCCGCCCGGGGCAGCGCGCCCCTCCGCCGCCCGAGGGAGGGAGGGAGGGAGGGAGGGCTGGCTCCGGCCGGCGGCTCCCGCTGGTTCTGGGGCCGCGGCACGGCTGGCGCTGCCCGGGCCCGGCCCTCCGCCCCGCACGGCGCCGCCGGAGCCCCGCGCTCCCGCCGGCACATTGCGCAAGGCGCGGGAGCCGCTCCGGGGCGCTGCCCGGGGACAGGCGGGGGGCGGCGGGCTCGCCAGGAACGAGCACGCCCGACTGGGGAGAGCCCGGCATCTCCCGGGCTGCCTCCCGCGCCACCGCCCCTCCACCGAGCCGTCCGCCACCGCGCAGAGCGGGGCCACCGACGGACCCTTCCCCACCCGGCGGCGGCACCCGGAGCCGGCCGGGCTCACCTTAACCAAGAGCCGACCCCCGGCTGTCGCTACAGCGGAGCACCGGGCGGGCACCCCAACTTTGTACGCGCGCCTTCCTTCCTACCTGCAGCGCACGGCGGAGCGCCGAGCATTCCCCGCCCGGCGCCGGTCCCCAGGCCAGGCGGGCGGCGGCGGGCGCGGTGCGGTGGGAGCGGTGGGAGCGGTGGGGCGGGAGCGGTGCGGTGCGGTGCCGCGCCGTGCGGGCGGCGGCGGAGCGGCGGGCGGGAGCGCGCGGCGGCGGCGCGGAGGGATGTGTGTTAGTAGGTCAGAGCTGCGCGGCGCGGGGCTCATAGCCCGCATGCCGGCCGCGCCGCGCCGTGACTGGCGGCCGCGACCGGCCAATCGGCGCCGGGCGCCGCCGGGACCCCGCCAATGGGAGCGCTCGAGGGCGGGGCGGGGCGTGGCGCGGGGCGGGGCGCGGTACAGTAGGTCTGTGTGCTGCGATTGCATAACCGCTGGCGGGGGCGGGGGGGCGGCGCGGGGGGTGCCCGCGCTTACGTAACCGGCGCGGCGGCACGCGCTGGGGGGCGCTCGGCCCGCGCAGCCTCCGCCCCTGGGGCGCGGCGCCTCCGCTCCGGCGCGGCGGGGCCCGAGCGCCGCCTGCCCTCCCCTTCCCGCCCCGCGCCGCCGCCCCGCTCCCGCCGCCGTGCCGGGGTCCGCGGCGTTACGGGGGTGTGTCTGGCCGGCGTGCGGGAGCCGAGCCCTCGCGCCCGCCGTTTCCGCGCTGTCCGACGAGGACGCGGGAGGCGCGCTCCCGAGGCGCGTACCCGCCGCCTCGCCACGCGCACGGGCGATCCGCCGGCGGAACGCGCTGTGGCCGCCGTCACTGGCGGAAAGCGGTCGCGATAATCGTAAAAGGACGAGGAGGAGAGAAATGGCAAGGGGAAAGGAGCCCGCTGGCGGCCTTGCGGGGCGCCGCCCGGCCCGGGGCTCCGCGGGCGCCGAGGTTTGTCCGCCGGCCTTCGTGCCCGTCAAGGCACAGGGGTTTCGGTGTGTTGCCTCATCGCCGCTGAGCCGGCTGTGCTTAGGTGCCGCGCAAAGCGGGGGCACCGTCTGGAGAGGCTCCGTCCCGCTGGCCCTCCCGGGGCGAGCCCCGAGCCCCGAGCCCTGAACCCCGAGCCCTGAACCCCGAGCCCTGAACCCTGAGCCCCGAGCCCTGAGCCCTGAGCCCCAAGCCCTGAGCCCCGAGCCCCGAACCCCGAGCCCTCAGCCCTGAGCCCCAAGCCCTGAGCCCCGAGCCCTGAGCCCCCTGCGCCTCCCAGGGAGTGGAGGTGCCGTGCTTTTTGCCCTCTGTTCAACCTCCGTTTTAGAAAGTGACACATGGCCAGCAAGAAATCAAGTTGTCATCCCAGCATGGGTTTGAATGCACGCGTTTGATTATGTGTGAGATATGTCTTTTCCTATTTTTTATCCTCACAGAAAGTTTGTATCTCCATCTCCTTTTTTTTTCTTTCAGAAGTAAAATTTATGGAGACAACGGAAATTTTTTCTTTATTAAATCCTAGTTCCAGAACATAAATGATGCCTAATTTCATTCTGTTAAACACCAAAAAAGTATGGTCCTCACCAACATTATTCTGGTATATTACTCTGTCTATATTATATGTCAGCAGGGATAGCCCTCTAGAGTAAAGCAAACCTAACAGAAAGCAAATTCAGAGTACTTTTTTTGTTTATCTCAGCCCTCAGTCTTTTATCACACGTACCCATAATATCCCTAAGTGCCTTGACTCCATTTCTATCTATCTCCCTGGATTATTTAATATGAAAGGTCCAATGACCTTTACTTACATTGGTTTACCCCTCTTCCTTTCCTAATTCCAATATCTAGCACATGGAGCCTTGTTAAAGGTAAGAGACTATGGAGCCCACTGTGACAGAAAGGGGATTCAAAACAGCCCATGTCTGAGAGATCAACCACTGCCTCCACCTGGATGCTGCACAGTCAGGGTTTTTTTTCCCATGCTTCCACTTGCCAGTAGATAACAGACATGCAGAGACAGTTGGCATGCTGCTGGAAATGTCAGACAGGAGATCCTGCAACAAGCTTGAAGACCTGCTTGCTTATAAATATTGGTGGCTTACTTAAGGTCTTAGGCACACTGAAGAACCTATGTGAGGAATCTTGTGCAAGCACACATTATGTCCCACACACATCGTACCAATCCAGCGCACTGAGTACTCAGAACTGTCAAAAGCCAAAGTAAATCCTGAAACTTCAGGCAGCTTTTAAAATTAAATGGTGCATATTGTTTTCACCATGACAAATGGTTTCTGATGAATCCTGGGCATACGCTTTTAACAACTTTAAGTCTCATATCTAGAAGAAAAAAAAAAAAAAAAGCAGTAGTTCAAATTTGCCTTCATGACTCAGGTTCTTGAAATTCTAGAATTCTAGAACGAAGTCTCCAAGGCAAATAATATCCTTCCTATGTGGGTGGACAGTCTTGGAAATAATATTCCAGATGGATTTTGGTTGCCTGTTTGCTTATATGTTTGTCACTAATTATAATCAGCCATAAAAACAGACATGATCTTTCTCCCAGATTAGTAACAAGGATGTTTTCCATATATTACATTACTTCTACTCAGTGGAGGTCAGGGAAGTCAAAACCTTTTAATGTAAAATCTAGTCTTACTCTCCAGATCTTACAGTGGGAACTTGACAGATTCAGGGATAAGGTGGGATACAGGGCTGAATGCTGATGTCACTGAAGGAACATATTCACGATTTTTCCACCTCTCCTGGGGTACAGAAAAAAACCCCATGGATGAAAGACGTAGCTTTGTGCATTCTGTACAAAAAGAGTCTAAGGCTTTTGGGAAAACTGTAAAAAAAGAGAATCATTCTATGATTATCCACCTCTGCTGATTTTCTATTGGAAGGATGAAGTAGGTCATGAAGATCTTCAGCTAAATTCTCAGCTGACTCTAGCATGGTATGATTTATACTTGCTTTCAGACAGCACTTGACAGTACAATGTTAACTTCAACTCCTTTAGATTCATTGGTATTTATTGCTACGTGACTTAAACTCTCTTAACACTACCTCTGATTTTGGCTCACTGAGAATTTCTAAGGCTACACTGAGTCACAGTACTACATGTAAGTCTAGAAAAGGCATCTGAGAAACAAATAACAAAAATATAACAGAAGTAATCCCTATCATCGCTAATGTTGCTTAACACTTTAGCATTCAGTCGTGTCCATGCCTCTTAGGCCTTCCTTAATATCAGCTTTGAATATGACCCAACCTGAAACTTATAATCAGATGGAAGTAAAAGTTCCAGTGCCTCCAAAGAAAAAAGGCTTTCATTCCTCACATTTATTACTGTCCACATACAGTATTACAAAATGTAATAATTGAAATAAGTCTGGAGCAAAATAAGAATAAAATGTTTCTTAAATTATACTCTATTTAACACTGTTTAATGATTTTATTTATATGTGTGTACACACACACACACGCTCTCTGAAATCTACTGCAGGGATGGTGACTTCTGCTATTATCCTTGGTTCTCTTGTGTTGCTTTCATTATATCTGTAGGAGGTTTACTACATAGCAATGCAATTACAGAAAACTATATTCACCAATCTTTTTATATATTTAGTGTGATCAGTGCTCAAAAATGTTTTAAACTAACTGACTCCTCCAGAGCTTCCTGCTCAAGAAGAGCAGTAGTGAAAGTTCCATAAAATAGATGATATTGTGATTTTATAAAGATCAAAGACAGGAATAAAATGCATTAAAGAAAAAGTCAAGTCATTCGACTACAGTTCAAAGTATTAATCAAAATATTTCCATGCATCTGGGAACATTTGTGGAAACTGTTCTGGAAAAATATTTGTGCTGTAATGTACCCTTGCTGAAAGCAAACCCAAGAGAAATAGATGTTCACATTATAACTTAGGCAGACATAAGTGAGGCAATGTTTACTGGAACTGTTAAGTGTGAAGAAATACCAAAAATTTCACAATAAGTGGATGGACTAAATAAAGAAAATTTACATGATACTTTTGCACTGCAACAGCCTACTTAAGGCTTCATGGCTATTCATATGACTAACTAAGAAGGTTATGGTGCTCAAGTGTTTTAGATGAGTCTAAAAGCAAACAAAAATGTCCTGTATCTTAGGTCACAAATGCCAATTCTGCCCATAGAGCTACTGGATTGTTATCCATTTAGATTGAGAGACAATATCAGGAACAGCAATATCTCAAGGGCTGATGAAAGTATCTGATTTCACCTGAATATTTTAAACACAAGAAGAAGTAATTCCAAAATATTCTTTTCACTAGTGAACACATATGCTGCTAATGTGTATAACACTGCCCTTAATGAAACTCTCGAGATAGTGCTGCCAATGTTGTTGAAAGTAGAAACATGTAACACCATTCATTTTCAATATTGGATTGGAAAAACAAATCACTGGAAAGCCCTCAAGAATGTGAAAATGTGGTATTTTATGAAGTGTATAGCATGCATATAGAAAGTGTAAAATGCTAGGAATATCAGTGAAAAGAGAAATTTAAAAAAAAAAAAAAAAAAAAAAAAAAAAAAAAAAAAAAAAAAGAGATGAGTCCAAGCTTCTCTCTTTCTATGTCTGAGAAGTAGACAAGATCAGGAAGAAATCTGGAGCATGCCACATAAAAACACAAGAAGGAAAGCCAGCAGATGCTCTGAGTGGCTGAGATGGCAAGGCACACCTTACACCCACATTAATTTAAAAGGAAGGTGGAGATGACACACAGATAGGAAGATCAGCAATTTCTCATGGCCAGCAGCACAGGAGGGAGACAAGTGTCAAGTCATTGCCATTGGGAACTGTTTCAGTATGGTAAAACAGAGTAAAGCTCACCACACTAAGTTCTACTTTACGGCACCTTGCTCAGAAATTTCCAAGGACCAGGGGATTTGATATGTGTACTTACTCAGAGCTGCCTCACTGTTGACTTTTGAATCACTCCAATTAAATGAGACAGGCAGTGATTTGGGGGATTCTGCTGTGAAGTGGGGGTTTCTTGAGAAGTAAGATCAGTTCTACTAGAAGAGACCCAAAGATCCTTCATGTCCAAAGGCTCTCCTGGTATGCAGCATGGAAACAACTGCTAGCAGGATCTTGTCTACAGCCCCAGCAGATTAAATTTTGTGACAGAGAAGCAAACAAACAATTCCCCCCAAGACCTTTTCACACTTTCCCTTTAAGCAGTTTTCTGTCCATGTGGATTTGAACAGTATTACCTTCAAAACAAACTAAAAGTGTCTTGCATAAAAGTTTCCCAAATGATAGAATTAACACAAACGTCATTCAGTTAGTCATCTAAATGAGATTACTCAAAAATTATAATAAAAGTCACAAAATTCCCTGCCTGGTCTCCAGCAGAGCCAAGACATGGGAAAGTCAAAATTCTTAGTCAGAGTCTTTTCAATATGACCTAACACTATTCACTGCTACTTTTCTAGTCATCTTCTTTTCTGCATCATTTGTCATACTCCAAGGTGAGAAATGTGTAAAGAAACCAGTGGCAATGGGGGGTTTTGGCAGTTATTTCTTAAACATACTTGAGACTTGGTCTTGCCATTTAATCTTTGTTCACATTAGTCATCCCCACTGACTTTGATGATTTACATTTGTGATTAATCGTGACTTAAATTACAACACTAAATCTTTAAGAAATATACCTCACTTGATTTACCAAGATGTTTAGAAATATGTATGTTCCATTTGACCACTGCAGGCAGAAAGACACTGGGGACAGATATTTTTCTATGATGTTATGTTTTGAGATAGGACACTGAGAGCAAACATCTCACAATGGGTTTTTACAGCCACCATAACAACTAAGAATAGTAAAATGCGTTTTAACATACTGAGCAGTTGGCTCCCCTATGACAGTAATTATCAGTGAGTCATTTGGTGAAGCCACTATACTTTGCAAAATAATTGGAAATGTGTTCTATTGAAGAAAAAAAATTGAATAGTAAACTTAAAGACAGGAAGAACTATGAAAAGTTTGTCACACAGCAATGATTATCAGAAGGACATTTGATCTGTGCAGGGAATGATTCTTCTACTGTTTCATGGTTATTTGAACACTAAAGCTGTTCAGGCATTGAACAGGTTAATTACAGCCTTATTGAGAGAATGGAGTATGACTCTTAGTCCTAGACACTTTCTCTCAATAGTCTGCGAAACACCCTTAGCAGAGATCACTGAGAAGCGTGCTTTTGGCTGTTCAACAGCTGCTGTTGCATGGTCTTCACCTTTTAAAGACTGGCAGATGGCTTAATTCAAAGTTTTGCTCCTGAAATTCTCTGGTCTGCTGCCTGGTAACATAGGAGGACAAGACATTACATTGCCATAATTCTTTTTCACTATCAACATGTTCAGGTGAATAAAGTTTTTCCTTCTATGAATGCAGAAGGAAAGTATCTTTCTTGCCTATGAGTCCAACTGGGACCTAGAGATGTGGGAAACTGGGACCTCAACTACTCAAGTCCAGAGCAGGGCTTTGTCTGATAGACATTTGGAGAAATCTCTACCAGCCACTGCTCTTATAAACCCCTTTTGCACTGATGGCTTCCTACCTTTTGTGCTGCAGTATCGTAAATCTGGCATCCAGAAGAATGGGTAGAAAGTGGCCTAATATGCAGGAAAAGACACAAAGGGCAAAAGTGGGCTTGCCTTTTGTAGCATAGCCATCAAGACACTCACCATGGGGAGAAGGTTTCATTACTTACAGGACAGTTTATGCACTGAGCTGGATGGACAATACCCTGAAGAATGTCCTGTGTTAATAAATGTACCTGTGGTAATAAACAGTGAGTCATCATGGATCTTGAACCATGGATTCATGCAATGGTATTGTGGATGGCCCAGGTGAATACCAGGAACCCACTGAAGCCCCCTATCACTACCCTCTGCAACTGGGCATGGGAAAGAAAGTATAAGAAAGAATTCATGGGTTGAGATAAGGATCGGGAGAGATAACTCACCATCACGGGCAAAACTCAAAACTCTAATGGGGGATAGTAATTGATTTTACTGCTAACGAAGTCAGAGCAGGATAATGAAAAGTAAAATAAATCCAAAAGACAACTTCCCTCCACTCCTCATTACCAGCTCTATCTCCTCCCTCCCAGTAAGAGAGAGGACAGAGAGATGGGGAATGGAAGTTACAGTCAGTACATCATATGATATTCCTACTGCTGCTCAGGGAGATGAGTCTTTCTCCTGCTCCAGTGTGGGATCCCTCCCACAGGAGATAGTCCTCCATCAACTTCTCCAGTGTGAGTCCATCCCATGGGCAACAGATCTCCACTAACTGCTGCAATGTGGATTGCTCTTCCACAGGGTGCAGTCCTTTGGGCACAACCTACTCCTGGGGGTCCCCCACAGGGTCACAAGTCCTGCCACAATGTTGCTCTGATTAGGAACAGCAGTAGAGATGACACACAGACTTTCAGGCTTATTAGCAAGTGAGAGCAATCTTTACTCTTTGAAATTTTCTTTTATAGACAGTTCTGGTGGAGTAAAACTTCATTGAACAGCAACCCAATACATTGCCATCATTGGACAGTTAGGAACAACACCCCTCAATCATTTTTTTGCAAGCAAACAACAGGGAGACAAACAACACCTGCAGAGGTTGTTTTACTTTCTCCAAGGACTGTTTAAATTTCTCTGTCCAATTTCTCAGGCCACGATATCTCAGGCCAGTATGAGAAATCTGTGTGACTTAATTTCCCACAGACACTGTGCTGCTGCCTGATTTCTCACATTCAGCGTCCACATCAGAAGACCTGCTCCAGCGTAGGCTGCTCTCTCCATGAGTTTGCAGGTCCCTAACAGGACCCTGTTCCAGCATGGGCCTCCCAAGGAGTCAGAGCCTCCTCTCAGGCATCCACCTGTTCCAGCCTGGGGCTCCTCCATGGACTGTGGGTGGATCTCTGCATCCCCATGGACCTCCATGGGCTGCAGGGGCACAGCTGCTTCACCATGGGCTGCACCAGAGGCTGCAGGGGAATCTCAGTTCCAGCACCTGGAGCACCCCCTGCCCTCATTTTCCACTGACCTCAATGTCTGCAGAGTTGTTCCTCTGACGTATTCTTTGGCAGCAATTACATCTGCCCATTAAGGGTTTATTTTTACATCTTAAATATGTTATCACAGAGGCCTTATTATCATTCCTGTCTGGCTCGGCCCTGATCAGCAGCTGGTCTGTCCTGGAGCTGGGTGGGTCTGGCTTTATCTGACATGGGGGAAAGCTTCTGGCTGCTTCTCACAGAAACCACCCCTGAAGCCCCAAAACCTGGCCACACAAACCCAACACAAACGGTTTGAGTTGGAAGAGTCCTTAAGGGTCACCCAGGTCCAACCCTCAACCATTTGTCCCAACACACCCTGAACCACCCTTATTCCTTCATAGAGTACTACATAGAAAAACCTACTTACCAGCCAGTTAAAAAGTAGCTCTCTAAAAATAAGTATGATAGAGACTTATACAGTAATGTATACACAGTTTTCTTCATTGTGTTTAATGCAAGAAATAAATGTCAAATGCAAAAAATATTTAAATGTAGTAAAAGAGCAGGGTTGAAGAATATATGGTCCAATGAAGCCATTCAGGCTCAGCAGTCTTTAAACAAAGCTATTTCAGAGATACCTTATGTCTCAGTGCCTGTGTCTTTTCTTTAGATAGGAAATGGAAATATAGTGTGTTAATCTATTTAAACTATCATACTCTCATTCTTCATCCATAAACACCAGTACCTCAAGAATATTCAGTACAAATCTCTTATGTTAGACATGGATAAAATTTATTATGAAATTAAACTGGAACTAGAAAAAAGGAAATCCTGATTTCTTGTTGCATATACCTATGTGGCTGCAACTCTTCAAAGTTAAAAGTATCTTCTTTACAGAAAAATTAATTCATTTATGACTTCAGACCTGCTGCTAACAAAAGTAATATGTGAAAAGAAAACACATGAAAACATTAAACTTGACTGTAATCTCACTTTTGCATTGAGCTGTCTTAAATGAAGGTTAGAAATAATACACTAGGTCAAGTAATGGTTCAAAATGTCTGTAATGTTACTGACAAGCTAGGCTTACCTACTACTGGGAGATATTTTTATGTTAGAGCAACTAGAAAGTTCTTTGAATTAGTTCTAAAAGCTGAGCTGTGGCACACCAAGAAGGAATGAGACAATGAACTGAAGGGATGGAGGTTTTTTCCCTGCCATCCCATTATTGTTGCCTGCACATGGCATACACCCTTGCAATCCACCCAACCTCCCACCAGAACCTGTCAGAATCTTTTCCTTATGTCTGCTGGTGATGACATATCCTGGAGGAAAATTTTCTTGACATTTGTTAAGTTAGTTTCTGAGGTGCTTTTCCTCATGTTCAAACAAAGGAGACACCAGAAAAGGAGAATGACAGAGCTAGGAAGTGTTGGTGTTTGTCCAAGGGGAAAAGCTGTTGTAGCTGCATTGGTTTGAGTTGAGGTGTGAAATATTATCTGTGAACTTCTTACTGAGCAGTGAGAGAGCCATGGTCCAGAATTAAGTCAAGGGAACCAGACTTCCACTGATGGTGGTGATGAGTACAAAAAGATCCATAAAGTAAATAACCTCTCAAATGTCCCCAGAAAAGTCTGAGGAAAATAAGGGATCAGCAAAGCAAGACTTCCTGAAAATATTTAACAGCAGGCAAACGTGGAAAGAGTAAGAGATTATTCCTTTATCTAAGTCTAGTCCCAAATGCTGTCCATGCAATTTGTGAAAATAAGCATAGAATTTGTCTCCATAACCCCTACAAGTTCTAAGGACAATGATTCTACTAGTGTTTGGCTCCAAACACATTTGAGAAGTAAAATGTTATTTCCTTGGTACTAATAGTATTCTCAAATGTGAACCTTTTCTCTTTTAAAATTAGTATATTTCTAGAAGGCAAAACACATACTGCCTTAAACTGTGGGAGCTTAGAAACACTATTTTGTTACAAATGTCAACTGAATGCTAGTTGATGCAGCTGTACTTCTGCCCTGTGTACCTGAGCTAAGTTCTGCTTCGGCTAATTAGCCATGAAAGAACATCGTCAAGTCTCAGAAGAATAAGCATGGACAATTCCTTCCAGACTGACATTATTCCCTAACACAAAGCTGTTTTAGTTTTCTGTCAACAATTCTCTTGGAGATGAATTGGTGTTAGTTAAGCCCAGTGCCCAGAACAGGAATGCAATAAAATGGTCAAGAACACTTGGCATCCAAAGCCCCAGTTTGCCATTTTTGTTTACTGTTCCTCAGCTATTGTTCTTAGAATAGAATATATTGCCTCATAAACAGAAAGAAAACAATGACACCTACTAAAGATCAGTTAAAGAAGCGTTTAGCAAGACCTTTTTCTCAGCCACAGAGTCTCAGCCTTCATTCCTATACCAGGCTATAGATAACATGCTCACACAGTTTGTGAACTGGTTTCCTGCAGAAATCCTGAGATCAAGCAAGCAGCAGATGATGGGGAGATGTGTAGTTTGAGAACTGACAGAAGCACACTGATACTCACCAGTCTTTGTAGAGGTCCTTCAAGCTCTTTTCCATTACAGGAAAAGAGCACATTCTTTGAAGGATGAAGATGACAGCAAGATACTCCAAAGCTGCACGTAAAGTTAGACTACCACTATGACTACCAGTATCAAAATGCCTTACAAAATGTATTTCCTATTCCCTTTCACATTTCTGAGAGGTTCTTGCAAAAAAAACAAAACAAAACACGAAATTAAAAAGAAAACCTCTGAAGAACAACAAAACCAAACATGCAAAAAGGAAAAACCCAACACCCCTCACAGAACAGAACAGAACAGAACAGAACAGAACAAAACAAAATGCAAAAAGTAAAACAAGCCAATTAGGAGAGCTTGTCTGAATTTCAACTGACCGTCTGCATGTTTCTTGGGGCAATCACAGATCTGTGAACATGGCAAGTCCTCTGCTGCTGGAAAGAACTTGGTGTGCTGTCCACATGTATGAAGTCACCCTGCAGTACACATCAGTAAACTGGCCTTGGTACAAGCACACCATATGACAAAAAAAGGACTCTGCCACTCCACCTCCCCAGCAAAGGAAGGAGTTAAACTGAACCCAGAGAGAAAAAAAGGTCAAAACACTTCTTTTACATGCACAGACACTTTAATTAATAGGGGTCTTCTAGTAATAGAGCCAATTTAGTGCTCACCTTCTCAATGGGTATTGGATACAGAACAGAAACTCCCCCAAAATAGGGTCAGTTGTTACAGGTCTGCTTGCTAATTAGAGTAGAAGGAAATGGATGTTTCACTGTCCTTCATGAAGCCTGACTCCTCCTCACCCTTCATTTACTGCTTCCGTCACAACACTCCTAGTCAAACATCTTTCTTACCCTTCTTGGGGCAGGCAGCTCAGGTCTTTCCTGCCTTTAAGGTTGATGACATTCTGAAAGGTTGATGAACAGCATGAAAGCCCAGGGTCACCCAACACTGAGGTACTTAATTCAATGGGCTACCCTAGTACTGGGAAATCTGAAGACCTGGTATTTTTTCTCCCCAGCAGGCTGCTGGGCAGACTGCTAAGGAGCTGGATTGGCAAGCTGGCATTAAACTGAGCAGGCTTTTGACAGAAACCTGCCTGGCAGGCGAGTTTGGAAATGTGCCTATGTTTTGTCAGAAGATTTGTTAAAACAGACACATTCCCACAGAACGTTCTGATTTTGATTAATCAGCACTTCAGGGTGGGTAAACTGTTCTCCTGGAAGATTTCTGACCATCTTTGTGACAATAAGCTGCACATTTGTAGCATTCCCAATTGCAGTGATCCTTCAGTGTCTTCCACTCAAAATGCTCATGCTGATGATAGCCTGAGTGCTTCCCTGCAGGAAGGCTAAGCTCCACCATGTCTGTCATGAACAAGAGCAGGGTGTGACACAGGCAAGGACACAGGCAAGGCCTGGGTTGTTTGATATTCGAGCAATATCTTGCAGGCAAACAGAAAAAAAAAAAAGTCCTTCCCATGACAAAAGTACCTAACAGATATTCATAAATATGGATTGCATTAGTTAGTTGGTTAGTTCATCTCACACAAACCCGATCTGTAGCAATGTATCTGTATAACAGGCTGCTCTGATGCACCAGCCAAACTGGTTGTGAGTAACATTATCAAACCACCTGCAGTCTTGTTATTAGAGCTCTCAGGAATTCATCAAGGTTACTGAGAAAACAACAGGATCAAAAATAAGAAGAGAGCCTGAGAAACTGCCTGCAAAAAATGTAAACCCTAGACAGGGGAAGCACAACGTGAGGATGGAGGCTTGACCAGCTGGATGTCCTGAAGGATGTGTGCCTGCCTCATGGAGAAGCAGCTCAGCCAACCCAGAGATGTGTGCCCACATGGACAGTACACCTAGAATCTATATCTGACATGTAATGTAGACAATTAACGGCTTCTGTTGGAATCATATTGGTTCTGTTATTCAATGGCCCATTTTTCCCCTGCATGATCCCAGTTTGCAATTTAATATTATGAATTACAGGCACTAGAACTGCTGAATTAGAAAAACAAAGAAAATATGCAGATTAAAGAAAAGAAACTCATACCATTCTCTGCTCTTCTTTCTGTGTTCTCCTTTCACATTTACCACTCTGCCTTCCCACCTACTCACTGACCTCCCTCACCCCCAGTGTGTCTGGTATATATATTTAAAAGTAAATGTTATTTGCTTTCATCCTTGTCTTTTTGATTATAGCAACAAGGTTCTTCTGCTTGCTCTGACAAACCGAACTTATTCTCAGCCCCTACATTTCAAAGCAGGATTTGACAGGCAAGAAACTCAGAGGAGTATAATAAGCCTGTCACACTTACTTTTGGTTTTGGTTTAACTGATTAATTTATATTAAGGTATTGTAGAGCATGTAATGATTCTATTACACTGTAATGATTCTACTGCACTTTTGTGCATCTGTGAGTCATGAGGTAGCCTGGGTCTGAGAGAGGGCCAAGTCACAAAGTTCACATACATATTTTGTTTTTCTAAAATCTGAAGAAGTTCAGATTTGAGGGTTTGGGCCATCTCAGGAATATAAAAAGATTCAGCTCCTGTCTAATTAGTTGTGGAACATTTCTTTTTCCTTTCCCTTCCATTTCTACCACTTTGGATTTTATTTCAGTGATTGTGTTTGCCATGATTGGAAAATTACCAAAAAAGTCATCACTATTATCCTTCTGCTGGGGTTAGAAGGAAGAAGGAACAGAAGTGTTCCATTGAATGAAAATATTTCCCACAGTTGCAGTCATCTATGGCTAACTAGTTGTCAGTAATATCTGAGTGACTCAGAGGTAATATCAATGGCAGTGACAACCTCCCTAAGGGATTTAATGACCAAGGATTTACAGGCTCTTATTTTTGAGGTGAAATATCTCTTTTTGGGGGGAGCGAGGAAGCTATTAGTTTGACAATTAAAATATATATCTGAAAGGAATTTATGATATAAAGACTTTCTTAATGTAGAGAGTTTCTCCTGTTTCTGAAGACTATCAGTTTCAGGGCTTTCTCGTCTTCTCTACTGAAATTAATTAAGAGATGACATTTTGTCCCTGGTTCATCAGTGCTTATCTTGTACTTCAAATTCATCAAAGACCAATTTTTTAATGCAGGGGTGATTTTTCTCTGGTTGTCTCTAGTTTTTGTTTTCTTCAGCTCTTGCTAATCTCTTGCTGCAGAATCCGAATTTACCATACAATGTGCAAGTGTTGCTAGTTCTTTGACCTTTCTACTTCATTTTCTGCATGTTGGTATGTAATACTCTGCAGTCCTTTTGCTTAAAAATCACACATTTGCATGCATACTTTTAAAATATGGAATGAACATCTTCAGGCTCAAAACCTTCTTCATTTGTTCTTTCACAACTTGGTGGAAAATATATTTTAAGGCAATAAAAACCCTGTCCCTACTACATAAGAAGGAAAATAGTGGTAAATGGAAGTTTAAGAGGGAAGGAGTGAAACTATGTGGAATAACGTTTTGAAACACACTTGAATGTTAAAATCAGGAGAATAGTTGATTCTGATAACTCAAAAGAAATTAGTTTAGTGAAGGGCTAAAGAACATGTTTGATATTTAGCATTAATAGAAAAATATCAACTTTGTTTTTCTGGCTGATGGTAACAGCATAAGGTTGCTAAATATATGAGAAACTATGAGTGTAAACATTGATGTCACTAGTAAATGCATGGTACCGATGTGCAGACTGTGACTCCAACAGAAACATACTTTGAAGTAACAATCATACTATGGACTAATATGATCTACATCAAGAACCTAATGGGAAAAGGAGGCAGGAAATTCTGCACATAGATAGCGCAGCAAAGAGGTAATCTTAAAAAAAATTTTTTTAAAAAAATTAGAGGAAGTAGGAAAGTGATAAAGTGGAGTAGTAAAACAAGGAATGATATGTAGGAGGAGAATGAGTAAATAGGTTAAGGAGGTTAGTAAAGATGCCAGAAGCAAACTGGATGCACTGATTAATGGGGCTGGACTAAATGACATTGACTAAATGACATTAATGCCCTATTTTGCATAAGCTACAGAAGATGGAATTCAAGTGTGGGAAGCAGTCCAGTCTTCAGAGTACAAGAGCCTGTCATAAAAATATCAAAGACATGGTACAGGAGAACCATATGCCGCCAAACAGTGGGAAAACATGGACTGTGTGTGTTTATTGTAACACCTAACCTCAGATGATGGGACACAATAATCTAGTTCAAGTTAAATTTTCTCAGCATTGAACTGAGATATTCTTTATATGTTCTCTCTTCACAGATGTGTTTCGTGACTTAAATTGACCCAGTTTATTTCAATCATAAATTCTGCCTAAATATCCTTTTGTAATTTGAAAAGTCATTATGAAAAAAACCCACCAAAAATCCAAACGCTTTAGTAAGAAATCATATCACTGGATGTAGGAATAACATTTGTTATGTTATTATTTTATTTCAACTTGAAGGTTAACAGAAGCATAAAATCATTTTTGCTGCCATTCTCTTCAACCTCCTTCCTTTTTTCTCTCTTTGCAATAAATAGAAATAAACCTATTTTCATCAATAACCCCAAAATGTTTCTCACACAACAGTTTTCTGCTACAAATGAAACAAACTACCAGTATTGACACTTCTGCCCTCACTGACCAAGCCAATATTTAACTGACTATTCCTATAGAGCCTTTTTTCTGAATCTTACTCTACACAGGATGCAGCAGCAAGAGAGAAAGAGGATTTTATGTTCCTCTTTGCAGAACCTGATGGCTCAAAAGTACACTTTAGAGAAATCTTCCTTTTTTGCAGAAGGTACAAATCTTTTTGACAAAGTTATGCTCAGATATTCCAATGGTTGATTTGTCATCTGTTATCCAGGAACACACTCTGCTACTCTTTGGTTCACTATCACCCTTTCTGAGTGCAGAAGATACTTGATCCTCTCATGCTTGCCAGCATTTTTTATTTGATTCCTGGCCTCTACAGAGCAACAACCTCACCTTCTCAGTGGAAGAAAAGAGGACAGGCTCCTCTGTATCACAGCATATATCAAGGTTTAACTCCAAGGACACCTCACAGCTGAAGAGCAAAACTGAGGTTTTTTGAGATTTGCACGCTTCTTTATAGATCATGGTCAAATAAATCCCATGAAAGCTAACTTTATGTAAATTGGTTGGGGTTTTAACTGCACTCTACATGCCTACCTTCAGATACATTGTGTCAATGTAATGCTGCCAGTTTTCCTGCTTTAACTGCTAACAGGGATTTCTGCAGTGGCCACTGCACCAGCACACAGTGTTTTCTACTCCTCCAAACCTGGCTGAAAGAAAGCAGCAGTGTACCATGTTACTGCTTGAAATGGCTACACTCTGCATGGAGGATCATGTCTCTCCCAGCCGAAAAAGATGTGTGCTCACTGTTGGCTGTGTGCTGAGCAGGTAGGTATTTCACAACACAGCAGAGTGAGCTCAAATTTCCCATTGTGTAGCACGAAGGCTTTTATTACAGGCTCACTAGAGCAGATGCTCCGTGGGTTGCACAGCCATGAAATAGTTCTTGATTAGTGTTACCTCACTGCTAGCAAGTTGTTGGTGTTTTTACTGCAGCTGGATTTTGGAACAGAGCCAATTTGGTGTTAGTACTTTCTTTTTAGGAAAAAAAGTTTTCTTTTCTTGCTTCATTGTTTTTCTATCTGATAACTCTTATTCCAAATTCAATGTCTACTCGTCTTTTTGATGTGTCTGTAAGTGATCTGTCTATGGTTATTGTCATGGCTCACCAGCAAGGTTTTCAGGGAAAGGAAACATCAAGAAACATGAAGCTTGTCATCATATAAATATCTGTATGCTGCTCCAAATTGATGAGTGCTACTAGTATCCAGCTTCCTATCAGGTTCACATCAAACTTTGCAATGACTGGAAATCCAGTTCTTGACTTGAGGAGTGAAGCAGATTAGCCTCTGTAGAACCTAGGTCAGCAACATGCATTCCCTGGCACATTCTTTGACGTACTTCTATATCCTATCCCTTATGTACATGCGTAGTTTTGAATAACATGGGTTTAAGACCATTCTTTTTTTTTATTTGCTCTCTAGAGTAATATCAGGTGTGTATTTCCATTTCCAGGCTCTGTTTAAGTATCTGATCATCACCTATGCACAGATGCCAACAGTTTCTATTTCTTTTTGCAAGATGCTTAAGCAAATCAGGTCATTACCAGCCGTCTGTGTTTGTTGCTGAAGCTGCAGTAACACAAATTAACATTACTGGCAAAAAATCTCCAAGAAAAAGGTTTATATTTTTCAAGGACTGACATATGTTTCTTAAAATCATACAGGATTCACTTTCAAAGCATTTTGCTGCTGTTACTGAGCAGTATCAGTGTTGCTGCTGCACTGACAAAGTTCGACAATGTGCTGGGCTCAGTTTTATAAGGATGCAGACACTGCATGTGCGAGGAGAGCTAGCCAGAAGGCTTTTATTTCCTGAAGCCCGAGGTGCATGCAGAGCCTGGGTGGTGTGCAGGGCTGGGGTCAGATGGCTTCCTGCCCAGTGCCTATGGTGGGTAGGATGTGGCCTGGCAGGCACCGAGCAGGATGGGATGTCTCCAAGCAGCAGCCTCAGCACTACTCTGTGTTTTACTAAGACACATCCCAGGCAGTATTAAGCACTGCAAGGAAATGCTCAGCTAGGAAAAGCCAGTCTGTGGTCCTCACTACTGATCTGAAGTTACTGAATCCTGAAAGGTCACTTCCGCCAGACTCTCCACTTTGTTTCTTCATCAGTTTGTTTCTTCATCAGTTTGCTCAGCTTCTTCACTTTTCCAGTTATCTTTCCTCCTGGCCCTTCAGCAAAGTGTTTGAAGAATAAGGATTATTACACTGGTTTTACATTAAAAACTTTATTTTACATTTCAAAAATTGTGTGTTTGATCTAAGTTTATTTAAGTAAAGGGTTTGATTAGATGGTTGAAAAAACTGAAAAAACAGTAGTGTGATGGAGAAAAAAATAAGAAAAAAGGTGGAATCAAGAAACAGCTGTGAGGGTGTAAAGAGATGTCTACATCTGGCTGTACAGGTGACACACCTTGCCTAAACCAAGTCTTGCTTAGGCCAAGCATGCATACACAAACTTCCCTGGTTCTGTTTGGCCTACAGCAAACTTGCAAAGTGATAGCTGTACAAAGGAGCTCTGAGTATAAACAGCCTGCTTCAGCTGAGTGAGCTTTCTGCAAACCTAACCACCTGGCTGGTGAGCAATATCCTAGAGCCAGTTTCAGTGGGAGGACACCGATGTAAGAGTCTGCATGATTCAGGAGCCCCCTGCAATGACAAACTGCTATTTTTACACTCTGCTCTTTAAACTCTAGTGGGGGAAAGCATCATGAGATGACAGAGGTTAGGTTTGAAACTTGAAAAATATTTGTATGAAGTTATGCTTTGTGATAGCCCAATATCACAACATACCAGACTCATTGTGTCCTCCCACCCCCATAACAAGGGGTGTGCTAGTAGTTTTGACCTTCACACCACAAGCTGCTTAATGTTTCTAGATGTCTCTGTCTTAAATGTAGCCATATTGCTGATAGTGATTTTTATGGACCATGTGGTATTAGTATTAATTACGCAGCTAGATTAGATGCAAAGAGCTGTTGAAGCTGCTTAAGATAGTGACAGCTAAGCAAGTAACTCTTACTCTCCTCTTTAGACCAAACAAAAGCTTCAAGTAGTCTTGCAAGTTCTCTAGTTTTAAGCACATACAAAGTGCAGCCCTCATAAATTACTTCAAAATAGAGGCAAATTTAAGGAAATAAATTGGATTTTCTTTTACCATTTTCTGTGTTCATAAAAATAAAATTGCCATAATATGAACAGCAGGGGAAAAATAAGCAGTGAAAGAACATCACCATTAAAGCACTCATCGTGAAGCTGACAAATGTATTTTCATAGTGTTATTTGAGTTCCAAAGATAGCTCTGGAAAAGGAGGTCAGCCTGGAATTGGGGCATTAAAAAAATGTTGGCTAAAGACAGGAAAGGTCATGACTGTTTGCACAGTGCTCTACTTTCTCCATTAAAAAATACCCGCCAACAATAAAAAACAGTTAAGGAGAGATGATGATTCAGTGCTGGAGGGGAAAAAAAGCAATGTGTGTGATTGGTGAGCACACTCGCCCCATCTATGAAATCATCTACATGCGTGGCTAGATGAACATCTGCTGCATAAAGTCAGCACTGGTTTCAGTATGCCACAAAACAATTTGGCTTTTGCTTATTTTCTGAGGAACGGTACAGGAAGAATATATACTATACCCGAGTAGCTAATAATGTAGCATTTAATAATGACATCAGTGAGCAAGCAATGCTAATAAAATTCAGCGTCTTTGTCTCAAATGTGTTGTTAATCCAACATGATTCAGAAATGGATGAACGGGGGTGGGAAAGTAATCAAGCATACTTGTTTATGTTATTTCCTCTATTCTTTATCAAGAAAACTAAATGCCAGCATGTGATCAGCTCTGATTCCAGCACAGTTGTTTGCAATGACTGTTTTAATGGACTGCTCGAACTGATGGTAGAAAAGATCATCCCTTAAATTCGTATATATACATGCAATATAAATCTGACCTGTATTTATCAGTGATTAAGTATGACAGGGAGTAGTAGCTTATCCAGGAAATTCCATATGCTATGTGGGCCAGATCCTCAGCTGGTACAAACCAGTTTAGCACCAGTGAAGTACTAGCAGTACAGTAGGGACGATTGTAGCTGCCAAGTTTGATGCTGCACCATGTGTGATATTCTATGCCAATTATTTAACAAGCTTATTAGGTATTTGCATCTAATTTGCATATAACCAACTTCCTTTTTTGAAAGCCTATACTCTAGTACTGTGGGGGTGGAAAGCAGCCTTGCTGCACAAACCCCTCAGCTTAATTACTGAGCATGTGAAAACTGGTGGAAGTTTTTATAGGCACTCATGTTCTGCAGTTCCTTACCTATTACTGACAAACTTATACTGCATCTTCTAGTAACTAAAAATGGTGGCAAGGAATTTATGTCTAGGGACTGCCTCTGAGAGTTGTGGCCTCTCAAATCCTGTCCCAAAATCCTGTGCCTTAGAGCAGCCACAAAACATCAATTACATGTGAGCAGGTTTAACTCTACAGATCCAGCTGAGATTTGTAAATTTCAGACAAAAGATTATAATCAACCATGCTGCTAGGTACTTAGTCTTTGAATAGAATGCTAGTAACTTTTACAAGAGAGTTACTAGGGGTGCTTGGGAAGTTACCTCTGTGAAAGTGATGGCTGAGATTTGATAGCCACCAGTAGACAGGCACACATTATTTCAGTTGCTCTACTCCACCCAGTCGCTTAAAAAGACAGCTCTCATCAACTCACTCCTAGTACACTACACAGAGAAATTCACTTCTCTAATGCAATATTTACATCAGAGGAGTGTAGCTCAGGGTGCTGACATTTACAGTCTTTTCTTTGACGTGGCTTTGGAATGGCAAACTAGGAAGGTGTTGCACAGTCCTCCTGTATTCTTTCTGCAGAGGAAAGTGTGGAGAAAGCCATGGTACTGTCTGGTGAAGAACAGCCTTCTGTGTGCAACAATGTTTGGGAGTGCAAAACTTGGATTTCAAGATTTTCTGGGTTTTTCCCTTACTCCCAGAGTAGATTGTAAATAGGTAAGAGTCAGAGATGCTTTGAGGTTTGGTTGACTGTAAGAAATTAAATTCAGGACAATTCTCTTCAATCTGTAGATTTCTTCACTGAAAAGATCATGCACATTAAAATGGAAACTTATGAAAAACTATGCATCACCTAACCTGCTCAAGGATAAAGACATGTCCTGAATCATGAGTTTGGTTCCTTACTCTGAGAGGCAGAATGACAAAACAGGGGCGAATGTAGCCTAGAATGCTTGAGAAATAACTTTTTAAGCCCCGCTGTAATCTAACTGTAAAACTAAGTTTAAATTAAGCTAAAGATTCAGGAACCTACAGTTAGAATTTGGCAAATAAAACTCTTCTCTGAACAATAAAAAAGCCACATATGGAAAAAGAAAACCCAAATCCAGGTCAAACCAAAGCTTTCAGCGTTTTGCAGGCCTACGATGAAACATTTTCCTTTAAACTTGAACTTAAGCATAGGAATCTCAATATCACATACTACAATCTTGTTCCCTGTATGTGTACACCTATTTTGCAAGAGTACAGATTACATATCCATATTTATTTACAATCGTACAAGAACTAGAAGCAAAAAACATGACTTAGTAATTCAAAATTATTACAGCTGTTGGTCTTCTGTTTTGGAGCAGGATCCACTCGTTGGCAAGATCATTAAGTGCCCAGGAACACAAGAAGCTGCCTTAAAAAGCTGTGGTTTCCTGAACTGTGTTTCATTACAGTTTGTCCCTTAAGTTAGAGAAAGGACAGGAAAGTACAGGTCAGCTAAAGTGGGTGGTTGAGCACCTCTTGTAGATGAACTAAGATTTACTAGTAAAATGGGAAGGGCATACAGGGCCCGCAACTTCTAGCAGGTTTGATGAGGGACCAGGCATGGATACACTCCTCAGTGAGCAAGGGCTTCGCACTCTGACCTAGATGGGAAGCTTGTCTGAGAGAACATCAGAGTGATGGTAACACCCAGCACAAATTATTACTGGCATCATAAACTGATGTGTCTTACAACACATTCCCTGGAAAAATGAACCAAAGTAAGATGAACGAAACACAGATTTTCTTCTACAGTGCAGGGACTGTCTATTACCTCAGTTGTTCCCTTTGGTACTCTCTAGAAACATCTCACAAAGCCTAGGCACTGTTCTTTCTCTTCATCTTGTTTAATACCTTTTCCTTTGCTGTATTAATTTTCACTGTGTTCCTTCTTCTGGCTCTTCATTAATTTGAAATACCAATATCAACACATTTTGGCACTTGCTGTGCAAATGCATATCCAAGGTGTGCTCAGTGTGGTACTAACAGTTCCAGCTCCAGCGCTGCCATTAGACAGTGCAGACATCAAACAATACACTATATCAATGCAAAGCTGTCAACTGCTTATTTACAGTACATTATACCTACTGTATAGTGTTCGCAGGCCAAGACTATATTAAAAACAGTTAGGACAGAAAGCATGGATTAAAAATGTGGACAAAATAACCATTGCAAGAATACTGCAATTATCCCCAAAACAAATATTAAAACCCCTAGTGATTCAAAGTTCAATTTATACTAACAGAAATTCACAGTAAGGTCATCAAAACTACCTCAACTGTGACAAGTAGCGACAACCTACAATAAACAAGCATGTTAGTCTTTTAATACCAACAGCTGCAGTAGCATCAAATTTTTCTACAGTTTAAAACTAATTCTTTCTTTTTTGTATGCTGTCTTTGCAGTGAACTCATGTACAGCAAATACACGCCTGTTTTTAGCAAGGTGGAATGGCCTTCTTCTATATTAGAGTGGAAAATACACGAAGAACGTATTTATGTTGGACATAGAAACAATCTTTATCAAAACCTGTGTCTTAATGCTAAGTGTCTCCAGAAAGAGTCTTAGCTCTGATGTAAATTGGATCACCTGCTTTTATAATGTATATTTTGACTTGCATCCACAGAGTTCATGACAGTAAAATAGCGCACATTCTTCACATGTAATTACGTGTTCAACTGCCTACAGTGTAAATCATATGCCCTTTAAAAACAGTTACTGGCACATAACTAATTAATGAAATTATTCAGGGTTATTGCCCACATACCAGCAATATTCGTTAGAGAACAGTTTACATTCAGGTTTGACCAGTTTGCAGCCCTGCTGACTTACCACATTATTTTCCAAGATAATGGTTTTACCTGGTTTACAAAAACCACATTTTAAGAGAAAAAAGCTGTGGTACAAAATAAGACTGGAAATAAACAGCACTGAGGGAAGTGGCATCACAAAGCAGCACACTGCTACAAGGGAAGAGCCTGTAGCCCATCAGACTCAGGCACAAAGGGTAAGAGCAGCTATGTGGGGAGAAGGAGGGCTAGAGGTCACTCATGCTTGGCAGCATGTTTTGAGAAATTGCTTATGATCTCCCTTCTGGATCCTACTGGGAAAGGAAACATCAGCTGAAAGGAACCAGGAGCTTCCCCCATATCCCGGCACATGAGGGAGAGGCTTTGGCTGGAAAATGGCCCCATTGCACATTGGTTGTTTTCCTCTGACCTTTCTCTCTCATTTGGAGTCCAGCCTGTCAAATTTTGTCCCTTAACACCCAAGCTCCAGCAATGTGAGTTGAAGTTATGCCACTGGCCCTATAACTGTATTTTCTTTGTTTGCAGCCATTTAAGCAAATTCCTCTTAATCACTTAGTGTAATTTATACATATAATTCTGGGCCACATGAGTATAAAGAGGCAGGCATGGCACCAGAAGTGTTCGTGGAACTGCCTTTGCTTACACCAAAAGCTGAATTTGGTCCAGTATTTTTGCACAGAAAGGCAATGTGTAATGTTACTGCAACACATTTGCTCTGGCACTGTCTCACTGCTGCTGGCACAGACACAACTCTTTGATATTGAGTAGGTAAATTATTTTCCTTGCCAGCTTTCTATCTGTAACTTTGACTACCAGTAATATTTGCTAGCTACTATCAGTATGTTAGCATTTAAGTTTCATTTCAGTAGTAGCTCAGACATTAAAACAAAGCTAGAGGCGATGCCTGTCCTAACAAGTCACGATATTCTGTGATGATGCACTTCTGCGTCATCTCAAAATGACAGTATGTTCCATTAAAAAGAAAAGGAAGGGGGAGTAGGCTTATGTCTGCATTTATCATTTATTTCTGTCTTCATTCCTGTGAACAAAATGCATCCACAACTCTCCATCAAAGAACACACTGCAACACTGTAAAACAGTCAATAAAACCAACTGGGTGAGGCTGGTTTTTGGGTTGGGAAAGAAAAAAGGTGAACAGCAATTAATATCAGATTTTTACTCCCACATCTTAAGATTTTTAGATGTTAAAGGAGGACAGTTTCTTACCAACAGCTACTAATAAACCACAGGAACCAGCTTGTACTTCAGCTGTACTTTAATTTATATTTTAACTTTACATCAAAATATCAACAAATGTGATTCGACCTATAGAGCCTGCTGGATAAATCCTACAAAATTTATTGCTTCCTTTCTTCCATGCTGGCATATTAGTCTACTGACTTACAGAACAACACTGCAAATACATTGCCTTTTTGAATGTCTAATAACAGAAAAAACAATCTCATAGAATTAGAAATAATATTCTGTTCAAAACATGGGATCTGGATGAGAAAGGTGCGGTGCTCCTACCTATGAAGAAGAGTATGCCTCACAAATGGGAAAGGGTTTGTACAAGAGAAACAGGAATGATATTTGGCTCCACGTGCTTTCCTCAGTGTGCAGTTTCCCACCACAGCCAGCTGAATGCAATGGGGAGATTACTTTAAATGATCTCCTACTTCTTGTCTGCTATCCAGCATTTTTCACTTGCTCCTGTTTATACTGCATTTTGCTCTCAGGAGTTGAAGGGCTGGCCAGTGAGCAGCTCAGACAGATGGTGGATTAGCCCCTCTGCTGGTTCAGTGAGCTGATCCAATGCTCCATTTGGCAGAAAGATCACTAGATCTGCTGTACTTCTTATGCCAGTGTTTGCACCAGAGCTGTCACCATCTCTGACTGTATCTCGGATCCAGCACATGAAGTACCTTGTAATCCTGTGACTTGAATCTGTGGGGCTGACAATCAATCAGCTATTCCCAGCCCCTGCTAAATTAAGTTAAACAAAGGCAGCTAATTTTGTAATTTGAAGTGATGGTGTTGATGTTACACGCAGTGCATCTTTTCTTTAAATGATGCCCATCAGACTGCCCTACTTTTGAAGGTTGTGAGGGTGCTGTAATGAAAGGGATGCAAATATTTCATAATACCAGCAGAACTTCATAAAGACACTATTTCTGAAAATTACCACTCATCACTTGGGGCCTGTTATTGCTAGCAGCACTTGGGGCTCACAGCCTGAGGAACACCACTGCGGCCTCTGCTCCTTTGCATGACTTGTTTGTCTCGTATGCTCCATTGACAGGTCAGATTGTAATCTTGGGTGAATTGTAAGCACCATGTATCTGGAAATGTCTGCTAAGATACATGTTTATGTATGCTGTGTGCCCAAGATTAGTGCTTGGCCCAGCACCAGGAGTTAGGAAACCCGACCCTACCCAGGAGTTAAGAAACTTGCTTACATTTGTTGTGTACTATTTTAAACATAAGAACAAAGAGGAAAACACTCTGCACTGATCCTTGCTGATGTGGAAAGTCAGACTAAGACACCTATTTATGTTTCACAATGTTGAGGAATATCTATTAGTTCAGGATGACAGTTGTGCTGAGCTTGTTGTGCAATAGGGATTTACAAGAACTTCTGCAAACTTACCCTCTTAGGTACCAGATGAACTTAAGCCTCCCCATGTTTGCTACACAAAGTTCATTTTAACACTGAAATAGCTTGTGGCACTCTTTGTCCCATACTTGCTTCACTCCCTTCAGCAAGCACCATGTCATGCAGGCCTGGAGGCTGATCCCTGCAGACACACAGGGGATGGTCTTTCAATCAAGAGTAGGGTCTTTTTCTGCAGGATTTTCCCACAGGGTTGTTTGGGGTTTTTTTCGTTTTGTTTTGTTTTGTTTTGCTTTGCTTTGCTTTGCTTTCTTTTTTGAAAGGGAGCAGAATAAAGCCAGTAAAGACTTTGAATTTCTAGGACTACTATTTAAATGAGGTAAACACTTTAAAGCATCCTGTGTCTCATGTCAGAAGTTCAGGAGGGCTCTAGAACTGGAATCTGGTGGCCCCTGGTCTCTCAGAGGCAGTTAATGGGGTTTAGGGAGGTGACCTAAGTGTGGGCAGTTCTCAGTGCACTTACTGCAGCCTGGAGGAGCCACTGCCTCCAGATCACAGAGAGCAGTTGCAAACCCACAGTCCCAGAATGCACACCTTTCTGAGATGTATAAAAAAGGTAGGAGAGACGAACCCCAGCCTGCTGGAGGGGGTCTGTTGACAAGTAAACAGCAGATAGGGCTCCACTCAGGTCAGAAGTGACTGCAAGGCAGATGCCCAGTTTTGAAAGGTGTCTGGGCAAAACAACATTGAACCCTTGTAAAACTAGGTGCTGAAGTTAGGCTCTTACAGCAACAATTAGTTGCTTATATAAGTGACCTGATTTTTCAAATCTGCTGAACATCCAACAGTTCCCATGGACTCCAATTAGGGCTACTGGCTGCTCAGCAGTTTTGGAAATCAGACAATTTCTCTGGATGCCTAAATATGGACTTGGGGATGCTGGCTCTAGCCACTCCAACTCACAAATTCTGGTCATGCTATTTCTGCAATAGAGGCAACCCCAATTAAACTGAGCAGTTAGAAGTCATTCTAGAAAAGGAACATGACTGCACTTGCAAAATCTTTCTGGTCAGCTGACATGAAGAAATAAAATTGAAATTCATGTGTTATTTATTGATAATTATCTGTAAGTAAAATAAGCATGCACATGTCCTTCATACTTCACTATTTGCCATTTTGCTTACACTTTGAGAGAAGTCACAGAACACCAGGAACTGATTTTGAAAAACTGTTAATTTAGTATACATTCTGCTTGCCCATCCCAAAACACAATGTACACAGGGAAAGACTTAGACTTCTTTTCATAACAAAGAAAACAGCAATAAATAAAAGAACTAGGAGCCAATGGTCAGTGTCGAAACTTGTTCTCAGATTGTTCTGCAAGACTTCCTTCAGTCTACCCCCCTCCTTCTAACCCTCCACAGGGAGAAATGCTTGGGGTGACAGGTAGCAATGGGCTCCAAAAACATTCTGATAATAATGAAAATTGTGCATTCCCCTTCAAACTCCATCCAATCAAATGGAAGCTTTTGTTAGCCATTAATAAGACTTAACAATTGTCTAACAGTCAGATTAGCCAGCAGTAGAAAGTGTATAGTGCAACCTAAGTTTGCTCAGGTTCATTTTAGCACTGGTGTGAATGAGACAAACTCTGTTAGAGGTATTCATACCTCTGTACCTTAAGCAAGCTCTTTCTAAATGACTCCTGACATCCTAGTCACTCTGCAATCTCTTTCACCACTGCCTGCTTAATGTGTCCCCATGATAATCTGGAGATATGAAAGCAGGGTTGAGAGCCAGCACTGGTTATCTGAGCAGTGACAAAAAGGTATTCTTGTTAGGGTATTCAGATTAAGCTTCTGTATTTGGCTCCCCAAAATAGGCATGCCTGGCAGATTTGATGTTAAATAAATTACTAATACTGGCTTTCATCAAATTTTCTGTAAGGCTTTTATACTGATTTATTCTCCTGGCAAGCATTTTCTAAGTTCTGAAAACATATTTAGATATTATCACTAACTTATGTAACACTTACAGAAAGCATGGCAAGTAGTATGGAAAGGGAGCTAATTTTCATTTGTATAGCTGATAGAATCATGTAACTATATGTTTGCCTGTGGCCTGTTTGCATGCTGAATCCTGTCTCCATAATGTAATGTAATTATGTAATGTCTTCAACAGGAGTCACATAGGAAACTTCAAAGACAATGAAGTTCATTCATTTGTACACTATGTATTTCCTAAATTTAAACAGGAAAGTTATCATCACAGCATCCCCCAAGGGGTCAGCCCAAGTGATAACAGTTCTCTTCCCTTTCCCTTTTAAGTATTGCTCAGAGTATTAAGTAAAATTTTCATGGACATTCCAGACAGGGTAATGTGTAATCTATGACTTCACAAAAGACAAAGAAATCCCTACTCATCTCCTATAATGTATCTCTACTGAATAAAGACAATTCATTCTTAAATATGTTTACTTTAAGGAGACAGGGAGCATTTCATAGCCTGTGATAGCAGTTTCATAAGAGTATCCATTTACTCAGGAGAGCTTTTGCTGCTGTACTGGAGGTAATGATGCTTGTAATACCATTTATCTTTCTCTTCTGTTTTCACTCCTCCCTAAATGCCTAAACATTGATTCTCCCTCTTCTGGAAGGTGTTTTTTCTAAATAAACAGAAAAAGGAATATTAGTTTGGGGTTGGCTGGTGTAAGGCTGTGTCCTTTGTGAAAAATCCTGGCCTCCATTTTTTAGATCCAATGGTTGAAGGGACCTGGACATTCTGAGAAAAACTATCTGTGTGGGCTGTTAAGGAGCTTCATTCCTAGAGTTTCAAATGAATCTCTGGCTGGACTCTGAAAAAAAAAATAAAAAGGAAGGAGTTTTACTGTGGTGCTGAGTGAATCTTTCTATTCAGAATAAGAGAATTTATTTATTTTTCCTTTCTGTCCCATCAGAGCACCACAGAGTTGCATTTAGGATTTGATTTGTCATTCTTCATTACTGACAGGAAGGGAAATTTTATTTATTAGTCATAAGAAGCATAGAGAATGCTGAACTTCACAAGATACTAAATATTTGGTTCCAGATAAAGAACTTTCCACCAGTGCTACACAAATATCTGTAAGTCATCAGTGATGTGATATTCTCAGGTGGGTGTCAAACTTTAGAGACTGAGCCATTAATTACTGAATTTAAAATGCACCTTCCCTTCCTGGGCTACCCTTTCCTCTTTCTCATCTATATGCCTCAATCTAAATTCCACTCGAGTTCTGTAGGTTCAAGGGAGGCCACAACTGGTGAAAATTTTCAGCAAGCAGGTAGTAGACAGTCGAGGTAAGGACTATGCTTGTGTGCAAAAAAGATCTTAACTTGCTTGGGGACCTGGAAAACATATAGTAATTAAAAAATAATTGTTTCTCTGACTCCTGCATAGATCAATGTACTTAACTTCAATAAACATACTAATGAAATGTAATTCCAGTTACTATTCAGAAATAACTAGGTCAACCAAACTCATCCCAATAAAATCTTTCTGTCAAACATTTGCCATGTATTTTCTCTATAGATCTGCTATATTAAAGCTCATCTTAATACTGTTCTTCTAAAATAAAACAATGTTAAGCATTTGAGATTTATGAAATCCTGGCAATTAAGGCTCCCTGTGCAACCTTAATTCAACCTCTGTGGTATATATGTATTGTTATCATGTATGGTGAGATAGTCACACAGTGGTTTTTTTCTTACAAGACCTCTGCCTCTTTCAATTCCTTAGGAAGGACAGTGCCCTGTAGGTTTTAATATTTAATTCTTTCCTCATGCAGTACACTCTTGCCGAATGGGTTATTTATTTAACACTATTCTAACCAACTCTGAAAAAACTACATAGAATTTCCTCAAGGGCTTTCCTGTGGTGCTTACTATAACATGGCTGCAATGATACATAAACATTAATGAATCATTTCACAGGTTAAGAAGAGGCAGAGACATTAAAACCTGGTAAGCAATTTCAAATGGCTGCAACCTTTCCAATGATTATTTAGCACTGTACTTTCAAAGCTCATCTTCCACTAACTACATTACAGCTGTGAGCATTCAGCACGTCTACAGGACAGTCTTACAGTCTCAAGTCAGAAGATCAAGAAATATGGGGAAACAAAATAATGGCCAGGCCTGAGAAGTCACTTAGATGTTGCCTAATTAGGGCTTTCTTCTGGAACAATTCAGGTTTACAAAATTGGTCCAAAACAGCCATGAATTGAATTTGCAATAATAAAATTTCCAATCTGGACTTTAGAAAAGTTATGTCAAAACTGGAATGTGTCCACAAATGTCTTTTTTTTTTTTGATAGACTGGAGTTTAGTTGCAGCAGTGGGCCTTTTAGGTGCGGAGCTGCTGCCTAGATCCCAATAAGCCTCTCCAGTGGAAAAGCTGCTAGAGGGAAATTCAGGCAAAGCAGTTATGCTCACACATTCACACACACTAGGAGGCTAGCTCAGCAAGGAGAGGCAGAAGAGCCTTTTGTATGATAAAGTTCCAGCAAGGTTTATTTCAGGTGCTGAAGGGTATCAGGAACAAAAAGACCAGGCCATGCACTGAGTACCAGCTTAAGTATGGGGTCAGCAGCCAATTACCTGATGGCACAGGGGTGGTACAAGGGAGCAGGCAGGGTCAGCGACCTATAGGGAAGATGAGGATGGTCACCAGGGTGCCACAACCAACAGATTATGAGGGAAAGGAGAGGCCACGGGAATTTGGGCACCAGGGAGAATGAGACTGGGGTAGTGTTATGGAGTGTCACAAGGCACTATGGGAAAGCCTTCTCTTTAGTCTGGGTGGGAAGTCTCTATGGTAAATCCTTCCAAGGCCAGACCCTGGGTAATACCTCAAGGGGCTCCAGGGATTCCACATTTTTGCCACAATGTGACAAAAACATTGTGTAGAAAAATTCCCAAGAAGTTCCCTTTGCAGTAAGGACACACCAAGAAACCAAATTAAGGTTGTTCTAATATTCTTTTTTATCATTATTTGTTAGTTTTTTAAGTGCTTTAGAGTGCATCCATAATAATAATATAAATCATTTACCAGTGTATGTGCACCGTGGTTCCATATCAGTGAATGAAGATGTGATCATATTGACAACTGCACGTAGACACAGATGTGCTGGGACATGGTACTACACTGACTGTCAGCATTCTTACTTTCATTTGTGTGCTGTGATTAAGCAGGATAGAAACAATATATAAACAGAAGATAATCTGCTACTTCTGACATTTTTTGCAAGCAATCGCAGACGTCACTTAGGAATATGATTTAGTGGTGGACTTGGCTGTACTGGGTTAACAATTGCACTCAATGATCTGAAAGGTCTTTCCCAATTTAAATGTTTCTGTGTTTCTATGAAGGTGTCTCAAGCTTTAGCTTACACTGTAGAATCAGGTTGTTAGCAATTTTCACAGCTATGAACAACTATACACAGACCATAAATAGAATTTCAAAACATTGCTGTATTCGTTGTTGTATTATTTACTTCTCTAGACAGGTTTCTAATTCATTCAGGAAGGATATTATAGGGGAGGGTTAGGAGATGGGGAGGATTTTGCAATGGGAATATGCTATACTTTTACCCTAGATGTTATACAGAAAGAATTTTAATAAAACCACCAATTGTATTACATCAGTGCATCCTCTTAAATCCCATGGAGATTTTCCTAAACAGAGCTAAGCCATTTGCTTCAAACATCTTATCTATTTCTGTCACTACACAAATCCCCTAAATATTTCAGTCACTGCAAGGCCAACTGAAATGGTAAATTATCTCATATACTAAAGGGAAAAGTGTTGAATAGCACTAGGTTTGGATCCTGCTGAAAATGAGGCTGCTGGGATTGAAGACAACTGCAGGAAAATCAGAATTATAAGCAGTATCATCCCCATCAAACAATTTCACTAGTGCCTATAGGTAAAATTCCTTTATATTTCTTCTTGCTTTTTTTTTTTTCTGATGAGACATTCTGCTATTTTTCTAAGAGCATGCTGAAAGAGAACAGACAAAGGATGGCCTCACCTATTATTCTTTGCAATGGAACTGTTTGCAGACAGGTCATCAGAGGCTACTGCAGCTTTTGGAAAAGCTGACGATAATACAATGAAAGCATTTCTGAAACCTAAGGCTGCCTGCCTCTGCTGTACTTTTCCTTCTTCATTTTACAGTGGCAAATGCTTTTCTTAGTGCCCTTTAGCTAATTTTGGAAGCAGGGGCTTTTATTAGATGGCTGGTTTTAACCTGGGAATACAGCTAGCAGCACCAAGGCACAAACCCAAGTGACTCAGATAAGGTTCAAATTCACTTACAAACTTATTCATAAAACTCTACAATGAAGGACAAATCCAAAGAACAATTGGCTTCTGCTACTACATGAATTATCTTTCTCACAAAACCACCAGAGCGTTAACTGTAATCCCAGGAACTGACAATTCATAATGATGACATCAGCCTTCAAAGGGAAAGCAGAAAGAAATGCATGGAAAGTACTATTATCCTCCCTTATTCTCTAGGATTATTATTTGTGGTTTGTGGTACCATCTCACTTGGGACACAGCCTTTCAGTTGTAAGTTTTGACACTGGATTTTTTTTTTTTTTAATATCTCCTTATCAGGAAAAGATATAAGGATTCTATTTTCAGCAAAGATCCTGAGTTTTGAGGCTTTTCCACACCCTTTATAGATGATTCTGAAGTTTAAAGGCAAGTCAGGAAGTAAATGACATCTTTACTAATGGAGAGCAAACTCCAGAACCCATGCCTGTAATTCTCACGTACTATAAAAACATCTATAATTGCATATTATTAAAATCAGCAGGGACAGTTGAGCCACAGAATTCTGATCAATCCTTCAAATTTTGACCTTATTTACACTAGTAAACAACTTGCTGGCAACTCTAGTGTGAAATGAGCTCTGCTCTCAAATCATGGAGGAGACCTTCAGGAAAAGGCTGGTCAAACACTTTGCCAGCAGATACACTTCATTAGTACAAGGCCATGAAGGAAGACCCAACATTTTGGACTCTGCCTCAATACCATACTAGCTCTGTCATGGACATCTTTTGTCCCTGACCAGCTCTCAAGACAACACTGAGTCACTGTGGCACATTAGAGAGATGGCATCTGTGTGGAGATGAATCTCCACAGCAGCACACTGTTTTGCATTAAACAATTCCTGCTCTCCTTCTCATTTCTCTAGCCTGCTTCTTGCCCCACTAGTACTGCCCTCTACATTGTCTTGCTCCTCTGTAACTTAAGAAATTTGGCATCTTCATTTGAGATGCCAGTGGCATCTCCTCCTGTCCCAAACAGCCCCTCACCTGAGTTGCTGCATTGCCCCTCCAGGAGATAAATGCAGACTTTAGAGCTGTTCTGCTTGGTCTTGTAACAAAACAGCTCACTGTTTGCCAGGGCACTGGCCTTAAGATCTTGGAGTGTTGCCATCCTGCTGTCAAACCCCGCCCCCCACCCCATCCCCACTGCCACCCCTGTCTTTGTTTTCACTGATGTCTAGTACTTTAAAGGATTAAGTCTGCCTGGATATGTATCAGATGTCAAGTGGGATGACAGTGTAGCAATGCTGTCACAAAGGAAAATTAACAGCATGTTTCTATTTTGGCAGAAACCAGTTGTCCATGTGGGACTGGAATCTCATTGATTTGGGGCTCATGCCATTTGTACCTTAAGAGCAAGCAGCATAGACAAGATGCCTGGTTGAACATGCATGCCTGCTTAGCATCTAGATTTTAGAATACACTAGAAGAAATACATGTTTTCCTGCGAAATGTGGTGTTTGGATTCAGAAAATTCCCTGCTGGGCTTCTTAAAACAGGTTGTCATATTTACATGCCTCCAAGAAGAACTATTAAAAATAGTTCTCTCTCGTATGATGATGACACAATGATACCAGCCTTCTTTTCCTGTTCTGAATTGAAACTCATGCTCAGTGGGAAGTAGAAGGGAATCTTTATCTCTCTTTGTTTTGAACTTTATTGAAGGCTGACACCAAAATGTAGTTCTACGGGTTGGGCACATTTTTTCCTTGAAAGAGGTCAGAGGGGTGAAATCCCAATTTCCTCTGACTTCACTGTGGAAAGACACCACAGCATATTTCTGCTGAATGTTTATACTTGTCTTGGGAAGTTTCTTTCTTTTTCTTCTTTAAACAATTTATGACATTTTCTGGAAATCAAGGGCAACAGCAGTATGTTCAGACCAACTTGAAGAGCTTGCAGATTCACAGAGATGCTGGGACAAAAGCTTTGCAGTTCATAATTTTGGAACAAAGTCAAAGAGAGAAGTCTAATGCCACACTTGGTTTTGTTTGGTTTGTAATTATTTGAAAAACAGTGGCAGTCTTTCCTGAAGTGGAACCTGAGTAGAAAATGAGGATAAGGAAAGACTGTAATTTCCATATTATCTCTATGAACCAGTATGAATGCACATGCACACTGTGTTTACAGATGTGTGGCCCCAGCTGCAGTGTCCCAGGTAGAGCACCTAAGGACTACTATCTGTGCAGGTCAAAAGAAGTGAAGAAGATTTGGTGCTTCAATAAGCACACACTCTCCCAGCAGCTTGGGTTTGCCCGTGACCTCCATTCTCCTTCTGGCACAGCTGGAATCTTCAGCCCTCCTTCCATGGAGCTCTTTCTCAATGCTGTACTCCAGGCACAAGCCTGGACACCAATGCTAGAGCTATTAGAAAAGGGAAAAGTATTGTAGCAGTTACTGCTCAAAGCCAATTCAATCCACTATAGAAAACACTGGTGTTTGAAAGAAGAAGCACACTCTACCTGTATGTAAAGAGATAGCTGAAGTCAGCAATAAAAGAAAGATTAACTGACCTGTGAAGTATTTACTGAATTCTCCCAGCTACAGTTTCCTTCAATTTAATACCTTAATTGCATCCACAATTCTTTGGACACAAAAGGTTAATGCAAGAATGCTATACCCCCTGGTGTGCAGGCTGCTGTCAGCTTCTATCTCTTCATCAAATCTTCTAAGTACAAATCAGTTCTTAGATATGGAAGAAACGAATAAAAATGTGATTAATACTTGAAGTTGTTCTCTAGTTTCTCTCCTCTTGGCAGAGGCTGTAGCAGCAGTGATTAGATCAGTGCCAGCCTTCCTATATCACATTTTGCACAATCAAAATCCCCAAAGATTTGGTGCAATCTGCAAAATCCTGGAAGACTATTTGAATCACTGATTTCTGATGTTGCCTTTGGCCTTTAAAACTTCAGTATTTGAGTTTATTTTCCATAAGATCACTATGAGTTAATACAACTGTTCTCTCAGTATAGGATGTGCAAACATTAGAACCAGAACCCATCCTGAATCGTTTTGTAGTGCTACCTTCTAGTCAAAGATTTCAAACCACTTTCCTAAGCACTAATGAAACAGACAAGACTCGTAGCACTCTTTGGAGATGAATAGGATTTGCTCTTACCTTTTCTGATCCTTCCTTTCCTCATGAAGAAGATGAGACACCGTAGTTATAAGCAATTTGACCAGGTTTTGCAGCCCAGAACAGTGGAACGTTGTCTATGAAGAAACATCACCCAAAATGGCAATAGGGCCTTATGCTCCAGATACCATAGCTCACACTCACTTGTCCAATAATTAATTTTAATTTATTCCTGATACTTATCACTTGCACACAGGTTGTAAACTAGACTTACAAAACTTGATATAACTCTATTTCAATTTATCCATGCTTGGTTTCTCTCTAGTTCTGAATAAAGCCTGTGATGTTACTTTTAGACACCAAGCAATGTGCTTCAAGTATTCCATCACAGCCATCATTTAAAATGGCTCTTTACTATTTGATGTGACTGATTAATCTAAAAAAAAAAAGAGAGCAAAACATATCAGCAACTTCAAAAAGTATCAAAAGCAAGCCTCTCATTCTATTCACATAGAGACATTTCTTAGGACATTCCTTAGGACCTTAGGAAAAATAATAAAGCAGATTTGACAGATCAGAAATAAACAATTAAAGTTAAGAACTTTAAAATTAAATTTAAATAAAAGTAGAGCACAAGAAAAAATTGGGCTAATGTTGAGGCCATCAGACTAGACTTACACATTGCACAAAGATTACTTTTTTCCACTAGTAAAAATACTCGTCTGGATCACTCCTGATGGGGGAATCCCTTCCAAGTTAGATATTGCAACTTAGACACAAGAAAGAAATTCTGCATCAGGAAATTAGCCAGTTAATTAAGTATTTGTCAACAGGAAAAAAAAAAAAAAAAAAAAACCAAAAAAAAAAAAAAAAAAAAAAAAAAAAACCAAAAAAAAAACACCCAAAAACAACTACAGGCACAGATGGATTCCCAACTGAGATTTCTAAGCTTTTGGAAGTAATACCATCTTCTAAGCTGTTTAGAATCTTTAATGATGTTTTTGAAGTCAAGGGCAGTTAAGACTAAATTAATCTGATGGAAATACTGTCACCTTTAATGAAGATAAACCAATGAGCCTGTTACCATTTGCCAAGTTATTTCAATATAAAAAATACCTACAAATAATTTGGCAAACAGATTGCAAAACTGCATAAAGCACTTGATTGGCAGAGATCAGGTTAGTTTAAGTTCTGGCAGGTGGATAACATCTGGATAACATTATGGATTGAGTTGTTAAAGGAATGAAAATGACACAATTAAATGGTATTAAAGTTTTTGTTACAGTCTATGGGGATAATTATTATAAGGATGACAGATAATGGAGAAAGAGCAGATCTGAACAGCTGTACAGCAGTAAGATGAGGCTAACCATTTTGCATGAAGGGAGAATTGTACACTTTGGAAGGATCATGTAAGCAACAGTGACCTCTCCCTTCACCTCCGATTTTCAATCTATTAGAAAAGGACAAGTGCAGCAGATCCAAAGAGTAATAAATAAGGAAACAGCAATAATTAGCTGAACCAGATGAATGGATAGCAACAGAAATGCAGGTGTAACAGGTATGTTAAATTAATGTTTTGAAAAATCTACTGACAACTATCTACAGATAGCTGACTGATAGCTGGTTAACCCTAAAAAATAAGCAAACTGCCTTTTTTAGAGTGCTGGCAAAGTACACAAATATGTCCCTACCTTAACATCTGACATGGCTAAACTGCTCCACATTGTTTTAGGCTGACCTTATCCAAGATACAGAGCTGCACTAGTGACTGTCTTGGTTTAGGGCAAACTTGGGAGGAAACTTCCAAATGGGTTTCCTTTGAAGAGCAAACTCAAACAGCCCCTTCCCTTCCCGTCAGTCTGGGAAAAGAACTTTCTCAGAGAAAAGGGGAAAAAACTATTTATTTAACAAACAAACTGCCTACAAGCATAAGGAATGAATAATATGAAACAATAAAACTTCTTGCCACTCTGAAGAGAGATAGCAAAACTGAGAATTCTTGCTAGGAGTTGCTCAGCTTTTTCAGTCTTTTATTAGTCTCTGTCCCTTTGGTGTTGGAAAACGCCAAGGTCCAGGCCCAGTGGGCCATGGGCACAAGATTCTGGTGCTCCTCTGCGTTTTTCAGTCCAGAGCAGAATTAAACAGTCTCAAGGAAAAAAAAAAAAAAAAAAACAAAAAAAAAAACAGTTCAGGATGCTTCTTTGCCTCAGCTAGCTAGACTAACTAAAAGGAAAAAACCCCTCTCCCTGGCCACTGTCCATGCATCTGATGGACACACATTGTCCTGAGGTAGAAGAGAAGATGCAGAGGAGTGAACACTGTTTTCAAAACAAACTGTGCACTTCTTCTTTTTCTGCTTTACACACAGAACTAGTTTTAAAGGTACAGAACACACAGCACACACGGAACAGACGACAAGGGATATAAGCATCATGGTCACCCTAGGACATTAACCTACTGACTATTTGGTAAATACATATTGGCTGCATGCAGCCAGTGTTGTCTACATGATCATATCTTTTGCCTGTTCGTATTCCCAAGTATTTTCAAAAGGGAAAATAAGATCAGAATTGGTGAAAGAAAATGTTGAACACTTGCTAAGATACCAGAGTTTTTGATTACCTTGCTTTAAGAAAAGAGAGAATTCACCCAATGGGATTTTCAAGATGTCCTGAGAATTTGTTAGAGGGAGAGGCTGAGATAACAATTGAACTCATACCAGACTAAATACAAATAGTGCAGCTTGGCTATTCTGGTACAGAAAGTCCTTAAACATTTAATACAAGACAAACGGTATTAACCGGCATTTTCTGAAGAACCAAATAAACTAAAGTGTCCAGATCCCATTAAATTTTCTGCCTAACTCCATTTGGCTCTAAAAATTCCATCATTTTGTACAGAGAGATAAAAGTTAGTCTGTTTTCCCAATTTCATTTAAAAATCACATTGCATTTCAATTGAAATTCTCCTCAAAGTTAAGAACTTTGCTGAAAGTCATTCATTAGGAATTTAATTTTCACCAAAATTTAAAGTTAAACACAAACACATTAGTTACACTTTCATCCTTTCCTAAAGAAAAGCATTAGCACCAATATAATGAAGATATCCAGAAATTTTTATCAAAGACAAGGGAATGAAAACCTTAGAGTAAAATATTTTACCTTGTTTTTTAAGGTTATGGTTGGAAGGACTGTTTTTGTGTTGTTCTTCATATTAAAGAGCAAGACAAAACAAAAATCCACAAACAAACAAAAAAACCACACACAAAAATTGCAACCAAACAATATTTTGAGGACCAAGAATAATGAAACAAGTACAGAATCCAAACTCTAATACAAATTCTTCCTTTTCACTTTGACCATAGGGTCCAGTGACTTCTTCAACAGTTCCCAGTTCCCAGTTCCCAAACAATGTTACGCCTTCTTTTTTTTTTTCATAAATGTGAAAAAGCAGGACTCCAAAGCACAAGATAATTAATTAAAGGAAGGTTGGATTTTGAGATATCATGAAAGCATTTATATAAAATTAATTTTAAAATGCTTTTATTACAAACCTCAGAGAAAGGGTAGAGTTTGCAGACCACATGCAGAGGCAAAGAGGTGATAATTAATTCTGTGAAAGGACCACAGACATAATTTCAAAACACAGCAGTGAACCTAATAAGCCTGATACAGGAGATGAAAGTTAATTATAGGAGCAAGTAGGGGAAAGACTTCTGATAAGAAAATTCCCATTGTGTTTTGGACCCCCAAAGTGAAGGAGGGTGGCTTTCTCTACAAGATTTTTTCCTAGCAAAAAAGAAAATAATTAAAAGTTATTAATTCAGAAGTGCCAAAGAATTTCCTCTTTCAAGATAATTCACAAAGATGTGTACCACCGGCTATCAGAGAAAGTGTGGGCTGAAAGGTAGGTGAATTTTATGCAGATTCAACCAGGCTGTATGGACTCTAATCGGATGATAAAGTGATGCAATACTGGATAAAAGTTAACATTATCACTTTCTGCATTTAGTGCTATAAGAGGACTCATGAGTATATGCCATTAAAAAAATTCCTTTGGCAACAAAATGTGAGTAATGAGCCAAATTTTATTAATTCTGGACAGTTAGCATGCACGTTGAAACCTGGATACATAGATGGCAACTTCAAAGCTCTCTTCTAGAGAAGAAAATATATTAGAGCAATGCAGACTTTCTCCAGTATTTTGATGAGATAGTAGTAGCAAGTGGGTTTTTTTGGGTGGGCATATGGAATTAGTTTGCATTAAGAGAAGAAATATGTGCAGTACACCGAGAATTGATTTACCCTGCAGTGCACATAAACACGTGGGATATCATGATGACATCCACAGTACCCAAACTCTAAACAAGTATAGAGACACAGATTGAGCTGACTCAGAGGAGAGCAAAGATGATAAACCAGGGCTGTTAGAATATTCTAAATTCAACTGAAAATGGGCTGCCAACAAGATACCAAACACAGAAGCAAAATCTTCGAATTTGGCGCATGCTACAAATAAAAAAATATTACTAATGTCACAAGCAGTAATATTTTGTTATTTTGCTTCTATCTTTCTATCTTATGATTTCATTAATGAAAATTGGAAGGTGCAGGGAAAAGAATAAAAGAGACTAAATATGAAACAGACACTATTTTAAAAATATCTATTGTTCTTGTAAAATAATTACTGTTTTTTCCTCTGTGGTTCACACCTTTGTCTTCCAAATAAGACTATTGGTGTTTGTTTCATTTCTGAGAGCCAATTTGGAGTGCACTGAAAGAACTTCAGTGCATTCACAAGGCGTGTCTACAGTTTGTACTTTCTCCACTGAAATATTTTGAAGTGCTCATACCCTTGGCCTTATTCAATATTTTCACCCTCATAAAAGCTTAAAAAATATTTTAAAATATTTACAGCATGAAAAGCAGAAGCAGACCTGAAGGAATTTTTCTCACAAAGTCACTCTGTCATGCATACAGCCTAGTATCTTTCCAGGAAGTATAAGCTTCCATTTATACAGATCACACTTGAGAGTGATATACAAGATACTCTTTATAATTTTTTTTTCTTCTTCTTCTAATTTGCACCTCCCATTAGGAAGAGTGGATTGGAAGGACAGGAGCACACAGGCAGCAAGCATTTTGGCCATGCAGGTTTTGTCTCAGTACACTAGTAATGCTCACAACCACTAATCAAATTTACAAACCATGATACAAACCGTACCAACTCCTCTTTGCAACTTTTTAATAAGCATTGTAGCCCTTGGAGCACAAGAGGAGGCTCTGGAATTATTATTAAGCATCCTCATTATCCTAATCAACCCTCTTCTTAAACCTTCCCTTTACTTCTCAGCTTGCAGCAATAAACACCCTGCATCATACTGCTCAGTGCTGCCTTACACCTCCCTGATCCCTGCTCCCTATCCATTGTACATACCTACAGCCCCTGGCTGCTTTTGGTATTTCTGGTTCAGTTTCACTGGGTGATTCCCAGTGGTTAGGATGACTCCTTCAGCTTGTGGCTGAGTCCATAGACTGAGATTACTTGGCCCATTTAATTTTGTCTGCCTTGCTACTAGTGTGCCCAAGAAGCTCCAGTTAATGAAGACACACTTGATAATAGTCTTGCCTTATCAAAAAGGCTAGTGCAGAAAATTGTTTTTCTTCAGCTGACAAACACTGATTAGAGATTAGCAATTTATTCAAATAAGCTGGTCCATTCTTTTCTTTTTCTTTTCTTTTTCTTTTCTCTCCTCTGCCTCTCCATTCTGTAGTGGATTCTATCTTGCTGTGTACTGCCTTCTGGTTTTCCATAAGATGTCCAGCAGAAACATGAAACAATGTATTTCAAGGTTAAATTGTTCCTCCTGTCTCTTATGGCACTGCCTGATAAGTAAGTCTCTAAATAGCAAAAATAAAGCTGTTTGTTCTGGTGGGAAGTGAAGGTCAAACTGACCTGTCCTCTAGGGATCTTGTCTCTTCCCAAGCAGCTGAAATCGGTCTTCGTAACAAGCACGAGCAGCAAGACTCTGTATTTTCCCAGGACAGAAATATCCCAAGGAAATATCTGAATTGTAGAGAAAGCTTTCTAGCAGGTGATTCGTGCTCTGCAGTTTCTTTCCATGATCATAAATGCCAAAACGACCTTGGGTCGCATGATGGAGGTCAAGACAACTTTCCTCCTCCTTTCAGTCAAGGGCCCTAAATAAAGATATTGTTGTACATAATGCTTATATTCCTTAACTTCTTTTGCCTTTGCAGTCTCCTGCACATAAACACATAGCATCTGGGTTGTGAGCAAGCTTGAGATACTTGTTAAGTGCCTTCACTGTCCAGGCTGTAAAGGAATTCAGTGGGGTAACAGACAGTAGCTAACCCTGTACAGAAAACTCTTCTAAGCCTCTATGCTATTCACCACCTTTCATATTTGCTTGTAATACCCCAAAATCTGTCACAAGTTGTCATAGCTACCAAGGGGGTAGATTTTCAAAGTTAAGTGCTTGCCAACATCCATCTAACAGAAAGATATAATACATTTTAAATCTGTAGTTCTTTTCACCAGGAATTAATGATGCAGCCAATTTGAGCATCACAAGGCACATGGACATTAAAAATATAATGGTTTAAAGAAAATAAGTTATGGCAAGGCAATTTTAAAGATCTACTTACAATCACTGATCCAACCCAAAGCAAACAAAACCAATCATTTCACAAAACTGAAGCATGCACCACAAAAATGTTATGTTGGCTGGTGTTTTCAAAAGATTTCTATTGTTCAAAGTAGCTGACATTGCCAAAAGATACACTAATTTTATTACATTTTCTTAGTGAACAGTAAACTTCTCTGTGTACGACAAAATGGAGGAAGAACAGCAGGGTTTTGAAAGGAAGAAAAATCTGCATACTAAAACATCTCTGCTGCAGGCCTCAGCCATGAAACTGTTCAAAAAAATACAGAAATAAATTACCCAAATTTTACTGAAGGATCAACACCTAGTTGTTTGTTTCTCTGAATAATTACCTATAGACAGCTATCAAGGCAGAAGCTTATAGGTCTATGCTTAAGGTAATTGCAAAAAGCATGTAAATTTAGACAGCTAGTCAGTGGAAAAAAAGGAAAACGTGATTAATCAACAGGATTAGATGGAAAATTTCTTTGCATATAAATGTAAGGAGCAACTGTGCTTTAATTGTAGCATTGAGAGAATATGTCTTTCAAATGTTAAATTATTCATCATATTACATACTTGAATGATCTTTTCTTAAATGTTCATGTAGGAGGTAAAAATTCTACAGACAATACCTAAAGGAAGATACTGTAGGAAAACTTATATGACAATTTTAGGAGTCGCTTATGTGCCTAGACTGATAAATAGTAAATATGAAAAGATTAAAAAAAAAAGAATGAAAAAGAATTTTGAGAGATATCATTTAAGAAGCCTGTTTCTTAGAACAACAAGTAGTGAATCATCACAATAGAGAAAGAATTAGTCATTCTTTGCAATGCTACAGTACATCCTCTGCATGAGTTATGCAGAAGATATGCAGAATATGGACTAGACTCTAAATCAGGACATAAATGGTTTGATTTTTAACAGAGGTTCATAAAACGATCAACCAAAGGATGAAATCCTGTTCTTTAGTGTTCTGTAGCTGCAGCATCAAGCCAACAACGCAATCTAAACCGGAGTCAGGCAGGCAGTTTGGAGATGCAGTTAATAGTAGAATTTAATCCTGACACGTCACACAGGTAAAGCTACCCTGGGTTATACCAAGAGATCTTGTCAGAATGAGGATGACATGAGCAGAATTAGGCATGCCTACCAGTCTACTAGCAGATAGATGCCATCTATCTGGATTACACCAGTAATTTGGCTTCCTGAGACCATTTTATAGGCAAACGGGGAAAAAAATGAGCCAAACTATCTTTTTTTTTTCTTTTTGATGTGAGGAGTAGTCTAGATTAAAATACGTAAACCAGAATGTTTTATTCCACCCTAAAACATCATCCCAATAAAGTTAGAAAAATGCCACTAAAAAAACGTTTATTAGTTATTGTTGACTGACAGGAGTGGAAGTGGCCATTTTTCATGTGGATAACCTCGCTAGAGCAGTTTCCTGCCTAGAGAACACAGTTTGAGCTGGTATTTGGGATGTCATAAAGAGGATACCTGCTAAGCCTGCTAAAAGCTGAGTACTATCACCCATTCCTACTCCTTCATGTAGGATCAAATGATGCCATGACAAAGAGATTCCAAAATACCAAAATATATTTCATGTGTCTCAGAAAGATGCTGAAAGAAGCTGGAGCACAGATAGTACTACCTTCCATCTTCCCAGGTTGGGGACTGGACTCCAGGCAGTTAGATAAGTGGATACAGTGGATGACAAGACCAGTGCCTGTTCAGGGCTTCGGAGTCTTTCATCTGGGACACACCTTCAAGAGATCAGGGATGTTAGCAGATAGGGAACACCTGACCGAGTGGGGCACAAGTGTTCTGGGGAGCAAACTGTCAGGACTTATTAATGGGCTTTAAACTAGATTTAGCAGGAGAAGCGGGTGGTCTACTGGGTGTCAGTGAGGAACCAGAAAATAACAGCATGATAAGGAACAGCAGGGAAATGCTTGTAGATCAACCCCAAAAGATGAAGAAGTTGCCCTCCCAGATGCTTCATCACCAACAAGCATGGGTCACAAGCAGGAGGAGGAATTAGAAACTGTGATACAATTGGAAAATCATGACCTAATTCCTGTCACAGAAACATGGTGGGAAGAGTTACAAGACTGGAGCACTGCAATTGAAGGCTACAAAATTTTCAGAAGAGGTGGTCTAGGAAGGAGATGCAGGTCGTTGTGCTCTAAATTTAGGAAGAGAGAGATTGTGAAGAGCTGCCTCTACAAACTAGACAGGAACAGGTTCAGAGCCTGTGGATGAAAACCAAGGGCAAAACCAAACTGGACACCTTGTGGTGAGGATCTACTATAGTCTGTCTGAGGAGGGGGAACCTGCTGAAGAGACCTTTTGCTTTGGATACAAAAGCCATTGCACTCCCAAGCTTTCATCCCAATTTCAACTGGGATTTCAATTGCCCAGACATCTGCTAGATAAAAAAAATACAGCTGGCTGAAAGCAATCCAAGAGATTCTTGGAGGACAGCTGGTCCAAGTATTAGAGAAACCAACCAGTGGTGAGGGGATACTGGACCCGGTGCTTGGCAGTGGGGATGAGCTCATTATAGGAGTTGAGACTGAAGGCAGCTAGGCTGTAGTGACTGAGCCCTGGCTAAGTTTGGGATCTCAAAGAGATCCAGGCAAGAGCCTGATGATGAGCAAAGCTAGAACCCTAAACTCAGAAGAGTGAAATTTCAGCTATTTAATGCATTGACTAATGACATCCCCTGGGAAATTGTCCTCAAGGATGAAAGGCTGACCAGAGCTGGCAACTCCTTAAGGACAGTTAGAGCACAAGAGCCCTCTCTCTAAGCCAGTGTGTGGGAAATAGAGCAAGGCAGGCTATAAACTGGCGTGGTGCAGCAAGGATCTCCTTCTCACAATGAGGAGTAAGAAACAAATGCACAGCCAGTGGAAGCAGAGAAAGTGACCTAGAGAGAGTACAGAAATAGAGTTTGAATGTGTAATATAAGGTCAGGAAAGACAAAAGTGGAAATAAGACTTGGAAAGGGACTTGAAGAATAACAAGAAGGGTTTCTGTGCATGCACAGGGGACAAAAGAAAGGCCAAGGAGCATAAGCTCCTCCCTCCGATAAGCTTGAAGGATCAACAGGTGGCAATTGAGATGGAGAAAGCTGAGGTACTCAATGAGTTCCTTGTGTCAGTCTTCACCAGCAGTCGCCCTTCCCTCTTGTCTCAAGTCCTTGATTCTTTGTGTGGGTGTGGGGGAGTGAAGTCCCTCCCACTAAGTGAAGAGCAGTTTTGGGATCACTTGTTGAAGCTGAATAGCTCCAAATCTATGGGACCTGATGAGGTAGATTCCAGAGTCCTGAGGGAACTGGCTGATGTTGTTGCCAAGACAATCTCATCATACTTGTAAAGTCAAGACAGTCATGTGAAGTCACCAGTGAGTGGGAAAAAGGAAATATCACTCCCATTTTTAAAAAGTGAAGAAAGGAAGATCTGTGGAACCACAGACCAGTGAGCCTCACCTCTGTCTAGAAAGATTGTGGAGCATCTCCTAGATGATACACTGTGGCGCATAAAGGACAAGGAGGTTATCTGAGACAGCCATCATGGCTTCGCTAAGGGCAAATTGAGCCTGACCAATCTGGTGACCTCTTAGAATGCATGATGGCAACAGTTGATATGGAAAGGCCAACAAACATCCTCTATCTAGAATTCTGTAGTGCGTTCAATACTGCCATGTTTTTTCCCGGCTGGAAACCATGCCCTTCTTCTCAGCAGCCAAAGAGTCCCTTCCACCCACCCTCAGCAATAACCTGGTGTGGTAGTAAATATCATCTAGGTTCTGGCCATGCCCCTTCCTAGCTACTGCAAAAAATTAGCTCTTCTTGACTGAAAGCAGGATAATAGGGAATATGGTATGCCCACTTACTACTGTGCCCTCTGGCCCATGTGTCTGTAGGGCTATTTATGAAATGAGCCCAACACAGTTTTTTCTGGGGTTACCATAAAAGTTGCATCTCAAGGCCCAGGATGGTGTTTTGGACCCTGGTGTGAGGCACGGGGTTCATTTCCAGACATCCAGCAGTTGTTTCTACTGTTGTGGGGACATAGCGCTTGCTTTGGTTGGGTTTGCAGCAGTGTGATGTAACCAGGATGACCCATATCTGTATTTCAGCCATCACTCACCATACCAGAGAGGCCTTACCCATTTGGCCTACTTGATCGCAGCACACATTTCAGAGTTATGGGTAACTGGGAGGTGGTGTCCATGGTGAAGTCCACTCCTTGATCACAAGATCACATGTATGTTGCATTTCTTTTCTGGTGACCTGAGGTATCTTGAGCCCACAGAGCTAGAAGTAATTTGCTCTTACATTGCCAGACCAGATTAACCTGAGACACTTTAATCTTGGTGGCCTGATCCATGATCACGATGTTCTTCAGTAGCCTAACTCTTAGGCACACGTGCATTTCACAATGTACTTCCTCAGACAACTTCTCTACCAGGGCAGTGATTTCTTGCCACGATTCATCAGCCCAGATAGGTTTCCCTCTGCACTGCCAGTTGGCCTTTTTCCATGGATCCAGCCACCCCAACACAGCATTTTCCACTATCCACGATTCTGTGTAGAGAAGGAGATTGCTGGCCATTTCTCCCATTCAGTGATACCTAAAGCCAGCTGGATGGCAGCCTGACTTGATCCACCTTGTCTTTCAATAGCTTCTGTGACTTGCCACACAGAATTTGTCCCTGTGCTACAAAAGGAACTGACATTTAAGAGAGTGTATCACTTTTAATTTTCAGGTAACTGATTTTATGGCGGGGCCTCCTAAGCATGTGTCACCTTCTCCACACTGTCGTCTAATAATAGTCCAAAATTTTCACCTTCAGGCCAGTTAGTGATTAATTCCAAGATCCCTAGGTAGCTGGGGTTTCTATTCAAGCTTGCTGTGTGGTCAGCACAACCCACTTGCTCCAGGTATCACCAGTGGCATGACGTGTGGAAAGGACTTTACTGTTGAACATCCAGCCAGGCGCTGGCAATTGGAGCACCAGGAGGAGCCGTGCTTCAGTTGCAATCACTTCTGAGGCAGCTTGAGTACCCTCCTAAGCTGCCAGTTGGCATGTAGCACACTTTGGATCCTTCACGTTCCTGGCTCCAGGACTCCGAGGGTCATCCATCCAGTATCCATCCTGGGTCGCCCTCCCTGGCCAGAGATTCCAGGAAGGACCAATCTTCCTAGCTGCAGAGTACAGTTCATTTTTAATATCTTGTCCTGACCTGACTGGCCCAAGGGCAGCTGCATGAATCCTTTTACACTTGCTCAAAAGCTTGTTGTTCAGGAACATATTTAAAATCATCCTCCTTAGAGGATGCAGAGCTTGTAGAGCTTACAATCTGGAATATGCATCCTCCAAAAAAATGACAGCTTCTAGGAAACACTGTATTTCCTTCTTGCTGGTTGGTGGGGACTATTTTGTTAACCATGTCCATTGTCACATGACAGTGTCCATCTTGCCATTCTACTTCTAAAAACTGAATTTTCTGGGCTGGTCCCTTGTCCTTGCTTTGCTTTATAGCAGAACCAGCCTTCAAGAGGATTTGGATTGTCTTCTCCTCTTTTACAAAAAATTTTCTCTTCTGTGTTTTCCCACACGATGATGCCAAAAATGTATTTCAAGTGTTCTGGAGCCTCACCCTTTTCCAGTGCAGTCTGGATCAGCCCATGGCAAACAGTGGGGCTGTTTCCACACATGGAGCAGACAGTTCCAGGTGTACTAGATACCCCTCTAGGTGATAGCAAACTGTGGCCTGCACTCTCTCACTAAAAGAAGAGAAAAAAAATGAGTGATGTTGATGGTGGCACCACTTTTCTGCTTTGGACTCAGCTCGTACTGAAGTCCCAGCATGCTGGGCATAGTGGCATTCAGTGGTGGTGTGACTTCATTCAGGCCATGATAGTCTGTTGGTCCCTGGGCTTACACACTGACCATGAAGGACTGTTAAAGGGTGAACGAGTCTTGCTGACCACTCCCTGGCTCTCCAGTTCGTGGATCATCTCATAGATGGGGGTCACAAAGTCCCAGGTGGTGTCATATTGTCAATGGCGCAGTGATGTGGTAATGATTGATACCTCTTGTTCTTCAGCCCTCAGCAGTCCCAAAAGAGAGAGGTCCTCTGAGGTATTCAGGCAAGGCATTCAGCTGTCTCATTTCCTCTGTCTCCACAGCAGCTATCTCAAAAATCTCAACAACACCTTTTTGGGTCCTTGAAATATCCTCTTTTGGGGTAATCTAAGCTAAGGATGCAAGGGGCCTCTGGGCCAGTCACAGTGAGGTGTTTTTCATTTCCAGTCATGCTCTCTCCACCTTCCAGTGCAGTCTGCTGTTGGGGTCCCCTTGGCACCCCAGAAAGAGATGGATTCTGTCCCCACATATCCTGATGGCATCAGGGTACATCATGTGCTGTTGTAAACTAAAGCCTTACACTCCTGTGTGTTGGATGTGCCAGGGCTCTGGATCCACACAGTCCAATAGATCTGATTGTCCCTTTCTTCTGAAATCTGGCTGGAGTCAGGGCTCCTCTAGTCCTGTTCATGGCACACATTGCTCACTCCTTGTAAATATGAACTGAGGTCATATCTTTCAAGAGGATTGTAAGCAACATCAGATCTCCTATTCTGTCTGACTTGCCCACTGGAAACTGGAGTGGCATTTATCCAGAACTTCCCATAGTGGCTCTTCTTCCTTTCAACTCAGATTCCCATGCTTCAAGAGCAGAGGTGAGCTTTCCATTGCACTTCCTCATGTCCTCCAGGGTCATGCAGGTAAAACCATAGATTATCTTGGACCCTCTCTCTCAATCATAGGATGCTTACTCCTAATAGCAGAGACTCTGGTCCATGCTAGAGGGGCAGAGGACACTTTCTCTCCAACTTGCTTGTCTTTCGAGTCTATCTGTGGCATTATACAGTCTTTCCACAGATAAGGAGCATGTCATTAGGGAGGAGAAAAGTTGATCATATTCCCAGAGTCAGGTAGTAATTTGAAATACTGTCAGTTCTCCTTTCATTAACTTCAATGGCAATGAGCTGGCAAACAAAAATGGTGCACTCCTTATAAAGTTCTCAAAATGGAATGTGTACACTGGATCTCATCTGGATCTACAAGGGACTGCTCATTATTTGAATTCTCATAGATTACCTCCTGCACAGATAATTCTCTCTAATTTTCTCCTTTGTGTTCCAATGGCTTGGGTGAATTATTAGATCAGCCTTGAGAGAATACCTTTCTCTCATGCTTGACAAGAGTCACCTCCAAAGGCTGGGAGTTTCTATCCTCTTCCCAATCTCCTTGTCAGTGTCCACATCCCAGGACAGAGACCCCAATTGCTTGGCTTCTCTACCATCTAGTTTCATATTGTGGGCCATGATATCCCAACATCAGAGAAGCCAGGTCACTCAGGGCTCATTCAACTGACAGCTAAAATCTATTTGTATCTCTTGGAGATCACTCAGGGATAGAGATGGGGTGATTACCTCTGGTCCTGCCTCTTCTTCCTGTTCTGAGGGCCCTGCTTCCTCTTCATCCCTCACTATGTGAAGTGTTCTTGAGTTTCTTCTTCTGTCTGGAGGCAGTTGCTACCAGCACAGGTTGTTCTTCTGATGCAGCTGCAGTTTCAGTGGTCATGGTACCTGGCGGTCTCCTTGCTTCCTTCTCCCCATGAGGGTGCTGTCTAGTGATCAGAAGTGTGCAACATGCAGGGCACAGCATGTTACATAATATTGCCCCTCTCCAGAGCTACCACATAATTTTTCTTTCCCATTTTTTTCAGTCCAACAGGACATAAGGCCGCAGATGACTCACTGAAAAGGTGTTTGCAGTGGCTCCTGTAGTCTGGGTTAAACACACAGGAGAAATATTGACTTGGTTTTCTCAAGACACAAGTGTACTGACAAACTACAGAAAAATCAAGGAACTTTGGCAAAAGGTTTACTACAACAGCCAATCAATATAAAGCACTTCTCGCAGCATTAATTTGTCCCATTCAACTTAGCAAATTTAAAAACTATTCAATGTTAAGTTACTCAAAATGTTTCAAGAAGAGGGAATTAGAAGAAGAGAAAGACAAAAAAGGTATAGGAAAGCACACACATAGCTACCAACTCTCAGGTGCCAGCAGTGCTCAGAGACAAGCTCCAAGCAGAAGGTAGGTTCAAGACATGCTGGCCTTGTGTTCAGCCTTAAATACTCCTGGGACTTTGTGGGCCATCCCTCCGATGACTTTCAGTCATTCAGCCCCTCAGGAGCTGGGTTAGGGAAGAGAGGAGCCCCAGCTCCAGCATGCCAGTGATTGCCATCTCTGCTGGGCTGGGATACAGGCTCTGGGATGGGGGAGGTGGGCAGTTCTACCCAGAGCAAGGCCTCACCTGCCCCCTCACTCCCACACAGGAATCCCAAAATGCATCAAGACATCAATCCCGCCAGGCTCTGACACAGGATCCTGTAGGTTTTCAGGGGTGAATTCTAAACCACTGGAGGAAAGATGTCTTCCAAATACTGGCCCATGTCCTCTCATGTTCCATGCCACTCATGACTACCAACTCGCAAGGCAGATCTGTAAAAAGTCTTCTATAACTCTAGATATGATGTGGACTGCACAGACCTAGCAACAAGAACATGATTTCCTTAACATCCAAGGGAACTGAAAAGTTCTTAACAGGTGTTGTAACAGGCCGGAGGGAGGAAAAGGGGGTGAAAAGCTGGGGAAAATAATCTTCCTCTGTTCCCCCTACAGACTGAGTGTAGTTTGGACTCTCAAAGATAACATCTGAGGTAAAGGTAGGAGAATATACACCCCAAATAGCCCTCATTGCCCTTGATATTATCATGTTATAAGCATGTACATGCAGTACAGCAACAAAGCAATCTTGATCCCTCTCCCTGCTCTGAAAAAGAACACTGCAAGATGCATGAACATATTTACATGGTTAAGTAGACCACCCATATGAACAGCCCAAAAAACACAGTGGCTCCCTATCTAACACAAAAAATGCTTAGGTCAAGGCCACCAGATGTGTTATCTCAACCCCTTGTGCCACACATTTGGTGCCAAATAAGCTTGTAGTTGTTTAGGAATGGTATTCAATTTAGTACTCCCACTAAATCCTGCATGTCTCACTGCGCCCTCCACCTGCAGCACCCTGGAGAGTGGAATTGGAAGCACAGAAGGAAAAGATCATGGGAGGAGATTAGAACAATTTATTGGAAACAGCAATGAAATACAAAAATTAACCATAACAGAAACAATACTAATGACAGAGGATACAAGAAAAGGAACAATTCACAGGAACCTCCTGACGACAGACAGTACTGGATGGCTCCGTCCACCACGTTTATTTGCCTGGACTAAGACCCCTTCTTCCCTTCTCATTGACCCCCAGCAAAGACACAAAGTGTCATAGCCATAGCCAGGTCATAGTCATGCCTCTCCTGGCAAAAATTAACCCTGTCCTAGCTGGAAACAGGACAGATGAGTATGTCTATATAGAGACATGGAAAAGCTTCAAGGCAGTATACTAACCTATAAATGTATTGCTTAACTTCCACATTCTACCTACATTAGTTCTCTAAATCAGAACATTTATACACATTTGTAACAACAGTATCATAAAAGCACACCAACAAAACACAAGATTAAAAAAAAAAAAAAAAAAAAAAAAAAAAAAAAAAAAAAAAAAAAAAAAGAGAGAGAGAGAGAAGCAATCCCAAGTCATGCTTAAAGAAGAAGTGATTCATGATTCATTGCCCTGTTAGTGAACAAAAACAGGTTTGTCTGGCTGCGGAACACAGGTTACATCTTGCACTGCAGACATGAGCTCAGTAAAATACAATTTAAAAATTATAGAACAGTTGTAGATCTATAATAGCCAAACGACATTCCAGAGCCCCCAGTCTTCTCCATGGAAGAGAGATGCTCACCAACTTTTAGGAATGTGTTGAAAGAGTCTTGACTTACTTTACATTCACTATCACTTGAAAGACACAGATTATTTCTTCTCATTGCACTGTGTTAGCATGCCAATGTCTTCTGCTTGTTTCCACTAGAACTAACACAGTCAACAAACTAAAAGGCAGCTGACTCAGTCTGACCAGGGGTGCCTTTCATAAATTACACTTATATTTATGACACACTCAGGTTTATGTTGTGCTCGGTATCTGTTCCAAAATATTTCAGATGTTAAAGCAGAGCCAAGTTTGCCAAAAGCACAGTTTATCTACACAAAGAAATGATACCTGGAAATCCTGCCAAGTGAGAAAAAGGTCATCTATTTAAGCAAAGAGTGAAGTTGACAAGTAGCTCCCCTCCCCCACAGGCTTGTTCAGATCTATCGTGTGTGAGCTGTGCATCTGGAGAGAGACGAGTTAGCATTATCTTTGACTTGTGTAACATGACAAATTTCACAGCTGACTTTTTGTTTTTAATGGGAGCTCACTGTAGATTGGGAATATTTTTTCTTATTTCCCATAGCATTTTATATTCTACCTTAGCTTTTTTTACACACAAAATAGTTTGAATACAAGGGAAGTGAAGTGCCCTTTCTTTAAAATACATCTTTACTTGAATGACTTTATAATCAAACAACATTTCAAAAGCTAGACTACTGGAGAACTGCTTCAGGATTTAGACAGAACATCCAAGATGGCAGAACTTGGGGCTTCAGCTCTGAACCTTTCAAGTCAGGTGCCAGCAAAGCCTGGAGCTGCCTGGAGTATTCTCTGATTCTTACATTTCCAGGTACCTAAAGCAGTAACACTGTGGATGGCCAAGAACATGCATGTTTTTGATGCCAAATTTAGCTGCTGACCAAAGTAATAAGAAATCAAGAATAAACTGTTTCTGTCCAAGCCTTCTGTGAGATGTACAGAAAGCGCTCCTGGAGCTCACCTAATCTTTGGCAACAAGTCGCATTACAGTATCCTCTTACAGTATTTCTCTTGTTTCTAATGCTTCTTGTATTTCTTGTTTTGCAGGAGAAAAGCTTACACAGGAAGGGTGGGGACTGCCTCTAGCCAACTTCAGAGCTAGTCTGGTGCTGACAGCACTTTCCTGAAGAGAGGTAGGAGATAAGGTTTTTGACAGCCTCAGGCTGAGTAGGTTGAGTACATACACTCTTCTGTTTCATAAGAGAACATTCCAACCACTTGACTACTGTCTTAACTGGGCTTAAGACAAGCCCAGTTAACATCTTCTTTCTTCTCCATCAAAGTTTCAAGGATCTAAACAGCCTTTTTTCTGAAGAGAGCCTAATCTGTGAATCTGAGAGGAACTGAAGAAGCAAGTGCTAAAATAGCATGCCTTCGCTCCCTGCCTGGTTAGGATTTCCAGCATCTTGCTTTTTGTGAACATTTCTGGTGGTTCTAGGAGGCAAGTAGCTCAGTAGGAAGGCTATAATTTTCCCCATGTAGTCCTTCCAAATGCCTGTTTCTCAGCATGAGGCCTTTAGAGAGCTTATATGCATTATATAAAGTCCCAGGTTGTTTTTCCCAGGCCAGACAGCCCTCACTGCTGGTGGATAAGAAGATCATCCTCCCATGTCTCTTCCATCTCCACCCATTTGACTGACTGCCATTGTGCATTTTTCCACACCAAGCCATGCAGTTACAGCTGCACATCCTTCTAGGTTAGAACTGCAGCTGTGTCAATCTCTACACTGCTCAGCTACAATGAGAGCCTTATCCTCAAAGCATTTGTAAATTTCATTATTAGGAAAGTTCAAAATACATTCTTGAGTTCAAAGCTGAAAATGACACACAGAAAAATCCTTAAACTTCTCCTCAGACTGAATTTGATATGTCACACAACTAAAACTACCACCTCTAAAATTGGGATTAGACCAAATTGTAGTGATTTGATAGATTTCAGTGGACTTAAAACTGGTAAATACTAGTTCAGATTTTACCCTAGACAGCATAAAATATTAGGTGGACCACTGTGTTGAAAGCAGTTAAAGTCTGTGTGTCTCTGTGTGTGTGTGGAATAGGAAACATTAATAAGAGTTTGAGAATTAGAGAATTAGGTTAAATTAAATCCCTCATTGAAACGTTAGTGCCCACTATGGTCAGGGTTGTGTTCCAGATTAATTATCAAATTTAGTACTTTGTACTGACTCCCAAAAGAGGATGGCTGATAACTGAAATCAAAATAATAATAAAGGAGCTATTCACTTGTGGTCTGATTGGGACTCCAAATTCTCATCAAATCAGGAGCAAATACAAAAAGTGAATTTGATCACTTCTATTTTAGGAGGATTTTTGATTTGTATTCAACAAGCAAATATAGAAAGATGTTGTTTTCTTTTTCAAAAACATGACTCGATTTTGTTGATTGTTGAAAATTAGCTTCATGAATATTTCAGTATGGAAAAAGCATTTCATCAAGTATTCACTGACTTCATAAAGCTAATACACAATTGACTTAAAATAACTTCTGTTTACAAGGCTGTATTACATGGAAAATGTGCAATCTACTTGGTCTAAGATGGGTATTATTCAACACATATATCAAAGCAAAGATCTCTGAGCATTTTGGAGCCAGTCAGTCAGAAAAATACTGCAAAGGGTATTCCTTACTAGCCTATATATTTTTAAGAGTAATGGGTCTGAAACAAGTCCAGAACTTCTGAACTGAGTTCCTCTGTTTTGACTTCTAAATGCATTTCAGTATTTCAGTGGATGGATTAGACAACTTAGGTAAAATGCTGAGAATTTTTAAAGATTTAATTTTAAACATTCAATATTGAAAATCAAAATCACATATTTCTAATGATGTACAGACTGTAGCTAGATTTTCTTGGGAAATCAACTTTGTGGCAGAGAACCAGATCAAATTTGGCTAAAAGGGATGATAAGTAAGAACAAACATTGCTGTATGACAACCTGTCTGGAAGTCCATTTACTAAAAGCTGTTACCATCTTTATTTATTTGACTTACTAAACACAAGTTTACAAAAGTTCAGTTTTGTGGGTTTGAATTCATACATTAAATTCAGAAGGCAAAGAGATTCCAAATACAAAGTGCTTGTGTCGTGTAGTTACTGTTATTCTGAAGACACATGTAATAGAATTCATCAGTATTGTGTTTATTAGGTTTTTTTATAAAAGGGAGCCACCACTGGATCTACAGCTATAATGGGATTGCTCTGAGCTTTGTTAAGAATAATTTAATAACAAATCTGAAATTCCTGGTTTTTACCTTGCATTTTCTCAGTGGTTATAAACAGCAAAATTGCTACTAACATCAGTGATTTTAACTTCAACAATTTTTACTTGTTGTCTTTTAGATTTTATAAAAACAAGTATATGCAAGGAACATTTTGTGTGTGTACAATACATTATGGAAGGCCAGGGCAGACTCCAGAGATCTGAAGCACTAGTGCAGAAGAAGGATTTAGACTTGTGCTTTTGGATTTATGCTGCTGAAACCAAATGTAAATATACATAATTTCATTTCTATAATGTAGACCATATTACTTGAATATGTGGCAATCTCATAAAACCAGTTGATCTTACAATTTTTGCCGTATTTTAAAAAAATATCTGTTTTGAAAGATGTTCCACTGTAGATAAGTACAAGTATTTTGGTTCTCAACAGAATCTGCTCAAGCTTAAGTGAATAGTAACAAAAAAAAAATCTTCCATAGTGCATAATGCCCCAACTTTCTGGATTTAAAACAAACAAACAAACAAACAAACAAACAACAACAAAAAAAAACCCACAACAACAAAAACAAACCAGATTAAACCCAAGAATTATTTTGTTCTGAAGACACTACTGCTAGGATAACCTTATGTTTCAGAAAAAGTCAGTTCTTATCAAAGGAAAGGTTGCATTGATATTTACAGTACCTGTCATATTTGTGTGATACTACTAGAGGCCTCTAACTGAAGGCCAACATATCAATTATTAACAGATCATACAGTATAGCCATAAATGCTAGGTTTGCCTTATGGAGTCTTTTTTTTGTAATGAAGTACATATCATACAGATATTTACACAAACTTCCAAGTAAGCATGTTATCCAGTTGATTTTATCTGCTGAAGTTTTAGATGATTTCCATATCAAAGCCATGCAAAAGCTTACTGATTGATTATCATTGGTGTGCTTGACAATTGCTATACATAAATTCTTGTATTTCTGAAATTATGCTGTGCCAAAATTTTTCAATTTTCATATTTGATTAAAGCATATGATTTCCTTTTCTCATAAAATTTGAGAAAGATTTTGGAGAAATATCATCATTCTAAGTGCATATAGGGCAGAATGACAAAGAAAAAGAACACATTGCCCAAATGTACCTCACAACTGCTATTCAGTTGTGTCACATGGGCTCAACCACAGAGACAAGTGATTATCTTCTTTCTTCCCCCACTGCTTCTCAAAAATGAGGGAGAGTTCATACAATCAGCAGTGACACTATACAACAGAATTCCAAGTATATACGTGTGCTACCTGAGAAGATCACACCACTGCTCTGTGAGAGCATTGGTTTGCTATTAATGCGAACTTGAAGGTTTTTTGAACCAAAAGGCACTAAAGCCGTGCTGATTTGCAATACCATTGACTAGTTTGTGTCACAGAAGCCTTTAATGAAAATCAGTTTCTTTCACAGTGAGCCCTAAATGTTATCAATCAAAATCCAGTTTCCTATGGATGTGGACACCCTTTGAAATTATATGCTATCAGGATAAATAAAGACAATTCCATTTCTAAGCATCAATGGAAAAGTGCTCAAAGCTTTTGGCTGCCTGTTTATGAATTTTAATGAGGCCTGGATTTGTCTCAGAAGGAGGCAGCCTTAATTTTCAAAGTGATTCAGACAAGTCAGTACAATATTAGAAAACAGTACAAAAAAAGCGTGAGAGATAATATAATAAAGCACTTTGATGAAGCTATGTTGAGGAAGGGAAGGCAGCTTATATAAAAATCACCCCCGCTGTTTCTCCTCCTAAACTACAAAATTACCAACTTCAGATCTCAGTTTCCAATGTCATTTTCACCCTTTTTTTTTGCTAAATAGTCTGTGCTATGAAATGAACAGTAAAAATAGAGGCTCACTGTTATATTTTAGTCTCAGACAGAGAATGATTTGACATTACTCAGCCATCAATTACAGGACAGACACAAGTTAATCTTGGTTTTAGAAAATGTTTGCCTATCTGAATTAATTTACCAGGATATTTAAGTGCAGAAATTGATTAATCCTTAGGAGTAGTGACTCCACCATTAGCAAGGCCTTCAAAGTTCCTGGTTCGAAGTACCTCTTGTCTTCACATCTCCCAGATGTGCTCACATCTATGTACCGCAGCTGCCTGGCAGTGCCCTCATCCCAACTATGGCCACATGTGAAGGGAAAGGCTGCCCTGACAGGCTCCAGGATCCTATTCCAGCCTCTCTCTTCACTGTATTTCTTATATTTCCTATATGTCCAAGCTGTGCACAGGCTATACACTGTTTTTTTGTGGGCAGGCTATACACTGTTTTCTTATCGGCAAAACAAAAATCATCACTGCTCAATGTTGCAATACCAGCACAAGGCCCATTTATGCAGTACCCTTGATCTCTTCAACAAACCAGGTTTCTGAGTGGGCTCTGTGAAAACCTGTGCTCTGTTTGTGTGGCCTTAGAAAGAAGTAATAGATGAGAAGAGTCAATATTTACCACAGAGAAAAGACCAACTCCTACGTAAGTTTCCACATCGTAGTGGGTCATGTGGAGTGAGAAAGGTTGTGACCACTCAATTCATTACAAACAGTGGCTTTAGGTAAATGCTGTGGTGGCTAAAGAAGATCAGTGTTTAGAGCAAAGAGCCAGCTTCTCGGTGATCAATCGCTGCAAAATGGATGAGGTCCCAAAGACCTGGGAGATGGAGGAAGGGGATCTCTCATGTAAGAGAGAGACAGCCCAGGACCTTCATGAGCTGGAAGAACAAACTGATTTCTTGCATTCACACAGCTCCATCACCTCAAATTTCAGCTTAAAGCAACATGGTCCTATCCCTTCTGCTGGAAAAATGTGGGATGGAAGGATCTCTCATTCAGACATCCTTCTGCAGTTCTTCCTGCTGGATAAATGGTACTTCTGTAAGACCTATGAGGTGAGCAGAAATGAAATAACAATTCCATCAATTTCCATCAATGATAATGACTACAGCATGGGGTTGCTCAAAGTCCCTCAGGGAAGACTTTGCTCTCTCATCTGAGCTACTTAGAACTTGCAGTACTTATCTTCAGGATCTCCACTTTGTGTTCTGAAGTCAGGCGCCTAAACGCAACAGCAGATGGAAGTCCCAAGTTGTTGGGAGCCTATGCAAGTGTTCACATGTTCAGATAAAATTGTCTTGGTTCTTCTGTTGATCTTACTGCCATGAACTTCTAAAAACATTTAAGAATCTGTAGAAAGGAATTAAAAGTCACATAAACTCAATGCTGTTGTTTTCCTCATATTTTTTTTTCCTCTATGCTGTTATGCTCATTTTCTTCTATCTCCCTGTATTATTCTCATCCTTACCTACTGGATAGTTTTGTTTTCCAACCTTATTCCACTTTGTCATAGTCTTTTTTTCTTATGTGGCTCTTCAAAAAGGTATCTATTCTTCTAATATCTATAACCTTTCATTTTCACTCTGCTCCCATTTCCTTCAAATTCCTTACTTATACTGACGTCTAGCTTTCAAATTCTTTTAAATTCCCCTAGACTTATGTTTAGTGCCAGCCCCTCAGTTTATCTATTTCATCTTATTCCCCCTTCTCTCCTATACTTCATATGTTTGTTGAGAAAGATAAAGAAGACAGTATTCTTAGAATGTCAAAGACATAAACAAAAAAACTGCACATTTAAAAAAACACCCTGCTATTTTTAGCCAGAAATGGCAGACTCTAAGGCCAGGTATTGTCATAATATCCTTCAAAAAAAAAAAAAGTGAGAAGTAGGTGGGGAAAGCTTGTTTTATTCCTAAGCTAAACACTGGTTCCTATGGCATAAGACCACACAATATATTAATCACATGCAGTTAATGGGATCAGTTAATGGTAAAAACAACATTTAGGAAGTGTTAATTTATACACTATATAAAATGCTTCATTTTGGCATTGAACAATACCACACCCAGGAAAAAAAAGGCTTTCTGCTTTTGTGCCTTGCAATACATCAACTATTAGCCCAATACCAGAGTAGTTGCTATCTGACTCTGTTTACTAAATGGGCAGGTGATAACCACACCTATCCATGATGAGAGTCCTTAACATTTTCCTGGAAGGAGTATAAAATAGTCTGGATTTCTGAAACTTTTGCCTGGTAAAGGATTAGGGATTTGTTACAGACACATAGCATACTTTTGGATCACCACCAAAAAAACATGATCTCCTAATTCCTTCTACCATTTGTACTTGGGAAATGCATTAAGCACTGGCTTCAGAGCCACAGAATAAATTGTGCAAGCGCAAAGCATCATAACCAGCATAGTCAGACCATATCAAGTAAAGGACACTTTTGGATCTAATCTAGTAGTAAGTCAATTTTATCCTCCTTTTGCTCACTTGCTTCTGTAGCCATTGGCATTTCATAACCTATGTTTGGATCCTGCCAGACAAACTATTTTATATTCTTTTAACTTAGTTTTACTTAGAGCAGTTATAGGGTAAATTGCAAATGTGAAGGTCTTAGTAGGTTTTGCAACAGTAAGTCTTTAAACACAGAGCAGTGTTCCAGTTTTTCAGACAGATCACAACTTTAGGACATTGCTGCAGGACATCTAAAGAGCAAGCCTGAATTTCTTGAATTTGTGGTGTTCAGACTGTAGCTAATAGTCATATCTCTTTCATGGTTTTTAATTCCCATTACTTTTTGCATTGTCCTAGGAGTCACAGTCATGGATCTTTGCTCCCTATGTGCTGGCTTGGGAAACACCCTGCAAGATAATTAGTCATTGGCTCTGAAACGTGAGTATAAGGAAGCATGTTCTGCCCCCAGCCTCCCTCCTTTTTATTGTCAAGGAACATGTACCAGAAAGCCTCATCGGCCGAGAGAAGTGCGTAGATAGATAGATAGATAGATAGATAGATAGATAGATAGATAGATAGATAGTTATGAGATCAGAAAGTTCCCTCAGTAGATAGGTCATACAGCTAAGCCACACAAAAAGGCTGCACACTGGTCCAGAGGAAAATTAAGGAAATTTCTGCTTATATGAGAGTCTTTTGCTCAGGATTGTTAGCCTACTAACAAAAGAGCTGTTTAAGAGTGCAGTAAAGATTACAAAATCAGATAAGAATGTACAAAGATTTCAAGCAAGGTTATAAAGATAGAAATATATTAAAAGACACATTCTCATGCATCTCTGGGCAACCCATCCAAGAAAAACAATCAAAATATTTAACAAGCATGTGAACATGAAGCTCAGAGGTCTGATGCTATCTAAATATAAAAGTGACATTTGTTGTCCAGTAGATAAAAAAAACATTTTATACCCAAAATGGCAAATCAGATCATTGAAATGCTCATGAGGAGAAATGCCTATTTTGCTAAGGAAACAGAAGGGATAGAATTTATATAATGACATCACATTTCATGCCCAAGCCATGGATAGCATTGATGGCACCTGCAATTATACGTTAGATATTCCTGGTTGCCACTCCCACAATGGCATTTGGAAACTTAGATCTGTACACTGAAGAGTAAGCACTAACAATAAGCCTTTGCCAGAAAGTTCTTGAATATCAAAACAACTGTCATGGTCTTGCCTCATCATGTGGGAATGAAGTTCAAAATAGGAAAGTATTAAGAAGCACAAGCCCTAAAGCCACATTCTCTGTCTTGAGATACATGTTATGAACCACAGAAATCCTGTTTCAGCAGATCTCAAATCATGTCAGGCATGCAGGGAATAGAGATTATCAAAACTGGGATGAATTAAGCCCAAAATGTACAACCCTGTAAACAATCTGCTGTTCAACGGGGGCCAGTGTAGAGCTTTCGACACTGGGGACAGATGTTTGAAATGCTTAATGTGAGCAAGAAGCCCTGGCTTCTTGCCGCTGAACCTGCTCCTGTAGTATCCACAAGTGCAGCAGTTTAATTTTCTCTTCCCAAAATTATGGCTTCCTACACAAGGTGGTAGATCTCGGTGAAATGCCTGGGTTTTATGAGCAAGTCTCTGGCAGCTGCATGAAATTTGATTGTTTTTCATATATATAAAACCAGCAACTCTAAGCATTGCAGCTAAAAGCAAACATGAAAATTTGTTACAGAGGATGTATATTCACAGACTAGTGGCTACCTATAAATTTAGTCTTACAGTATATTAGGAGAAAATAATGTGTTTAATGAAGTGATCTATATCCTAATAAAAATACAGTGGTACATATTTCTAGCTTTACAAACAGATAATCCTAAATATATCCTCTTAGGTATTGGTGCTCTTTTCATCATCCCATTTTACTGATAAAAAAATCAAGACAGCAGCTTCTTCCAGGAGGGACTTGTTTTAATTTTCATGTAAGAGAAAACTCTTTCCAGCTAACTTTGCTCCTGTTTTAGGTGTGCATGATTCTTTCAGGACCTTGAAATGGGAACAGGATTACTTGAGCTAAGGCTCAAATGATTGACTAGCATAAATAAGCATTCTTTCCTCTGTCTGACTGGGCTGATGAAAATACATGCAACCACATGACCCTACTCTTTTATTTTATGGGAATTTACTTTAAATGAAAGTATTGAACACTTCTGACCTGCCTTTCTTAATAATTTCCACTAGGAGAACTTCTTTAAATGAAGAACAATATCAAAACAATTAGCTTTATTTGCCTATAGAGTCTGTCTTTGCTGCCAACAGATTTTTATTTGTCATATCCATTGCTGGGTTTTTTAGGGATTTACTTTTCTAGATAATGTCCTTGATTGGTGTTTTTTTCTTTGCCAGATGAGTTGCCCCTACAGATTTTTCCTCTTTATTTGGAAAGGAAAATTGAAAAGGTTTAATTTGATCTGAAAATTAAATGGAAAATAGGAAATCAAAAGAATATACAAGCACTGCCCTTTTCTCTATATTATATCTTGAACTGCCTGTATAGCTGACTTGTGGACACAATATTTCATGGTACAGATGCTTTTACCATAGCATTCTTGTACCAGAACAGGGAAATCAGGAAAATATTTCCCTTTTCAGAAGATTTTTTTACTTTGTACTTACAAGGCCAGGTTCCCCATCAAAGGAATCTTTGGACACCTTTTCCCCATCATGATAAGTACCAAACTAAAAAGATTCATCATGAAAGAAAAATGGACAGGTTGATATTCTCCATATCTGTACACTGAACTTCAACTCCAGAAAAGCTTTAACAATGTTTAGAAAGAGAGGACACCATTAATTCTTTTTGGAATTTGTTTCCCACAGAAAAGGGTTTGAAAAGCATTGGATTTTTCCTACTGGACTTTCTATAGCCTGCCTACTTTAAAATGCCACCAAAGCTAGAAACTGCCTTGGATATTCTCAGCAAAGTCCAAAAATCCTTCCTATGGATATTTAAATAAAGGTGCCTAGGTATCTTGAAATTTATGTAGAGACAATAATGCCTGCACAATGAAAATAATTTTTCAGGCTTTTAAATGTTTTTTCTAGCTTCTCACATTTCTCCAGACTTGTCATTTCAGTCTTTAGTCATTCTTTCCCCACCTCTTAAAAACTAATGTATTAGACTGCATCACATTCTTTATTCCCCATTACAAGAAAAATAAATACAATTGCTCCTGCCTGAAATATTCTTTTTCCCAGTAAGCCACTCCTCCTCCCTGTCCAACACTGAATTTAAATCTGATAAACATGGTGAAGAATCATACATTTTGTGAGATCCCAAGTCATTAGGGAATCAGCAAATATTCTTCTTGTATTTTGCAGCAGTGCTAACAAAACATATAATTGCTTGAATTATTTTTTTTCTTCTTTGTAATCACAGGTAATTAAACATTATTTACTGTGTGGTCAGTATGAGCCTGAATAATATGAATTATAATCACAAAAGGGCTTTCAGGTGAATGGAAAATAGCAGCCATGATTTTTTCCTCCTTTAAAAAAACTAACAAGCAAACCCAGGAAAACAACAAACACAATGCCATTTTAGTGTGTTTCTGGGAATACTTAATTAGAACTACACAGCACAAGTCAATACTAAAGCTCCATAACAAATATATACCTTTTAAAAATTCACTGGGATTCAAATCCAAACAAAAGCTGCTAAGTGACAGAGAAATAATAGAATTACAGCTGTATGCTAGGATACTGGCAACAAAGAATCATGCCATTTTCTGTTGCCAGTCCCCCAGAGGTATCAGTAGAATTGATTCCTCTTGTGGTCTAGAAGAGAAAAACAAAAATACAAATATTTTCAAACTTGTTCCAGCTCTACAGGTGTTACATACTTTCTAAATGAAATGCTAGTCACACAGTTTAGAGGAGCAGATCCTGCAAAAGATCAATACTTTAAACTAATTTCTCTTTTTAAAAATATAGAGGATATATAGCATAAAAATGGCAAATACCATGCTGAAGTATACATTTAAACTGTTAATAGACAAAAAATTTAAGACTTCTTTGAGCTTTGACACAACACAACTTCATTAGCAGTAACACCCCTTCTACAGATATCTTCATTTTCATACTAATTTTTTCATTTTGTTTCAATACAGAAACATATTCAAATTTAGTGAGCTTCATGTGGAGACAACCTAACATTTGTATTACAAAGTAAAATGACCAACAGGAAATCTGGTTCCAATTAATCATATCTACAGCTTGCCTTCAGTTTTTTTCTACATGATATTATTATTACATAGAAACATTTTTCTCCTACCCATCCAGTCTTAAAAATTATATCTGCCCTATTTTTTACAGCTCAGCCACTGACAGATCTTTCTTGTGGCCCTTGACAAATGCTGCAATACACTTTCCCTGCTCATTCCCAGCTGTTCCTTCTGACCTGCCTATTTTTCTCACTGACTGTCTTTCAAATCTGCTGCAACTTTTCTCCCACATGTCAGCCTAAGATGAGCTCTCTGGCTTACCTACAGTCCATCCTCTCCTCGTCCCTCTCTGTGTCTGACTCCTGCCTACACACAGCCAGCTACACCAGACTTTGCTCTTCCAGCCAGTACCATCCAGCTTTTCCAGGTTCTCCTCTGAGAGATCAAAGGAGTGCAAGGGGAAGGAGAAGCCATGTCCTATGTGAGGATGGTTGGCAAAAGGTTGTGTCCCTGCCATGCTTGCCAGTATTGTCTCATCAATATTTCTTCCCCAGATACTGTAGACTCACAGGAAGGACTTGGTGTTTGATGCTGCAAGACCCTGCAAAGTGACCTCTGTGTTGTACCAGTTCAGTGATCTCTGACTGGTGGTTGTCCCCAGCTCCCTTGGACCCATGATGATAGCTGGCATTGCTTTATTAGCAAAGAACCCAGAGCAAGGGTAGCAGCAACCCACAGAGTTCACACCTGACTTTTTTTAAAATTCCAACTTTTGATTTCCTTTGGTCTTACTACTTTTTTAGCATAAAATAAAGCTGGTTTTTAAACCTGATGATATTACAGGGCTGTGAGACAGAACTTATGAAAGTTGTCTTTCACTATTGGCTTGCTACAGAGTGCACAAGGTACTTTAAGCATGATGTTTGCACAATTCTTCCACAGTGCCTGGGAAAGCGAAGTCATGACATAAAGGCTATGTTTTTAAAATATCACATAACCAAAAACTTTGCTCAAGGAGTTACATAGAAGAAGCATGAAACAGTTGAATATAAAACAAAAAAAACCTGACTTTGATCAGTACTTAGAAGTGAAAGCTATCTCTAGGCCACTTCTTTGAAACACAGGCATCAGGAGAGCAGAACAGCATCTTGTTAGAGACAGACCAGGCAAAGAAGGTGCTAAATGAGAAAGATCTTTACAGACTCTCAGTACCAGCACTTACTAGAAACCCAGTAAGTGTCTCAATCAGCATACCTCCATGGAGAAACAGCATTTCATAGTCCAGTTTTAATTATCCCTTCTTTTCAGTGACCTTGCTAGTTTTCAAAGGAAATATGAATAAGAAAAGGTTTTGCATTCTTGCAAGCATTCATATTTCATACACGCCCTGAAGTCTGAACTTGTTTTTAAAAATTCAAGTACAACCAAGATGTGGTAAAGCAGATCATGCATATTAAAGTGCACTGTGGATTGCATATACTGAAGTCTATGTATCTATCTAGGCACATAGCTGGAAACCAGTCTCTTGTCAGAGATGCTTGGACTAAGCACATGCATCCTAGATGTTTAAACATTTTGTGGTGTAGATTTTCACCCTTTAGGTTTTGGTGTATGAATTTAATTTTCAAAATAAATGTTTGTGGATTAGTTTTGATCTGCAGACTACAATTTAGCACATGGATGAAAATGAGACAGACTCAAATCTAATTCACACTATAAAATGCAGCTGGATGTACTGAAGTACAGCTGGGATACACAGGCATGCAGTTTTTTGATGGTTACAAATATTGTGAAGTATATGAGCATTTCCAAAAGCAGTGACTATAACACTATGACATCACATTTCATTTTCTCAACATTCTGTGTTGAAGAATGAAAGGTGGAAATGCAGTGGGTTTTGTCTTTCCCAGAAAAATATTTCTTGCCTTTTCTATACAATTTATGTTGAAAAGAAATTATCAACCTGATTTACTTTTTTATACACATCATATATCAACACAATTCTAAGCTGATTTTTATGTTCCATAATCCCATCCAGAAATGTTTTTATCATGAAAAAATAACTGCCCTCTTGAAATTGAAATCTATAACACATAATTGAGACATTAACTCTAGAATTGTAAGATGATATGTGGAACTATTTTCAGCTGCTATCAATTGTACATGACTGTGCTTCTGAAATACTTTGAACATGGGGATTGCTGAAACGTTTTTTGAAGGGGATAGGTTTTGTAGAATGATAATTTCCATAAAGGCATATATTGTAGGTTTTTGCCTTCACTTTCCACAATGTCCACAGTAATCCCTGGGAAAGTTAAATTAATTGTAAAGAAGGCAGATCATACAAAAAAATTGAAACTGCATTTTAAACCAATTTTCCACTGGCAGTGACATTGCTTAATATATCAAGAACATGGGATGCACAGATATTTTCTCATCTGGCTCCTGAGCTGAAGATGACATGGCTGAAAAAGAATTGCTTGTGCAACTAAAACTTCGTCTGAATAGTTGTGTATGTAATTCATGCTAAAAGTAAAATTTTTGTGTCCTTTCACTTGCCCTTGAACAGCTTTTCGGGAAAACCTTAAGAAAGTCTAAAAGGGAGAGAAAAGATAGGATGTAGAAAAATATTATCATCTTGTTCTCTGTATTTAAAGATGTGCCAAAAGAACTTATTGTGATTACAGGCCATGTCCAGTAAGAGATAAACTATACAGTAATGTAGCCACAGATTAGGTGTCTAAATTGTAATCCAAGAGACTTTCCTGTCCAACTCCATTACGTCTTCATTAAACACTCCAATATTTCATGTGCAAAGCAACAAGCTTGTCTTGAAAGGTGCAGGATGACCCCTATCCACAGCATCAGGCGAGATGCTTAGGGTGGCACCAGGCTTGGCAGCTCTTCTCCCAGAAGTGGACAGCCCTCTGCCACTTGTAGCATCACCAGCCAGCACAGCCCTTGTCTACACCAGGCTCCAAAATTCCTCCTCTAAAAGGAGACCAAAGATAACTTTCTCACATATTGTAATAGTGGATATGACCTCAAAAGTGTACACTAAAACATGCAGAGTCAGCAGCCTAGGATCACGGTCGCTAAAGAAAGATAGCTTTTATGGTGTGATGAGAAATAACTCCATCTTTCAGCAGAGCTGTGAAAGATCTTGTGTGAGCCACATAGACTACACTAGCAGTCAGAAGACCAAGGTAGCGCCTGTCATGTCCCAGACCCATTTCATTGTACACCTCATGTACATATATGCGCACGTCTCATCAGCTGAGCCAGTGACCATTTCAGCACAATTCCTTGTCATCCAGATTTATTGAGGAAAGGAAAGTCTAGTATTTCCAGCTTTTTCAATGCTGAAAACTAAGGCCTAATCCTCAGGTAAACTCATTACCTGTACAGGTAATGAGTTTATGCTTAAAGAATTACTGAATAAACTTGTGGTGAGCTGCACTCACACTCTGGGTTAGACTGTGTCTACCTTTCATATAGCATCAGTCCACACTTCAAGAAAAATAGTGTAGCTGCTTGGATGGAATGTGGTTTTATGGCTGCTGCTCTGCAAAGTAAATATTAAATTTCATATACATTCAGCCTATGCAGATCAGTTTAGTGTACTTACTTTGCTGAGTAGCTGAAATTTGTGTGATATGGTTTGATGTTTACAAAACACACACATTTGACTTTGTAAAAATACTTACAAATTCTGTAGCATGGGCACATTCAGTATGTGGAACACAAACATTGTCATTATCTGAACTAAAACAAATTTTTCTCTTGAGATGCTCCACCAGAATTCTCTTACAGATTTCCCTAATGATGCAGGTGGGTTTTCTTGTTGTTTGGTTTTTGTTGTTGAGATTTTTCAACATTTCTTCTTTCCATGTCTCACAATGATCTTTACAACATAGCCATTAGGCCTTTAAGGTTTTTAATCAATAGAAAGAATAAAATCCAGTTTGCCATGACCAGCCAAACTTCGAACCTATTACAAATTCTTCCACACTGCTCTCCTGTGTCTCTTCTAACAGGCCACAAACAGGGCATATCACAACTCCTCATGGAGAGCTGAGTGTGTGCTCATGGTACCAGCCCACCTACATGTGTACCTGGATTGCCTGGACCACTTCTGCCAAATACACTGCATCCTTAGAGGGAAAACTCACCTATTACAGAGACTCAAGTCTCTTCCTACCTTCCCTCTATGTTGTTTTAGGGACTAATTTCAAGATACATTAGAGGAAAATTCCTTTGAGATGCCTGTTCCAAAGTGGATAAAAATTGGTCAACAGATTCAAATTTCTTAAGCAAAAAGAGATACAGAAAAGTAGAGATTGCATGATGATATTTTCATCAGGAAACAATGTTAAAAAGAGGTTCCTGAGTCCTTAGAGCAATAATTACAGTTGTTAATGCATAATACACATTTCTATTAGCATTAACGCATTAAATACAAATAACCTTTGGAATTTTCAATTGATAACAACCCCTTAAGTTCATTTAAAAAAAAACCCAACAAAATCTGAAGCAATTGCAAAGTCACTAAACGTAGATACAGCTTTCAAATCTGAAGGCAGAAATTAGCAAGTTTTCTGTATTAATCTCTTTAACCAATGTACTAGATGGTTCACATATCCAGGTATTCTGCTGAAAATTTCAAGTTCTAGGTATGGTCTTGATCTCCTTAATTCACACAAAGATACTTGTATGGCAAATATATATCACATCCATATTGGCTATACACAGACTGCTACCCAGATTCTCAGTTTAAGGGTCTTGTCCAGGTATAAAAAACTACACTGAGGTATAAAAAACTATACTGCCTGCTTATGATAAGGGTATGTAACAGATCAGATAGGCCGTACTGTAATTTTATATGATCACAAGCAGTGGAAATTTATTGAATAATTATTCCCTGTTGAAAAACTGGTGAACTTCATATGAAACTAGTAGGTGACAATTTCAAAGCAAACAGAAGATGCTTCTTCATCCAACTCGTATGAGTTCAGTGGTTGAAGTTCTTCTCTCTGGAGATGATGTTAGATGCTATCAGACAAACTGACAAAACCGCTAATAATCTGCAAGCCTCAAATTATTCTGGAAAAGTATCTATTTCTTAGGCATTTGCTGCTGACCAGCATTCCCTCTGTTTCTTTGGTTTGTGAGGAAACAGGATTTTATTCAGGCAAATATCCACACAGTTTTATCTGTCTGTCAAGCATCCCAGACCCCAGACACAGCAGCAGCGTCCTCTTCTCCCATGCCCTGTGGTCAAGACCACACCCTGGTAGCTACTCAGTACTAGAACATGGAAAACATTCAGCCATGTGGCCATCCAGATGTCAAATTTTAGCAAGCAAGCAGAACTGGGGGGAAAGAGACTTTCAGGTTCAAAATAGTTCTTGGAATCTTGTAAGCTGCGTTTTCAGTCTATTGATAGGCCCTGGTCCTCATGCCATACAGGAGCTTGGTGCATACTGATGGCAAACCACAGCATACTTTGACATCACTTTTAATTAGCTATTTACATGAAAGGAGTATTTTATCTTGTTATTAGTTTTCATGCAAATTGTTTTCATATAATTTCTTTTCTTCAGAAGTGCTACCTCATAAGGTATTATGTATATTTCCTTATAAAAATTAGCACTTCTGTAACTGCTGAGAGCACAGCAGTCAGAAGGCATCAATAGCATTTCTTCGTCAGAATATATTTCATTCCTTAAATACGGCTTTGCATAGCCCTTTCACAGTAATGCTTTATAAATTACTCATCATGAAAAGATGCCAAGTAGGTTACATACATTTTCTTGGTAAAGGGGAAATGCAAAAGGCCAATCTTCTATTTGCTCTAAAACAGAGGCCTTCTGTTTGTATCTTGTTGCCTATTTAATAGGAAATATTCTGCTTGTATTTTCAAGAACGTTCCCATGCTATTCTTACGTTGCAAAAATGAGACACTTTCCCAAATTAAATGCACTTATGCTGTCCTTGACTTGAAGCGTGTTTGTTAAGTGTGCATCTATAAAAACGAAGAAGATTCTATGCACATAATTTGTTTGCATAAAGTAAACTGTTTGGGCAAATAAATGTAACATGATACATTGCACTTCACAGGAAGAAACAGGGAGTGTTTTTCAGATGACTTTTTTTGAAAAATGCCTTTTCATATTGACGATGTGTGTGCAAATTACCTCCAGCATAAGAAATGCCAAATACAAGGGATTTTGAACATTTTTAAATGAATTAAACCTTTCATTGTTTCATCTGGAGAAAAGAAAACCTTCTATAATTTCAATTATTAAAAAAAAAATAATTCTCAAATAGAATATTTCAGTTTAATAAGAATCCCTGTTATTATCATGTCCAATTGACTCAATATGATGTATAATTGACTCAAGAATTATCTGCAGAGTTCAGCTTACAGGCAAAGCTGAAAGGGGCCATGTGCATACAACTACATAGAACCAACTTCATTATAACCTGAATATTACCAAGATAAACTTCTAAGGCTGTACCTACACAAAAATACTCAAAATTTACTTCTGTAAAATCTAATCTAATATTCACCAATTTACTTAAAAGTGATATGTATGCTTAGAGAAGGTACTTATACTTGTAAAAAATGTATGCAACCTCGTAATTTTCTCAGGTCTCTCTAATTTTAGTAATTTATACATGCATGAAACCCAGAGCATATCAGATAATTTTAAACTTTATTTAATACAGATTATTCTCAATTTTACATTAGACAAAACAATTTTCTTGTGTGTCTATATTCAGAAAGGTAGCTTTATGTATTGCAAAAGTAAAATATTTTTAAGAGAATATCAGAATTGCAAATTAAAGTGCAAAAATCTTTAAGCTCACTAAAGTAGGAAACAATACCTGTTTTCCATCAAAGTTTTAAAAATAAAATTGCAGAGCCAGGCAGGTCCCTTAGTAGTACTGGGATGATGATAAATTTTTCTTCCAATAAATCGAACATTTTATTCAGTTTATCCCACTAATTCAGACCAATCCCCTGACAGCCTGAATGAGACATTCCGAAAGAAAACAACACCACAATCTAGAACTTTTTCGGTTAATAGGCTATATGCAAATAGGCTATATAACCTGAGATCTTCCAGAAGTAGGTCTTGGTGATGAAAACAATTCTTTCACTTTCTGTGAAAGAATGTCTGTACACACATCTTAAATACTTGACTAGATACATTCATTTAGTGTCTAAATCATACTTTAACTTTAGAAAATGCATTACATAGCCAATATACTTATGATAGTGCTACTGCTTAATAGAAATACCTTTTTAACACCATTTATGTTCATTTTAAGTGAATTCCTGCTCTATTCAAATGCAATTTGGCATCAGCTATAAAGAAAAGAATAATCACAGAGTAACATAAAAATGCATAATTTAATTTTTTAAGCAAAACTAGCTACAAAGTGTTTAATAAATATGCACAGGTATATAATTAGATTTTTGTTAGCCTTACATATAAATCTCAAAGTTCATTAATTTGATAATCAAAATGTTTAGGTTCTTACCAAACAATAACGAATTAATATTCCTGAAGAAACTAACATTATTATTACAAAAAATAAGCAAACAAAAGCAAGGAAAAAGAGTCACCAAAACTATTGACATCAAGTGTGCTTGCTTATTGATCTAAATCAATCTATCTGCGAAAAAAAATGGTTTGTACTGCCTTAAGGTCTTGTGAGCTGATCCCTTTCTTTCTGCAAAGGAAGATACTAATTTTCAGAGAAGCCACAACCATGCTGATGTGTTGTTCTGTAGGTGAAACAAAATGGTGTTGACTTACTTTTGTCTTAAAATGGGGCTATTATTTGCAATGTTTTCTGATAACTGAATCTTTACAGACAATCATAACATGATGTTGGAATTGACAATTACATCAATGATTCTGCGCCATGCATTGTACATGACCTGCATACTGAGGGAGAAGAGTAGAAGCAGGAAGGAATGGTTTTGGCACTTGCTGAAACTCACCTCATTACATCCACTGTGTTCCGTCTAACTCATTTTGAAAAAAGATATAAAACCAGCAACATCCTACAATCCACATTCTACATGCTGTTACTGATTAAGTTCTCAAGAAATGCTAAAATAATGGTGAAATAACCTGAGATAATGTGCTGAAAAAACTCCAGAAAAAATACTCCAACACAGATTCAGATTTGTAGAAATGTTCACAAGATAGTTAAGATTCAAGGTAAAGTTTCAGACATGAAAAAATGCAACTGAAGTACTTAAGCAAAATTGGGGTGATTTTCAGAGACATTCAGCAAGTTTCAGCTCCCATTTAGTTCACGTCTAAAATTACATAAAACAATCTATTTGTGTAATCTACAGCCTTGAAGAAAAAATGGTCTCCTGTGATCTCTCATAAAAGATTGTTAGCAGATAAATGTGAGTAACAGAAGAGACATTGTCTCTTTCCGCAAAGTGAGTGCAAAGGAAGTCCAGTAGCTTTTCCAAACACATTGTTATAAGCATTTTATTCAAAAAGGACACAACTATAACACTTCTAATGTTCTCTTTTCCTAATAGTGTGTTTCTGTTTGGTGGCTTTCCTCCAAGTTTTTCCAATTTGTTTTGTGAAGTGATGAGAAATGCTTGATGGAAATAGGAATAGCAAGTACTACACAGAAAAGACAGCACTGACTCTGAAGTGATTGATCAAAGAAGTCAAATCTGTTCCAAAATAGAAGATTTTTTTTTTCTTTCTAGTTAAAAAGAGCAATGTTCTGCTTCAGAATGTTTTGTCTGAGAAAGACACACTATATCTTCCAGGTGAGATATTGGCTGGCTTGAAACATACACTATACAAATGTACATTTATATAAAGATGTATACATGTCAACAGGCACACACATGTGTGTATCATATATAAGTGTATATTTAACTGCTTCCCACTGAGTGCAGTTTATGGTTTACTGCTTCACAATTTTTTATTTTCACTCTTACTTCCACATTTTCATTTAAGAAACAGAAGTCATGGCCTTTGAGCAGAGTCCACTGCAAGCTTTGAAACACGAGTATGTTTCCCCTTGCCATCATTAAATGACCTATCATTAATTAAAGGACTGGGAAGTTATGACATTATCTACCAGCTACATAGACCCTAGGTATGAGCGTGCTTCCTCACTTTCAGATGCTCCTCCCTTGGACTGTGAAGGGGAACAGCAAATTGGAAATGGAAGTGCACAGTACCTCACCAAGGGAAGACCACGTGTCAGTACAACAGCCAAGTCCTGGGAAGTCCTCCCAGGACATTGCAAGATTATCCAGGGCTCAGGGAGCTGCAGAGGAGCTTGGACAATGCTCAGGGTGCCAAGGTTGTAGCATGCATGTCAGAGATCATGAGCTGATGTGCCTGTAAAATCTCTTCACACATAATGCCCGGGGCTATGGGTTTACCTCTGTCTTGTGATATGACACAGAGGCTAAAGACACGCACTGTTGGAGGCTCACCTGGGAAGTAACCAGGTCAGACCACAGCTTGTCATCACTACAATTACCTTCCCTTCTCATAGGGTGGGCCAACACTCCAACCAAAGCTGTTCCCAAAGATCTAATCTTCATTCTGCCAGCTGATAAAAGAGAAGTGTAAAGAAACTTGCCTAACAGATCTTAAATGTGTTTCAACACAAAGAGCTCAAGAATATTTAACTATTGATTGGTACCCTTCCTGCAGCATCTGGAGAAAACATCAGTTCAGAGCAGACTAGGGTAGAGCTCCCCACTGGGCTGTGGTAGAAGAATGCCAGTCTGTAGGTCACAAGAGGCAGGGGAGCAACTTGATCCCAGGTGGAGCAGATCTCAGTATTGCTGTCCTTTATAGTGGAAAGGGAAGGAACACAAAAGAATTCAGTTTTGTAATGCAGAAAGGCCAGAGGAGAGCAAACCCTTGCTTCCTCTCACCCTGCTAAGGTCATTCACATCAGTGCAAGCACTAACACACAGTGCTTCCTTCCTGCCAGCTCTGCTCTCAGACTTCGGAATGTAACACAAGTAACCAATTTAGTATCCATCTGCATTGGAGCACAGTAGCATATTAGTCTTATTTACTTTTTATAAACCCTTAATACAAGCATATAGGAGGACTGGATGAAAGGTTAATTTTCATAACTGCCCTGAGCCCAGGATATTCTGTACCCAGCCAAAGCAACACCCAGCTTGCATAATCTACATCTGTGAAATACAGAGGGAATTAACAAAGCTTGTATGTTCTTATTCATATAGTCACTTCAGAAGAAAATACTTTTAATGCAATGAATCCCAAATACTAGATAAGACAAATAAGATTTCCCCAATGACTGCCTTCAATCTTTGTTTACAACATCACCAAAAAACATATGACTCAATTATTTATCTACCCATTTTTTATTCATTCTCCTAGTAGTATCTCAGTAAACTAGCATGCGATTTGGCTGCTCAGTTATCCCCAAAGGATTCTGGCCTAACACTTCTGCAAAAAGGAAAGCCAGAGAGTATTTTCATTTGAAAACACAAAGAACGCAGACATACCTTTGCTAATCTCTTTCACTAAAACTTTAACTGGTCATGGACATATTCCAGACAGTCTAGTTCAAGCTTGGGTAAAGTCTTCAAATATTTGGAGACTTCTGAAGTACCCTTGTGCTCTACTGTGCCCCTGAAAGCAGGTCCTCGAAAAACTCCTTATCTCTGGAACACACTGAAAAGGTGTATTTGGTTACACATTCCAAATACAAAGAAGAAGAAATGAATGTGGGTTTGCACACACACACACACGCACACACACACACACACACATGCATGCACTCTCTTGTTCATGTAAGCCGAACTGGTTAATTTGAGGATATTTTTATCCTCAGAAAGTGTAACTTACAACTCCAACAGGCTTGCTCTGTTTCACTCTGAGTTCCCTTTTTTTTTTTTTTTTTTTTTTTTTTTTTTTTTTTTTTTTTTCTGCCTGAGAAACACAGCTCCTACCCTAACTATGCAAAACCTGCTGCTTTCACTTCACATAATTTCCCCAAAACTCATTTCTCTATCTTATTTCTCTTTAGCGAAGAGGGGAAAAAAAGGTCTGCCACAATAAATGAAGTGTCGGGTTTTGTATTCATCATTGTCAAAAAGGCAAAATCTGTGGGGAAGGAAGGATTTGGACAAAATTTGGTCAGGTTCCAGCAAAGGATAATATTCAGAAATGTTCTGAAATCCTTCTGTAAGCCTGGGCCAGTCTTCACCATTAAAGGATCTCGCATCTATAGTCTAACTACACCCCCTTGTAAACAAACCCCTTATAAGTAGAGTTCAGCATGAATGCACCAAAGCTCAGCACCACAACAACTGACTATTACAGTGAACAAAGAGGGAAAAACCATCCCACCACCACTCACACACACACCTTCAAACTAGAAGAAGTCAGAAGCTGGTGGCTGGAGAAAGACAGCTCTCAGTGTAATAATCCAGTGGGGAAGGTCTGAGGGGCACTGATATGCTCTCCTTAGTAAAGAATAGAGTTGGTAAAAGGCAGAAAAATATAAATAATCTGAGAAAGCATAGCAAAAAGCAATTGGTGGAAAAATGAGATCTGGGGTGGCCCTGAGCTGTACTCAACTACTCACTTAAGCAATCTGTATTTTAAACACAATTGCTATGTTCCGAGGATAACTATGGTTCACTAAGACTATATTACTTGGGTATCTAGAGGCTCTGAAGTATTAGAAAGCCCTGTCAGTCACCTAAACATGTAATAAATGTTATCTGTTTAATGGGTTATAAAAATTCTGATTAGAAAAAGTTATAAATTGTACTTAGAAATGAAAATCTTCATAACACTGGAATAAAGAGTAAGACAGCTAACTCTGACTCTGCAGAGTGTATGGCTAAAAAAAATGGTGTTCTTCAAGTCATCACCTTCACAGGAGGAGACACTAAATATTATGGGAAGGCACACAGAGATGTTTTCATTTATAGCATGGCAAATTAATCCATCTACATTTCTTGTGACTCATGACAATTCACTTCCCAATTCCAAGATTTAATTGTAAAGTTCCTTGAGATCCCAGGAGATAGGGTAAGGCGCCCAAGTCCAACACACCACAGTATTATAAAACTGCAGTGAAAATAATTTTCACCTCAACCATAATTTAAATCAAATATAAGCACTGAATATCATTCTTGTGGAAAGATGGTTTTGTCTTGGCATTTTGTCCAGGGCTGATATTTACTTGCTGCATATTTATCAGAACAAAAAGACAATGTCTAAAGAACTAAAAGAATTTCGGGGTTTGTAATAAAACAAAACCTCTCTAATGACTCTGTAATTAATGTAATGTAATTCAGGAATTCAAAAGATGCAGAGATTTTAATAAACTGAATCCCTTCACTGCACTTGCTTTTGTTCAGGCATGTCCTGCACTTACTTTCTCATAAATCCTCTTTAGACCAGCAATTTACCTGAAACTAGCATAATTGAGTTTATTTGTAATAATACACATGTTAATGCTTCTCACTAGGAGACTAAAGTCTAAATTTTCTTATTTCAAAAAAAGAACAGTAAGTGAGTTATTCCACTTCAGAACATGAAGCTTCTAGATTTTATTCATGCATCTCAAATTATGACACCATAGTGGTCAGATATAAGCTATGGCAAAATTAATCTCTATAGAGACATGCACTTTTAGTATGAACTTATGGTATGGGCTTGTGGCTCATTTGGACTCTGCAAACAGACCAACAATACCAACAGGACTGGAAAATAATAAAATAGCTTGCTTTTGAATCACAGAACAAAAGGGAGGCTGATTTGTTCCCTTGGCAATATAACAATTTTATTTTTTTTTTAGTTATAACAGTTCCAATAAAATTTTGATGTTCTAGTGTTTCCTGTTAAAACAAAACAAAACAAAAACAAAAACAAAAACAAAAAAAAAAAAAAAAAAAAAAAAAAAAAAAAAAACCCAACACCACCTCCTTTTGCAACCTGGAATATGCAGATGTGAAAACCAACTTGAGAGGTACTGATATATCTCTAAGGAGAAGCCTCAGGCTGTCCACTTCAGAAAGATTGGACAAAGCCTGATCACAACCCACCGTTATTTCTCAGAGATGCCATTTAGGCCATGCTTGCAGTTTGCCAGTTGTAAATTGTACTCTTATCATGTTCTTTATTATTCCTTCAAACCTTATCTGACAAGGAAAATCATGACATTTCATTGTAGCTAGTCAAGGAAATATCTTTCAGTGAAACTTACAAAGAATTCAGATTGAAACCAGCACTACCTATCCCTTATTTTTTTAATTCCCTCATAAACATATTATGCTTAATATTTCAGGGGACTCCACTAGGGATTTATTACAAATTTTAGTGTCTTAGCCACATGAAGAGGGATTGGTTTGAGAGGGTTTTTTAAGATGTCATTTTCTAATTGAGCATTAAGTGCCCATTGTAGCACTAAGTCCCTCGTGGTGTAACAGATGCCTTTGTGTTTTAATTCATGTAGGTTCCATGAATATTTATGTATATTAGTTAAAAACAATTCAGCTACAGCAATACTATTCTGTGTTCCCTCATCAACAAATAAGAAGTGCTCCCCTTGCCACATGCTTATCTCTCAGTTATTAATATACAATAACAAATTCCAAGCTCTCAGCTGGGAACGTTATATTGTAATTGCTTAGTAGGCTATTAGGGCATACCTGCCTGTCAGAATCAAAATACAGAAATTAACTCTCCTAGTATGGGTAAAGATTGATTTCTTGTGCCATCTCGTGGAAAAGTTATTAATTGCAAGACAATCAAATATTTCACACAGTTCTGTATATGAAGAAATCTGAAGAACATGGTTCAAGACATCTTTGATCCCTACAAAAAAAAAAAAAAAAAAATTCTGCTGCTTATGAAGTACTAATCTTGTTTGGTAATCTCTTATAGTCAAATATTTTCAACTAGTCGACCTAAACTCAGTCCTTATCTTTCTGTTTGCTGTGCAGACTGTACCTCCTAAAGCTCTGATTTATTTTCTTTGATTTATATTTCTTTCCTACAAACTATTTTTAGATCTTCCTTCATATTTATATTTATATTTATACAAAAAGATGCTGTGCTTCTTTTAAAATTTGATGCACAACAGCATTTATTTTCACCTGAATTGCTGGCCGGAATCTGTTTTTTTCCCCTTAGTACTTTTCTGAAAATCACAAACTGATTGTTCTGAAAATAAAGATGCACTGATTGCTTAATTAAACTTATTAAAATGCAAATTAAAATCCCAAACTAATGACAATAATTAAAAAAGAACACATTACCACAATGATGAAAGATCAGATTTAACTTTTTCCATTATCCAATACAATGTCAATTAAGTATAATTGGAAAATGAGAAAGAACAAAAGAAAGTCTGAAAACAGCTTTTGCCACAGAAACTTAACCAGAATGAGTTACCTCACACATAGATCAGAAGAAGATGACAGTGTGTTATTCTGCAAGGGTGTTTGGATATTTTTGTGTTCTATGTCCACTTGTAGTTCATGAGAATTTGAAACACAGGCTAAATCTTCTGTCCCCTCCCCTCCAGCCATAGTATTTCGGCTGTAGGAAACTGAAACAATTTTCTAGATCCTATATCTTTAATCTATAACCACCTGCTAAACTACATTCGCAGAAGAATACAGGTGATAAGCTCCAGGAAATCCCAGTGAGTGTGTGGTCAAATAACAGCAATACTTGAGGAACTAACCATGCAGCTCTTCTTAGCATTAATAAGTCAATAAAGTTAATCTCTAGACTCCACTTTGAGACTACATGTGCAAGGGTTTGAATTATTTCTTTTTCTTTTTTTTTTTTTTTTTTCCGATTATCCTTTGATATCCTTCAGCACATCATATTGAATGCTAGCAAACAAGACGATAGTGGAGTTCAGCACCATTTACTTATTACAAAAGAAATGGAATAGAATTGCCTGGGTGCAATCTAATCCAGCAAACATTTCGAGAATTGCTCCATCCTACTCTCAGAAGTAACAGGCAGTTTTGCTACATTTACAGATATTGCTCTCTTACAATTCTGCATTATATTTCAATTGGTCAAGAATCCTCTACAGATAATGTGAAGAACCAACGAACTGAGTGATTATCTAAATAAAAGCCACTTGACATGGCAAGTTACTGTGCTGCATGGACCTCCTTCAAACTGTACTATTTAAATTCCTCTGGCTTCTTAAATGCCACTTTATGCTTGGATGCTGCTGCAATACCTGTGGTATAAAGCACAGTAGACTTTTCAGAGGGACTTTGGAAGAGTTCTTGTAGATGAAAGCAGTTATTCTTCTGACTGTGTCAAGCTCTCATTAAACCTGGGTCAATCGCAATATGAAGAAACACAAAGCATCAACAGTTAACCCACTGCTGGGAGTGTCTCAGACAAGAAACAAGGTGGAGTCCCAGCCCCTGTTATCCTGGTCTCAAGCATGCAGTACATTAGGAGCCTACACAGCTAAGTTCCTACCTGAGTGTTCTCACCACTTATTGCATGCTGTTGTTTCCAGAGGCTTTGTGATCTCAATAGCAAGCTTGCAAATAGCAAAGTGTTGAATTACAAACTATCCATACAGGCCTAGTCTAAGTCAAGCTAGTTCAAGAGCTGACATGAGTCAGTTTTACTCTGACATAAATAATTTGTTTCTCAACATGGGTCACAGCTTACATACTGTTCTCCATACCATAAGCCTATGGAAATATTTGCTCCAGTACCATCTTTCACGTCACTATCAAAATTGGACCTGTTGTAGGTGGTGATTGTTGACCTTTTTCTAATAGGAGGAGAAGTGAAGCCTTATTCCAGTCACATAAAAAATAATGAGACTATAAAATTAAAGTGCTGACAAAGTACAAAAGATTATGATCTCTTCCTTTCAGAATGTATAATGTATGTTCCTTTGTAGCAAAGGTTCACATAAGCATGCTTTCCCATTTGTGTATTTTGCTGCTACTGTATATCTGTTGCAAATAGCATTGTTTTTCTGGTCAAAATCTCTCACTCATTATTCAATTGCTATAGTAAAATCTGCTGTCAAAATGTTATCCCTGATATCTCCTCAAGAAACTTTCCTGCCTTTCCTCAGACACAGCCCCCAGATCCATACATGCAGAGGATTCGTACAACACTCATAATAATAAGACATTGGATCCATTCTCTTGACCACACGGATTCAGATGGTTTATGGACTATGTAAGAGAACTGGCTACCTGGAGTTTCTTGTGGTGCCAGCCCTAAGCATACAGAAACACTAACCACTGAAAATTACAAGATTTGAACAAATGAAGTTGATTCAAGGGAACTTTCTTGGGTTTGAGGTTTGAAAATCCTGTTGAAATCTTGTTTTCTAAGCTGTCTTTGAAGGATTAAGTACTGATAGTTTCTTTTCTTTCAGAACCATTAAAATTAAATTTAAGTACTCTTAACACAGTGAAGTCAATGAAGATTTCTGAGGCCAGCTTGAGTCAAAGGACAATTTGGTAGCTATGTTAATGGACCCATATTCAAGGAACTCAAGTACATAATCCGCAGTAATAACAATTCTGCAAGACAAATGAGATGGTTAATAACATTTAAATAGGACCACGGTATTCAAATTACGTCATTAGTAATGGCTGTGCAACTGTGATGTTGTCAGAGGGAACACACAGATAGACCTAAATGAAAATTGCCAAACTGTTTTGTTGATAGGCAAGAAAGGGAGGATAGCTGGAGTCTACCCTCCCAGCCATGCTAGTTATAAGGTTAACAGAGTGGAAAGTACTACAAATTTAATTTGACTTGGAAAGCTTGTCTATTTTCCATATTCACACTTCTTTTATAGGCAATGCCTCACTCTTCTTCACTATTTTCTTACTTGCTGTCAGGCATTTTATTTTCAATTAATTATTGCACTGCTTCTTGACATGTTTTGCTTCATCTATTTAATCTCTTTGTACATAAAGCTATGGAGGCATGCAAAATGTCATCACTTGCCTCAGACAGGACATGGAAATGACTTACAGCTCCTCTAGTCCTTCCACAAGGAGCCACAACTTACTTTGGTGCGTAACCTGTGTGAATAAAGAAGAGAGTATGGACCATCTATGTCCTCATGGATAGGACATTGGCCACAATGCCCTTATCTATTGCAGTGGAAAATGGTGTCAGCTTCAAAGTTAAACATTCTTGTAATTATAAGCCTATGCAATGACAGGACAGTAATGTATATTTACTGAGTATTTGGTGATCCTTTCTCAGACAGTTATAAATTATTTCTTAGATTAGAGCTTTTTATACTTAATGAATAGCAGATGATTGTCACTACTGTTTAATTTTTAAAGTAATTTAAAGTATACTTCTCCAACTATAAAGTGCTCTGAGACTACTAAGAAATTAATCACATTAAATGAACTTCATTATAAATCATCATCCTTACATGACTCCCAAAATCAGACACTGGAAGAAATTAATGCATCAAAGCAGGATTCTCAAGGCTTCATTTAAACAGAAAATGCATTTCAGAATTGAGGAAACACTAGGTATGTGTTGAAATTGTGGAATTGTGTGGAACTCCTCCATTTTAGGTAAAACCCAAGTTTATACATAGTGAGAGCATACAAATTTGTAACATCTGTGAAATTTAAACTTACACATTAAGCTCATATTATTAAAAAAATTTAAAATCATTCTAGATCTGAGAAATGACTTACAGTCTCAGTCTTATATCACTGAAAAATTTCCAGCAATTACACTTAAGAAGACAAAAAGCCAATCAAGCATGAAAAAAAGCAAATATGTTTGCCCTTTCTATGAACAACCATGACATCTTCATATTGGAATAAAACCCACCAAACACACAAAATATAATTATTAAACATACTAGCAAATTGCCATTAAGCTCACTTCTTGTAAAAAAAAATGCACAAAGTTTAAAGAGACACTGGAAGATAATATATGAAGCACATATCAGAAGCTACAGTTTGTAACTATAGTTGGCTTTTCTGGTTAAATCCAATCCTTTGAAATGGGAAAGAAAAAGGAATAAACTAGTTCTGAATATGGTACTGCCAATGTTTTATAACCATACGGATATTTGCAAATCTTTAGTCAATGTCAGAATCTTTAGGCAATGTCAGAAAGCAAAGGCAATAGGCTAAATATCCAAGCTATTCAGTTGAGACAGCCATGCAGAATATTCATACTGAAGCAGGAAATTACAAATTAAGAAAACATAACTTTCTTTTTTCAAGACAGTTTTAAATTACATTTAAACAAAGTACAGAGGACCTGAACTTGAGAAGGAGGCTTCTTGTGTTAGTCCTTCTGCTAAATGCTCAACTATCTAGAGTTACTATCAAGTGGTCTACATTAAACTCTGGAGACCATTATGATTAGTTTAGGAACTTGCCTCTGCTTGACTCGTCTATTTTTTTTCTAGCACCTGCTGAGTTGTTTGTTTTTGTGGGGTTTTTTTTAATCACATAGACTATGAATCGAAAACATAAGCCTGAAAATCTAAGTTTGTAAAAAACTTTGTAAAAAATGGTCAGAACAACAAACAAGTGCTGACAATGAAATACTACAGTGAAATGTTGGAAACCAACACAAATTAAATTTTAGATACCACTCATTTCTTCAGAATTATATTAAAGAAATTGATATACCATACACAGATTTAAAGCTGCAATAGCAAATTTGAGCATTTTTTTGAATGGAATTTCAGTGTCTTATTTGTAAAAAGGTCAGCTAAGGTTAACCAAGGGGGCTGCTGATCTATTGAATATACAGAAAACAGAATTAAAAACAAAAAGTATCTGGACCCACACCAACTAGACTTAAACTTAATTCTTAGACTTCAATAATGTTTTAGACTCCACAGCGTTTAAAATTTTATCCATCTGGTTTTTGAAATTTCAGGGAAGTTTTGGAATTACTGACAGACTTTCCAGAAAAAGCCAAAAAGCACTTCAGTACAAGTACAAGTACAAGTGAATTCCCTAAAGTATTCTCATTTTAAAAAAGTTTGGGGAAGAGTGGAATTAATTTTTCTGCACGCTCATTTTTTCTACACATGACCAGATATTTCATGGTCAACAGCTGAAAGCACAAAATACTAATGCACAGAGTCCAGACAACAAGGTCTTAAAAGGTTTGTTTTTCTTAGCTGGTTTATACCTACTTGATGAGGCAGAGGTCTACAAAATGAGTATTTTATGACTCTAGACCAAAAACCAAAAGGCAACTTTGCTGCCCCTGACCCTATGCACCAGAAAAATAGAAATAAAAAAGAAAAAAGTGTGGCAGAGGGGCTGCCTTCATTTTGCTCCAAAATAAACATTAACTTGCTTTTTAAAGGAGAGAGGGAGGAGGGAAGGAAAACATTGACTTAATGGAGCATAAAAGAAAACAAAGTTTGTTAAGTTCCTTTGTCCCTCTCTAGAGAATTACCTCATTTAAATGCAAGACCCATTTATGGATAACGGGAAAAATAAAAGCTTTGTGAATGTAGGCATGAAAAATTCTTATACTTGCAGAAAACATTGATGAGTCAATATCTATTTATTTGGAAGATTTATTTGGTGTAATAGATAAGTACTTTAATTAAAACTTTCATCTGGGGAAGTTGACAAACACTGCACCTTTACTGTTTCTGACCGTGATAACGCCGAAGGGGAAGGTTTCTGTGCAATAGTGTCACCAAGGTCATCATATGGTATTTAATTATTATGTTGAAAAAATGGAGCATCACACACTTATCTCTGATGCGAATGTAAATGTGACCTTTTCTAAAACTAAAAAGGACATGAATATTAAGAAGGAGCAACATATTCCACTTATTTCACAGTATTTCAGCAAGAAGATAGATCTATATCAAGAGTTACAAGTGAAAATGATACTGCTGTGAGAGTACTGCAATTTATAAAAAATAAAAACTTCAGATACAAGCTGTATTGGTATATGGGTATTGATATCTCTGTATATTATTTTGGATTATATTTTCATTGTATTTTAGTTATATTTGGCATGTGTACTGAAACTGCTTAACAGAATGTTCTTTTGTCACCAGAGAAAGTGTATCATCAAGATGCAGAAACACAAATTCTTTAATTAAACAGAAGTAAATGGAAAATGCTTTATAAGTAATCTTTATAAGTATCTCCAGTAAACCTCCTGGAGATATAAGGAAAGCTGTAAAAGAAACATCAAGTGTAATAGATTAAATGTGGATTGCAAAGTACATACATAGATGCAAATAAAATTTATAGGATTAGCAATAAAGGTGAATATATACCAAAGCATCATCTGCAGTAACAGACCACTGCCACTAGCATGAGAGACAAGGTGCAGAGGTGGAAGATTGGAAGACTGGTGCACACAAAATTACCGCTCAAGCAACTGCATTACCCAAGAGTTTCATTTTAAATGAGATAAACTAGGCAATGATCAACACAATTACCTGGTTTTCCATAAGGTTGTCATACAATTGTCAACACAAGATTATTTTTTTACATAATAAAAGATTCCAAATAAACTCACAGTTACAGTACTATCATGGGTAACACATCTTAATACTCTGTTGTTGGCAATGCTATGCTCATGCAACACTTTAACCAAATCAATAAAAACCTTTGAGAAAGTGTGAAATGAAACATATGGGCAAATCTGTCTTACTATCACAGCTCTGGGATATTCCAAAAAGCATCTGTCTTGTTCAGTGCCCTTCATTTTATTAAATCTTAGAGGTTCCAAGTGTTCTTTTTTATAAAGATTGAGAAATCAACACATAAATATTGATCTAATTGTTTTTATGAACAGTGTCTACTTTCAGGATTACTGATAATAGGCTTAAGCTTCTGAGAAAAATTCATGAACTTTGCTCTGTTAAAAAATTTACTGAGGATTTGCTAGTAGATCAAAGCATGATGATGCACGATTATTAGTGGTTTCACCTCATTATGGAACACTGTACTGCAGAAATTTCAAGTTCTCAATTATATGGAAGCACATGTGCAAATTGATTTCAAAAGTACAACTATGGAAGATATTACAGTGTATCTCTCTTATCCGATCTCAGACTTGCAAAAAGAGCAGGTATATTTCTTAGAAGTGTTTCTGTGATTTATGACTTCTAGAATCGCATTTTCTTCATTGCTTGTACAATTACTTAACACTGTCATATTGCAAGCATAGTTGCAAAAGTCTGCCCCTGCAGAAAAAACCATGTTCAAAACACGTCTGAAAAATAGTTTCAGCGTAACTTTTCCCTTCTTGCTACAACTACATCTTCATGTTTCACAAGCAATTTCTTTCTTAGAGACACCCATACTCCTACTACATTTGATAGGCAAAAAATGCTTATCCTCTCCAGCCAAAAAAGTCACAGGTTAAACCTGCACTTGTGGTTACAATACATCTTGAAATACAGCGCATCCTTTAGTAATGCCAGCAGAAAAATAAAATGTTGCTACAAAGGCTGTCACTGTCTCTAGCCGCATATGTCTTTCCTCCAGTTTGCTTGTGACCAATGGCCTGTGCTGCCACTGTGGCACAATAAACAGGGAGGGCCAAGAATGCATGGCCATTACCTTTAGTGACATGTAATTTCTGCACTGGCAGCAATATTCAGTAATGCTCAAGAACATTCCAAGGTAATGGGGAAAATGAAGCTTTTAAACACAACCCTTAGGACATCATGCCCTCTCATTTCATCACAGGTGTCAATTTTGAAGATTGTGTTTAGAACTAGTGGAAAGAATTGGCACCAAGAATTAATTTTTTGTCTTATGTTAAACATACAAGTCTTGCCAGATGTGGGCTTATATGAAAAAGAATAGCAAAGAGTAAATGTCAAACATAACAAGGAATATCCTTCCTCCTTACCTTTTTTCTTGAAAAATGAGACCTACACATGGTTTTGGTGGAGCATCAAGCTTAACTCTTTAAAGAGTCTTTTGTCACATCTGTCAGTGTTATTTTAGTTCTGATATGCCAACTTTTTCCTGTTTAGCATAAACTGAACATCTCACTTCTCTTACCTAACAAGACTTCTATACAACCTGGACATCTGTAGGCCTGAAATGTAAGATGTCTCAATAAGTGTGGACCCTTTGAAAAGATGTATTTTGAAGTACTGCTGTAGCTAAGGCAAAGAAAAGGGTAAGGCCAGAGTCCAAGACCAAACTGGGTTCTACACTGATTTTTCATTACTTGATTTTCACTGCCAGCTGGAAATTGAACTGCAATAAAATTAACCAGCATAGTTTCTCTTTACTATATTTTCTTATAAATGCAAGTCAGCTGCCAAAATTGGAAGATTTTCAAATTATACTTGTGACAGTCAGGATTCACTCTAAAGAACTGTTGATAGAGCATCTCTCCCTGAGTTCAACCAAACCAGAACAGTTATGGGAGGGTTTACCAGCTCAGTTCACTGCTCCTTCTCACTTTTGTCAAATGTCACTGGGATCTCCTTGCAGAGATGAGACCATGGCATAAGCAAAACAATGTAATACAAAAGAAAATTATTCTTGAGGTTGGTTTCTAAATATGCTGGGTGATTTTTAAATTTTCTTACCAATATCAGTGCAGAAAACTATACGGAAGAGAGAGGCTAGGATATATGAAAGCAAAATAATTTACAATTTCCTTAATTCATAAGAATTTATATTGCCAAGTGAAACGTCAGTGTACTGCTCAAAACCAAGAAATTCTTTGCCAATAGCTCACTGGATTCCTTTCTTGAAACTTACCACTCAGTCTTTTCCTTGAAACTTTTCCAGGGACATTGTTTAATTTTTATATAAAATTTTGAAAAGCACTAAATACCCTTTTAAAATGCTGAAAGTGCATCCTTTACCAAAACAGAACTGTATTTGATTGTGTCATGTGAGAATGACATTCAGGGTTTTTTATTCAGTTAAAAATATTGGCCAGTTTTGCAAGTATGTATTCATTCAATAGTCTGCGCAGCCCTGTGAGAGTACACAGGTACACACATGCATATGTGTACATCAGGAATCTAAATAAGTAAGAATTTAATGTATGTGCAATTCATTCCAAGGTCACATTTAAAATTATTCTGACTTTAGTGAAATTTCTGTGAAAAAATATTGAAGGGGTTTAGCACTTCCTCAGAGGCTTCGCAGAAATACAAGATCTGGACTTGCAACCCAGTATTCACAGCAAAACCAATCAAGAAATACCAGGTGACAGTGTGCACACAACACACACTGGTAACGGTGTCTTGGAAAACTGCAAGTCAAAGACAATAACCTATATAAACATGGAAGTTATGTTATCAAAGGTCCACATTAAGCACTAACATAAGAACATTGTGTATTAAACCCACAAAACTATCATGTAAACTGATTTTTATTTTAAAAATCATCAATGCATCTAGACACTTCATTTTACTTGCACAAAATGCCTTCTGGGACCCCAAAAAGTGTCTTCTTCCCTGATTGTTCCCCTGCTTTCAGGAGCCATCCAAAAGCAGAAGTGCTGGAGCAGCAAGGGGAGGGTTTGCAGGGCTTTACTTCTGTCCTGGAGAGAGGAAGCACTAAAAACCCTGCCTGAAACTTGCTGGCAGAGCAGATCCCTGACAGGGTGAAGACAAGCATCTTTTCCCTGTGGGTGCATTTCCTGGAGTGGGCCAGGTGAAATCTCAGGAGCCTCCAAGGTGGGCCTGTGTCCTCACCCAACACAACTCTGTGCTGCAGTGCTGGGCAGCTGTGAGTGTCCACCACCACATTCCCTGGAGCCATACGGAACGCAGTGGCCTCAAAGCACTCAACTCTCAGTGCCACAGGACCCACACCAGCTATCAGGGCCTTGGAAAAAAGAAATAAAAACTCTATAGTTAGAGGGCAGCAGGGGAGAGTCCAGGCTGGCTGGAAGGCACTTGAGTGGGATGTGGCCATTGTTTTATCCCCCAGGCTCACCAGCCCACAGCCTCCCCTGTGATGTTGTTCCCTGTGATGTTTTTAATAAATGCTGCCATGGGACAAAGCAAAACCTTATTCTCTCCATTGTTCAGGCATAGTACGTCAGATCACCACCTCAGACTGGAGGTGGACTCCAAAGAGGCAGAATTCCAGCTCTCCCTCCCTCTCCAAAGACCCTCTTATGTTAGCACACTTTAAAATGCATGAACAAGGTAGGTATACTTATTCCCACTTATTAAAATCAGATAATCGCAAATATGTATGTGAGTTTCCAAGCAAAGCTGGAAAAAAAAAAAGAGGTTTTCATGATTGTTATTTTGGCAAATATTTTTCCCAAGGGCATAGGCTAGTGAACAAAATGATTACAAGAAATTACAGTATGTACCACGAGTACTTTTTGGTATGCACAGAACAATTTAAGGCATTATAATGTCATATTGCCACATGAAAAAAAAAAAAAAAAGAAGAAAAGAAAAAAACACAGACTTATAAATTTATTCAGAAGATCATACTCTCTTTACTGTCTGATATAAAAGCTTTAAAAGCAAAATAAGATTTTTAAACCATGCTTTAAGCACAATGTCAATTGCAAGTTAGGGAGTGTTTATTTAAAGAAACAAAGTGAAAATTTCTTATGGCTTTAATCCAAACCCCTTTAAAGCTGCAGAGTTTTTCCCAATTACTTCAACTGGCTTTGGTTCAGGCCTCAAAACGATTTGTCATTCTAAGATGTAATCACTCATTTCAGGCCAGCATACCCCAGAGGATGTGCTATATCTGCACATGGTGTACCTGCAGTCAGGCAGCCTGCACCAAGCCCAGGGGTGCCTGGAGCTCTTAATCCACCGATCTCATGGGGACCAGAGGATGCCTTTCATAATGCCTTTGTGCCATGTCCTGCATGAAGCCTCACCCACCATCAGGGTGCTAATCTTGCCTGCAGCAAGTATTCCCTTGTATCCCATGTGTTTCCCTTCCCCATGCCTGTAGAAGCACCCACAGTTTTGCTGTTTAAAAGAGAAACTACAGAAACCTAAACAATTTACGTGAGGTCCCCCAAGGTACCAAGTGACAGACATAGGCATTCAGTCCAGAATTAATCCCATTCCTCGAGCAAACATGATCAGGAAAAATATTCAGTCCCAGCCCCCTGCCCTCATCCAGCACTATCTCAAACACAGGCTCACAGTGTCTCAGCACCTCCAACACAGCCAGGCAAAACGACTGGCTTGAGGCTGAGGATAGTGAGGAGTATTCACACCATTCCCTGCTGTGGCTTTTGCTGGGTGTCCCAGAGAAGTAGGGGTCCTGAGCTCAAAGCATCTGTTTTGGAGGTGAATTCCTCATTCAGTTGGTTGGATTTGCTTCTTTTAAGCGGGGGAAGCTGTCTCCACAAAAGTAGCAGTGGACTACAGCAGAGGACTACTGCTGTCCACCAACGACTGTTACAGCAGATACCTGGATAAAAGAACAGGTAAAGAAATCACAAAAATAGTAACTAATTATAAGCAAAGACAGAAGAATATCAACCAAGCACTGACATTTAGTGGGACGCAAAATTGCAGGCCACAGAAAAGTCGGGAGGGAACTTGTGCTGAAAACGAAAGATCTTTCTTCCATATACCCTTTCATTTGGGAATGTTTGAGTCTGCAAATTAGTGAACAATAAAATTCTAACTCCACTGGCTTTTCAAAATGTCAAAACTGAGTCCACTCAGCATATCTATTTATAAACACATAAATTTTTGTCTTATAATTTGCTTTTAAAGAACAGTATTTCAAGTAGAGGAGATGTAACACCAAATGCTGTGGTTGTTCTCTGAGAAATATCTGAGAGGACAAGAGAGAGGGATATAATAAAGGCATAAGGAACAGGAAGCAAAGACAGCCTGAAATACCTTCTCTTCATAAAGAAACAATTTTTTTTATTCCCTGTGCTCTCAGTGTTCGCAGTATACAATTTAAAAGGCTTTCTCAGTAATTTGTTGTGAAATTATCAGCTGAGCTGGGAAGAGATGGATTCACTGAGGAGGCATTTGGTGTGGACACAAGACAGAACAAAAATAGAGCACAATATCCCTTTCTTGGTATGAAAAGCACAAGGCCACTACCATTTTTCAAGATATTTCTCCCATCACCTCAGGTAAATTATCATAAAAATATTTAATTTAAATCTGATGTGAAAGCAATTAAATGGAAAACCACATCAAGTTATGAAAAGGTTAATCCATAGGATTAACAATAAAGCAAGACAATGATCTTTATCATAACTGTAAAACCTCAGACTACATTTGAGAATAATCAGCTTCAGCTGAAGAAATATTATATCTAAATTAAATTAATGTACCTTAAATGTTTCTGGTTTTAAATTACTTAGAGATTCACTTTAGTTTGCTGTCTGCTTTCCTATCCACCACCCCATCTGTTAATTATTTTGTCATTGTGAAAGGAATTTCTTTTGTTTCACAGTGCTGGTGGATATCAAATAGCTACTTCAAAAGCAGACTAAGAACTACAGTTAAACTTCTTGATAAGATTTTAAAAACTGATTGTTATGAATCAAAACTACAACAGCTCCAAACACCCCTAGTGACTAGTTTATTAGTTTGAAAAAAAATTGCAAGAAGCCTATGTGGATGGTGGGTTCTACAAAAAATTTATTCTTCAGTAACAGATATAAAATACGAAGCAATAAAAACACTTTCTGTAAATCTCCATGACCATTTTTTATTTCTTGGTGTATAGAATAAATATTCAATTAAATGAATACAGTCATTTTAGTTTGAATTCCCTTCTCTAATTCCACTGCTTTTAAAGTTAACAACCTACTGAACAGATGGATTATTTCAGTTTTAGACAGAGGTTTTAAAAAGGACAGTTAAACCATCAGGTACACTGCAATCGAGATAAAGTTCCTCTTTTAGATCAATAGAAATGAGAAGTAGCTACACGGGATTTTGTGTTCCCTCAGTATTTTATTATTTTAAATTCTGACTCTCCTGGAGATTTACAGCCCTCAAAACTTCATACTATTTTCAGCTCCTGCCATAACCTCTGGTACATTACTTCTCCCTGCTTGTGCAATCTTGAGGTATTCAGCTAAGATTTAGAAACATATTTTTTCATTTTAACCAAAAATAGGGCCTGAGTAGGACAAGAGGGACATTGTGACAGTGAAAACCCTCTCTGCAGTTCTGCATAGAGGCAGTGGTCCATGGGCACTCCTATGGGATTCCTCACATACAGTTTGTCCTGCGAGTCTGCTCCTGCCACAGCCCCAGAGGACTGTGACTGAGTGGAAGCAGAGCCCAGCAAACACTTCTCACCAGGAGAAATTGCACTTGGATTCAGAGCTGCAAAAGATCTCACATAGCCTTGGGACAACAGCATGTCATGTACATGTCATGTGAACCTAAACACAGAGCTGTTGCCTTATATTCCATATTTTTTCTTGCAAAATCAGGTATGTATGCACACAAACATCTGCAGGGGTTGCCTTCTATTTGAGGTCACAAAGCAAGCCAGGTGGCCCAGTCTTTTGCAGTGGCAACCCACTGCTAGGAGCCCCCTAGCTCTGTGTGTATTATCACTGTGTATTTTTTAAGAAGGAGAAATTTTTATAGAATTCAGGCACTACAACTTTACAACATCAATCACTGCACAAGCCAGGAACAGTAGGTGCAAAAGGTTTTTACAGCATTTTTCTGGAAAGGAAATCCTGCTGAACCAATTCTCCTATATTTTATCACAGTAGACAGAGTACATCTTGGTCTAAAAGATATGGCTGACTCAGATATTAAAGACTTGGTTTATCTTGCCAAGTGAACACATTTAGTACTGCTTAACAGTCCTTAGATTGCTTAGAATTCATATTGGTGATTGAAGCAGACCAAAACTTGTCATATCTGGAAGCTGTGCAAAACAAAGACTATACAGGAACCCATTTGAAAAACAAGAAACAAAACTCATTTTCTGGTAAGGTGGAACTAAAACTTACACACTGAGCCATGCAATTGTTTGTGCTGTATGCTACTACTATTCTAACTATCAGTTTTCCATTGTTTGAGCAAATCCCCAAAACTTGCTTCTAGTCATGGATTCCACTAATATTTACAGATTTATTTATAGAACAGGAACACACATTGTCCCTTGCAATATGAATTTAGTCCCTTTCCTCAAAAAGAGGATGGCTTTGCCAGTTGATTTTTTCTTCATATTTTAGGGAACAGAAATAGTGTTTTAGAGAACAGTTTGCAATAGCATCTGCCTGTCTAGAAACAGAATTACTTTCTATGCATGGTGAAACTATGACTTAGGGTTTCTTTGAAGATCTTACTCTCCATGCAGCTGGATGTTATTCCTTCTTACATCTGTTTTATCAAACATCTCAAGGTCTGACATCTTTTGAGAGTGCTGTATCTCAGCAAATATTCCTAAGCTCTCTTCCAGGAAACATCAGACCTTTTACCTGCATTCCCATATAGTTGAAGTGAGGTGATTCCTTCAAACACAAAAGCCAGTGACATCTAGTTGAGAAAAAAAATTCAAATTCATCCATCTAATAAAAGTTTGAGGTACTGTTACCACAAAGTAGATTCCCTATGACTCACTACAATGATGTTCACAGCCATGGCAGATACAGAAGCAAAGGATTCTTATCTCAGCAGGGAGCCTGTTCCTCTGGATGAGTCTTTAGGGAAATCACTAGATGAAACTAAGAGTAGCGACATTTAGATGAAGGAATGAACCTGCCTATCAAAATAATACCTGTTTGTACTTAACATTGTACTTAACATTCGCCCTCAGCTTTTATACAGCTGCCTATATTGTACTCTTTATAGCCCTGTCTTCTCCATAATCTCAATGCGTAAAACAGAAGAAAAGACCCTGCAATAATGCACATCCTGGACAAATATCAGAACGGGTGTCAAACTGGAGCTAGTGACACACCTATAATCATTCAGACTAGGAACCATCACTTAGTTTTCCCGCCCCGTGATTGTAAATCCGTTCTCCATCTACCCAATATGCTTTTGTGAACAGAGATCTTCCTGCCTCACCAGTGGACTGCTGCAGACAATGTCAATGCCCAATCCACTTCTTCTAATGTCAGATCTAGTCTTCTTATGAAAATCATATAAACAGAGTAGGGTACTAGAAATAAGAGAAAATTTTTGAAGAAACATCACAGTCTTCTCAAACACATTTTGCTCTTTACTGGCCATCCAGACATGTATTTGCTGCTGGAAAAGCTGTTCTGCCCTCAAGAAAAGTTCCAGCTTTTCTAAACCTGCCAGGAAGAAGTACCTTTGCAAGCCCAAGTGAGCAGTATTGTGCTTGTTATGTTTGGACCCAGCCCAAATCCTTCCTCACTTACTGCCACCTTACCACCTAGTCCCATCCACTTACCTCTTCATCCCTTCCCTGATCTCCCTTGGTCTTGCTTCCAAGTCTTGGGGAGGAAAGGCAGACTCTGACACCAGCTGGGACTGTGCAGCAGATATCACAGGCAAGAGTAGTCTGGGGAGTTGCAGAACAAGAAGTTACTGCCAATCCATATGACTTAAGTAGCCACTAACATGCTGGTAGTGTTTTTTGTGCAGAGATGCTCACCTGAAGTGCAGAGGAGGTGTTTGCATGCTGTCATGACTCTGAACTTGGCAGCTCAGATGAGCCCAGCCACATCAACAGCGAGGTAATACCCCTCTCCAGTACTGTGTGTATTGGCCAGCTGACCTAGAAAATTATGTGTTTCTCTTGGACCATCACTTTGAGAGCACATCCACATTAAGTGGGGATGGGAAAATCAGTATAGAAATCTGTCTGTGGTGTATTTGTGAGGCTTAAAAGAGAGAATTAGGGGTTTCCCAAACTGTATTCAAAGCACACAAAGTCATAATGCTCTTGGACTACTAGAAACTGGCTGAACTTCAGACAGTGCTGTACAGAAGCTTCCACCAACTGCCATTCATCTGCTTGCTTATCTTTTCTCTCACTGACAAATCTGTGGTGTAACTGGACCATTTGCTCTCCACTTAGTCTGAAGTAATTTAGCAAAGGAACAAAGAAAGACAATGTAGTTGATTAATCAAGTTCATTTATCTGGGACAAGGAAACCTAGAAAAACCAAAGAACTTCATGTAAATAAATTTCACCTTTTTTTCTTTTTTATGTATCCTTTATTTAGTAAAAGCACCCAAAGCTGCATTATATTAACACAAGTAATAAAGCTTTCATATTTTATTCCTACCAGTGCATTTCCAAGTCCAGGTGAAATGCCAGAAATAAGTAATGCTGCCATACCTTGAACACAGGGTGTAGATCACAATGATACATGACTTACAAGTGAATCCCAATGTAATAAAACAAAAAGTTGTAGTGTAAGTGTGAGACCTGCAACTTAAGCAATTGAGGCCATTTCTATTTCCAAAGGTACTATAACAAATCAGTGGCTGTAGGGTAACATACTTCATCATACTTTTTGCATTACTTTATTGAATGCTCCATGTTGGATGTAGAACTTTTAGCTGTAGTGTGTGTTGGCTACAATGCTAAAATGAGAATGAGTACCCCTCCTATTACAGACAGGGATCATGAAATGTATGGACCTGTCTGCATGTTTAACAAAATGAAACAGCAATACCATAAAACTGCACTACATGTGAATATTGTAAATGGTTAAGTTATAAAGTCATTCATTCAAAAATTCAAATATTTCAATGAAAAAATGTATATAAAATGAAGTAAAACATAAATTACATTTAAAGGTCTGTACATGATTCATCCTGCAAATAGAAGCACAAAAACAGCACCTTGTTATATTATTGCTTATTTTGGTCTTCTAAAGTTCAAAGATCATTTTTACTAAAAAGTTGGGAAAAAAACATGGTTTCACATGCAATCCAGCAGTAACTGTGGTAAATCAAGTAAGTCTATAACCCCGCACAAAACGCAACACTTTTACAATGCAGGAACAGACATGTGGAGCCCTCTTCTATACTTGATAACCAATTAAAGTTGGATTTATTAAGTTAGTGCACACCTATAATATCCCCTACAATATCCCCATTTTTGGTTAACAGTGTATTAAGGCTGTTTGCTGTTGAAAATACACAGCAGAGAAGGAATATTTTCATCCACACATGCAGTCAGATGAACTCATTTGGTAGCTTCTGTCAGTCATTCACCCAAAATGATGAAAGAAAACAATCCTTTCTCCTCTCATGTTATTCCACAAGCTATTGTGGATACTGTAGCTCTACATGAGTTCAAAATCCTTTGGATAAATTCATGGTAGTAAATTCCATCAAGGGCTATTTAACAGAAAAAAAAATCCACTTCTGCCTTGAGAAGACCCTAAGCCACAAATTGCTGGAGGCTGGGGCAATACTCTGGGAAATTTCTGCAAGGGAAATTTCTCTTGCAGTCTATCCCTCGGCAGGCTTTATCGATGGTCTTTCAAGACATGCTACTGGGCTGGACAGACCTGTGGTCTTACTCAGCACAGTCAATTTTATGTTCCATCTCCCCCTTTTCTTGTTCTTGTAACACAAACACAGATCATTATTCTCAACTTCATTTTTCAGACTCAAAAAGCAAACAATCTTGTGTCCATTACATCGAAGAGATAAATACTACAAACTAAGCTGTTCATCACATCCAGGGCACTTCTTTTTGCTTAGAGCAATTCTGCAACCATAGCTGGATTTTTTTCTGTATTATTGGTTTGGGCATAATTCACTAACATTACACTCATGTATCATGATATACATGATGTGCAATGCTACTCTGCAATATGTTGCACAGCAACAGTACATATTTGAAAAGCAGCTTCTCTCAAGAACTGTAGGACAGTAAAAAAGATTAAACCCAGCAAGTCTGTACCGCCATATTTGAAAAATCTGCTGGTGGCAACGGTCATTAAACCTAGTATGTCATTACTGCTGCACTTTTAAATTGATGGGGTTTTTTTTAGTTATGTTTCTTTGAATCAGAACAAAAATCACTCTATTAAGCCAAAGGATCTATTGTCTCCATGCACAGAAGCAATGTGGAATCCTTAGCAATGAGGCCAAATTCCTTAGGCTTCTGATTGAATTTCTGCTTCATCCATCTGAAGTGTGTCATTGTCACCCAGCAATTCTGTTTCAGGCACAGAGCCCTCTTCTTCCTCCTCCTCCTGAACAGGGTTCTGGGCAATATCTTCTGTTCCATTGTGTGTGTCATCCGTGCCTTCTGACAGCAGAGCAGCCCTGTCAGCCACCGACGCATTGGAAGGTGCTGTTGTTACATAGCCTGTGCTGGTAGATCCGCTCCCACTGTGGTGGGAGCCTGGTTTGGGAATGATTTGGGGAGGTATTTGCTGAGGAGCCATTTGCATTGGAATCTGGACGGGATAAAAATTTGGCAAGTAAGCACCGTAGGCAGGCATTGGCTGATAACCATTAACTGGAATGTAGAGCTGAGGAGGTGGGACCATTGGTCTCATCTGACCTTTCATTTGTATGAACTGAGGTTGAGGGAAGGCTGGAGTTTTCTGCTTTGGTCCAATGTATCTAGCATTGCTGACATTGCTAACAGGGCTTGTGCTGAGAGAACTTGTTTGCGTGGTGTTGCTTGCCCCAGAAGTTTGCGCTGAGCTGTTGTAATTAGAGAGGTTCCCCCATGTTCTTAGTCTGTTATGTATATCTTTAAATCTTGGTCTTCTGTTGGGAAATTCATTCCAACACTCCAACATCAAAGTGTATATCCATGTGGGGCAGTCATCAGGACATGGCAAAACTTGTCGGTTCCTGATCATCTCAATGACATCCTGGTTGGAATAACCACAGTAAGGCTGCAGGCCATAGCTGAAAACTTCCCACAACACAACTCCGTATGACCATATATCCGAATCAATAGAAAACTTGCCATACATAATAGCCTCAGGGGACATCCACCGGATAGGAAGAAGGGAATTTCCCATCAGTTTGTAGTAATCAGCTGCATAAACTTCCCTGAAAAGGCCCAAATCAGATATTTTCACATTCAGTTTATCGAACACCAGTATATTTCTAGTGGCCAAGTCCTTGTGGACAACATGGTGGCTAGAAAGATATTCCATTCCTGCAGCTATCTGAGTCACAATGTGAAAGAAGTCTGCTGGTTCCAGGGTGGATTTCACCGTCTTGTCATCATCAGTGCTGCCAACATCTGAATGGGGAGATCTCATCACCAAGAACTCATGGAGATCACTGTGGGAACAGTAACTAAATATCATACTTATAGGTTGTTCCTTTGTCACTATTCCCAGCAAACAAACTATGTTTGGGTGCTGTAATCGTGATCTCATCATTGCCTCATGTTTAAATTCTTCCCGAAGAGCCAGTTCTGCTTTGTCTTTAAGCGTTTTAATGGCAACAGCCTGTGTCTGTTCACCTGGTGCTGTACCAAAGAGATGCCCCTTGTAGACTTTGCCAAACCTCTCCTCTCCTAGTTCCTCCATAAATCGCACAGTGGACAGATTAATTTCTTTAAGCTTAGCCTGAAATGAAGAAAAGACAGTCAGTAAGAAAATCACAATGTTTTCTGAACAGGATCTCTCATTAAAGAAAATCTCCCAGTGGTTAGATCTCCAAATGGAAGATAAATTGGGCTTTTCTGGTTTTTTGTGTATTCACATCACTATATTGATTTCACAATTAACCTTGAAATGAGTTACACTATTATCAGAAGTACGAATTGAATTATACTGGAGGACAATGGATATAATTATTTTTATAAAGAAGTGGCCACACTTCCTGCAAGCTAAATGAATATTGGGTTCAGAGTAAATCTGGCAAGCAAGGGCATCTATTAACTGCATCTGTAGTTTCCCTGCATAGCAGCCCCAAGCTGCCCAGCAGACATCTGTCAGAAGAGCAAGGAGGCTGAGGAGGTGGCAGTCTCAGAGTGAACTGAAATATCCTTTCCATCAGAAAAAGGAACAAAACCTCTCTTTTTCAGCTCTGCAGTACCAGATACTGCCCTTTCTTCTCTGTTGCACTATAGGAATGGCCCCTGCCCGTGGGCAGCAGTGTACAGTACCCCCACTGAGGAACCTTGAGTTAGTTTTGATAAGAGGGGGATGGAATTGGAGAAGAAAGGAGAAGAAATTTCTCTCTGGTACTTGAAGGAAAAGGTTGCAAACCCAAGAGTGGAAAATCCCCAGAGTCTTCCTCCTGCAGCTGCAAGGCAAAGCAAGGGAATTTGTGTTGGTGACATAATGGGTCTGTCCTGACCAGCATGGGATGAAGGAGCTCCTGATGTGCTACATGGGGTTGTTGGTCAGAGACAGACAAACAGCACAAACTCACTGAGGGTCATCAAACACCATTTTTGATTGTTCAGGACTTCTTTTTATGGGGGGTTTGAATTTCACAGGCTTAGATAGCTGATTGGTTGGAATCTCTGCACCACCCAGATCTCTGGCCATTGATGTGTCTACATTTATGGTTGCATGGGATTGGCTGAGGTCTTTCTTTGAGTTCAAATCCCTCCTATCATTGCCCACCCAGGGACTTGTTTTATTTCTAGGCTGGTCAGGTTTGGTGGGAAGCTTCAAACCAGCTGCACTATGACACTGACCAAGTGAGGTGCAGCTGGCACAGCTTCACATACAGGGTACCACAGCATGAAGGAGCAGGGCAGGCTGTGAAGACATTTTAGTGGGTGATTTGGGAACAACCTCTGATTTTAGTGTCCAACAGCCTGTAGACTGGGCTGGAAAATTTTCTTTAAATATTCAGACTAACACGCAAAATCATCACAATTAGTTACAATTGGTAATATTCATCAAACACCCTAGAGTTTCCTGAACATACGTAGCCAACTTCCAAAGTAAGCATTGTTTTTTAGAGCTTGCATCTTGTAAATGCTGTGATTAAAAACTCAGCATTAGCTCTGAACAGGACTTTAGTGCAGAGATCAGTTAGCTGACCCAGAAAATCCTGTGCAGGAGCTGACATATGTAGACATGTATATAGACATGAGATCAAAGCCATTTTCCTTTCAAGATCCCTTGTGATACACAGCCTTGGAAACATGTTGCACGCCATCTCAGCTCTCAACTCACTTATGGATCAGACCACCAGAGGTCTTGAGCTGAAGGATTAGAACAAGAAACCCCACTGTGCATCATGCTTTAAACAAGCAAACAGGCCACGTTGTCACCAGGAGCAAAAATGAATTGCAGGCTGAAGACTGGATCAGAAATAACCACTTTTACAGTCACTCAGATAACAGGCAGAATGGTGACTAATGCATAAGGAAAAAGGCCATTAAATATTGTGTACTGAAAGCTGTTGTCCCTGGCCAGGATTTCCAGATACACCTGTGCAAGACCTGCTTTTCCCTGAAGTACATGGCCTGCAGAGGATGAAAATTAGGTCCGCAACAACATGGCTCAATTTGAACACAGACAGCTTGAGATGCTGAAAATCATGACACTTTGAAAATACATGGGCCTAATCAAATTGTGTAAGAAGTACCTGTTTGTGTTGATTAATGAGTGGCATTTCCATGTCTTGGCTGGGAGATGCCATCAGCTGGCGGCGCTGTGGTGTAGCAGCAGACGCCTTCTGCTTGTTTCGGCACATGCAGACCAGGAAGAAAAGGCAGGCTATCACCAGAGGTATGGCTATGCTGGGAACAAGGATGTAGAGGATTCCCATTTTGCTATTGTCATGTGGACCTGTCAAGCACAGAAATGCTCATTGCTTAAAATAAGTATTTTTTAGCTATTTGATAGTAACACAAATGATTATTAATATTGTATTTCAAACCAAAGGTAAACTGTACCCTGAAAACAGAAGTCCCTCTCCCTGAAAACATTACCTTCTCCCCCTTCTTCATAATTTTCCATTACATATTTCAAAAAACTTAAATGGACATAGCAATTAACAGTATGAAGATAATCTAGGAGCCTCACATTTAATGTGTATGCTGAACAGTATGTGATTAATTTTACTTTATTTTTGAGACTTCCAGTTGACAAAACTGCAGAACACAGACCAGGGTATCATTGCAGGGTATAAAATACGAGTGAGCACTCTCTACCATAATATATAAACCAGCACAAAAACACAGTCTGGCCCAACCTCATAGATTCAGCCATTTCATCAACACTTGGCCCATTCTTTACCTCTATTGGTGCTACTTCTACAGAATATAGTAAATTTCACTTCTCATTGGTAGAGACATTATTTGTTTTGTACTTGATAGAATTGCAGAGTTTTTATGTTAGAGTGAGACAGACATGGAAGAGCCATCAATAAACTTAGCTCTGGAACCTTCCTGAAACACTTTTTCACTTAATACTTAGAGATTTTAGGAAAGCCTAGTGATGTAAAAAATGTTCTCTGGAACTGCCTGGGATGTTTTCTGTAACCTGTGATTTTGCTATTTATGGCAACTGCTTTCAACACAACCACGTCCCAGTGTTATCTTCACCCTATGCTACATGCAATGTAGAAATTTATTATAAATGTCAAATCATGTTACTGCAAAAAAGTGAAGTAACTTAAAAACTTCATATTAGTTCTGAGATCAAATTTTAGAGAACCACTTTTACGGCTTCCATGACATATCTGTATCATGCTTCAGGAAATATGTTTTTCTTCCTAATGACACGTATTTTTTTCCTGTCATATCTAAAGACAATGTCATATCCATTAAATGTCATATCCAAAGATTGTTACCAATTAACAATGTGTGAAGTCTGTACCAATACAGGGAAAAATGAGCAGAACAGCACTAATCTGTGAGAGCTGTACTTTTGATTTTTGCAAACAGTTGTGTCGTACAGAGCCACTACCAGCTAGTGTAAGACTTCTGTGTAAGATGATCTGCTTTATGCACTTCAAACTGCTCTGTGTCTGCTCTTGAAACTGTTTCCAACCAGGCATGGTGCTATACCTCCCTCTATAGGATTTGAAAATCCTTGCTGCCTGCAAGATGTTATACAGAGCAAGAGACTGTACCCTTGAGCAGCATGAGCAAACCAAACACATACCTGTGATTTGCACATGCAGTCTGCCATTTGACAGGTCAAAATACAAACTGCAGCATCATCATTAATTATTACCTCAGACTAAGCCTCCAGTACAAATAAAAAAGTGTTACAATATCTCACCAACTCTGATCTCCCGAAAACATTAAAGAATTATGATACAAAACAAAGTTGCTGGAAGTTAAAACATTTAAAAGTATAACCCTCTTTAAATGAATTGTACTTGTAATAACCAGGAATATTCAAAATTACACAGGATTCAGAACAGTGGTAGGAGAAAAAAGAAAGAGAATACATACTACAAGAAGGTATGTCACACAGTTCCATGCGTACGTTTTTATTCTTTGTAAAACACCAGGGACCATCCATTTGACCTCCAGGATTTCGACAATACGCATGTCCTCCACCTAGCTCTGGAAACTGTGCGCTTGTCAGATCATGGTTGTGGGGACTCTGTGAGTCCCAGAGCTGGCAAGTGTGGCCAGACTTGGTAACACTGACAGTCCCTCTGTAGTCAGCTCCAGAGCCATTGTAGCACTGATGATCTAAAACACAGGGTTTGGGAAAATGTTAGAAAAATCAAAACAATTCAAGGGACACCAAGAACAAAACACCTGAGTCCACAGAACACATATGCAAACAAGTACTTACATTTAGGTACCTCGAGATTTAATGAAAGCTGTTTGTTTTGAAATTTCAATTCTGCGTTTATTTGTAATTTTACACCCAGTTATTTCTGGATTCTGTCCTGGAATGTCTCAGCTCTATGGTACACAGCTTGAGTATTCACAATTTTGAATTCAAATTGAGACTAAGAAGCATGTAGATACATGCTTCTAGGACCTTTAGATACAGAACATGATAAGTTTATCAGAGATAAGAGTTTCCCTTTAGGAAAAATCCTCTGATGTCAAAAATGAAACCTTTTATTTCTCATAATCTTCCCATCTTCTTCACACTGCTCACTTGCTATAGAAATCAGTGCTGCATCTTCTAATGCCTCATGCCCCTTTTTTTCCTTATTTCTCTTTAGAAAGAAAGGATTCAGGATCTTCTATTTAGAAGCATAATTTTCATATCTGCTGGGCACATATCCTTATTCTTTGTTTTGCTGCTATCCTCTCTTTGTACTTTTTGAGTGCTTGTCTTCTATATGCATCATCTTGAGTTGAATTATGCATTTTCCTCAATGTTTGCAGCATTACCTTCTCCATTTTTCTGTTCTCCCCTCTGCAGCCCTCAGGAATCCAGGTCTGTCAAACCCCACAAATACTTGAGTGGCAGTTGTTCCAACAGCAGCAGCACCACTGGCCCTGAGATTCGCAGGCAACTTTCACCAGACTTTTTATTGGTTTTGTTCTCATGCCTTCTGCTTGGTATCTCTTCCCTGTCGATTTGTCTCTGTCATTGTACTTTCAGTTACTTCTGCTTCTCAACTACACTACATTATTTACATAAAAGCACAGAGATAATCTTTCTTGTCCACCATTATCCCATGGTTCCTGCTCCTAACTGTAGATTCATATAATGGATAGTCAGAATAATCTTATCACAATTTGAACTTTAAACATCTTTGTTGTCTTTGAGTTTTCTTATTGAGCAACACAGGTACTTGTGATTAATTGCTATGAAATGGAGTAATCAGAAAGACTTTCTGCCTATAATTAGTGACAACAGAATAGCCCTTCTACTTCTGAATGCAAATAAAAATTCATGTAAGCAAGATCAATGTTTTCACTTATCTCATGTGGGTAAAGAAAGACAGCTGCACCCCACATTCTATTTATAGGATTAATATTCTTGTGGGTTTCCATATAGAAAGAATGAACACTAGGTGGTTCCTTTCCTGACAGATCTTCCAGTGAAGCTTCAACAGACTCTATGAAGTTTATCAATAGGTAAATAAAACTCTTAAATAGGTTTATGGGGAGGGTTTATGGGGAGGCTCACCCAAAAAGGCAAGGACTGAGACACAAGTGGAGGCAACACTCAGCAAATCTGCATCAAATCAGCCATGTGAACACAAAGTTTTATAGCCCAGATATAATACACTCTAGGTGCAAGCAGCATCCATTAGGCTCCTTGCCATCCTAATTATACCTTACACCATTGCAAGGTATCAGTATTAACAAAAACAAGTAGTTCTTGTAGCACTTTCTTTACAAAAAGAATGGCTGATAAAGTACTGAGTCTCTCAGACTCAATCCGAGGAAGCGACAAGCTGTACTTTTCCCCAGATGAAACACCCAGACTTACATCGGCTCAGTCTCTCCACAGGGATCCCAATCCTTATGCAGTTGGCAGCTTCCAAGGTGTCTGGTCGCGGGAGGTCCTCACACTTAGGCAACTGTAGCTGCATCAAGATGAGAGGGTTTGACCTAGCAATGTTGTACTCCTGCCTACAGAGATCATTCTCCAGAACTTCACATTCATCCCGGCAGAGCTCCCGTGGCTTAGGGCTCCGAGAGCGCTCGTCACACAGGGGGAACACAAAGTGGCAGAAGGAAGGTATAGCGAACTGCGAGCACTGGTCAGATAAATGCGTCGATGTGCCAATCATGGTGAATGCAGCTGCAAAGCAACAAAAATACTGGTAAGTATTGATTCACAGCATGAGAAAAAGCTTAATTTTCATGTCATTTGCCTTTAACACCTTTATTCTTTCCTTGAGTGTCTGAAAGCCTACTGCCAACAGGTAAATGAGGTGATTTCTGCTGTAAAGGAGAACTAATAAATGCAGGAAGAAAGCCCACCATCCCAGTGTCCCTCTGACATCTGCACAGAGCTTGTAGGTCTCAGCTCCCACGAATTAACCCATATGATTATCATTGCTCCGACTACAGGCAATTGGCTAATTTTAACTCGAAAGGATCTTGCAAAGGCAAAATACACCTGCCAGGATATTGATATATGTTTCCAAAGTTCCTAGTTACATAAAATCTGAAAAAGGATCACCTAAAGTCTTGCTCCTCTAGACATTTTGATTAAAAAAAAAAGAAGTATTTTTCAAGTCTTTTTAGGCAAGAAGTGTATCATTGATATTTGGGGGGACATGGCTTATAACAGACATGAGAAGCCTTACAGGCAGCAGCTTTGGGGAAAATTAATGTAATCAGTCTCAGCATGCTGATCACATTAAGACAAATGTCATAATGAGTTAGGAATGTAACTCTCAGGTCTCAGCACCTACACACTAACATTTAGCTCAAAGTTTTCTTGCACATTGCAAAGGAAAAACAAATGTGAGTGTGCATCATGTATCTGGTGCTGAATCAACCTTTAAATGTAGAAACATTCATTCCCCCAGTAATGCATCATTTATGAGTGAGAGTTGCTAGACTGCATGTTCCACCAACTCACACTGTAAAAAGAGAGGAAATGTCATTCAGCAGTCTATTTACAACCTACAAATAAATTATTTCTCTCTTGTCCATCTCTCTCCTGTCAATAATCTATTTTCTGTGGACACATCGTCTCTTCCTGAACACCAAACATGCAACAAGCAGTTGCAAACCTAGCCTTTTAGACTGTTTACACCTTTGCTTATTTTAATCCAGAAATATTAATGTAGGAGTATAGCCATTTATCTGTCATGCTGGAAACACTGCATGGAAGCAGACCATCAGCCTCAAAAGATAGTTGTAACATATGCTTGTCCAAAAGACTAAGAGGGAAAAAATAAAACTGAAGGACTGAAGTGGTTACTTTTGGTTGTTTGAAACTCCACACTAAGTTTTATGAAGACACTGCTTCACAGAATTTAGATCATCATGAGAGAGGAATGCCCAATTTACAGTTATATCTTTACTTTGATGGAAGGTGCAAAAGCCAGCAGTAGCATCTCTGTGTGGTAGCATCTAAGGGGTTTATATTTTACTTATTAAACGGATATTAAATTGTACAGCAGAGACCTTGCTAGCCAAACTCATATACACAGGTCAGGCATCAGGTCTGGACTATTCATTGTTGGCCTTCCAGTTTTCCAAGCCACATCTGAAGTTTTTCTCCAGAAATGTCATTCTTTTCTTAACCAAAGATTGCTATTGTCGCTCAATCAGATGGTCAGGACCAAACAGCACAAGGAGCCATGGAGACAAAAAATATGTATTTCTCACAAGAGTACAGCAGGGAAATGAAAAGCCAGAATGAAAATCTCCCAAAGATGTAACCTTGCAAAATGCTCCTGTTGTTGGACAGTAGGTGTCCTCACTTCCCATGCACATCGGAGCACACACTTGCCATCAAATATTGAGGTATGGGCAAAACTATCAGCAAAATCTCAGAAGCAATTATTAAGGCGTTTTTTTCCTTTACCTAACAAGTTACTGGGCTTTCAAAAATACCCTCTCATTTTGATATAGAACACCCAGTCTTACAATACTTGCTTGTATGATATGATGTGACTTATAAGAACCAATAAAGCTATGAATTCCTCAGGGCACTTTAATATAAGATGTTTGGTATGACCTTTAAAATTATATAGTCTGAAAATGCTGTATTATTAACAAACTGTCATTACTGCCTAGCTAGGTATTGGCCAGCTCTATATGGTGGTTCTCAGCGTCTTCCTGAGGGAGAACATTTCCATCAGGAATTCTCCCCAGCTGCAGAACAGAGAGTACCAGGACCCTAGGCTTGGAAATCTAACCGATAATTAGTAATACTAGGAAACCACCAGCCAGGTCATCAGTGCCCATGTTCCATATCCCAGAAACAAGTACAACTAGGTCAATAAACATTTTCTGGATAATATCACAGGTTTTTTGTTGTTGGGTTTGGTTTTGGTTTTTGAAAAGAAAACTGATCTGCAGATCATAACTGTCAGAGCGCTGAAAAGGGACTTCAGAGTGAGAGCACTCTCAGAATAAACATCCAGTATGCCATGTGTTTCCTCCAGCATGACACTGCCTCTGTGCTAGGATTCACTCATCTAATGGATAACATCTATGAACCTAATTCATAGAAGTACAGATTTAATAATTTCAAATTGAATATTTCTATATTGCTGAAAAACATCCAAACACAATAGAGATTATTATGTAGCTGACAAAAATAGATGTATCAATATGTATTAATTAATGACACAATGTTTAAAGAGGCTGGAATTACAATACAGTACAGCAGAAGGGTGGGAGGACAATGTGCTGTAATAGCATAAGTAAAGGTCAGCATCTGGATTTTGCCAGTCCCAGAATCTGGTTACCATTTCAAAAACAGGGAAAAAAAATGGACCTGGATTTCTGGCTTAACAATGAGTCTTTAGGGTGATATCTTTAGGGAGGTAGAGCTGACAAGTGAAGTTAAACTCTTTTTGGCAACTAGTTATGCTGAAGTTGGGGAGTCCATTAGTGAGCTGTATCTGGCCAGATGCAAATCAGCTCCTGCTGGACTGAGTTAATTTGCTATATACTAGGACAAACAGCTTGCTCTATTCCATGGGTTCATTTGTTTGCTCTACTTTGTCTAGAGTCACAGCTGCTAATATCAGCTAACTGAGATCCAGTGAAAAAAAAAACATTTTGATGTACAACCCATTAAAAGTTTTCAATGCACATTTGCAATCTGTACAAAAGCTATGTTCAGAGAAAGATTAAGCACAGGCAGATGACAGGAAGGTCAACTCTTGTTTTATATAAATCAATGTGAAATCCAGCCTCTGCCAGAACTATGCAAAGTGGAAAGAAGCCCAAAGGAAAGGCCACCATACAGTTTTTCAAGAAAATAAAAGATCAGTACTTTTTCACTATATTGCAAATCCATTTAAAAAACTCAAAATCTTCTTTTTGAATCCGTCATGCAAAAAGCTCCAGTATAAATTAGAAGCTGATAAAAAATTCAGTACTCTGACATTTTATTTAAGGACATGGAAGAAGCTTCACACCTTGCCACAGATACTCATCTACCTTGCTCCAAATTTTACTAACTGCTCAAGTGAAAAACAGGCTCAACCCCTCTAAAACCTTAATATAAAGCTGTCTTTTTCATTGGTTGACAAAACTAAAGGATGATAGCACTGTTTTTACCTGAACTGGATACTTTTATGAATGTTTCTTTCTCCCTGGTGAAGAGATGCGTAAGCTTACCAGTAATTCGGTTTTCAATTTCCCCTTGCATCTGGAGGGAGTCCACATAAATGGTTCTGTTTCCAATGATTCGTGCACACGCAATTCCCCTATATGGCTGACAGAACCCATCTTCATGGTAATCTTCTCTGCAAAAGACATGTTAGGATTTTATATGCAGATGTCTCTCTGCTGGCAATGGATTTTTACGAAACATATTCTTATAAAAGTTGAAAAACTCAAAATAATGTAAATCTGAAATTGTCCTATTCCAAAGGTGCAGCTTTTTCCTCTAATACTCTCTTACCTTGGAAGTACAGAGGGACCCTGTAAACAGCTCATTACAGAAAGAAGAAAACAAAACCCAACATTAATTTTAAAATAATAAATGAATAATAATGGAATTTGACAGATGAATCTATTAAAAAGCCTTTAGACTGAGACAACAACATAGATCTAGTTACATGTCCCCATGCATTTTTGGCATCCAGCTGTACCCCATAAAATTAGACATTTTGTTCTCTTCTCCCACTTCTCTCTCCTGCTCTTCATTTCCTGTAGTGGATAGCAGAAGAGATTTTGCCAAGCTTGAATTAAAACATGAAATAGGAGTAATCAAGGCTATAACTTCTTTTCCTCTTCCCTCTAGTGAAAGTCAGTGCCAAATTTCTCTTTCAACATATATTTCAATATAGTTTTCAATTCAATGAAGCTTTGGGCCTTTCACTCTCTTACATCAACATAAATATTTTGGCACAAAAGCCCTAGCCTAAAGGCTCAGTGGTGCAACACTTCATCCCCAAAGCCCCTGTAAATAATACAGAACTCATCTGCAGATCGTAACTGTCAAAGCACTGAAAAGGGACTTCAGAGTGAGAGCACTCTGAAATATCCAGTATGCCACGTGCTTCCTCCGGCATGGCACTGCCTCAGTGCTAGGATTCACTCATCTAATGGATCACATCATGCCATTTACTGCATGATGCACCAAAAATAGGTAGAAACATAAGCTAAAAAAAAATACATTTCTAGAGTAGGACATCTAAAAACTTAATTAGCCTTTGTAACTTAACAGTTAAAGAATCTGAGATACATCTCAAATACCAGCAACACTTGAATAAGTACTTCAATGCTCCTCTGAACTTGATACGTTTTTATCTTTGGATATTAACACCTGTTTTGGTCACTTATGTTCCCAATTCTCTGACAAATACCTGTACCCTTCCTTCAGGTACCACATGAGCAGAACAAAACTGTCAGTGACTACATGTAAAATTTCACAACTTTAGCTGGGAGAAATCAGCATGAAAACCTTCTGCCTGAAAACAGCCAGCCAACATTACCTGTGCCTACTGCAAGCCCCTTGCACTGATACCTCACTCTTACTTAGGAATCTTCTCATTTTTCCTTTACTGTGTCTCTGTGATAAAGCCCACATCTTCAGGGAAATGTTACCAATATTTGTTACACAATGGAAGGTTGAGCAGGACTGTCTGTACAGGTAGCCAAAAGACGGAACCACCAATCACCACTTGAGCTGCTTCTCTTCTTTGCCTCCCAAAAAGACAACAGGACTCTTGATGAGTCATTGATATAAAGCATATCATGCAGTTGTTATCCAGGTATAGCCTTTATTTCCCATCACAGTATTATTTTTAAATATTCATAAAGCAATATTTTGTCTACAAACTCTGAAACAAGTTCTTCCTCAAAGATATGTAAGTTTTTAATTAGATTGGATGAAGTAAAGGAGGAGCCACAGGATCAACTACTCCCTTCAGTGGCATTCTTCCATTCTTACAACAAAACCTGTAATTTTGCAACAATTGCATCATGCCTGAAGGGACAAAATATCAAAGAATTTTGTCTGTGCCTGTTTTATGATCCTTGACCACCTCAGTAGGAAGTCAGCAATTTCCAAGAGGAGCTGAATGAATACGAAACCTCTATTTGACCTCTTTCATAAGAGTAAATTCATACTCCTATCCTGCAGAACAAAGTCTGCAATGTATCTTACTGAAACTATATCTCACACTCCAGGTCTTAGTTCAGGGTTCTCCTGTCAGTAATTAAAAAAAAAAAAAAAAAGCACACTCCAAACAGCATGGGTTTGGTGACAAAAGCAGTGTGATCTCTTACTTAGTTCTGTTTATTTATTTCTGTCAAGAACTTTTAAACACAGCTTAGTTACTATAAATACACACATATGCTCCCCTCTCCCATGTTATAGTCAACTGCTGATTATACTAAACCAGATATGACCATTACCGTGGACACAAGCAAAAGTAAACAGTAACCTGATGTCAGTTACTCTGACAGAAGCATGGCTGTTACTCTACATACATCTTTGTCAGGGCAGGAAACTCAGTGAATGCTCTCTGACTAGTATTGAGAGAATGAAATTACATTAGTCTTCTTAGGGAAAAAACTGATTTCAGCTGCAGAAGTGGCAGCAGTAGGAGTCTCTTTATAGATTACTCTGTCCTTCAGATACATGTACCCTTGGGATATGGCAAAAAATCTGCAACAAAAAGCAACCTGGGGAGAGTCTGACAAAACAACATGGGAGTGGCATAACGCACAGTTCAAACAGGAGCCCTTGGAATCACGTGCAGCTTTGAATCATGCTCCAAACCATATGCCAGCAATTCAGTTGCTGATCAGAGCAATAATTAAAAGCTGCTGAAAATAGGCTGAAATACTGACTCTTCAATTTCCTGCTGCTTGAGCTATAATGGCTAGTCTGATCAAGAACCCTGGTGAAAGCAGAAATCTGATTCCACAAAAGGAACCCAGAAGAGTTCAATTTGTTCCACTTGCAGAAATCTTACAAGCTATCCACCACAGGCACTTTTTAACCTTTGTTCTTTAGTTTGCACTTATTTCAAGACAGCATTAACTTTTCTCTCTAGTGATGTTTTTCCATTTTTATAGTATTAATTTTTTTTTAAGTACAAAATAGAGTCAGGCACATGCTAAGTGTTGGTCGTTATTGCAACTTTGCTGGACGGCTGAATCAAAAAGAGTGCACCTGGAAACTGAATTTTCTTAGCACTCAGTGTTAGAATGGAGGTAAGGTATTCTCTTACTAAATGAACTCCCCTCCCAACTACTCATCATATGTTTGACCAGAGTTTGGATTTACATAAAAATTGTAAAGAATATGACTAAACAGACCTTCTATTCCTTAAACCCCAATCTCCATAGCTCAGGATCAGTGTCATCAGTTTACCAGGGACAAGGTGGGCTTCTGCTAGAATCATTCAGTTAAGAACTAGGCTTTCTAATTAAAAGCAAAAGCAGAAGAACCTACTACTCAGTCACACATAAATAAAACCAAAATATTGATACTATTTTTATGTACAACATGGAATTTGTACCAGGTCTGGAAACATCTTGGCGAACCAAGTGCTGATAAACATTTACAAGTTCCTTATCACACTGCAACACCTCATAAAACACAGCCTGCCTTCAGGTTTGTGGGCAGAAGTCCATATAAAATAGAGAATTAATGAAGCAAGCAGTGTAGAAGAAAGATGCAGATTCGATCACACGGTGCTATTCCTCCCACTCTTAGAAATAATAACTTCCAGAAACATCTGGGTCTATAAAGGAAGAACTGGGAGAACCAGGTGCCTCTGAAGAGGAATAAAACCTAGCATGATAGAAAAACTCTCTGGATGGAGGTCCTGAAGCTCTTCCATAAGATAGCTATCTGCTCTAGAAATACATAAAGAGATTTCTAGATGTCTTGGAAAAAAAAATAGTGGGCATCACTACCACCATCCTCCCATTAAACATTACTTTACTTTCACATATCACACAGAAAGGACACCAAACAAATACTACAGAAGAAAACACATTGGTAACAAATATGCTTTTTCTTCATGGAAAATTTGAAATGTGGAAAGAATGCATCTTGGCACAATACAATATATGCTATCTCCATAACACTATCTATTGTTTACAACTGTCACAGCTGAACAGACTGGAGGGCATATGAAACAAAAAAGTCACAGTAAAAGAAAGGCAACCATGGAAACTTTTTAATACTAAAATCACCTTCTGAACCACCTAAATCTGTTGACTGTTTTCAGTATGCATTTAGTGCCCCGAAAGCACAGTAAATGCAGACCTTGTTGTTCTCCTCAGAAACAGAGAAAACACATGAAGCTCGGAGAGTTTTTAGCAAGGATTCACAAAGGGAATTATGAGAGCAGAACTGAGAGGTACGAGATATTAATTTGCTAGTGAGACACCTTTATTCTGATTGCATACCACAAGTTTTAATCAGAAAGACAGCAGAAACTTCTAAGTTAAAACTATTTTCCTGAAAATAGAAGAGACGAAACACTGTGCACCAGCCATAGAAAGAAACTCAGAAATTCTTTAGAAAACTCAGAAAGAATAACTGAATACATTGAAAAAAATCTCATTTAATAACATCCCGCCAACCTACCCTAGCAGCTATATGGATAGACATATTCTCAGCCTACACTTTACCAAAGTAAACAACATAAACCAGTTCATAGATTATAACAGGATATTCCAAAGGTTAGCTTTTAAAAGGCAGTAGAAACTTTATTACAGAAGTTTCCAACAAGCAAACTAAATGCAGGTAAAATTTCCTATAAATTTTCCCACAACAAGTAAACCGGAAGCTTTGACTCTCTTCCGTGTTATCCAAGGATTAAGGAACTTTTAATCAAGAACTGGTAAATACTGAGGATGTTAGCCCTCCCCATAATGTTCCATTACAGGTGGAATGGAAAAGCAAGGGCAAATGCACAGAAAACCACAGACTGTGATAGATGAAGGAAAGGACTAATTATTTATGTCAGCCTATTTGCTATTAGAGAAATACAACATTTGGTATGCAGTTGCTCATCTTGTTGGGATGTCTCAGGATTTTTGATAGTTACCACTTGATAACTAATGTCAGAAGCTGTGTAAAGGGAATGATCAGGATAGACAGCAAGATCAGAGGGAAAAGGACACGCATCATATTTCCGATTATGAGTTCACTTAGCCCAGTGTAAGGCTTTTTCGTAAATATAAATCAGAGAAATTAAATAATCTACAATACTAAGAAGAATAAAGGCTCTCTGTTTATCAAAGAGAGGCAAATCTCTCTGGCTGGGAAGGGCATTATGAAGTGCTGCAGTAAAAAAATACAGTATTCCTGAGTTTTTACATATATATGTGTATATTTATATACACACACATATACACATTCACACACACAAGCAAACATATACATTCATGTTTTGTTTATACTCAATCTCAAAATCAGGACATCTTATAATGTCACACTACAGTCCCTGTAATTTGCTACCTTTACTCTTGACATACCATATTATATCATATCATATCATATCATATCATATCATATCATATCATATCATATCATAGTGCTGGGGAGCAAAGTCTATTCACAAAAGAATCACTTTTTAGTGGTTAAAATGATTTTACATCCCTAAATATTCCCTCCCTCAACAGGCCACAGATGAGATCTGAGAGAAGAGAAACATACTACTCTTGTCATATGCCATGCCGCCTCTATATGATTTGCCTCCTGACAAAAACATAGTGAATATATATTAATGTTACCATACAGAAATACTTGGTACCTTCTGGACAAGTTTGTATATTTGCCTTCAGAGAAAATATCAAATACTCAATTTCTTGTTTCACCATGAAGTAGAATTTGTCAAGAAATGCTGTTTTTTAAAGTAATAGTCACAATGGGCTTAAAAACTGCTTGTTCTCATAGGCCTCCCATTGTGCATGGATCATCAATGGAAGTTTTACTACTGACATTCAAGGCAACAGAACTGGGGTATAAATATTTGATAAAGAACATAATTTTTTTTAGAAAGTACAGTTTGAACTATTACTATCCATTGAAGGGCTGGGCTAATGCCAGGTGCTTCTGACATCACTCAAAACACATGGCAGAAATTTGGTAACCCACACAAATAGGTTTTTGGTTATAGTGTAGCTTCGAAAACCCAAGTGTACAGGAAAACCTCAAAAAACCCCAAACCCACAAACCATAAAACACCCAGAACTCCACCCATGCACATTTGTGTCCTTCCTGCTGAAGCCAAGAAACTAATGCGTGGCAGGGACAACTTAACTGCTGCACTGGGCTCTTGCCTGGATGGAGGCTAACCTGCACCTACATCATGGGAGAATGGCACAGGCTTCCTGCCCTACCTGTATCCATTCTCTGAACAAACAGTTTCATCCTCTGACCAAAGGTTTCTGCAAATAACCCACCTTTCCAGCACTTAAAATCATTGTTTGCACATCTTCACCTGTGTCTAATGATCAGTGCTGCTGGGACATCAGGATATCCGTACTGATATACTTAACTCCTCAAAGAGAGACTTAGAATACTGCAACAGTAAAAATTTTCCTTTACACTAAAGGAATGTAAGAAATACTATCAGAAGAGAAGGGGAGTCTAGTGTTAAAAAAAACCCAAAAACTTACAGGCAGGGGAATTTGTATAAATAGTCATAGCTCAGTTGAAGTTAATGAGCCTATGACAATTTACACTCACAATGGATACGGCCCATGGATTCTGCTACCAGATGCTTATTGAGTGTAACAACAGACCCAAAAAGCAAGATTCCCTTACATTTAGCAAACAACATGGACAAATATTTCCTGCTTTTTATCTGAAAAGTAGTACACTACAGAATCCCTTAAAGAATTTACTGAAATTTCCAATTACTGAACAGAACAATTGTGTTGCATTTGACTGGAGTATTTATAGTTACTATAAAATACAGTGTGAACTGAAACTGCATATTCAATGCCTAAGATCAGTTAAAAATAACAGTTGATCTTTATTCTACTGGTTCTATTAGATTATAGATTTATTCATACTAATCATAGGATCTGAGAGAGTATTTTAAGCCAGCTAATAGATAAACAGACTAATTAAATTAAAGCGCAGCTACAAATGAACCTAGTGTTTGAGACAAACTAAAGAGAAGATGTTTGTTTGTCAAAGAGCAACTTGTAAACTTTACAAAAACCTAATAATAGGCTACTTAAAATATTACCAAAATGAATTATGAAATCAGTGTTTTTAAATACAAAACTCAGGCTCCAAAGTCTGTCTCTAAAACATAGGCTAAATAATGTTTTAAACATATACTCTAATGTTACTGTGGAAGGAGGATTCTTTTACTACTAAATATTTAAAAATCATCTAAAGATAAGAAAAGGAGAGAACATCAATAACGTTCAATCACAAACCTTCACTGACTCATGACTCAAACTGGTCTCCTCCATAGGCACTGCCTTAAGCAGGCGTCAGCACTCTTAGCTGAGCTGTGTTCTTAATAAAAGATACTATGATCAATTATTTAAGTGGATAAAACCAAAGGAAAATGGTGTTGCCTTCCTTTCTTTCACACATTCATCCACTATTACTCCTATAACATGAAAAACAGCCCTCACAGGCAAACATACACAAGAGAAAGAAACACATAAAACTGTGGCAGGTTTCACACTAGATAACACCGCATGCTGCTATGGTTGTTTCTTGGTATCATATTCAGGTATTTATTACTACTTTGCATCTCTAGAAAAGTTTGCAGTGTACCAAAAAATGTTGTAGTTTCCAAGTACAGCACATACAGAAGTATAGACATAGGTGGCAGGGATGTTTTACTACAATAAGCTGAATAAAACAGTCAAGGGAGCAAAACTAAACAAGGAGCAAAATTAAACAAAGATGTCAATGTTCTGAATTTCTGTAAGAAACATGGGATTGTCTCTACCTGTATAACCAGTCACAATCCTCTTGATTAACACATGTAACTTCAAATAGATGATCTAATATTCTGCCACCAACATTCAAACTTCTGCCCACAAACTCTGTCTCTCAGTTTACTCAAAGGACATTTTTGTAAATTCTCCCTCTGCTTTCATAGGTGTTAGCACGTTGGGATGAAATCTTGAAATCACGTGAGTCAGCCTGCAACCCAGGGAAGGCTGCAGGTCTGTTTTGCTGAGTGTCAGATACTTTTAACAGAAACATTTCTGTTACAACCACGGTTAGTGAAAAGTTGAAAAGAAAAACCTTCAGAAAACTAATTTCAACATATGGGAACACGAACCTGGCCATGCAGCATTCCAGCTTCTCACTCACCAAAGAAGCCATTATGAGCCTTCTTCCCCACCCCTTTTTTTCAAGGCATGTTATCCCCCTCAGTGTGTTATGACTGTCTAATAAATTGTCTTCCTCTGACAACTCCAAGGAAAGTGAGCAGGGCCAACAGACCCTCTCTAAAGAGCCTCAAACAAGCAGCTCCCTCTTCCCTCTGCTGACAGAGGAAAGCAAAACCCTTAGCTGTTATCCATCCTCATCCTGCCATGCCACCCTGAGTGAGCAAGTACACGTAGGTCAGCTCCAAAAAAGTCGTATAAGAGTCCATCAGCTGAAAATGTCATTATTACTGCTGCTATATCAGGCAGCCAAGTAAAACTGGCAGGGGCCATCCTGGGCAGCTCAGAGAGGGCTCCAGCAATTGGGTTCCTCCTGCCTTGGGGTCAGTGTAGGGGACCAGGAGATCCCACCTGAGTGGCTTCAGCAAAGGAGGGATGTGATGGGGGGGGAGCAGAATGAAGAAATCACATCACCTACGAGGGAAGATGGGAATGCCAAGCAGAAGAAGGAGAAAAGAACTTTGATGGCTGCGGTGCTGAGGGACAGGAGAAGGGATATCTGGCCTCACCAAGGGGATGGGAATTGGGGTCCCTTCTCACTCTGCTAAGGGGTGATAGAAGGGCAGCTCACCTTCCACCAGGCCACTCTGACCTTGTCTGGTGTGATCCTCACCCCACTCTCTAAATGCCACTGGGGACAAGCTCAATATGGGAATCTTTTTCTTTTACAACATCGTTTAAATTTTCAGGTAGACATTAATGCATTGTGATTTACTCACAGAAGCAGGTTTTATGCACAAATAGGAATTTTTTTACTATAGTTGAGTTGATTTAAAACCACTGACAGAATTTGATATATATGCCAGGAAGACAGGTAGAAAGTAGAAAAAGAGAAAAGACTGTGAAAGGATGGCTGAAATTTTCAAGTTAGAAAAATCCAAAGAGAAGGAGAGGTTAAAACAAGAACAAAGGAATAACATAAAATGAAAAAATGAAATCCTATAGAAGTGTCTTAAGCTTTTCATTTTGGTTGGTTTTTTTCTGGTTTTTTTTGAACGATGGGGAATTTAAGTTTTCTACAAAGTGTTTCCTGGCTTTTTATTAGAGGTTAAAAAGTTAAATGTTTTTGTAAAAAGAAAAATAATCAAAAGTCATTATTAATTTTTTCATAATTTAAAATTTAATTTTAACTGACCATGCCACTAGAATAATTTCTGGAAGGATATGAGCAAATTAAAAAGTAAAAATAACTGTACTGGCATAATTTCTTCTTCTTCTTCTTCTTCTTTCTTCGGTTTTTGTTTTTTTTTTAAACAGAACAAAGGTGGCTTTTCTCAGTTACCACAGAGATTATACATCTGATAGCAGAGAGCTTTTTAAGATAGCTAGAAATTATCAGAGCATCAGCTATAAATTGGCTACATAATTATATGTAGAAGTGTACATCTTCAAGGTCTTTTGCAGAACACTTTTATTAAAACTACAAGAACATCAAGTATTTACGAATATATAATACTGAAGTGTCGGTTTTCCAGTCTTAAGGAAAAATTAGCATATTCCATCTACTTGAAAAACTTGACACCATCTAAATTACATCTTTAAAAGCATGTAAGTGACAATATGAAATGTTTGTTAGAAAGTTAGAGTTTGTGAATACTTCCCAATATTACAGACAATTATCATAGTTTCTCTTTGATAGGGCTTATTCGAGATTAAATTTTCCACAGTCCAAAGATAATTTTTTGCCTTTTTTTTTTTGGTTACTTTAAAGGAAATCATTAGATGTTTTAAAAAATAAGGCCATTAATATTTCATTTCTCTTTCGACAAAAAGTGAATTAAAACCCCAAACACAATCACTACTGGTAAAAGGGGCAGCCACTTGGTTGAGATGCTATTATATTGTCTTGCTATTGAGCAGACACATGAGACTTGGAACAGACCTCTATCTGATCCCATGAAACACTGCCTGAATTTGTTCAGCCTTTATGTAATTCCCATCTTAATGCACTCATTAGCCCAGTCGACAAGAGTGCACCTGATATTCTCCAAATACTGTGAGTATGGCAGGCTTTGCACCCATGTGAGACAAAAAAACATACTTGGCACCCATGGTTATCTCCTAAGGTTGACTGTGGCACGGATGTGAGGAGTTCGCAGAGGGTCTAAGATGACTGGGACTGCAGAAGTGGAAAAAGAGGCAGGGCAGGTATGCCTACAGTGGCAACCACCAGGGGTGCACACATGTCCCTCAAATCAGGAACATAACCTAATAAAAAACAAAATAATTTTTGTGTCTCATAATTTCTTTCTGTCAGTGGATGAGTAAAGATGTGTCTCCTCTTCTGGTCTGGTCTGTACTGCAGACAGGAGTCTATTATTAGTGTTATCCGCTTGTCATCTGGCTCCAGATGCCATCAGGCTGTGGTCTGGCTAGCATGGCTAAGGAATTCAGAATTCATCAAATAATTTTTGTGTGTTGTCATAATTTCACATAATAAGTTTGTTGGTTTTTTCCAAATTAGGAAAAATAGCTTTTTCTCCACAGGAAATTTTATGCCAGTTTCAATCAAGGCCTCTAGAGTTCTCAAAAATGAAAAATAAACAGATACTCTTCTACTTCAGCCACTGGATGAGGGTGGAAATGAACCAACTTTGGCTCTGTAGCTTCCCTTTTCTTGGGGTTGGGGTAAGAGCACTCTGAATCACCCAAAACTGCTGGGAGGCTGTGGTGGTCATCTAACTCTGATGTAATCCCAAAGGTAACTTCCCCTTACATTTCTTCCTTTGGATGTAAATTTACTTACTGAATGTTTATCTGAAATTCTGAATGTATTTGCAAAGACTCCTCACTTCTCTTTTTCTTTTTTCTTTTTTTTTTTTTTTCCCTGTATATAAACAATTAATTCCTGACTGTCACATTTTTCCATTTAAATCTTTTTGCAATATGATAGTGGAGGATGGCTGCATTGTTCCACAGGCAAAATAGCTCACATTCCGAAGTCAGAACTAATTTATTTTCAGACGCCACACACATGATGCTATGCAAACATCATTAGCTTGATATTCTGTGGGTAGCAATTGTACCAACACCACAGCTCTGTAAATTAATGTAATCGGGTTTAACATGAATAAACTGTTCACGAATCAAAACATGTGGCAAACTCAATTAGGAGAACAAATGCTTCCCCCAAGTTTAATATGCCAGCATTTAATTCTTAATGCTTAAAAACTGAGATCCTGTATATACTGATACATCTGTCAGTCTGAACCACGGAGTATATAATGGTACAATCATCACCCACAGCACATTCTTGATGGAGTGCCTGAATCCTGGAACTAGTGGTTTTGTGTTATATTTTTACTTTTCTCTCCATTCCTCAACCTAATTAAAGCAAAATATATGCAGCTAAACTTCATTACACACTGAAGTTGTCTTTTCTACATTAATTACCAAGTGCAGTATGAAAATGCTACTTGGCAGCTATCTACAAATGAGTATCACCACAGCAGCTTCAACCCCGAAAGTGACTACAACTTAGGCTCTGTAACATGCACTCCTACAAGCACATCATTTCTCTAAGATTCAAATTCCTGCATAATTTAGCAGGTATTTGAGCTGAGAGTATGTTTTTTATGTAATGTAGCATTTTATAGCTGGACTCAAGAAACTTAAGGGTCGTTTTCTACTTGAATGATTCTACAGCTGGGAAGCAGAAAGGGATCTGGGCGTGCTGGTGGGCAGCAGCTCAGGGTGAGTCAGCAGCATGTGCCCGGGCAGACAGGAGGGCAAACCCCATCCAGGGTTGCATCAGACACAGCAGTACCAGCTGTGGTTGGGGTCATCCTGCTGGATTCAGCTGTGGGATGGCCTCACCCTGAGTCCTGTGTGAAGTGCTGGGCCTCACAGGTTGAGGAGGGTGGGAAGGTCCTGGAATGGTCCAGAAGAGGAGAACAGAGCTGGTGGAAGGGCTGGAAGCTATACACCACGAGGAGAGGCTGAGGAATTTAGAGTTGGTTGCTTTTGGAGAGAAGGAGGTTGACTGGTGACCTCACTGTTGTCCAGGGCTTCTTGAGAAGAGGAGGAGGAGAGGGAAGTGCTGATCTTTTCTCCCCGGTGTGCAGGTACAGTAGAGGTTAGAATGGTCCAAAGCTCCATTAGGGGAGGTTCTGAATAGACATCAGGAAACACTTCCTTACCAAGAGGGTGGTCAAACTTAAACAGGTTCCCTAAAGATGTGGTCAATGCCCTGTGCCTGTCAGTGCCTTAAAAGGAGGCATTTGAACAATGGCCTTAATAATGGGCTTTAACTTTTGCCAACCCATAGAGTGACCAGGAAGCTGGAATAAATGATCATTGTAGGTCCCTGCCAATGGGAGCTACTGTATTGTATTGTGCTGTAATGCACAATATTCTGTTCTATTATATTCTATTCTAGTCTAGTCTAGTCTATTCTGTTCTATTCTATTCTCTTCTATTCTATTCTATTATGTGTTTACTCCTCTACTAGTTATTTTGCAATACAGAACTACTTTATTGTGATTAGGCAGGCAGAAAAAAAGGAGGTTTGTCAACATAATTTTGGATAACTCAGTCATATAAAAGTGTAAGAATTTCTATATGCAGGTTAGCCTGCTGAACTTAGGAGACATCTCCCAATTTGAAGGAAAGCATGGTGAGGTAGGAGAAAAATGCTTTCTGGCATGTAAATTAACTGTTGGGAAAACTTGGGGTGGGTGGAAGTATGTGTATGTGTGTGAATAAATATTTATAAAAGCAAAGATTCTGTGATATAAAATTATTTGTGTCCCATCTAAAGTAATCCTTTGCCTCTACTATGTCATTATAGAATGAACAAAATGAGAAATCAGATGCTTAAGATTAGGCTTTTTGAGTAGTATGAGAAACTGTTGGTGACACATGCTTCTTGTAGCCCTAATTTTAGAGTAGTATTACCTCAAATACTTCAGGTTTTAGACTTAACAAAGCAGTACCAACTTAAAAGAGCAGATTTCCTTATTGAACTTTCTTTCTTCTTCTCAAAAAACAATTCCTTCCATCACTTTTAATACTATTTAGTTTTGAATAGAATTGTTCAAATATAATTGGTTCATATACCATCTGTTTGGCTTTTTCTCAAGTACACTATATTAGTTGCGCTTTTTTTTGGCTCTTTCAAACTGAAATAGAGAACATAATAATAAAAAAGTAGGGAAAACCTAACCATAAAACCATAGAAATTGAAAGGATGATTTATGGTGTGGTGTTCCAGCATTATCTCATTTTGTCAAATTACCTACTTTTCATTAGAATAGCGTTCCTTTATCTTTGTGCCTAACTGCAACATTCACGCTTTCCTTGTGTGCACTTAGAGCTATTCAGCATCCTAAGGAACTCTAATTAAACTCAATGTGGCATCAAATGCCTACAGGAAGTCTCAGGGACTTCCTATAACTGTCCTTTTGTAAGACACACAATAAATACTTTGAAAGCCATTTAAGCTACTGAACAAATGAGAGTAGGGGAGGGAGAGAGGGAAGAAGTAAAATCTAAACACACTAAAGACTGCTGGTTATATCAGGGATGTCCTACAGCTGCAGTAGCTACTTGCCAAAAGCCCAAGGGCCATTAATTTGAATATCAATTTACATATATCCTTAAAGGGAATAACAAATGTCTTACTTTGCTTGCAACTTCTTTGGTAGTTTAATACAAACAGTTTGTCTGAGCTGCTAAAATCTAACCACCTGCTCCTGATCTGGAACTTGCTGAAAGAGGGTGTGTTGGGGGTCACATATCTACAATGAGCTGTAAACTGGCTCTTTGCCATGTATTGCACAGCTTATGGGTGGCACCTTACAGCTCACCTGATATGACAGTCTAGGCTTTTTTGGCTATCAAAAACTTAGCCACTGCTCTGAAGAGTTGAATGGCAAGCTCTCCCAACATGCAGGCTGTGAATGAATTCTCACCCACATAAAACATCAACTCCCTTAAATATTCATACACAAGCTAAAGGTCTAAATTTTGAAAAAAGAATTCTTAAGGAGAGAAAATGTGTGTGTTTTTGGGTGCAGTGCATGCTTGTAGCCCTACATATAATGAATTACATTCAGTATAATATGTGATCCAACCCATTTTAAAGGAAATAAAATTAAAAATAACTCCTGGTTATGTGTTAAAAGTTTAAAAGTGTTAAAATCCTCTTAATTGTTGTATAATAAGTATATTAATGTTCTAAACAATTTGTAATTGTAAGTCCCTGTGGTGTAGCAGTGAAGAGCCACCTCCTCAGTGTCCCTGCGAAGGCAGGGAGCAAATTTGAAACCGATGGCCCCGCTCCCTCCAAAGCTACCGCCACCTGGGCCGCCACCGTCGCCTCGAAAAGGACGAGAGGTCTTGTTCCCTGTGCCCGCACTCCCAGGAGAGACTGCCCATACCCCCATCGCTGCCTCAGAAGGGGGCCAGGGCACGGCCACTTCACTCTTCACCCTACAACAATGCCCTACAGCGTTCTCAGCGGCACCGCGAAACCCCAGAGCCGCCACCGCTGCCGGTGGCCTCGTGCACCCACCGCCATGGGCTCAGGCCTGGGCCACCAGAGCTCCTGCCTGCGGCCCCGTTCCCCCACAGCTGCCATGAAGCAGCCGCCACCACCAGCGTGAGTGTACCCCCACCGCCGCCAGGCCGACCCCTCGCATCCCCCTGGCAGCGCGAGTCTCCCGCAACTCAACCGCCGCTGCCTGCCATGCGCCTTTTGGTCACACAAGTTCCCAAGCACAGCCACCATGTGCACCCCATCGGCGTGTCTGCCCGCGTGCGTCCCATCGGCATTTCCTGCTGGCATGGAAATTAGTAGAACACCCATAAAGCCTCGCTGTAAACCAAGACATATTCAGCACCAAAAGTCCCCCGCCAAAACAAACTGACGTAAAATTCGGACCCACAAAGGACAGTACTGAACTGGCTATGCCCTAAAGTATTGACAAACAGTTTTTTTGTATCTCGCTGTAACTAAAGAGTGCCCGAGGGGGAGGAGATACCCTCCCAGAGCGGGCCGGTCTGGGTGAGCTCCAGGCCCACCTGCGAGGGCGGGGCTCCCGGTCCTGCAGTGACCTAAGGCTGCAAAGCTGAACAGACCCTCCTCCTCAAGGGTGAACCAAGAAGAGCAAACCATCCCTCGAGCTACCCCTTTGAGAGCCGATCAATAAAGGTATTTTAAGGAGAAAACATTATCTCTTGCCTATTTTTAACACATTTAAAATTATCTTGACAGTGCTGCTAAAAACAGGTGGGCAGGTGCTTCCTACATTTAACCCTAAGTTAGGTTAACTGTAAGAAATGTAACTACATACTACTTCTTCCAAAGGTATTTAGAAACCTTGCCCAACTACAGATCAAGTGCTGTAGGGTTGATTTTTTGTCCTTGCCAGCAGGCTCTCTCAGTAAAGCAGTGCATCTGCATTACACTTTAATTTACTCAAGCACATTTGATTTATACAATAGTAAAAAGAAGGTAAAATTTACATGAAGATTTATTTGTAATCACCCATGCATATGCTTGGCTTCCTTTGTTTTTTGGGGAGTTCTGAACAGCATGGGTTGGTGAGCATAACAGACAGAAACAAACTATTATCCTTTTTTCTTCCTATATATTCCCTACATTTCCCCTACATATAAACTTCTTTCTTCAGTTCTTCCCTTCCTGTAACAGAAAGGAAAAAAGCCCCTACTACTTGTAATATTTTCCCCAGATAACAAATCACACTTGTGTCTATTACAAGACAGTTTGTATGTTAGTTTAATTACACATCTGGCTTCTAAAATTCATCAGTTTTGTAAGCACATTGAATTTGTACTTCTATCACTAAGTAATATAAAATGCATTAGATTGCTCATCATTTATTTACTTGTGATTAGAAAGCATTTAAGTGGAAGATTGTAGCTGAAGAAACAATGTTATGTGGGAAGACATTGTGATCTGGTTTAGTGCAAAGCAACGCAAAACAGTATTTCCACTGCTCTTTAACTCTGCCTTGAATTATACATGTTCTGGGGTTTAAAATGAGGAGGGGAAAAGTATTTTTTGAAATGCATGAGTAACATTAAGATAAAAAATTCAGGTTTTATTACAAGATAGACTATTAGCTTCCTCTGAGTACACCCTGCATCTCCAGGCAGAATAGAGTATAAATTTTAGTTATATGTTAATTTGTGATGTCGTAAACTTCTGAGCCTTTCTAGGCTGTATCCTACATAACTAGAGGAAAAACTGAAAAATCACACTCTAAAATAGATAAGAGAGAAAAAATTTAGTGCAACCTTGGTTTTAGTTCTGTCCTTCCTCCAAATTTCCTGTCTTGGCCTGAAGGGCTGTCAAAGGACATTTAAAATGATGAAGTCAAAAGCAGATCTGAGATTGTGGATCAAAATCCCCTGAAAGGAGCCCCAAACCCACAGGAGGGTGAAATACAGTCTCCGTCTCAGCCTTGAAAGAAAAAAAGGAAAAGTCCCTGACACACAGGGGCTAGGAGGGAATTGCAGCATGTTTCAGCCAGATCTCCAAATTGGATTGTCAGGGAGTCAGGAAATCTGCCAAGACAAACACATGCTGTTTAATGTAGACCAGCCCAAGATAATCTGTGCCTCAGTTCCTCACTCATAAAACAGGATAACATTCCATGCTTTATGGGGAGAAGAACGTACCCAAAACATTTTGAAATAATCTGATCCTATAGAAGAGGAAGGCAAAAAATTCCCAAGATCCACCACCTCCATTTGATGTACAAAACATGAAGAGACAAAGGTTAAACAACTTGCTGCAATCACACACAGAGACAGGAGTACAGTCAGAAATTAAATCCAGACCTCTGAAATTACAGTCCAGTGTTTTATTCACAAAATTCTTTTTTTCCCTGATTAAAACAGGAAATGAAAACACAAGTATGAGCTTATTCTGTAATATAACATATTGGCACAAGCACCTTAAAAAAACATACATAGTTCTAATACAGTTGTCTCAGCCACATGAATATTTTGATGAAACAAAAGACGTGCATGTCATTCTGGAGGAAGCATATCATGAGACACCTGGTCCTTATGGGCCTGAATAAACAGTGTAACTTCTGAGATGAAACAACCATCTGTTTATATGAATTTTAAGATAATCTTGTATAATTTGCAAGATTAACAATGTTATCTATGGCTAAACTATATTGAGACCAAAGAAATTTGCCACACTGTCTTACGAAAGGAGGAAGATACAAAGGGTGCTCCTATTAGACAGAAAGGAAAGCATTCTTTCTTTCTAATGTGATGTTAGATATCTCTGGTTTGCCAGAGACATTCAGTTTACAAAACTATTTTCCTCTTCAGCTACTGTCTTTTACCTGAAAGACCCCAATTCAGGGGCAGGGAAGTGGCCTGAGGGTGAAGTTCTCTGATGATCCACTGCTTCCCACCTTCCTTCCAAAGACCTTATATTCTCTTTTCCATTTTGTAATTACATAAAGATTCATCACATGATGAAAATGAGTTTGTTTCCATCACAAACATATAATTCCTCATATCATGCAGGAATTTCTCTTTGGGGTCACAGAAAAGGTGTGCTTTGGGATATGTAAACTATTGAGAATAAATTGCTCAGGAATCCAGCCTCCTCACTGGAGTTTTAACACAGCCACCTTACTGGTTTTTAGACATTCTGTTTTCCACTGTTTGAAAGAACTGGTCTTTTTCCTAACTACAATTGCTTCATCACTTTTCTTCAATGGACCAAATCTTAAAAAAATTACTATTGTCCCAAACTATAGGAGAAAATCAGGCATATGAACATGTAAATTTATTCTGAATAATTAATACCTCAAAAATTCCTCCACAAAGTAATGATCATTTCTGTCTGGTGCCAGTTTCTTCTCATCTATTTTTCCTAAGCATCCAGCATACAGGCATCAAAGGCTGTATATGGAATCATAACTGATCTCAGATAGAGTTCAACAGGGACTTCTCAAAGTTTCTTGGAAAGACAAATTCCTCTGCAAAGGGCTCTAGAAGGAAGTGTTCGGTTCCTGGCATCCTTCACAGATTTCAGAAAGGTCACATAGGGAAAAAGTGCAGCAGTGACAACAGAGATGTTTCCCATACACTTGGCAAGGACTGAGCTTAGGGGCATTACTTTCTGCCTGCAGTCTGTGTGCCTTCCTCTCTTTGCAAAGGTCTCATCAGATTTTCCAGAAGCCCTTAAGAGTCAACAAACTGAATATTTGAATATTAGCCATCTTCCATTCCAAGCTCCCTTCAAGGTGGCACTACTAAACTGCTTCAAAACAGGAATTTGCCCAATAGGTAAAGTTTAATCTAACCATTAAATTCAGAAGAAAAATATATTAGACTAGAGAACACGCAGCCTTTTAGAATGATGTTATCTTCTAAGAGCATCACTTCTATAAGGAAAGACAACTCTTTCTGCCCTTCTGCTCTTAGACTCCAAGATTTTAATGCTCATTGCTTTGTTTTAAATCACAGTAAGAAAAAAAAAAAAAAAGAAAAAAAGAAAAACCAAACCAAACCAAAACATTCTCTGGTATTTGTTAAACATATCTTTTATATTCACACACTTTCATCTTTCTGAACAGGTAGGATGTCTCTCTTTTGAGAGACAAAACTAAAAATATTAATGATGCAAAAGGTAAAAGGGTAGTGCACTGAGAGAAAGGATTGCAAAAGTGTTGTACTCTCATAAAACAACCCTTTAGCAGCACAGTCCTCTGGACAGCAGAGGTTAATCAGAAATATTTTTTATCATTTTTGATTTTATTTCCTTTGTAAATTATTATCTGTATTATCTTTTACTATTTTGATAATTGTAATAATTTTGATAAATAAGATAGATTGTAATTTCCCATGTCTACCTAGGAATCCCTAGAAATCTTTACACATATGAATCTTGATGATGGAAAATAAAGACATCTCTAAATAATCTGCAGCAATTTAAGATTATGTAGTTGAAAGTTTTTACATTTATATTTTTATGAAAACATCCCAATTTCATTATCTGAAGGTCCAGATGGTTTTTTGCACTGGCAAGTCTGACTGCATAACATACATTTTCCTTCTGACAATCTTTAATTGCTGATTAATTCTAGGAATCCACAGCATGGACTGCATTAAAAAAACCTTTCTAGACGGTATCTACATAGGTAATGTTCTTATCCCTTAATATTCATTAGGTATAATTTTAAGCCAGGTTACAATGGTTTTATGTTTCAGGTTTTCACTGAAGCATGTATTTTTTAAGCACTAATACCAGCAGCAATAGCTCTTGCATGGCTCAGTGCAAGGTTGCACTGTGCAGACAGTGAATGGAAAGAGCCCTTTGTTTCTTCCAAGACCTCCTTCCAAGCAGTTAGGTATTCCTTTGCCTTTCTCCACTCTTCCTCTTTTCTGGCTTACAAAATGACCTGCATGCTTTCATACAAAATATTTGGTTTTTAAAAAAATCATGATCCATTTCTGAAAATAAAATAATTATACCACTAAAACATGGCATTTTATTTGAAGGACTGATTTTTGAAAGAATTAAAACAGAATAAAGCATGCTATGAGGCAAAGATCTCTAATCCCTGAAAGCTCCTGGCCCTCATATGATAAGACCCTCATGACTTCTCAATAAACCTTTGCCCTGACCTCGTTTTCCTGAAGTTTCAGGTTTCACTCTAATCTAGTGGATACTAAAAATAAAATATTCTACCATCAGTGTACTCTTCACTTTTTAATGGTAAGTCCAGAACAATGATTACACACTACCACTTCCAATACCAATGGTACAAGACCCATTGTGAAGTGTCATAAGCCAAATTACAAGATTTTCTAGGTTTTTTTCCTAATTGTTTCTTTATTTTAACTTAGCATTCCAAAGCAGCAAAGGTTGAAGAGCAAAGCATTCAAAACCTAGGCAAAACCAGGATGACGGATGTCTTGGGAGCCCTAATTTACTTCCACTTGAGGAAGCCACATAAGCATTAATTCTTTTTTTTTCACTATATCTGTTGAAATGTTTTATGTATGTTGGTATTTGTGAAATGTTAACAAATTCACTCTCACTACAGGAGAAGCACTTAGGAAAACAATAAGGAAGACAAAAGAAATAAAATTGATTACTTGCACTGTAACAAAAGTGAATCAATGTAAAACCTGGTTCCCAGGTTTATTGGTCTGACACAGGCCAGAAAAGAAAGGCCAAGGAGAATGTATCCCATGACAAGCAAGAATGACAAACTGGTGGTGATTGATAGGGAGAAAGATGAGTTATTCAATGACTTTTTTGCCTCAGTGTGCACAGGCAGTCACCATTTCCACTCAAGTCCTTGATCCTCTGTGTGGGTATGGGGAAGGGAAGTGTCTCCCACTGCAAGTGAAAAGCAGGTTTGGGATCACTTGATGAAGCTCAACAGCCCCAAGTCTATGGGACCTAATGAGATACATTCCAGAGTCCTGAGGGAACTGGCTGATGTTCTTGCCAAAACAATCTCATCATACTTGAAAATCTGAGGCACTCAGGCAAACTCCCTGGTGACTGAAAAAAGCAAACATCACTCCCAATTTTAAAAAGACAAGAAAGGAAGATGTGAGAAATCATAGGCTGGTGAGCCTCATCTCTGTGCCTGGAAAGATCATGAAACAGATCCTCCTAGAAGTTATCCTACAGATAAACTATATAATAATATTGTATATAAAAGACAACAAATTGACCTGAGGCAGCCAGCACAGCTTTATTAAGGGCAAATTGTACCTGACCAATTGGGTGGCCTTTTGTGACAGAGTGACAGCAATAGTAGTAAGAGAAGACAATAGATATTTTCTGTATAGACTTCTGTAAGCCTTGATACCATCTCACATGCCATCCTTATCTGCAAACTAGAGAGACATGGATTTGAACTATTCAGCAGATAGGGAAATGGCTGGATGGATGAAGCCAGAAAGTTGTGGTCTAAGGCTCTGTGTCCAGATGGAGGCCAGTGATGAGTAGTGCCCCTCAAGGCTTTCTCTTGGGGCAGGTGCTCTTCAATATCTTCATCAATGACACAGACAGTGGGATCAAGAGCACCCTCAGCAAGTTTGAAGATGACATGAAGCTGAGAAGTGTCATTGGGACAACAGAGGGACAAATTTGAAAAACAGGTCCACGAGAACTTCATGAAGTTCTACAAGTTCAAATCCCAAGTGTCACACCAGGGTTGGGGAAATCCCAGACATGAACACAGACTGGGAGATCAAGTCATTGAGAACAGCCCTTTGAAGAAGGACTTGGGGATTCTTGTGCATGACAAACCGTGTGTTACCCAAGACTGTGAGCTCTCAGCCCAGAAGGACAATTGTATCCTGGGCTGCATCCAAAGCAGCATGTCCAGCAGGGTGAGGGAGGGGATTCTACCACTCTATATGGCGGGCCTCATGAGACCCCATCTGAAATCCTGGGTCCAGATCCGGGGTCTTCTGACAAGAAAGATGTGGACCTCTTAGAGTGGGTCCAGAGGAGGTCATGAAGATGATCAGAGAGCTGGAGCACCTCTCTGTGAAGACAGCTTGAGAGAGCTGGGGTTGTTAAGCCTGGAGAAAGATAAGGTTTTGGGAAGATCTCACTGCAGCCTTAAAAGGTTCTCATAAAAAGGAAGGAGGGGGATTTTTATACTGGTAGATAGTGCAAGACTGGGGGCAATGGCTTTAAACTGGAAAAAGGCAGCTTTATATTAGATGTCAAAAATAAATTCTTTGCTCAGAGGGTGGTGAAGAGCTGAAACAGGTTACCCTGGGAAGATGTGGATAGTTCATCCCTGGAAGTGTTCAGTGCCAGGCTGGACTTGGAACCTGATGAAGTGGAGGGTGTCCCTGCCATGGCAGAAGGGTTGAAACTGGGTGCTTTTAAGGTGGCTTCCATTCCAGACCATTCTATGACTCTCTTTTCATCCTTATAGCTGAATCAACAAGTGAGCCCAGGAGTCTCACAGAGATCACCAAATCACCACTTAAGTCAAAATGACTCTATAGCAAACAGAGGTTTTGCCTAGCTACTCAATGGCAGGATTCTAGTCTTGTTTTACCTGGCTTTTCAAGTTATAATAAAATAACATGGGTAAATTTGCAAGCACAGCAACCTAAGCATTTTACCCATTCATTTTTAAGCATTCTTCTAGCCCATACTTGCCCTGTAAACAATTACTGTTCCAACATGACTTTGTGTTAATTTCCTTGTTCAAAATATGAAATAAGCAAGCAGAAGTTGATCAAGAATAGTCAGTCAAATCAAAACCCATTGTAACACAATGCTCTGCCTCTGTCTAAAAAAGTTGCATCCATTCTGTGAGTTTTTGATCAGATTAGATATTTTTAGCAAGAACACTGTCGTTGCAGGCAGCATTTACTGAGTTTATGAACTAAATTCTGACAGACCAAAAGTAGTCAAAGTACATTAAGTAATTTTCCAAAGAGTACTTACTGAAGATTGTGATTTGGGCTGTTCGTTGGACCTGCAAACATAAAACAAACAAATATTGCTTACAAGTTTAGCTCAAGGACAACATCATAAAAAAAGTCAATAGCAATCTAAAAGAAATTGTCTCTTTAAGGGAGGTTTATCTCAAGATTCAAACAAAACCCTCTGCATTCCTGAACATAATTACATATTGTTATTTTCAAAGCCACAAATAAAAATCACATGAATGTACAGTCTGCTTCAGCAGCAACTTGAATGGACTTCATTTTCTTTGTAAAATATTTTCCACCATAAAAGCACAGGCAGTTAGACAAGGTGTTATCTTGACACATCACTTACCTTTTAATAAGCCCCAGCTGAGCCTTACAATCAGAATTTAGGATGTGGCAAGGCATGATCAACTTTTGTCACAGCAGGAAAAAGGTTCAGTAATGAGCACTTCAATACTCAATCACTACAAACTAAACTGTGGAATTAATTATTTACATTACAACATTAGAAAAAAATTTTAGAAAAATGCCTCTAGAATTTTTTCTCCCATTGCTTCAAATGCAAGCTAAATAAAAGATTGGCTTCCAGACTGGATTATTAAGTCTCCAAAGTGCAATATAAGCACTTCTTGAAAGGTGTGGTGTACCTTCACATGTGAAGGGACAGAATTTGAGACCACGCTTCACATAGCAGTACAGAACTGATATTCATAAAGATGGGTCCAGAACTATGAACATCACACAGAAAAACACTTCTCATTCTTCTTATCAGGTTTCAGGTTTTGTTTTTTTTTAACAGACTGACTTTAGCAGTAGAGTGAAAACTCCAGGCAATGAAATATTACCTTTTTTGTACTTTTTACTGGCACTTCTTTAATTTTTTTTCTTCACTATGTATTTACAGACCTCTACATCTGTATTTACTTTCTTTTATTACCACTACAGGGGTATCAAATTCAACTGAGAAGTTCTGTGCTGGGAGAGAGGCCTCAGGAGCTGACCTTTTTCTTTTGTGTTGAGAATTTTTCTTTAAACATTAAATTCATTTCTTTTTATACTATGGTTAAAACTAATACCTAGTCTATAAAGCAGTCTGAGTAGTCATAAAAGCCAGGAACTCACCAAGCCTGACAAACAAAACTCCTGTTGCAGTTATTGTCTTCATCCCATTTGAAGCCACGCACTGGTAGTATCCTGTATCTGTGGTATCCAGATCCTGGATTCTCAGACGTGAGCCATAATCTGTTTTCCTGATGATGATCCGTCTTGGTTCCTGAACCACTGGAGCATCATTTTTTAGCCATCTGACATTCGGAGAGGGGTTTCCTGCTACCTTGCAATGCAGGATTGCTGTTTGCCCCTGGACTACAGTGATATTGTTTACTGGCTCCAAGAAGGTCAGGAAATAACCTAAGAGGATGAAAGGCCATAAAAGATCAAACTTTACTTGGCTTGAGGTAAAAGCCTGCTGAAATGTACTTTTCTAAGAGAGAACCTTGGAAACTATTTTGGTTTTCTTTCAAGCTCAAAAAAAAGCAATTCACTGTCCTAAGAATACCATAGCATTGTACTCCAATTTGTGCTTCATTGCTGACTGCACATTTGTGTGCAGGTCAGTCATTAATAGATACTATTACGGTCCTAACTGCCTATTTGGATACCTATTTTGAAGCAGTGGTGACTTTTTCTACATCTGACATGCTAAAATATTAACATCCTATCACACATCTAGTGCTGTTCTGTTCTAACAGAAAAAAACCACTCTTGTTCCATAAAAGAATAATCACAGTAGTAACCACATTGGAATATCACTGTGATTTTATCACATGATCGTCTTACATGATCACAGATTAGTCTCAAAAAAGAACTACAACTGGAAAAGATACTTTTAGATATTGACTTGTTAGTTGCTCAACAAAATATTAAAATTAAACTGATTTGGAATAATAAGTTTTAACATTATATGTCTCACATTCAATTTAATGAAATAATGTCTCAATTGCAGAAGTAACCTGTGAGGGGACCATAAGCTGATTATAGACTGCCATTTTTTACATCAAGTCAAAATATATGGTCAAGGAAATATCTGTATAGATATTGTATAATAACCTTTTGTAGTTATTTTGTAAGTGAAAACTACAAGCCCAAATTAGTGGTTTGTTGAAAGCAAAGGGCTTGTCAAGAAGGCTGTATTGGCAAAAAAAAAAGAATTGATGGAAGAACACTGTCAAAACCTGACAATCAAATCTTTTGTAGGTTATTATTTATAAATTTAATTTGGTGTCAGGAGTCCTGCAACTGATACACATCACACACTGAAAACTTGACAACATGTAGTTCTACTGAAACAATAATGTTGTTATATTACCTTACAAAACAGGTAAGAAAAGTATCTAGCTGTCATGCTCATATGTTTGCACCAGTGAATTTAGACCTTCTAGACATAAAGCACCAGGAATGCAAATTACATTATATTTTTATAGCAGCTGGATTCAAATATCAAATAATTTTGACTGATGCCTGCACATGGACATTTTCTACCAGTCAGATTATTTTGCAGTTGTTTAATTAAGAAATAACATATTACTATACACGAATCAAACACCCGTAAAGAAATTGTCTACATTGACAATCTAATTGCTGAGATACCTTAAGAAAATGGATTCTCTGCTTTGATTTATATTTGATAGGACAGTGAAAATCAGTTCCTCCAGTATAACACTGGAGAAAGGAGCAGTAGAAACATCAGAATATAATAAATGTACAAAGCCAGATATTGCTGGAAAGTTTTACACATATTTTCGAGAATATTCTTGTGTATTATATTGTTCTCTACCATTGACCTTTCAAAAGAAATCCTGTTATAATGAATAATATGAAAATACAATGTAAGCAAGTGTGAACTTAGTTTGTCACTAAATAGAAAATTCAATAAATTCAAGTACATAAAATCTCCACGTAATATTGAAACTTACAGGAAAATTATTTTATCTTTTTTGTCATAAAATAATAAATTATTGTTTATGTAATTTTATATTAGTTGTCCTTATTTTTAATTTAAAATCCTCAGCAGACTTCAAAAGATTCTGATAAAACACAATATCTATTTTTGAATAATTTATATAAACAGGAGAAAAAGTATATCAATGCTTTCAGCAATGTCACACCACAACAATATAATCTTTTATGGTTTCCAGTTATGTTTCATAGCTGAAAAAATAGAAATACTGTTATGACATTCAGGCAGGAAAAATAAAACCAGTAAATTTACTTCTTGATACAGTCAACTGAAGCCATTGATTAAAACTTCTATTTATGCCAACATTTTACATACATAAGCATTTCCAGCAGCATGAAACAAATCCTGATCAGTCCTACCACAAGTTAAAAAAGGATTTTATATGGCTATTTCACTCAGAGCTTGTTATTTAGGGACTTATTTCACAACTTTTTCATAATCTGTATGTAGTTTATACTCATGAGCACCATTGAGATACTGGGCTGCAATCATAGGGGCATTACATAGCAGAGACAGAAGATACCACAACCCCAATCTATTCAGTGCCTATCAGGCCACACCTGGACTATTATGTTCAGTTCTGGTCCTCAGAATTCAAAAATAACACGGAAAGACAGGAGAGGATTCAAAAGAGGGCTACCAATATCATCAAAGGGCTAGAACACCTGTCCTGTGAGGAAAGACTTGAAGTAGTTAAGTCTCTTCTCCCTGGAGAAGAGAACAGTGAGGGGGGCATCATCACAGTTTCTCAGTGCCTAAAAGGCACCTACACTTGTCACAAGGAGCTAGATGGAGAAGACAAAGGGCAATAGGTGAAAGTAGCCAGGAAATGTTTCATAGAATAGAATAAAGACATTTTTTACAGTGAGAACAATCATTCATTGGAAAATGAACTGCCTAGACGTATGGTAAGAGTCCTCATCACTGAAGGTTTTCAAAATATGTTTGGATGGAGTACTAGATTGTTTGTCTAAGCTTTCTTTCCTCAGAAATGCTGGATTGGATGATCTTTTGAGGGACCTCCCAAGCTGAAATGTTCTGTAGTTCTGTGGGTCCATGACTGAGCAGTTGTGGGGACAGGGTGAATGTTCTCATACAAGGGAGGCAAAATAGACTGTTTAAACACCATTTTTGAGAAGATGCTTGACCTCTTCCAGCATGCAGCCAGCACAGAGGTACATTTGTCTGGCTCAGAGATGCTTCTGATACCCAAGAAATGAAAGAATCAGAGAAGATCTGTCTAAAAGGTGAGGCCAATTCAAGCACTATAAGATGATAGACAGGAATTGTGGTTTGTCTGTCTCTTTAATACACTTCTTCCTCTTCACATGCAAGTACATGAAAGGGCTACATTGTTCTTGGGCCATTGGTCAGCTTATGTCTTGCTCAAATCCTTATTACTATTTCACTTTTTCTGATTTAAAATCAGCTGGGGAGTCTTCTTTTAGGTATAGTCATGGATATTACATTCAAATACATTTCGATGAAAACATGCAATAAATTCACTCATTAGGAGTCATTAAATCCATGTTAGAACTTCCTGTTTTATTAATTAAAACAGAGCTAGGAAGCAATTACATCCGTATATTTTAAGCTATCCAAAATATTTCATATGAATCTAGGAAGCTGATTCTAATAATAACTAGAACAAAACTATTACCATGAAAAGCAATGCCAAAGATTTATGGGTTAATTTAGACCCAGTGCAATTCATAGACTTCACCTGAAGTCAGTGTCACTGCATCTATTTCCTGCAGGTCAGAATTTGGCTTTAGTTCATCATTAGTCTTGCAATTTTACATGTATTTTCTGCAGTGTTTTATATTACCTTGTTATTACAAACCAGACAAGACATATTTTAACCTAATGAACTTGGAAGTATTTGTGTTTTCCAAAGTTCTGCAGTGCAGCTTAAGAGCAGTAGAGCAGCTCAGGGCCTGTTCTCTGCCTCTGCCCACCCTGAACTGCACACTCTCTATTTGCTGGTTTCATTTCCTCTTCGAGAAGTGATGTTTATGTACTCACTGATTCTGAAGTATTTGTATGACAGAGCGGGCAGCCATTTGTTGAGCTGCTCTGTTATTTGGTGTCCACTTTAGATAACCCATAATTGCAATTCTTTCAAACAAAGTGGAAAATTTAACCAACCATGTTCTAAAGAATGTTTTCTTTATTTAATTTCTGTGGTGATAATCAGCAGTTACTTTTTTGGTAACGTACATCATACCACAAGCACAGTGTTGATGCCAGTTTGATGGAATGCTTGGGAATAAAACCAAATTTTCCCAGGATAAATTAGGATCTCAACAATGTGCAAAGTAATGGAGTTGTTTTCCAATGTAGTTCTCCCTTCTGTCTTAGTAAATCTTAATTTGGACAGGTACAAAGGAAAATGAAATCTGAAAATGCTAGAACTTGCATTTAATTTGTGTCCTGTATTTTGTGTTAAGCATCAGTCAAGTAGAATTTTTTAAAACTGGAAGAGAATTGTTAATTTCTTCTAATACCAACATAATTTTGAAACAGAGAATAAATACTCTCTATAAAATATTTTGTGCTTGTTACATATTGCCAAACCTTTAAATGTCCCATTGTAAATGTCATATTATAAAGAATTATATTTTATTTGGGACACGGACAACAAATAGAATTTTTTTTTTAAATGCAAGTATAATGTCCAGAAATTTTCTGTGTTGTGAAATTAATATTGTTATATACTGGTTTTTATACTCTGGCTTGTTTCCAAGGGTCATTGAAATGAAGGAAAATGCTTCCTTTGCCTTCAGTGATGTTTGGCATGTTCAACTATGTCAAAAGAAAAATCTATCTGGTAGATATTTCTCCATTTGCTGTAGGCAACAATGCTGTAAACTAATTTTATCTTTCACTATGGTTTCTAACATGTTCTGCAACCAATACTAGTATTTATTTTGCTTGATCAGATTAAAAACTGTTCTGTCAAGAAGCTATGAGAGGACAATGCAACTTAATCTATGTATTATGTTTTATTATCATATTCTATGTACTCTATGAATAACATAGCTTAGGGAAATGACTGACATGAATTCCTGCAAAACTCTTTCATATTCAGAAAAACCTTTGTTAAGTTGCCAGTACTTCGTACTTTAAATGGAATAAATTTGATATAAATATATCAAACAGAATCCCACAGCAGATCAACATTAAGATGACAGGTCTATTATTCATGTTTTGGCAAGAATATAAAAATAAGCTTTTCCAGTGGGTGTCAAATCATTGTCAAGATATGCACAAGAATAGATATTAAACAAAAAACCTAAAGGGTGCAACTATCACTAAGACCTCACATGCATATTATATTTCTTGGTTTTATTTACATTATTCTGGCACTTACATATCCAAGTTATTGGCTCAAACCATATGTGTTATTCTTGGCATAAACATAATATAAAATGATTGCTCTGCTTTTGTTATTTTAAGATCTTAGCTGTGATTTTGAAGTTCATTCTAAAAAAATATTTTAAAACTCCTTAGTAACTTTAAATCATGTGAATTCTGGCTTAATTGTTTTCAGTTCAAGTTTTAGTTCTTGTTCATTTTTTTATTGCTTTTACTCTTTTTTTTTCTATGTGATTTTAAAAGTAATTAATGTATTCATTATTTTAAAATGAGCTTCAATATGGCAACCATGAATGGGATATAGTAATTTTTTAAAAAAAACTCTTCTTATCTCAGAACTTCCAAGTCATGCATGAATATTGGAGCCTCATGAGATGGGATGACTCTTTTTTTCCAAAAGCAGAAAGTTGAGCAAGAGAAGTCTAAGTGATTTGACAATTTACGTATGGACTAAATGTCAGTATCTATGATACTACACTGAGATTCACATCTTTCTGTATTCCTGAGATAAAGATGCGCTGAGATAATCATCCACTTCGGCTCTTATCCAAGTGGATTCACTTTATTTCTGCCCTGCACAAGGAACACAAATTCTGAATATCCAGTTTTTGAGAAAAAGCAAGGAAAATCTGATTCATAAATTGTTAGATACCTGAAATACAACAGTCTTTTCAGACCAAGTAATAATAATTGCGTATATGTTTTATCACTTGTTAGAATACGTATTTCTCCATAAGACATATATATTTATTTAAATAACTTTATGCGACAGTCAAAAAAGCCCATAAAACCATCAGCTTGGTATTACAGAACACATCACAGTTTACAAGAGTCTTGGCTTGAGATACTCAGAACTTAAAATTAGCTATTTTTAAAAAAGGACAAATACTTTTTCTCCCACATAGCTGCATAAATTTAGACCATTTCCAGATTAATAGAATAAAAAATTCCAGTGTTCAAAACCCCGATGAAAATATGTATATTATGATTTGTGTGAAAAGCAATGTGGGATTTTTTCCCTAAGCTATCTTGCTTTTTCTTTTTTTAATGCCTTCCCAGGTTTTTTTCATTTTTGTCTCCAAATAATCCTCTTTTCTTAGGTATAAATAAAACAGCATGATCTTTCTCACCCCAATTCTTTCAAATGGCAAATTTCTGCCCTGGAATTTTAAGACTAATATAAACATATCCAACACAAAAGGGTTTGGGGATGATATTTTGAGTAATTAAACTAATGATATTTCCACCATACGCAAAGTCATATTTTCCCACAATAGGACATAATTTTTTGCCTAGGATGTGTACTTTAGTTTATGGAATGTTGAGGAAGACACCACTGTTCCAAAATTTACTGTGTAATGAACGCAGTACTAAGCATAAAGTGTTCACAAAATTGACAGGTAATCTGCGAAGAATATCCAAGAGATGCCAAGTTTCCTAGGCTTGTAAAAGTGAAGACTGTTAATAAGAGAAAAATTATGTGAAAGTTGCTGAAATTCAAATAATAATGTCTTTCTAGAGGTGTGTATAAGAACATTGTTGCAGGTACATGAGTTTAGAGGACACAACATCTTTGCAGGTGATGGGAGTCCAGTAAGGTGTGACTCCTTCCACATGTAAATCAGAACTCCAAATAAACTGAGAAACATCAAACTACCAAGGGAGGGGAGATTGAAGTCTAAGACTCACAATTTCTTGCATGAAACATTTTCCTAAATCATAAACAGTCTCCCCCATTCTTCACTCTCTGTTTTATTTAATCCCAATAAAAAGACAAGCGATTTACCGTTTATTTGAGCCAGGTTAGAAAATGGAAGGGATGTTGGCAGGTCTCCCAAAATACATGAGTAGTTAAGGAAACCACAGTATTTTATACTGCCACACAATATTTCTAGATGAATCCGATACCTTTACAGCCTAATGCAATTTGCATCTCATCCTTCATCCTGTTCTTTTATCTCAATGTACAAAAATCCATCTAGAAATGTAAAAGAAGTTGATTTGGTTCACGTTTTCTTCAAATGTCCTTAGGAACAAGGAATGAACAACTGCCAATCTAGGAATGAAAGAGAATTAGCCTTGAAATGCTGTCACAATGTTCACGCTGTCCTCTCCTCCGAAATGAGTGGATTTTTAGGACCCAGTGAGAGTATGTTAGAGAGTTTGTGCAAAAGAGGAAGACACCAAGCGAGGCTTTCTTGAAAGTACGATTGAGGAAACCATCATCTTTGCAAATACTGACTGGACTGAGAGGAGAATTGTCCTCAAATGTTTTATTTTTATTCCAAAGCAGGCTTAAGTTCTTCTACAGCAAACACTCACTGCTCTGCACTGTTTGCAGAGAAACATTGCTTGGAGACAGTGTTTTTCAGTCATTCAGGTGCTCATTTAAAGGAAACAAGGGAAAATGAATTCTCCACAAAGGCCCAGCCAAGTTATTGTCCCTTCTCATCAACTATCAGAAGTTCACTTGTAGGAAGAGACTTGCAACATTTTTCCAAATGCACATTATTAATACCTTGCTTAAACTTGTTTTGTCTTTGGCAACAGAATCATTTCTCAGGACTTCTGGAAGATTCTGGAGAAGAGGATGACTAATACACTTGGTACTTCTTAAGTGGCTTTTAATTTGGATATTATTAAAGCTGGTTATCTCCATGCCTGTTTGGAGTCTATTGTAAAGTAACAAAAATTTAAAAATGGGAGGTTACAAGCAAATCAGAATAACTAAAGTTTTCTGAAATAAGAAAGAAGGTTGATGTGATGGAAGAGTTGAAGAGCTCTTTCTAATGGCCTCAACAATACGACCAAATTTTGAAGTAGAACTGTCCAGTGTGTTTTTGTAACAAAATCAGATAAGATATCTTACTATGACACAGAGGCACATGGGCTAACATTCCAACTAGTTTTGCTTGTATGGAGAATTCTGCGCCCACATTAAAAAATAAAAAAAAAAAAAAAAAAAAAAAAAAAAAAGAAGAGCAAAATGAAGCCATTTACAAACCAGGCATGCTAGATACTAACAAATGATTCTATACGAGTGAATAATTTAAGAACATGGGGCTCTTTTTTATTTCCTTTTTTTATTTCTGAAGGAAATATACAATTCTTATGGTGAAGAAATGTTTGAGATGTAGATGTGATTAATTACTTCCTCAGACAGGTATTGCCTGTGGTTCTGCAAAAGAAGGAAATAACTGGAACTCCTTTTTCAGCAAGAATTTAACCAAGCTCTGTCACATGAAAAAAAGAAACAACCCTCTTTTATGTCTGTAGCCTTAAAAGTTCAGACATAACAAAAGAGAAAAGTGGGACCAACTTGCCAGGCAAACAAGCCTATCAGATGCAGTTAAAAGTTAAAATCTGGCCCTTTTTCATCAAAAATACTGTGTACTTCAGTGTGACTAAAACCACTGATAGTAATACAGTGTTACTGACAGGAATGACTACTACTAAAATTTATTCCCAGAATACATGGCAAATTCTATACTTCTAAAATATTTCAGCAGTTTCAGAAAGCAGCAAAGAGTTGAGAAATGGAGTATACCAGGTCATCTTTCCAAATAGGAGGGACTTACTTAGTCCCATGCTGATAAGTAGCAAGTGGTTACATATATGCAAACAGAAACACATATTTTTTTACTGACTTACTGGCAAAATTTAAAGGAAAAATTCATTAAAAACCTCCTAATATGCACAGTTAGAGTAAGAAATCTCAATAGTATTCAAGAGGACAATAAGGATTAGATAACATTGGATATCTATAAGAAGGGAGACTATAATCCAAAGTACTCTCAAAATTTATGTTCCTCTGAAAGACAAACTACAAGAACATCTGGTCAATACCACAGATCTCCACAGACTTCAACGTGCGCTCATTAATGAAGCTGACATTATTACATGACACTTTTCCTTAGGATAAGAGTTGACATTGTTACAGCAATGCATCCATAAAGAGATAAACTTGGTACACAATTGAGAAAATATGATTCTTTGGGCAGAATACTGAAACTGTCTTGCTTTAGGAAGTTGCACCAAAGTGCAATTAGAAGCAAAATTTGCAGTAAATATGTGCATCCTCAGATCCAAGAATAGCATTTGGATCTAGAGTTTTAAGTGGTAAAGTGTCGTAAAATTTATATTAACTAATAAGTAACTATAAATGCTAATGCTACAGACAGAAAAAAATCAGGGCATTAATGCTCAGAGCTACTTAAAAAGTAGGTATTCTTGTGCTGTAATGGGCTAGATTTAATTACCTCAAACTAAAGATACCAATACTTAACATTTACATAGAAATGCTAAGTAGCAAAAGTAAATAAAATTAATTTCAAAATTAAACAAAATTAAATAAATTAATTTCATGGCAAAAAAAAATTCAAATAAAATATGACAGGAAGGTAATAGCACTCTGTGTTTAGATCAAATTACTAACCCCTCTATATGGGGGGACTGAACATACTTCAAAATTAATTTTTATAGACTTGTATAGACCTCTTTAACCTTGCTATCCCTGCTTAGAATCAGAAATACTAATTCACAAAAGGAAGGTTGCCTTCCTTACAGGTTTATATTAATTGACAAATATAGGGAACATACAATAAGAGGATTTTGCTGGTCCTTTCTGAAGAATGTTTATACTTAAGCAGGCTGATGAAATTACAACTCATTTTACCTTTAGGTGTTGGAATTGGTCTCTCAAGTCCACCCACATGACCTAAGGGGTCATTTGAATCTGGAATTTCCATTTCACCTGCAAAGAAAAAAAAGATTTTGTTGAATTGAGGTGGTGAGCTAACCTTTCTGTAAGACAGCATTGTAACAGGAAGTCAAGCAAACTCTATCAGTCCATATTCTGCCTCCAGAGGAGCACATAGGAAACACAGCACACAGGAAACACATATCAACAAGGTCAGGATTTATCCATTGTAGATTAGAAAATGCTGCAATAACTACTTTGTGGATTACTTGGTGTTTGGCAAAATAGAAATGATTAAAAACTACATTCCAGTTCTTAGCAGAATAAAATTCACACAGAATGCAAACATTTCCTGGAAGCAGTGCTGGCTTAGCAAATTAAGCATCACCTGAGCTTTACTGACACTCACAGTTACAAATGGCATAAACTTGCTTTTAAACTTACATTATGGTAATTCAGATTCTATCTCCAGAGGTGAGACTCACCACCACTACTGACTTTCTTATCCTATTCTCAGCCTCATCCCTAAAAGACATATTTAGAAATGAAACTATAAGAACTGTTTTCCAAGGATTTCAAACGGTGAGGAAATGGATAGACATCTTCTGTATGTGGTCCTTTTTGCGTCTAATATATCAGTACAAGCTAGCACACTGCAGACAGTTTCTTTGCATTTGCAGGTCTTGCAAAACTCCAGCCATTATAAATCAGAAGTAGACCTATTTGCTCTCACTTTTAAAAATATTAGGTAAGGAATAGAACTGAACTCCTAACTCAGATAACAGTACAGATATGCTTTAACTAAAACAATGTCTAAAATGGCACCCCCTATTTTTTATATTTTCTAATTTATATTCAGTCATCCAAAATTCCTTACATCCTTAGCATATCACCAAGGTATGCAAATCTAAGGTCATCAAAATCTAAAGTGAAAGATCTGGGATTTATTGTAGATCTATTAGGGGTCTTAATGGTATTGTTTTGGGTGAAATGAAGCTAGAGAGAAGACTCTCCCTCTTCCTTTTGTTCCCATTACCCTTCCTTGAAACTACAACACCACTCTGAACACAAGGAGAATACAAGTAACTTCATCTCTATCTTATTTCATTTTATGACAGAAGAATTGAGAATCTTTTCCCTTTTTCTTTTGTTTGTTTTTTTTTGTTTGTTTGGTTTGGGTTGTTTTGGTTGGGTTTTTTTTCTGTTTTGTTTTGTTTTTTCTTTGACCCATTTTTTGAGAACAGATTCAGTTGAATTGCCTTTAACTTTACTTCTGTGTAAAACACAGAAATCAGAGACATTCTTTATAGCTGGGTCTGAAAGTATTTCTTTTGTCACAGTACTATCACCTTCTCACTACTTCATTTCTTCCTTTATCTCCCATTTCTCGAGGTTCTTTTCCTCAAGTACAGATTCCTCTTGATTTGTGTGCTCAGTCTCAGACACCACAATTAGAGCGATGGTGAAGATGGTAGTGTACCCTTGGTAACACAGCCTTTCGATTTGGAACAGCTAAGGCTTGGGCAGACATCCTACATCTTCTGTCACTCCCAGCACTGGCCAGTGGAAATGACAGATAATTTTCACCTGCAGACAGGAGGGAGAAATGGAGATGGGTGGCCAAGCTGGCTGCTGCCAACCTTTGCCACTGCAAATCCTGACACAGTGCATCTTCACACCCCTGCAGGCGTGGTACAGACTTAGTGCCTGATTTTTAGCTGTACAGAAACTTTGTTGATTTGTTTGATTCAGTGTGAAGTAGTGAATGCATGACAGGCATATTCTGTCAAATTTCAGCAGAGATACGTCACATCTTGTTCTTACCAGGGGGCAGCAAGACAAGTTCACCTCAATCCCTTGCTCTTGCTTGACCTTTTCTGTGTCACACAAGAGGTTTAGAAGGGGCAGCAGCATTTACTGGCCACGAGGAAGACAAATCCAAGGTGAGACAGCCAAAGAAAGAAGAAGAGTAGGAAAACCAACTAGTTTTTTAGTCCAGAAGTACCTGCTCCTATCATATTCTGGTGATCATAACCCACCAGAATTCACAGGTTGGAACATTATTACAAACCCATTCTTAAGGACACTTGATTGCTTAATATTCAGCTATCCAGACTCCAGGCTGCCTGAGATCTGAGTGGCACTTTTGGTTTAATACCACATCTTCAACTTCAAAATAGTGGTTTCCATTTCTTCGTTAATCTCATGGGATTCACAACAGAAAAAGACACTAGAAGTTCAGATAAATGAACACAGAAATGTTTTCCTCTCTCATCTCTCCTTCCTAAACCAATATCTCTTAATTAAATTTTTCAGAAGAAAGGTGTAAAGAAACAAAAGCATTTGCTGTTTTGAAAAAAATCCAGTAATAGTTTTATGTGATTCATTCTTGATATGCTTCTGTCTGGAAAAAATACTAATCTTCAGATGTGCTTGACTAGAGAACAATTACAATAGGTGGCATAGATGCTACCTATCATCAAAATTTCCAGAACTAAGCAAAGTAAAAATTAAAATCCTCTGCATACTTTGCAAATCATAAATACAAATCAGATCTGTCACTTAAACTTGCTTTTAAGAAAGGAACATCTATGTATATTTTCTGCAATCTGCAAAATTCCATTTCAATCACATTTATGGTAAATTCCAAACTTTAAACCTGAAGTTTCCTCTACCACAACTTAAAACACCAAAAAGTTATTACTAATTTGAAAAATTAAGTTTTAAACACAATAGCGACAACCAGCAAGTCACCATAACAAAATAACATCATTTGCTGTTGCACTTAACAGAATTTTAAAATTCTGAAGTCAAGAACTTAAAGGAAAGAGCTATGTATTCCTCTTGAATACACATGCACCCTGATCATGTCCTATCACCAACTCTCTGCAGTTATCATTGTTTGAATACACCTACACAACTATGGTCCTGTCTACTTCTGATTTTTAGTTCCCATTTCTCACTTCATTTAATCAATATTTCCATAATGGTATCCCATTTTGCTTTTTCTTCCTACTTTTGGTATCTTTTCCTGGAAGACTGTTCATGTGCTGTTCCACTCCCTGAAGGGGAAAAAAAACAAACCCTAAACTGATTATAGATGTCACAAAGATACCAGACAGTCACATCTTTTTTTTAATATTTATAACAAATACAGCATTGTCATGCAACACTAAGAAAAGAGGTAGACTTGCAAAACACAAAACTGGAAGAACAACAGCAATTCACCATAGAGTTGTTATTAAAAACTGGTAAGGAAAAAATTCTCAATGATTGAACCTTACATGTGATCTCACCAACTCACTCTGGCAGTAAGTATGCTCTCTTTGTGTGCTGTCTCACTTCAAAAAGGAGTCTATAGAAGAGTTGGAAGAGTTTCAGAGACGTGAGAATATTTACTATAAACCAAATTTTGTACTACTGCTAGGATTTGTCACTCTGACAAGGAGATGGCTGAGTTCTATGACCATAAAGCTCTATGGAGTCGTGAGAGTCTACAGAGTGGAGAGACTGTCTTGGTAAAAATGGCAGGAAAAATAGCAACAATCATTTTCAAAACAAAGATAAAACAAGGTAAGTTTTCTCAGAGTAGACTGAGAGTAGAGTTCATGTGACTTACAGGTGAGACTGGACAAGTTCTATGAGACCTACCTTACAGAATTCCTGTGTGAGCATGTTAGTCACTGAGTTTAAAAATGGCTGGAGGCTTGGTAAATACCCAGCATAGAGTAGTACTAGGTACTTAGATCTCGTCTTACACTTTTACTTCAGCATTTCCTTTTTTGCTACCATCAGAACCAAGACACAGCACTGCACAGATCTCTCATCTGCTCCTGTATGGTTATTCTCTCACTTTTCACTAGCCTATGTTCCCTCCACAGACATTAAGTGTATCACAGTTTATTTCTGAAGACCCACTTCTTTAATTTATGTTTGCAGTGGGAATGGGAGGTAGGCTAGATCATGAGTGCCCTGCCCTGCTTGCACATTGCATGGCCAGACAAGACTTCAACAGAACCAGAACTCAGCCTGAGTGCCAATGGCCAGTATGGGACAATGTATATGCCAGATGTGCCACATGCCAGATACAATGGAATACTTTATTAATCCTCTTTTCAGGGAACACACAGTGAAGTAAAATGCAGATGATGTAAACAGTAACTCCTTAAAAATGCTCACTCACACAAAAATTATTTCTTAACTTTTGAAGGCAGTAAAGCAAGCCATTTCAACTTATGGAAAATCACACTACAAAAGACAATCCATATTTAAAATAAATATAATAATCTATATTTTTGCTGAATTTGCATATTTGCATGTTTGTAAAAATGCATTCAGTTCCTTTGATTTACATAATAAACTGGAGCAAGGAAACAGGTGATACAGAAAATTCTTTTCCCACTTGTATATAAATAATTATCACTCATTTTTTAATTTCACTTCTCCTGAAAATATGAGGATAACTTTCTTACTGACAAGATCCAACACAGGTCGGCCTACTGCTCTATTTTATGCACCAATGGCCAACAAAATACAAAATAAAATATCCAGTGTTATTGAGACAGGAAGGTTCTTTTACACTTTTGAAAACTAAGTTGCCTAGCTGATCACAGTATCAACTCACAGGGTATACACCAGTCATCATAAAAGAGGTGAATTTTTTCTTCTGAAATGGTTATGACTTTGCAGATCACTCATTACTTGAGAGGTAAGTGTAATAAACAGATTCCAAAATGCTCATGGCCATAAGCAGACATCAAAACAACACATTAATCTTCATCAAAATGCTGGTCATAAGGAGAGGTTTACCATAATTGATACCAGGAACAAACCAAGGCCTCAGTCTTACATAGAATGAGAAAAACAGTATTCAGGTATTTTCAGCCAGAGTAGACCTGATTGATTTAGAGTAGTTAAGGGCTGGCTGATGCAATACCATGCAATGATATTAACTGTCACTATTTGCAGAGCACAGATAAGATCTTAAAAGATGAGAAATTGCAAAAACATTTCCTATTATTTATTAAAAAGGGTAAAAAAAGGAGTGCCAGAGAATTATAGAGCTATCAGCTTAGCTTCAATTCCTGGAAAAATAATGGAACAAAGAAGTTATTTCTAAGCATTTACGATCAAGCAGAGAGATGAGTAATAACTAAAATAGAAGCCAGCATTGACTTGGCTGACACTGATTAGAATCAGACGTAAGTCAACAATTGCAAGGTACTGCAAATAAGGCAGACTTCACACAGAACACATAAAAAGCAGTAATCTTCCTCATTTGCTCAAAGCTATTAAGGGGCTAGATTACTTTCTCCCATTTTTCTATATTCCATTTCAAGACGGATGAGAGTAAGAGTAAAACTAAAATACAATGACTAGCACCATGAAAATAGTCTACAAAACATGACTAAGAAAATCAAACCCACAATGATTACTATGTCTGCTTGGTCTGAAGAAGATTAGCTATGGACAGAGAATGAGTATTCATCAAACACAGAGGTGTCAGTGGATGAAATTTTCCAACGTGGCAGATCTGGCAACTGTTTAATTTATATGATAGTGCACAGGTGATAGACACTTCTTCTCCCAAGTTAAGCAGAGCTTCTTTAGATCTTTTCCAATCTTGTGATTCTATTAATGAACCATCCCTCTACCATTGAATTTTAAATCCCTAACCTTACAAATAAATCCTTCAACACTAATAATTGCACATGTCTACAATTAGCGGAACTGCAGATTTTTTGTTCCGACATTTCTTCCACTCATCAATAATCCTGTTTCTGTAGCTGAAACTATTTTCAGATTTAAACATCAATATGCAACCTTTGCTTCCTATGGCTGTAACTTTTTACTCAGGTTCTAACTTTCTTCCAACAACATAAAAATCCCAAACTCTCTCTCTTCAGACTAATACCTTCTAATATTCTGTTCTTTTCTTCATAAAACTTTGTTGACCTTCTGTCAATTACTAGCCTCTGGAGCTCCCAAACAAAGGGCCCACTGTACCCTTTGATTCAGCTCCCAATCTGATTACTTTGGCTGGGGGAGGCAGGCTGCTTAGGTTGCTGAATCAGGGCCTTTCATCGAAATTTCTCTTTTCCAACATCTGCAGCCCCTGGCAACCAATTGCAGAGTGGGCTTGGCAGACCTGTAAAGGGTGGTGAATAGGCTACAAAAGATGCAGTTTGTAGCACAAAATCAGTGCACCCCTTTCATAGTGATGGCAGATTAGAACCTTCACAGCACATGTTTCTTAACTTTCTTAACTGCTGCAGCTTCACATAAAAATAGCTGAAGGTGGGGGAAATAACCTTTACTTTCTCTTGCAGTTGCTCTACTGAGACAACGTTGAAGTCTGCAAAACAGTCACTTCTTAGCCAGTTATCAGCTTGTGAAGGATACTGTTCATAGGTTAGCATGTTAACTAATTAAATGTATTCTTTGGCCATCCAAAATTCTTCAAAATTACTTTCAGCTAAATTCATAGTAATAAAAAGTTCTCACCATGAAACTTTTAGAAAAGCAGTAAGCTCTTCTGACCCTGCTCTGTTATAACACCAAAATAACATTTAAAAAGTGTATTTCAAGTAAAAGCAACACCAGCCATGAAGTCACAGAACCTTCAGAGAGCTGGTATATAACACAGACAAGAAACCTTTCTAAAAAGCCTGGGTTAAGTTATACAGAATACATTCCCACAATTCATAAGCATTCCTAGTTAAAGCAAACATCTTGTTTCATTAGCATGAATTTTCCTCTCTATTTTTTTTTCTATTTTACCTAATAGCTATATTGAAATGCTTTCATTTCCCTAAGGATGAGGAAAAACATTCTATTGCAAAACGTGGGAACTACATTACAAGACAAAGGCAGATACAAGGTTTATGATCTGTAGCAATAAAAAGAGTATCATTATTTGGATGGAAAATACATCCATTTATAATAAAATTTTAAAAACCCATACATATCAAATCACTTTCGTTCTGCACAGTGAAAACTCATTTCTCAAACCCATTAGGATAAATTCAAAATTCTGTATTTTGTCACTTAAATGCATAAAGAAGGAATCTGCATATAATCCTAATCTCTATTGCTGTGAATGTTTGTTCACAGATTGATACAAGACAGACTAGCAGTCTGTTTCAGAACACTTGTTGTTAAGTGCATAATGAAAAAATCATTTTATAAGCTTCATGATGTTCCTGCAGGAATTTCTTTATTTAATTAAATAATTCTTATTAACCTACCATCAAACCACTCTAAAGCACAGTAAAAAAGATCAGCTGGTCATCACCACAGAACTATAGAGAAGGAATGATTCTTGATTTTTACACAGAGCTGCAACAAACCCTCAAAACAGAAAAAAGTATACTGAAGATGCAGTTTATCTTCTTAGTCATCAGCCAGGTGCCTTAGTAAGTACCATGAAGTCATATGAGAAGAAAGAAATCAGATAAGTCATTTAAAATATTACTAACAGGGATTCAAATGCAGACTTCAATGAATACCTTGATTTAGTTTAACACCTCATACTGTTAAAGCATATTTTACATTAACTACACGGCTGCATTTTCAATTGCAGTGTCAATCTTTGTCCTTTCATTGCACAACTTTCATCATAGATCTTAGCTATTAAATAACTTAGATTCTTCCTCCTGCAGCTCCTACTTGCCACTTAATATGAGAGTTCAGAAATGCTAGTGAGACAAACCAGAGATAAAGATTTGTTCAGATTTCAGTCACAGAAGAAGCCTAACTAACAGCTGTCAAAACATTACAGTGAAACCAACAGGACCCATGGAAAAGAAGATACTCATTTGAAGTCAACATTTTCAGTGTGCAACTAAGTTTTGAAGATGCTAAACTTTGGATTACAAATTATTCCATTAATTCACAGCCAAAATATTCTGATAAAGTTACAATAAAGTCCAGATCCTCTTATTTTACAATGCAAAGTGGAGAACATTTATCAGCACACAGTCTACATGATGAAGGACTATCCAAATCCTATTTTCAGTTCTTAGTGCTTAGGCCAGCAAAGTCCTGGCCAAACCACCGTAGGCCAGATTAGAAAAGAATTCGATGCCAAAAGATGTAGACAGATGTCTACCAGGACTTTCAAAAGCATGTGGGCACCTGAATCTCATGTCTGCAGTAAATATCCCTTAATCTTTTGTACCTCAGTTGCCCAGAGGCTGAGAGGGGAAAAGGTTAGCTCCCTGATGTGGTTCCCAGCCCAGCTGCATGAGTGTTTCAGTCAGCACAAAGAAGGGAGCAGCTTGGAAACAAGAAACTAAGACGGAGAAGAGAAGGAAGAGAGCTGTGATTTATATCATTACAGTTCACCACAGAATTTCAGACAAATCTGTGACAGAGAAACTCCACAGTCTCCCAGAGTCCCAGTTTTGCAAGAAAAGCAAAACATAAAGCTCTACTTGGAAACAAATTAAAATAATAAAACTGTTCTGAGTGTTTAATAAGTATAAATTAACTCCATGGTATTACAGTGAAAAATACCTGAGGTTTCTTAAGCCACAAATGGATTTCAATGTAATTTCTAATTTAGGAGAAATGTAACTAAGTCTACTAGCTATCACAAACACAGCTTTTCTGTACAATTGTATGCTAAACAGTTGGAAACAATATACCAAGGAGCATAGAAAAGCTTTGAATCATAGAAGAAAACCCTGAAAGTACTTATGGATTTCATAATGAGTGGTATTTGTTGCTAGTGCATTATGCTTTAGGGAAAAAAGAAAAAAAAAAGTAAAGCAATTGTGGGTACATTCCAAAGCTCTTCACCACCTCAGTTGTAAAATCACAGTTTAAACACAACCAGTAGAGGCTCTGAACACACCTGCAGTAGCTCAAAGAACACCAAGCAACATGATAATTATCCATGGCATTATTACATGATTGATTATTTTACTGCTTCTGGCTGTGAAAACAAAATAATCTCAACCAAAAGGTTGAAAATAATCATGATTTATGAGTATAACGCTCCATCAACTGGAATAAACGATGATTTTCACAGTGTTATTTTTTTTCTGAAAGAAGACCAAAAAAAGCATAGAATCCAAAAATGCCAGTCCCATTTGCAGCCTTAGGCTGAAATATTTAATACTTCAGTTCAGGAAAACACCTTGAGTCAGAGAAACACTTGAAAATAGGCTTATTTCTAAGCACCCTCTTAAAAGTTTTCCTATATTTGAAACTAAACAACAATGATAATCTCCCTCAGCCTAAGAGGCAAAATAAAAATAGCACAGATCACTACCAAGTATAACAGAATATAGTAGAATTTACTACCTATTCTAATAATTATTCTGACTGGATTGACAACAGCAGAGGAACAATCCTAAGTGCAAAAAACCTTCCTGCAGGTTGTTTCATTTTCATTCTGTAATTTTATTTCAAAAGCAGGAATTGCAGCATCAGTCTTTGATGGTAGGGAGGTTACAGCTAGCCCCTCTCCTCTCTGGAAAATAGTGAGAGTAAATAGCCCATTCATATTAATCAGAGTATTTTTGTATTATTTATGGTAAATATTATAAACATCTCCCTGACCAAGAGGATACAGTGAAAACCAAAGAATAATTAATTCTCAAACACTATCAGCTGATACTAATTTGAGAAATCTGGACACCTAAGCAGAACATCTGGCAAGTGAGCCAATGATAGGACATTATTCATCCTTCAATAAAATCATGAAATAGATGGTCATGCTCTTTTCTACCACCAACTATCACAAATAGATGTTCACAGTCTTTCCTACCACAAAGCATCAATTATTTATTAAAGACCCAAGGTAGATAGAATACTATATACTAGCTATCTGAAACTTGAGATTTGTCTGCCCTAAGTCAGAGTAGAAAGGAATTTTACAAAATTACGCTGCTAAAATCAACATCATATACTGTTATCTATTAATATATCAAATCAAAGAGAAGGAACTGATCACAAGTAAACTTTACTTCATACTATTGGTTTTGATCATGACCAGTAAAAGAATAAGTTAAATATACCAGATTCAATTGTCAGAGAGGGGAAACATCTCTTAATCAGAATGTTTCTTTGTTTTTAGATCAAGAGTTTAAAATTCAGATTTTTCCACTGGATGTGCTCTTTATAACCAGTAATTAGTTATGGTATGTATATCCAAAAAATATTAACTCCTCTCCCCCAATAAAAGGTACAGCTCTAATGACCATGGAGCAAGTATGGAGAGAGAAAGTTGATATGTAGTTGGTGTGGCCAGGCAGGTCACAAATGAGCACTCCCAGCACTTTTGACCAGATCAAATATTGTTGTAGCTAAACATTACTGTACACGCACATGTGCATGTACATGCGTGAATACTTGCCTCTGTGACTAGAAAAGGGAGGAAAAAGATGAGAAAGTGTGCCAGGATGTAAAAGAAACTAACATACAACTTATACTTAAGCCATTGAAAAATGCAAAATTTATTCTAACTGGAAGTTCTAAGATATGTCATTCATTTGTTTAGTAGGCTTTTCTACATTTCCCAGTATGAGGTTATTTAAAAAACACTAATAGTAAAATTTAATTAATATTTATATCTCTTCATTTGAGAGTAGATATCTAAACCCCAGATTATTTCTGTTGACAGGTCTTGTCCAGTCTACATTGGAAATATCTTATTCTTGCAGCATCTGTTTGACTTCTTGTATTATAGCTGAATGCATACAGTGAAGTCATAATCCTTGTCTGTTCTGAAAGAAACTCCCACTTCTCATTCTGCTTTTGTTTAAACTACTTTTTCTTCTCCAGAAGGGTGAAAAAAGCTCAGATGGTTAAATGGACTTTGCTATGGTTCCTCTTTGTTATTTAATTAACAGAGCTAAGCAACAGTCTTCTGGACAAAAAGAGATGGCATGTTCTTTGCTTATGTTCTTCTCAAGAAAAATAATAAAACAAGAGTAGAGTCCTGAGATGAAAAACAGTATGTTCAGAATGCTTCCAGATGTGGATACACACTGTTTTCAGTGAGTGGACAATGAAAGAACAAAATGAAAACTTGGTCAGTGTCTCACTGACAATAGCTAACATGGTCATAAGTGTGCACAAGAACCCCTGGCCGCTATGCCTGCCTGAAGGCAAAGCAAGCAGTAGCTTTGTTAACCCTGCAGTGCAGACAGCCCAAACATGCATCCACTAGCAAGCAGGCTCAAGGCCTGTAGCAATTCCCACCTAACTCACCTGTTTCCCTATACCAGGAAGAAACTTCCTGACCTCCCACTATCACTGTTCATTACCTAGTTTAATAACTGTAACTGGTCACAAGATCAGACTTAACCATTGTAATAGTATTTTGTTTCAGCCCCAACATTCAAGGCTGTCATACTGCCATTTTGATATTCTGTACGAACACTTGGGTACAAGTTTAGTGCACTTTCAAAGTTTTATCTTCTCTTGAGGAGCTCTGAATCTTACATGTATAAACTCTTATTTTGCAAACTACAATCTTTGACACCTTTTTGTTACTCTGACTGATTGACTGTTACTCTGAGGATTGAGAGGTTTTTACTCATAACATGGTCAGTCTTGCTTCTATGTCATCAAAAATACTGTGGCTGTAAAACATCTGCTTTCATGACATGCAAGTGAGAAACAATTTTACATTGCAAGGTATATCATGGCCCAGTGCCATGACCTTGAGTTCATACTTATATATTGAACAAAATTTATCAGAAAGTCACGTGCAACCACAGCTGAGATTTCATTAGATGTTTTCAGAAATGCACTCACTTGAAGTGATAGCCTCATTATTTTGAACAAATGCAACAAAAAGCTCACATGTCCAATCATGCCGACATGATCATAAATGGGAGTGGAACAACCTGTGTGGAAGTAGCAGCAGTTAGCACCAGAAAATTGGTTGGATCCACCCCTGAAGTGCAAAGCACACAGAAGACAACAGCAACTACATGCAACTGCCAAATACAATGATCTTAATCCCTAACACTTCTGAGCCATAATGCTAACACTATTAACAAGGAAAGGCAGCTAGAAGCAGAATATATTTGACTGCACAACAATCAAAGCAGCCATCATAACAGAGACATTAACAAATGACATGATTTTAGGCACTTGTAGGAATCTGAGAATTTGTTGATAATGAAGCTTCAGTGAAAGTGCCCCATTTTGTGTGATGTAGGTGAAATTAACATTTGCATAACTGGCACTTACTGTGCAATGTAAAGAAAGCTGCTAAGCTTAACAGGCAGCTTCTTAATGGCAAATGTTCTTCTTCATTCTCAATACCAGATATTTGGTCAAATACTAAGTGGGTTTCATCTGGTTTGAAAAAAAAGGTAGAATCGAATATTTCCATCCTTCCTAGCACATGCAGGAAAAACCACTTTCTCTGTGCTATGTGAATTTCCCAGGTCTGGGTGGTACAAGCCCCACCAGATAATTACCAGCTTGTTCTGCACTCCTGCACAGGCTGTGATCTGCGGTATTTGGCGCAGCAGCAGATTCAGAGAGGGAACTGCCACAGATGGAGAGGACAGCATTTTGAGCTCACCGTGGACAACTGAGGGGCTCAGTCAAGACTGAAAGGAGCCAAAATGTAGGAGTGACAGTGGCATGCCTGTCAAGCAGGATGGAAAAGAAAAACTTACAATGGTACAAGACATTTGGCTGGCAAGATGACTTGAAAGCAGAGTGCAGTTCTTCTCATTCTTTTGACCATTCTGCTGCCCACATAAGTCAAAATTCATACAAGGTGAACAGCTGTTTCCTATCAAAAATATAAGACTGCCTGATATGAAATAAGCCCAGTTGCCTGAGCTTACCCTGGCAAAGGGTCACAGCAATAGAAATAGTTATCTAATTGTTGCCTGGGGGCTCAGCTTCATTTATGGTAAATACCCTTTACATGACAAAAGACTACCATAAAAATTAGCAACCACTAGCTATCTTTGCTAGCAGACATTTAAGTGGTCAGAGTGATCTGTCATGTTATCTAAGACAAGAAAACTTTATTACATGTGCATTTGTTTAATGAAAACAAAGCTTTTTGTTCTCTAGTATTATCAGGCATTAATTTCTCAGCACTTACCTTTTAAAAATGTTTGTTATTTTTAGCATTTTTTTTCTTTTGTGAACATCTAGTTTCTCTTCTTCAGTCTGTGATTTGTGAGAATATGCATCTTCCTATAAAAATTCAACTACGCATAAAATTTTAAATCTTGGTGGAGTATCTGTGTTATGTAGTAGTTACTGTGTTAACTAATTCTATGGAACGGTTTTTTCCTGGCATACATGCATGTTCTCATTCTTTGGGAAAACGTTTAGGAAATTTTGGCTAAAACAGGATGTGAGATGCTAACCACAGCCTAGCCATTAGCTGTCTGCTGTGGCACTGAAGAAAAGCATCTTTGAAAAATCTGGAGTGGTTATTTGCATGTGCTGCACTTTCTGTTGGTAGATATGAAATTAAGAATACTCTGCAAAAAAGCTCCTTCAGATCCTCTACTATGTCCAGTACATACTGCCTCTCAGACTTCCTACAAAGCAGCTAACTTGAAAGAGACTGAGTGATTTACAGTCCAGCTCTAAGAATGTAGACAAGATCTGGTCAAACATCTAAAACAAAACAAAGAACTCTGTATTACTCTTGGAATGGATTCTCAAATATTTAAAACTACTCTGACCCAGAAAGCCAAACAATTGATATATTACCCTCGACCTTGTGTTTCTTGGCTAGTCTGTTTTGCTCTGCCCTGTCTCTGTATTCCACTTTGTATATGTTAATCTGGAATATCTAACCTCTCTCATTTGATAAAGTAAGCACTGTAGAGATAATTGGTTATTAAGTGCTCTGCTCAGTTACTTCTCTGTCCATAGGTAACTCCTGACTATGCAATACAGCAGAGACATTTTGTTAGAGTCACTGTTCAGAATAAAAATATCATTAGAAAAGCCTACTAAGATTCCCTCTTTGCAGGATAATGAAATCAATACCTAAAACATATTATAAGAATATGTATTTTAATTTCATATATTGATCCAACAAAATTATATATTATTTGTCTCCTACTTGGAAAAAATGTGCAGTGAATTAATTTTTTCATCCAGAAAGAAAATTCTCAATATATTTATAAACATAACTATCTCAAATAATAATAAACACTAGTCAAACTAAGGGAAATCTTATTTATAACACGAGGTAAATTAACACAATTTTCTCCTTGTATTTGCCTCTCTAACTCAGTGGTAAAAACTTGCACATGTAAACTTAACATGGCAATCTAAATATAATAAATGAAAAAAAAATCATGCATATACAAGAAACAAATAGACTGGATTACATATATATTTCTTCCTCCTGTTTTTCTCTTCTTCTTCTTCTTCATGAAAAGAAGTAAAGCTCTCCCTAAAAAACGTGTGAAAGAATCTAAATTTCACACCTCATGCAGAAATTGGAAAAGTCAGAATTGAGTATCTGATACTGCAATTCTTGCATGCTTACAACTGCTAACAGGAGTTTGAGAAAAGAACAGTAACAGATGAAGTCCTTAACTGGAATCAAACATTTTTCTGGGTCTCCTGGAAAAGATCTACAAAGAGGCAAAAGTAAGATTAAACTACAATGATGAAGAAGGACATTCACAGACTGTAAAATTCAGCTTTGAAAAACACATATTCTGGCCACAGCACTGCCACTCAACTTTTGCCACTCAGAGGAGGATTGAATTAATTGATCATAATCCACTTTCTCATCTACCAGTTACCATGAGGCAAAGGCTACCACAAACTTTCAAGCATTGGCTTGGCAGGAGTTTGTGAAATTACTGCATATACAAAAGAAGTAGCATATGTACAGGATTATGTTACCATAACAAGGCTTTTAAGAAGAATTTAAGTGACCTTATTGGCCCAAGTCATAAAACACTAAGTAATTCTTAGTGGACTGAAAATTCATGGAGAAATAGCTCCTTGCTGCTTCAGCTAGTAAAAAAGGCTATAGCACATTCTGATTTATTGCATTCTAACTCCTATCCTTTTAATTGATTTTTAAAAGACATTTGTAACAATGTTATTAGTAGAACTCCAGTTCAATAGCAACAAGCAAACCAATAACCAAACAGTTTCACATGCACCTTGCTTTCCAAATAATGAATACAGCACTCAACACCAACCTCGAAGTGCTGGCTTATCAGCTCAAATCATTATATCAGTCAGATCATTAAGATCCGGTTATGTCAGTTCATTGCAAGTGTGTCTAATGAGGTAGAGTCAGCAAAATCATTAATTACAGAAATAAAGTATGATTAAAATACTGTAGCTTTCCCACATTCCAGTGACTAAACTTCCAAAAGTAAATGCTTAGGCACAGTAATGCTTAACACACAGTAATAAAATAAGGTGAAGCCTTTGTGTTCCAGCATTAGGAGAAACAAACAATATTGAAGAGACAGATGGTCCTAGTCCTTTCTTACACGACTCCATGGCTGGTGTCACCACCAAAACATTGTGGCTTTTGATATCAGTGAAATATCTCCAAAAAATTAAGGGTGTTTCTCCACAAAGCTGACATGGCCAACTGTCCTGCTGAAGTGTCTTTACACCAACTCATGAAGCATGAGCAACAAACAGGATGAGTTAGAAGCCACTGTAGTGCTTAAAAGCTGTCACCTATTTGCCACCATTGCAAATTGTCACGTGTGGTTCCTGAGGGCAGCTATCAATGGCTACAGGCCCTTCAGAAGGGACAGAAGAGGAAGGAGGGCTGGAGGGCTTGCTCTCAACATCAGGAGGTGGGTTGAGTGTGAAGAGCCACCTCATAAGAACAGCCATGAGCAGTCTGGAAATCTGAAGGTAAGAATCAGAGTCTAAGGCAACAAGAGGAACCTTGTGGATAGGGTCTACTATAGGCTGCCTGACTAAGGGCATTTTGTGGATGAAAGCCTTCTTGCTCAGGTTATGGGAAGCATTATGCTCAAAGACTCTTGTCTTGCAAGGAGACTTCTGCCACTCTGACATTCACTGGGAAAGTAACAAAGCAAGCTTTAGGCAATCCGGGAGCCTTCTGGATAACTTCTGGAGCCAGGTAATAGAAAGCCCTACCACAGGGGGTGAGATACTGGACCCACTGTTACAAACATGAGCAAGTTAACTGGGGACATCACAACTGAAGGCAGCCTGGGCTGCAGTGATTGTGCACTGGTGGAGTCTGCAGACCTGAGAGATATGGGAAAGATCAGACAAGGAATTAAAATGGGACCCTGAACTTTAAGAAAGCAAACTTCCAGTTTTTCAAGGAGATAGTCAATAGAACCTCTGGGGAACTGCCCTCAGGAGCAAGGGAGCAAAAGAGACCCAGTAGATCTTTAAGAGTATCTTCCATAGAGTGCAAGACCTCTTGATTCCCAGATGCAGGAAATCAACTTAGGAAGGCAAGAGACCAGCATGTCTGAGCAGCCGAGCAACTGCTGGCTAAACTAAAGGGCAGGAAATAAATGCATAGGCAATGGAAGCATGGGCAGGTATCTGGTGAAGAGTATAGGGATGTAGTCCAGTTGCATAAAGATGGAGTCAGGATGACCAAGAGAAAGCTGGAGCTGAACTTGGTAAAGGATAAAAAGAGGGATTTCTACCAGCTTGTGAGACAGAAAAGGAAGGTCAGAGAAAGCATATTCCCCTTGCCCCTCCCCAACCCTGATAAGCAAGGCTGACTAACTGGTGACAATGGAGGAAGGGAAGGCTAAGTAACTCAACAAATCTTTTCCCTCAGTTTTCACTGGCAACCTTTCTTCCCACCACTCTTGAGACCACAATATACAAGACAAGTACTGGGGGATCAAAAGAATCGCAGTGAGAGAAGTCCCCCACTGTAAGTGAAGATCAGGTTTGTGACCACCTGTCACCAGCCTGATTCAATTTTGTACCTTCTCTCAGTAACACAGCACAGCACCTATCAAGTTTATAATTGCTTGTGCAGCTATTTTCAGATTAACTGATAGTAAAGGAGACTGTAGCCAGGTCAGGGTCAGCCTCTTCTCCAAAGCAAGGTACAACAGAACAAGACAATATAGCCTGAAGCTGCACCAGGGGAGGAAGAAATTTTTCACTTTCTGAGGGGTGTTCAAACTATTGGAATGTGTTGCTCAGGGAGGTAGTTGAGCCAATATCCCTGGGGGCGTCCATGACTGGACATGGCACTCAGTGCCATGGTGTACTTGACAAGGTGGTGTTCAGACATAGGTTAGACTTGATTTTGAAGGTCTTTTCCAAGTTTAATGATTCTATAATTCAATAGACATCTATGGTTTTGTAAATATTCTGGGAAAGAGCCATTAAAAATGGACCATTCTCTGTGTGTTTACAAAATTCCCAGGGGTAAGAATACACTTCACCTTGGTAGGCTCATGGTCAGTCAGCCCCCTCTATCTTTCCATCCATCTTTCCCACTTCTCCTCCCCCTCTTTCTCTCTTTTTTCTCCCATCCAAGGAAAGTTCTTGATTTTCCTTATGTTTGCACTTCACCAATTTAAGCCAAAGGATTTGTATCAACCATAGTGAAAAATATGTAAATTTACTGACATAGAAAGTTTTGTTCTCACTGAAGTCAACCAAATTATAAGGTGTGGTTAAGCCATTTTTCACTGAGCTTCCCTTGAGTAACAGGTATGTATGCGATTATTTTAGGGTAGAGGATAGAACTGACGTGTTTCCATTTATCTCCTTAGACATGACATCTTAAAGACTCAGGTCCAAAGATCTTACATCCCTTAATTTTCAAAGCATCAGAAACAATAAACCTGTAATATGATTTAATTAGATGCATAGGCCTGACTCAATTTATTTTTAGAATTAAATTAATTTTAAATATTAACATGTCAAGAAATAAATTCCAAATATTTTTTCCTCTCCTGTTTTATCCAGGGAAAAGATGTCTAAAATGTTGACTTGTTACTCATCAAGCAATAGAACATTGGGCTCTGTTTACACTACTGCAAAGCTTAAGGCATTTTGTGGATTTTTTCTGCCAGATGTTGCCCTATTCAAAATTTGTACACAGCAAAAGAAGCATAACATTCAAGTTCTGCCTTTTGGCAAAATGACAAAATGGACATACATTAAATGTCAGCTTTCTAGAGTTTACATCACTCACACCCTTCAGTCTACAAGGACCTACAAATTACAGCTGTCGAAGTTTTTGCATAACCTAAACTTTCAGCTCTAGAGAACCCTTACTTGTCTACATTTATTTATATTCTTGGTAATGGAGTGGTTCATTATTTATACTAGCTGTTTAAACAGTAACTGGGTTGTTTTAGGAATTGTGCATTTGTGCAGAGATGGGCTGTGCATTTTATGTGTCTGAAGGAAATCAAGATTCTTCGACAAAGTAAGTAGAACTAAAATTGTGCAATCATAAGAGTAAAATATTTTTCCATAAAACCTTTTGCAATAGTTTCTGCAAGAAAAGAATGTACTTCTCACATCTACTAGTCATGTTTTTTGACTGCTAGGATTTAACATTTTTAAATCTATAAACAGACACTGCTACATTTTTAAGTCTTTTTACAAATGTGTAACTTTGCTCATGTATAAACAGCTCTGGAGATGTGTTATGGAAGAGTTATTACCGACATACCAAACAATCCCCCAACTGAACTTAAAACTGAGACTGGTGCTCTGCAGACCTTCAAAAATATGAGTGGGTGAACCTTTTCAAATAGTGAGCCTTTTGATCTTGATGATCCAAGAGTCCACAGAAGTAGAAACTCTTACATCTCTTATCTCCAACATTATCAATGCAGGTTTCCTTTCAAAATTGACAGCATCAAGAGAATTGATCATTATTTGTGGGCAATTATAAATCTGAACAATGTGTGAATGAAAGACAGTCTGCACTACATTGCAAAGAGAGCATTAAGATAGGTAGGGATAACCTGCGTATATGTAAATATGAACACAGTAAATATTAATTCAGAGATTTTTTTTCTCTGCAGTCCCATTCCTCTAGCATTGTTTAAGCATGCACATTTTAAAAGATATTCAACAATGTAGAAATTTGAATAATTTTCTGAAAACTAGCTCAAAAAATTATTAAACAGCATTCTGGATTCCACATTTCGGACCATAGATGCACTTAAAAAGAAGTTAAGGGGTTTGTGATAAACCACTGGTAGTGACCCTGTACCTAGCACAAAGGTGAGTGTTAATGACCTTGGTGTGATGGGATTTCCGCTTCCTTTAATGAGCCAAGACATCAGACTCCCACTCTTAACTCACACAAACACACAACCTGCCCCTGGAAAAATACATCTGTTTCTGTGGAAGTAGAGGAAAGTAGGTGTGGAGAAGCGGGGAGAAGGGGAGACAGAGACGGGGATTTGTGTAACCAAACCAAGACAGAGATGGTATCTGTGGCTTAGCTGATCTTCAAGCCAGAAAGAAGAGGAAGAAAATACAACTGTGAAGTTTTGCACTGGGAGCTGATGGTGGCACTCCTGTTCCCCAGCTCTCGGTAGCAGTGCATGCATTTTTGTTCCAGAGGCTGACACCGTCAATAGCTCTGATCTCTAAAAAGTACTCTTTCCCAATTTGCTCTCTCTGGAGCAATGGCCCTTAAAGGCACAAAGGATAGTGTATTTTTCAGAGCTGCTTGGGTTTTGAGTTTGGTGGAACAGCAGATGTGTGTAACTTCATTTTTCCTCTCAAGACATTTAATTACCAGCAAAGACAGTAAAAACAAATGCCAACTCTATCAGAAATCGTCTGTGGTATTTAAAAGTGTCTTGTTTATTCCTGTCACTGCTTCCTCATTAAGTCAGCAAACACGTATAAGACCTGGAACAAGTGTGCGCAAAATTAAAACTCTGCCTTTCCCCACTGAGAGGCAGAATGTGATGTTTAGGCAAAGGATCACAAAGCAGACAAATCTGATGGGATAGTGGAGGTTGGCTGCTGAGTGAGGAAGGGCATATATGCCAGCTGTATGGTCCACATCTGGCTGAGCAACCACACTCCTTGTCCAGCAGTATGTACTGCAACTTCACTCTGGCAAACCAAACAGAGCAAAGGGGAGGAAGCCCATAAGGAGATGAATTAAAAGACAGGCAGGATGGAGAGATTGCAGGATTCTAGAAGAGGTTATATGTAGCAATATATGGGAAGAGGGATAAGAAGACCCACCAGGAAAAAACAGGAAGCTAGCTGGTAAACAGACTTCTAAGCAGAACACCTACTCACACGTTGTATAACAAAAGGTCCTTTGATCATACTACTTGAGCATCCATTTCTCACATATCAGAAATGTGAAGGCTGAAAGTAATCCAAGTCTTGGAAAGTATTTTTGAAAATGTATGAAACCAAGGGTTAAGGGGAAAAATAAACTGTGGCATTTGAAATATAATTTGGAGTCACAAATGGAAAACTGTTGATGGATAAGCCATAGAACATCAAATGCACAACTTTGCACAAAGACATTAATAATTTGAAGAGTACATTGTTGTATTTTTAAACACAGACTGAAAAGATTGAATCTGCATGACCACTAACATTGAGTTGGTTTTTAGAAGAATATACTAATAGCATAGTTTACAGAAGAGAATGAGAGATGTTTAGGTAATATACTTTTTAACTACAAAAACAATAAAAGGTTGAATGGCTAATCCTCTTCCTGAAGCTTTTCAATTTCTTAATATCTGTGAAAAACTGAAACTCATTTGTTGCAGTTGTAAAGTGCCATTAAGTGCCAGACTGACTCATGCCATTAACTCCTGTTTCTGAAAGAATAGCTTGCTAATTCTATAAAGTCATTCAACCTCCTGGTAGGAAACATAAACCAACCCAAAGCTTTCCCAGCCACTCTTTCTGAAAACAGATTGGCAGTAACAGAACCAGAACCAGATAATGGGAAAACTGCATATGGCTTTTATCTGATCTCTCAGCCTTTGTCATAAGGAAATGTAATCTACACATAGAAGAAATTACACTCTAGTCGAAATGCTTGTTTATGTATCTGTCTCAATTTTAAGCAGGGTTTTAGCTGTTATCTATAAGCTCATGAGACCTACACAAGCCAGTTGTTTCACGATCAGCATAATGGAGCTTCTGCTGTTACAAAGAATGAAAACATTTTTGTGGATAAAACAGCCAGGTACACATGATTGTTAATTGTCTTCCTTATACCATATAACCAAAGTGCAAGCAGAGAACAAGGAAGACAAAAGGATTTTAAGAAAGCAGAAACTTTAAATGGCTTTAATCCTTAGCAGCCTATATTCAACACTTAACATAGAGGAAAGAGCAGTGACTGATGTAACTACAAGCATTTACTCTTTTTCAATCAACCAGCCCAGATCTCTAAAGCTATACATGCTAGTTCAAACTTTCATCTTCAGTATAATAGCCTTGCACTCCAGTTATTTTCTTTTGAAAAACAACTTTAAAATAAGTAACAGTGTATTTTAAACTCATAGCAGCATGCCTTAAAGCATCTTCTTTCATTAATACAGTTTGTCATTTTACAAAAACATATTCTAAAGGTATTTGTATTCTACACAAAGCTAGAATGTAGGACTTGAAGCAGAACAATCAACATTTAAGATAAAATATGTACACTTCAATTACAAATGAGGCACTAAATCAGCCAAAGCTTGTTTCTGATGGACTAGTGATAAATTGTAGGATTTTCAGTAATCTTCCAATAAACAAAGTGAACACTATTCTTCATGCAGCAACTGCTGGTTAAATCACACATGACATAGATCTGTATTCTTGCTGGAAAATACGATATTGCCTTGATTGTCAGACAGCCTTCTAGAAACACTCAATTTTCCAGCTTGCCTCTATGTAAGCAGACAGTTTAAAAGAAAAATTATGTGATAGAAGTCATAAACTTACAAAGCCCCTACCTAGCAATGTAAATCTTGAAAGAGTTTTCTATACTCTGGATCAAAGGAGAAAAATACTTCCATAAATATGCTGTGAAGGAAGGAAGAAAAATTACACAAAGCTGGAATTATTTTGCAGAAGAAAATTATACCTGTTGTCCTGCTCTAACAAGCCATAAAGATACCTAACACTAAAACTGGTGTCTCACCTGTAAGTGTTCTCCATGGTATTTGAAACAAGACCTGCCTTGCAATGGTAAGCTCTCTAAATATTTGGCAGAGAAACAGTACCACCTGCAGCATATGGTAAAGCTTGTTTATTTGTGTACAAGGACAAGATCACATACTCCTTGATGAACAATGTCTATTTTAAACATGCTTGTGTAGCAAAAACTGCTACACAGTGCTTTGAAGTGAAAGTTTGCCATAGCAGGAGTCATTCATGAAATCATCTCAACTAGGACATCTATTTTTTCTTTCATACAAAGCAATTCTCTTGTATAAATGGCTCTTTGACAGAATAAAACTACATTCTCCCCTCCATCTGTCTGCTTTCAAAGTGTTGAGAAAAACTATGTTTACTAAAGCAGAAAAATCCATCATTCCTTTCTTTTGAGTTTGTTTTCTACAAAATTACACTTTCTCAGATCTCTGAGGGGTCTGGGCAGGGTAGGATTTTTTTTTTAATAGCCGCTTTTCAGATCTTTATTTAAATATATTATAATATTTAAATATTAAAATATTGTATTTTGTGCAAAGCAATAACCTAGGAAAAACAATTAATTTAAGCTACAAAAATATTCAGTAGTATTTAAAGCGTTCAAGAAAAAAACAGATCTCTGAAGAAACAGAAGCCAAAGACAAAGGAACTGGAGCTAGAATAAGCTGAAATGCTAAACCAGCTTTTGACAGAAACAGACTGTTCCACAGGTGCATTGTGAGTCTTTACTTCATTCCAAATTTCAGCTTCATTCAAAGCTGAAAAACCAACTGGGATTTTAAAAGCCAGGAAACCTTATTTTTCTCTTACAATCTATGAATAAAAATGAGGTGAGCGGCTGAGATCCAAGTTTAGAATCTCAAAGTCCATGGCAACAAGAAACAATCAGTTCAATTCACTAGTACAGATAAAACTGTATTTATTAAGTCAACATGTTTGAAATTAAAAGCATATTTAGGAAAGTAATTTTCTCTTCCATATGAATGTTAAAGAGATTTTATTTTACTGTGCTTTTTACCAACACTTGCTTTATACACAAATAGCACAACCATGGATAATAAATGCTTACACTAAACACTAACATTGTTTAAATCTTGGGAAATGTGAAAACATAATAAATGTATATTAAACCAGTCCCCTGATTAAGTGCCTTGCCCAATCAGAAAAACAGTACTAGTAACATACTCATAAACTATTTATAAACTGTTTTAATTACCAAAGACAACAAATATTACCCTAACAAAAACAAAGCAAAACAAAATTCAAAGAAGACTGAAAGTAACAGTTTTCTGATTTTCCAATTTCAATTATAGTCAGAATTATATTAACTTATATTAATTTTTTTCCACCCTGTTTTTCACTACCTAGAACCTGGAAGAAAAGGGATTGAATTACACTGCTTGGAAACTGAAGGGCACAAGATTTCATTTTCTTCTTTTAATAAAATATAGCAGCATGGACCTGACTGTGCAATTTGCTAATCGGCACCACCCTCCTCATTATCTCAACTTGAAAAAAAAAAAAGCTCATTTCTGGCTTAAGACAATTTTTTTCCCTTTCTCATGGTATAGGAGGAGTATTTTCACTTCATCTTTATACAGCAAGGCATGGTGTACAGGGGAGACAATAGACAGAGTTTCCCCAAAACTGAAGTACATCAGTAAAAGAGACAAGAGAGGCACTAGCCTACGTACTCCATCTGAGGCCATAGAATAAATTTGCTTTAAAGTCCTGGGGTGGGAGCATAATAACTGCTTTGATATAAAACAACATCTCCATAAGTACATAGATTGTACAGTGTAAAGACTTCATCAAGTTGCTTTCAATTAAGTAATTTACTCTTAGAAACTCATCTTCTGTTTCCCCAAGAGAAATGAAGAGAGAGTTGAAAGGGCCTATTTAGGGCACACAGAGGTGTTTTCTGCAGCAGTCAAATTGTCCAGGTGAAATCAGAACACTTCAAATTGATGGTATGGTCCAGGTGCCTAGCTGGCACTTGGATTCGAAGAGTTTGATATTAATTAAGGTTAGGAAACATGTTAAGAGAACCATTTAATGGAAAATAAAGGCAGAAACTAATGTTTCCCCTTTTTTTTCCTATATAAATATCTAGCAAACTGCTACAGCTGTGTTTATCAGCAGAAGCAGAACTAGCTTAGCCAGCTTTGTAATTACCTAAAAAGCCGTATCACTGGCTCAGTTAATTCAATGCATACCTTATCCCAGTCTGAAGGTCTATATTTTAACCAGGCAGTTACATCACTTAAGCAAAATGTAAGTTGTTTAAGAATGGAAATGGCATGTGATACAATGTAGGTGTTCTTGATCAAAACCACAGTACTAAAATAAAGATCCTAACTTTTTCCCATCTACTTTGCCAATTCAATCAAGCTTTCCTTCACCAACATTCACTTCTGTGCTATGATTGGTATAAAATTTGAACATGTTTTTCTGTTGTACTGTTTATTGGCACTTACTTAACAAGAGGTTTTCCTCACATGCTGATCTGCGATAGCATGTGATATTAGAGAGTTTATTTACAGTGCCATCAGTTCCATGGAAAATTTTCAGTATCTTCTTAAGATAAAATTATTTCTATTCAATTGAAGAAAGTCCATTCAGACAGCCACCTGGCAAGGCAGAATGAAAAACGCCAAGGGTTTTACTTCAGATGCACTCTCTAGATCTGATTTTGAGCCATAAATATAGGTGTATATATTATATAATATATAATTGCTTATTACAATCATATATGAATAAATTTTAACAACTTTACGTTATCAGAGAAAAGCAAACAACTTATAAAGCCTAATTTTCTCACAAACCAGAATGAGCTATCTGAAAGGTATGAAGCTGATCCTGTTTGGCTATGCTGATATAGTAAGTTTCAGCTGCCTGAGCTCTGATGCCAAATTAGGTAGTAAAAATGTTGCAAAATGGTAAGAGTGTACTGTTATAAAGGCATTTGTATCCATGATCTCCTCAGGTACCAGTGGCCAGGTGGATATTCTGGTGGCCAGTGGGTGGCCAACCCTGTCTTCCAGATATTTATTCACGGGATCAGCAAAAGGGGAAACTGAGGACACCTGAAACTGTACCAAAAATAAATGCAGTATGACAGCAGTAAAAGTTCTTTTTCTGGCTAAGCTTTTTCCTCTCTCCACTACCATGAGACCCAAGTACATACTAAAATCACAGAAGAGCAATAACCACAGAATAGTCCAAGTTGGAAAGGACCCGCGAGGATCACTGAGTCCAGCTTTTAAGTCAATGACTGATACTTGGATTGAGTCTGTGACCTTGGCATTGTTAGCACCATGTCATAATGAATTGAGATAATCCCAATGGAGCTCTGCCCACTCTCAGCACCAGGCATTTTGCAGACACTGCTCAATACCAGGCATTAACCTCCACTAGGATAGGGGATGGCTCAGCAGTAGAACTGGCATTTTGGGGCATAGGATGCAGGAACATAAGAGCATAGCAAAGCCCTGAATGATGCTCTCTGATAACTCCACCTATTCATCTTCTCCCCTGCCCCCAAGCTTGCTTTCCATTCATAATCATATTTCTCTTCATCTTCCTTTACAGACACCTATGCATTGGCCTTCCTCAGACTCAAGGCTGAGCAGATGAAACCTCCAAGTCAGGAAACTCTGGCTTACTAAAGTTCATGCAGCAATAACTTTAGGCAATGTAGAAGCCTCACTCTCCCATTCACCTTCAGTATCATGCAAGGTGGCTACCTGCATTTTGGGATTCCAGAGGCTGAGAGGGACGTGTAGCAGTGAGTTGGAAACGTAGCCAGGTTGCTAGGGAAGAGGTTTGCCCAGTCTTTCCTGGGAAAACCTTGACATTTACAGAGAAGTGGTGATGCAGCATCTAACCTAACACTGTATGACTGAACATGGCTACAACTGGTTGAAGCCAGGTACAAGTGAGAACAGCTTTTTTTTTTTGGTACCTAGAGACAGATCCTTTTTCTCCAGCACCCAGCATAGAGCAATAGAAACAGTCTTCTGTTGGACTGTAAAAAGGAGGCAAGGAGAAGAAGTATCTGGGAACATGGATCCTGCAACATCCAAAAGCAGATAGAAAGGTTAAAGTCATCTCCAGCTAGGTACAAATGTAATAAACCCTACACACTCAGTTCAGAAATACAGCTATGTTTGTTAAACACAAATCAGAAGTGATAGCAGTATCCGCTTAATCCCAGAACCTATGTAGCTCAGATATATACAGCTCAAGCCAGGTTACTGTGGTTACATGGCCTGCATTTGAGGCAGTATGCATTCTTCCATCCTTTTCATATTAAATAAAATCAGGACATGCTTGAGCAAACATAGAAATGTCTGTGACACATTCTACCAACTAACGTCTTTATTAATATATATATTTTTAAATGTGGTAATTTCTTGCAGTGACCACCACAGGGTCCACAACTGATGTCACACTGGTCTAAGAGTCAGTGAACCATCACACTTCAATTTTCAGTGTTTTGCCAAGCGTGTAAGTTGAAAGCATAAAAACCCTGCAGCACTGTAATTATGCAGTAGAAACAATATAATTATAATTGCACTAACCAAGCAGGGGCAGTTCTGGGGAAGAAAAGAAATGGCAAAGAACCATCACTATGTAACAAAATGGTAAGTACAGGATCCAACAACCTAAGTGCAACACGTAGTATCTATCTTCTGTCATTCAACCAGAACATGCCATAGCAATCCACAAGACCTGACCAGAACTCACTTTAAATACATTTGGTTCACTGTATTTAATACAGATTTCAGAGTATCTGGTTAAGCAGACTTATTTTCTCTTTCTCTATTTAAAATCAATAGTTTTAAGACACAAAAATAAAAACTTGACCCTTGGTGAACACTGTGGAAGCTAAAGGCTGGACTTTCAAAAGAAGTCAGCCCCTCTAAACTCCTTTTTCACACCTGCTGAGCATTGAGGATATGGGAATGTTACCACAGGGCTTTTATTTCTAATTGTAAAATTATGTACTGCATCTGCATCTGTATTCAGAAATAAAAGCTGGAGGATCTAACAATGCTGTGTAATACAGATTTATTGGCTCAAACTGATGCTAAATCAAGTTTCTTGGAGATCTAGTACTCAACAGTGCCCCTGGTGTTGCTCGCACTTTTACCTTTGACTTCTGTTTCTATATTTTGAGCAAAGTTTTTTCAAAATTCTTGAATGTTGTCTTTAGGACAGATATGTGGTAGTTACAAGCTTTGTAATCTCTAACACTTACCACCTCAAGAAATCTCAATAAGGAGAGAGAAACAGAGTCTTGGCGGTTGAAATGTGTTTTAACTGATATTCAACAATTTTAAAAAAATTATTGAAGATCTTTCTGTAAAGATCTCATAATTTCTTAGATGAATAGATTCTTTAAAATATCGACCTGGCTAAACAGGAACATCATTATTAAATATGAATTCTGTTATTTTGTATTTTTAAAGGAAATTTTAAGCATATTTTTGCTTATCTATTTTCTAACAACCTAACCAAATATTATGAATCTTGTCCTCTGTGAAATGAAAGAAACAAACCAGCTAACTCTTATGCTATTAGGCAGATATATTCAGACAACTCATTCCAAGTATGCATTAGAAATGTTCTTCACAAGCCAAAGGCAGGTCACTAGACGCCTATGAGGAAAGACAATTTTCATGCCATTTATCCATCTCTTTCTTCTTATCTCATTAGTTATGTCTCAGAAACATTAGCTTAATTAAATCTGCAGTATCAATCAATAGTCGCTATGAACTTGGGTGGGAAAGTGTCGAGTTAAAGAAAACTTAAAACATCTCTCTCCATATTGAACACTTTCAGTTCTGTTCCACATCACTTTCAGAAGAATCACCTGAAACAAACAAAATTTAGGGCACCAAGCAAGTAGGTGAGGATTTCAGCTGTTTCAGGTGAATAAAGAGAAGGTGCTTTAAGAAAAGCCTTCTGGGAAAGCGACATCTCCATTCCTCTGAATTCAGCTATAACAGCTTTATCAGCTGGGGATATTTGATGAGAGGACCTCAGTCCCTGAAGTAGAGAGAATAGCAGCATTCAGTTGCTATCATCTGTAGGGACCAAAAAGAAAACCGTGTGTCTGAGGCAGGTGAGGCCCTGGCCACCTCAGGCTTATCTCCTGAGCAGCAGCAGAAGACATAGTATGGACACTCAGCAAAAGGTAGCCAAGCACCAGAAATAAGAAATACTGGAGCCAGCTCTATGACAAGAGAACCAGGGTTAAAGACAATTGTGTAACTGAAAATGTGCAAAGGCTGTGAAGACACTTGGCTTAGAACAACGGATTGAGACTGCAGATCCAGATCACCCCTTTAATTTGTGAAACAATCTAGAAGATTCAAGAGTTGCCTCATGCTCATATTATCTGCTCCTAAAATATATCTCTAAACAAGTCGCAGCCTCCATTTTCAGTTCCCTGCTAAGTGTCTCTGCCCTTACACGTTCACTGAAATCCAGAGCATGCTTGCAATGCAGGCACAAGGCACTTCTTCACAAAAATGTCACTAAGAGATGCAGAAAAGTTTCTTTAGATTTTTATATCCAAAATGAAGACAGTAAGGTCCAGGATAGCTATCCAATGCACCTAGTTCTCACTAGCTTTATGGTCTGATCTGTTTTCTTAAAAGCAGTGAAAAACTCTGCCATGTTTTCTTTTCTGCTCTTATTTATTTTGTTTCCTATATTAAACAATAATAAATGATAAACAAAAAACAAGGTGGTGAGAAAGAGGCAGAAAAAAATGAATGTAGCAAGAAGTATCCAAAACATAATAGTCTGGTAAGAAAATAATCTACTCACAATAAACCAGGACATCTATGAGCTGAAGGGTTAACAAAGCTGTTGCTGGCCTTACTTTACCTAAACAGATGTTCCATACAACATTAAACAGGGGCTAGAAAGAGGGAGGAGGCAGAGAATGAACTTCGGTGCAATATGGAATTTTTAAAGGCATTTCCTTCTCTGTAAGAGCCAAAAGCTGTGATCACTTAAGTCTTTGCTTTTTTAAATACATATTAATTTTGTAGCCTTTGCCAAACTAAATGAATCCAGTCTTTGAAAGCTCCCTTTTTTAAAAAAAAGGAATTATAGTTTCCTCAGTCATACTTGAAGTCTGAGTTTTTTTCCAAGAATGCCACCAAAAATGTATATGAATTTCACTTTCTCAACAATGGATTCCTAAGTGTTCAGGTATGTAACACTGTTACAACTGGAACTTAGTGTTACAGTTCTTAAAACTTTCATATCTGAATAAATTAATTTCATTCAATAATTACAAAATTTCTTTATTGTTTGGGGGGATTTTTTTTGTGCTGGCTGGTTTGTTTTGATTCATTGCTTGGGTTTTCTGACTGGGTTGGGTTGGTTGATTATTTTAATTTGCTAAAGATAATATCAAGCAATGCTATAACAGCTGTCCATTCTGAAATTCAAATGTTATTTATGAGTACAGAATAATATTTAAAAACTTTATTTATCTGTATCTCGAGTATTTTTCTTAATGAATAATTTAAAAGTTGATCATGTTTCCAAACACTGATCCAGTTTTCTGACAACACAGATGTTTTATACACCTTCCTCTTCCTTTATGTGAAGTCCCTAAATGAAGTATAAGTGATTCAGGAAAGTAGACTCCTAAATGAAATATCTCTTTCACTCCTGAAGAGTTATAATGTATTTTTTAAACCCAGAACTTTAAAATGTTGATGGCATTTTTTATGTTCTGCTTTCTCACCTCCAACCTTATGCTTTTTACATTTAAAAAAATTAATCCTGAAAAACATTAGCCAATATTGACAGGCACAATGGGAGGCAGGTGGTAAATGAAAGCAACACAGATAAATTATGGATGATGTGATAAAAAAATCTTGCTATGTAGGGCCTCATGTTTATGTGTATGTTGAAAGTGTTCACTATAGAAACAATCTTTAGTAAATAGTAGTGAACTAACAGTAGTGAACTGGACTGCAATGTAGAAAAAAACCCAGATAAATAGTTAAATGCCCTGAAGAAAAAGAAAGCCTTAGGTGTTCAAAACAACCAAAATTAAAGTAGCATTACATGATTCCCATCCAGTGTTGGTGACGACCCTCATGTAAGTGGGGATTCCCAATGCAGATCCCACCTATGCATAGAGCAGGAACCATCACATCACTTTCATTCTAACACAGAAAAGGTATACATCCTGGAAAACAAATAGGAAATCTTCTTCTGCTCTGTGTAATACAATGGTCAGCTCTTCTCAGACAGATTTATTTTTAATTAATTCAATTCCAAAACATTAATGGAATAAAATTTATTGTTTGTTATTTTCCCTTATTAATTTGTCTAGAAAGTATGCTTTAATCTCCCTTAATCAGTTTGCTGTGTGCTGGAAATTGATTTGTGTCCCAAGCTTCTCCTCCAACAAATGAAGTATTTAGTCTTTTTACAAGGTCAAAGAGTAAAGAGCATTTATTTCCCTTTCTCTGGCTATTTGCTTGATTTATTTAGTCACTTTATATTCAATAGTCAAAATAAACAGAAAAACTATAACACTCTCAGTAAATTGAGAGTATATTGTGGTTTTTTGAATGCTACATAGTCCAGAACAGCAATAAATGCTCTAAAGTTCTGTTATGCTACAACTACTTCCAGCTTTCTCTTAATGCAAACTTCTGTCAGAAACCAAGGCACTGAAGAGAGTGAGGCAAACTGGTTGAATAAAGCAAACACTTAATACAATAAATAATATTAAGTATTAAAATTAACAATATAATAGAAATAAATTAAAATAATCACTACTGACTTGGCAGAATATGGGACACCAAAGTACTTGATACTGTTGTGCTACTTCAAAAAAGAAAACTACACTACTCTATAAGAAAAACAAGTACATGACACAGATTGGGCAGATAGTGAATAAATTACGTCCTCAGCATCAGATTTGTATTAAAATTATGTACTTTCTAGAAACATAAGTAGCATACTCTGAAAACAGAAGTCATTCTACCAGAATGGAAGTATGAAGTCAGACAGAACTCGATCCAAACTCACAACAGGGAAATTTTATCATCCAACTCTTAGGAAAAGAGGCAGTATACAGCCAGAATTTCTGGGACTCAGATAAGAGGCAGTTATATTCTCTTCTTCTCGAGCTCTTGCATGCCGTTTTTCTGTCAGTACCTCAGACCTGAAGGAAATGTGGGCTTTGCTTCTTCATATGCATTACACATGAGGAAAAATAACAGCAAGGAAGAAAGGAATACCCAAAACACAAGCTGATTCATAAGCCACTCATATTTCTGATTGAAAGCATACACTCACAACTTCTGTAAAACAGGAGATATATCATTTGCCTTTTAACTGTAAGGTAATTCGGACCAAATAGCCAAGATTTTTCATCAAGCATAAAATAAAATGACCCTCACTAAAACAGCAGCTTGAAAATCTCTCTCTCAAAACCCTTTTTTCTGTTAAGCATGTGTAAGGAACTTTGTACTATCTGGTGATGAGAGAAGTAGCTGAACAGATGCCAAATACCATTAAGAGTTGTTTCAAAACCCTAATCCTCTGGAGATTTCAAAACTGGTTCTGTAGACACCAAAAGACATCATAGGTCTGGATGGCTCCTCATGGAAACACCCCAAATTCTGACCACCTGATTACAAAAGAAATTGCTGGTAATAAACTAGGATGTTTTCCCAAAAGCTAATCAAAACAATCCTCAGAATATATTGGACATCAATTAAAATGGAAATTGTGTTCACTTTTCAACAGTGTTGTGGCAAAGGAACAGTAACTATACATCTATATTTGGCTCATGGTTTCACATTAAAAAAAAAAAAAAAAAAAAAAAAAAAAAACACCCAAGGAACAAACAACAAACCTCCCAGACACTAAACAGTGAATAAACTGCTATTTACATGAAAATTACTAGAAACCTGACAGCTGGGGGCTTGTTTGTTTTTCCACGCTCTGTTTATACAAACATGACCCTTCTGGAGGAGAACAGTTCACAGGGGAAGAGAAAGTGAACTATGTGTTCAGTGCTTTAGGGCTGTGATGTCAGGGCCCTGCCGTGCATAGGCCAGCATTTGTATACAGCCATTACTTATTCTTGCTAAGCGTCAAGTAACACTGAAAAGATAATAGAAATACACAAGATTTTTGAATTCTCAAATTTCCAAATACAGGCAATGCACTGATAGAAAGCAAAAATAAACTACCCTTTTTAATTCTTAGCAAGGCAACTACTTTTTCAAAATCTCTTTCCTCTCAGCCTAAGTTATTTTTGTTGAAATATTTTGGGGTACCCATTGCCTTCAGAGCAGCTGTACTTTGTCACAATGTGATAAAGCAGGCCTCCTCTGACAGAGAGCAGGGTTACTAAGGGCTGTCACTCATATATGCTAAACCAGAGGAGGAGATCAGTCATTTTTGAGTCCATGCCCTGGTCTTTATAAATATTTCCATGTGTTTGCAATTAGTTAGTGGGCTATTCTGGCAGCAAAGGTTATGGAGGCTGTTTTCCAGAAGTGGGTTGTTTCTTTTTTCTCAGTCTGTACAACTAAAACTAAACCTTAGCATGTTTAATAACAACTCAGCCAAACAGTAGGCTCCTGCACATATATATGTATTGAAAAAAACCTTAAATGGAAGAGTTTATCTGCCTTCCCTTGCAAAAATTGGATGTGCTTTAGATCCAGAGGGCTGCAGAATGCAACTGTGTACCTTTTAGCAACAAGGAACAGAAGGAACAGAATCCTCACACAGGAGAAAGAAGATTTCTGAAACATGGGTTTAACTGCCATAGTTTAGAAGGCACTGAACAGGGAGAAAGATTTGACCCCTGCTGAGCTGAAATTTCATTGCATTAATTGTTTAATTAAAAAATTAAGTTATTTATTTCCCTCCAAGACATTTTTAAGTATTTGTAAGTATTAATGATATATTGTAAGTTACATCTCAAAAAATACGTTCATTTGTGCTTCACAGAAGTGCAACCTACATCCTCCTCAAGTAAATCAACACAGCATTCAGAAACACATGGCATGATATACCACACATATATCAAAATATTGAGTGCTGTTTTATGTTAGGTGTTAACATCTCTATCAACCTGTGTCCCATAAATTGCTTCTTTGATGAACAACAGTGGAATAATACATAGAAAATATCCTCAACCACATACAGTATTCAGGACTCTTCATAATATACCACTACAATACTGGGGAATATGTTGGATTCAGAACTAGCACTGAATAAAGAAATATAACAAGATTAAGTACCTTTGTAAACAATGCTTGCATTTCAGCAGGCGGATTCTATTCCTCAATGAAATTAAAACCAGTGTTTCTTTTAAAATCCTTGGATACAAAAGGTAAAAATAAAAAACTGCAGGGTAAAGGGCTACCATCTAGGAGAAAGGTCTTATGGGATTACTGATTTACCATCCAAATCACCCTTTGCAGACTATGTGGCTCATGAATTCAGTACAATAAAAATTGAAGATGTAGCATAAAATAATCAGTTTCCTAATCTAACCTAACCATGTGACTGATACTCTCATATCAGAAGGTACAGTCCTGCAATGGCTAAGATTGTCCAAAGAGAGTAAATCTAATTTAACAGGTAATATAAATCACTGTTTATTGCCCACATCATCATATTTTTGGAGTCTGCCTGTTCACTGCAATACAAAAAAAGGCAAATGAGTCAATAATAAGCCTCAGATACACAGTCAGTATTAGTATAATTAACTCATGGTTATATCTGTTACAGGAATCATTTAAATATGTAATAAACTCCACCATTTCCAGTTTTTACAGAAATCAGAAGTAATTTAAAATATATGAGACTAGGAACATCTATGCTGGTGGAGCTATCAAAGTCAGGACAAGTCCAACACGTTTCTCCTTTCATTCTCATACTTACAAGCTAGGCCAGAAACAAGTAATCACAAGGAGAATAAAGCAGGGTGTTCTTGCTCAGCGCCACTGGTACATATTCACTTTAAAGAAGATCGTGAGTGAATGGAGTCAAAAGAGTTGACTCTGAAAAGGTCTTTCACACTGAGTTACAATCAGTAGAATTACTCACATAGCTACTTAAAACTCATGTCAGGGATTAGGTTTCAAATAAAGAAAATGTCAGAATTAGGTAACATACAAGAAGGATGAGAAATAGGTTTGATGAAAGGGAGGACTCTAAAAAAAGAAATCTTCAAGCATACCACATTGGTGCATTTGAAAAGTCTGTTTAAAGGGAAAATCATTAGATGATTCTCAAATTCCATAGCTACATATAAACCATAACCAATTACATTTAAACCATATCTCCATATTACATATTTAATACAGATGTGCTAGAAAGCAAGCCTACCATCTAGTCCTCTTCAGTGCCTGCACAGAAATAGGAGTTGGATCCAGAAACCAAATACAGTCTAATTTTTCCAATACCGACTCAAATACAGACATAACCTTATGAGATATTTTGGTTTCAAGATACTTTTGCCATTGGGGAATGAAATAGTCTGATAGCAGCTTCCAGAAATTTAGCATAATTAAAGCCAGGCACAACCAAAATCAAGATTTGGGTTTGTTAGAGACCAGACTATAGGTGAAGTGTCATTCCAACTGGCCCTTCAATTTCATCTCCAATATTTATTTATTAAGTACATGAGAGGAACAGACCTGACTAGAAGTCTAAGGACATTTACTGGAATTGTATTTTTAGTAGTATTCACTGTTGCAATTTTTTAAAAATACTTTGATTACATAATGAAGGAAAAAAGGGGAAAATCCAAGTAAATCCCTCATGCACAATAAAATAAGTCAATACTTACCAGACATTTACAGTCCTAGACTACCAAGACTGAGAGTCCTCCACAGAGAAGTGAAAATCTCTGTTGCTGGTTCAGTACAGGATTAAACTTTTCTGTGTCCACTCTTTTATAAAAGGCTACAAACCATTTCACCATTGTGCAAGAAACTGGTTGAAAATTCCTGTCTTAAAATATTCCAATCACCAGCAACTCTGTCTACACAAGCAGGATTGCTTTATAAACAGATAGCGTAGCTTAACTACAACACTGAACTCTGAAGTCAATTCAAGCCTCACCGAAATCTAGCCCACCATCTCATTCATAGTTGACTATTGCAAAGGAATGCTTGCAATATGAAGGAGTAGGAGCAAGCAAGCAGATAAAAGGTAGTAGTATGGCAAATAACATGATTGCACAGAATACTCTGCACTCATCTTGAATTTCCCATCTGAGATACAGCTGTGGTCTTCAACACCATTTGCAACAACCTTTGATTCAATTGCTAGGAGATGGAAATGTGTAACAGATCACAGTCATTCATCTCTCTGCCAATGGAGAATTACTTCATACAGTATGTTTTTTTAGTATTTATCCAACTCAGTTTTATGAGTTCCAAGAAATTGAACCTTTGAGAAACTATTCTGAAAGAAACAGAAACCTTCTGATGCTACAGTGCATTGCATTGACAGTAAAAATACAATAAAACCCCCAAAAAACCTAACCAACCAAACCAGTTAAGTTCATTATTTTTTTTTCATTATTTTACCATAACCCTTGTCATCAGTGATGCTTCCACCATTTAAGTATTTCTGCACTTGCATCTTCCTATGCCATCCTCAATTCCTCCAGCTGCTCACACCTGGCCAATCCTCTTCATGCATTTGTACACAAATAAACAGGTCTGATTATTTTTGCTGCTTTACTTCAAGCTCCTTTCAATTAATATTAAGACCTCTCTATTAAAGGCAGATTCACATCTGCAACAACCTACACACACAGCCTACACAACACTCCTTCTGTGCAGTCTGGTTGCCAGCCCAGCCCTTCTCAGGAACATCCAGAGACCTTTTCCTTCTGAAATAATGCTGTCTTAAATCTGCCTTTATCTCCCCTATCCTGACCACTTTTTCTCTGTATGACTATGGCAGCAGTGTATCAGTTTATCCAGCCATGCTGTGACTTAGGTCAAATGACTAGCCAGGCTAAAAATAACGCATCAAAAGATTAAAAAGTTATTTTTAATGCAAATCAGCCTTCCAATCCAGTTCACTACACGGCTTCACACCCTGTTGCCCCAGTTGATGATGTGATCGGTAGAGATTGGAATAAGCAGCGGAAAGCAGTTGCTGTAATGCAGAGCAGCACTGCCAGAAAAGGATATAGCTATGAAACTATACAGTCTTCCTGTGAAGAACATCTTGCCAGGGAGTGCCTGGAACTGCACATCATCGTCTGCCCAGTGAGTCCTGTGCTGTGATGAAGTGCAAACAAACACTCACTGGTGTAAGTGAGATACTGGCAAAATCAGGTCTATTTTTATTCTCCATTCCAAATAAAGCAATGTATATCTTTAAAAGTAGAATAAGACAGTATATTTTCAGTGCCAGTAAAGCTAGTGTAAGAATTTTTATCCTTCCTCTCCGTAGAATATTTTCCAGTCATTTCAGCTCATGCAAGCAGGATCACTAATATGATGACTCAGAAATATCCCAGCTTTAAGAAAAGACATTGTCCATTTAAAACCTCATCTTTTAATAACTGTGACCTTCAAAACAAAATTAAAACCTTGAGGGAAAAAAAAACCAAACAAAAACCTAAACAAACAAAAACAAACAAACAAGCAAACCTATTTCTCATGGATTCATTAAAATAGTTATATATTTATATGCAATTTGCGATCCAGGTGTCTGTTGATTGTGTTGGATAGAATAAACCTTTGGCAGAGATTGTTTTTCCAGTGACAGGACACCAAAACTATAGTAAGTCACACAGGTTTAATTAATTTCAGTAAATAAAAGAGAACCTGGTCTGAGAAAGACCTGAACTTAGAGGGCTCCCACTGCCTTAAAGTGGGAGAGTCTTCACTTTTCTCCCACAGCCTTAAAACTGTGCTCTGAAGTTACACAAAATACAAATTTACTGTCAGAAGGCAAAGTCACCTCACATTCTCTCTGAGGAAATAGCCCGTTGCCAGTGGCCTTTCTGCCTCATGCCCCCAGCTGACAGGAAGACAGCTACTCTGTTCACACTTCCTGCCATTCCTCTCATTCCTCTCCTCTTTTCAGAGCTCTCTAGCCTCTATATTCTCCACTTATGTCACTGTTTTTTAGTTTATTTCTGCTTTCCTTTCACTCTTTACAACATATTGTTTTGGATTCTCATAAACTCTCAGCTACGGTGCCCACATAAGAATTCTTTCTTTGGCCCTTCCTCCACAGCCTTTCAAATGAAGGTCAATGCTCAGACCCTACTTAGCCACCCAAATTCTCAACATAATTGAACATATTGACTGTCCTTCACCCTTCCCACCAGAAAACATAACCAAGATATGAAGCATCATCTTATGTAGAAAGCTGAACATTTTTTACTCCACACCATGAAAGTTAGTAATTTTATTGGTAACAGAATTTCATTGTTGAGCATTCTTTCACTACAACAAGGACAATTTCCTCTCTCCATTTCAGATTCCCAAAAGGTAGTGACTGATTTTTAGTTCTGCTACTGTAAGTTTTTATATACATTTTATTACTGTGACAAAGCATTTCACCTTCTGCAGCTGAGAACTACTGAACTTCCACTGTGACTCAGGGAAGTATTTATTAGAGTTTATTACATGCTCCTACAAGAACGGCTAACTTCCTCAACAGGATCTTCGAAAAAATAAATTTATCAGAAGAGAATTTCAAGCAATTTTAAAGTAGACAATTATAAAGTAAATTTGAACAAATATTGATTTTTAAATACAGCAGCGGGAACAAAAGCCTTACTTTAGTCAGATGTCCAATCCAGTGATGTCCAAATCAGAGATTAAAAAGTTAAAAAATAAAGGACAGCACTACAGGAACTCACAGCCTGTACAAAAGAAAATATGATCAACTTGATCAAACATATATGAAAGACTGATATCCATGAACTAAAGAACTCCATTTTGCATCATTTTTATCCAGCACTCCATTTCTATCCAAGCAGAGCATACAGCATACTCTTACCTGCCAGGTAGTTCAGGCATGAAGTATCCTCACCCACCCAGAGATGACAGAATATTATGGAAAGGGTTTCATGATTATTCAGTATAAAGTAGACTCTGCCATAAAAATATGCCTGTGCTTGTTGCAAACCTTCTCTCTAGCATGTGGAAGACAAATGCTATGATGTGAAGGAGGAATCATCTAGTAAAGACCTAACATATCATACTGCTGACAAATCTGGATTTAAAAAATACTGCAAAGGCTTCATTGCTGATCCTGCAGAGGTAGCTTCTTCACTTCCCCTTATGCTCCTTGTTCCATATTTTGACAATGTTCTTTAGTAAACCTGAAATTCTCATTGTATGCGGCTTCTTACTTATGCAATACAAAATCCTGCCTCCTCTATTATTATATTTACCTTAGCACAGAAAATGAAAATCTGGCCTGCAGTCTTGCCAGCATTACCTGCATTCCAGGCACCGTCTTTCCTTTCCTGAAGGACATGAGGAAAGGAAAACAGTAATTCAAGAAATAGCAGGCTAAGTATTCAAAAGACGATTTAAAAAGACAAAACAAAGACAGTGCTACAGTACAACAAAACCCTTGCTCTGATCAAATTTATTTTGGTATTCCTATCCTTCCTTTTCTGAACAGGATGAATGACAGAGAGGCTCTGCAATTCCCCTGTTATAGGTAGAGGATTGGATACTATAAGAAGGAAAGTTGCACTTTTCATATGAGTTGGATTACCTTTGTGTTTAGAGGAAGCCAGCCATGGAAAGCTAGGTGCTACATAAACATAAGCAAAACAAGAGGGTCAGCTCAACTGGGGATGCATTCTTCTCTACATAAGGCTGGCATGACTGACAAGAGCAGCTTTACACTGAGCAAAGAGGGAAAGGCTGAGATATATCTGTAATTTCTGTAGCTACTACACAATAAAAGGTAAATCTGGCAGGTAAGAGTAGAGCAATAATAAATAAAAAAAACTAAGTAGAGAAAGCAAGTCCTAATTTGAATGAGAAAAGCAATTGGGTATGCATGAGAAGTAATTCAGAGGGGTGTGTCTTATACAGCAAGAATTTAGGGTGTGAACAATCAGAAGTGACCAAAATGTTATCAAAGAATTTTCATGCCTGGGTTTCATTAACAGGCAAGACTTCAGAACAGATTTTTAAGGAAAGAAAAATAACATGCAAATCAATTACAAACAAAACAAATTATAACAGCATCTATAATAATTCTATCCATTTTACAAGGTCTCCTTTTGTAATAAAAGCACTGTATTTCATAGGCAAAATCCTAGCTTTGCTTAAGTAAAACATTTGACATATGGAAATTTATAGTCAGTGTCAGATGAATTATAGGTACTACAAGAGCAAGATGAAAAATAGATGGCAAGAAGTAACTGAAAAAATGACTGGTAAGAGAGATCCAACACTGACTGGTGCTTGGTCCAACCTTGCTTAATATTTTTAGTGATAAAGCTGGAAGAAATATCATAACTTTGATGCTGAAATCACTTAATCACAATGCACAGTGACGGAACCACAAAATTGTAAGAAGAATGACCTTGAGCTCTGGATCAGAAGAATTGGATGAATCAGTATCCAAATCACAAGATAAATGAATTAGGGAATGACATAAAATTTCACATTTTATTGGGAGCTCATAATTTAATCTAGTTAAGGACTGGTCTAAATGCTCTAGTAATACTGACATGAAACAGGAAAATAAAATTCTTAAACGTATCAGGTGAGACACTGCAACACTGCAGAACAACTAGAAGTTCTGTATAAATCCTTGAATTTATGTCATATACATTAAAGAATGAAACAGAAAATAGAATAGATGCAGTAAAAGGAATTGAGAGACAGTACTTACTGAATACATCAAAATCAGGTTTGCTTGTTTCCCACAGCAAAACAATATCATAGAGAAATCATGTCTGGTCTTCATGGAACGTTCAAGGAGAATAAGCACAGGATGAAAAATAACTGCTTGCACAAAAATAAATAGACAAAAGGAGGAGTGGATAAACTTCTGCTCAAAAGAGTGAAGATACCTACCTGTTAAAGCAATCTCAACCTAGGACAGCCTTTCCAATAGGAGTAGCAGAGGCAAGAAAATACTAGCTGTTTTCATACTGACTTTGATAAGTTTAAGGAAGGGACTACATGGCACAGTGCCTTCAACAGCAGAAAACTGCTCAGTGATGCAAAAGGTTCCTTATAATGCTAGGAAACTTGCTTTTTTTCCCCTTGGCTTCAACAGCTCATAAAGAATTTGGACTTCTACTCTTTCCCTTCCAGCTGATCCCTGTTACAACTTATTGGCTGTGAAAAAGGAGTTCATGAGACAGTACAGAGTATGACCACCAAGAACCAGAATGATTAATGCCAGAATAAGGAGGAAATAAGAAGCCAGCAATACGATTCACACTTCATCCTTTAGATGTGGACTGACCCAAGCAGGATATTCCCCAGATATGAGAAGGTGATGGGTGTGTCACCCCAGCCACAAGGTCCTGTTTCATTTGAGACTAGAAAAATGCTCCTCTGGAAACAGCACCAAAGCAAAACAGCTGGGGTCAGAGGGAATGTGACTGCCCCTTCTAGCAGCAGCAATATTATATCAGCTTAACTGTAACATCAAATCTAAACATGTGCTGAATGTGGGCTAATTCAGGGCAAGACCAGCTTGGGTAGCTCTGCTCCATGCTTACAGCACTGGTGCTCTGGGGTGTGTCATCTGGAGACAACCAAACACTTCTCTGAGAAGGCATGGCTCAGTCTGGCTGAGTTTACTAGCTGATTCCAGCACTCCTGGTGCAGATCTTTGCAGCATATCTGAGAATAAAAAGCCTTGGCTGGATTTAATAACTTTTGGGCCTGAGGGTGAAAAGGCTAAAGAAAAAGGGTTAGATTCTGTGAATGTCAAGCACCACTGTTTTCCTGAGCTAGGCCACAACAAGCACTGCTGTAGAGCACACAGGCCATGGATTTTAGTATTGTAATAAAATCTGTACACAGGCCCTTTCTCTTTCTAAAAATACACAGCTTACCTTTCAGAGAAATGCATCACATAATTCTTAAGCCCATCTATCAAAGCAACAGGGGGCTTCTGAAATGGATTTACTCTTCTTTATTTTCTACATTTTTCACACATTTTTTTGTCAAGAGGCAATTTCTGAATTGACAAGAAAGATATTTCAAAATAAAATGAAACATTTCTCCCCAGCCTCATACTTCATAAAGGCAAAACCTTTAGATGAGGCACAAGCATTTACCTAAAATTTCCATTCCTCTTTACTCCCACAAGGCCCAAAATAAACAGTACCCTAATAAAAGTTGATAGCGCGGGCTCTGTTCAAGTGAAATCACTTTATAACTTGACCAAGTTTGTTCTCTGCCAGGAAATGATTGCTTTCCCAGCTCAACCCAAGAATGCTGCTCTGCCTTATGTCTGCTGGCAACAACTTCTCTGTTTATGGGTGGGCTAAAAAAGGAGGATTCAAAGACTAAGTTTAGGCCTCAGCTAATGGTGCTATGATTAAGAGCTGATCCTAGATTTTACCATACCTAACATGCTGGTTTGGGAGGATGAGCAGACAAACAAGAAAGTTACAAAAACATATTGCACAGTTCACTATCCTTCTGTTTTCTTCTCCTTCTATGTACTTCAGTACATCTCCATAGAAATCAAAATCAGATCTACAATATGAATGAAACCACTAGCAGATTCAATTTTCCTATAGTATGTTAACACTAGCACATACTTTTTTTCTGCCAAAGTCACTTTCTTATAAGTAAAACCCTTGTACCTTACTGCAGAAGAGTCTTCCTGATTTGCAATGCAGAACCAGTCCTGTAACTGGCAAATATATAGCAATGTGCCACGGCACTTTATTGAAGAGAAGGAAATTGGTTCCTCCCAAAAGAGAGTTACTTAAGAAGTACTGCTGCAGTACTCCATGCAGCACCTTTGGCAAACATGTGGTGGAACAATCTGCCAGTATTCCCCACACTGCTAACAAAGAGTAAATACTAAAATTAAACGATGCCCTTGTCCTGCATCCAAAAGCAAAGCACCTCAACCTTAAGCTACATATATACTTTAAATGCATTCATAGGAATTGTCCAGGTTTGAGGAATTATGAAGAAATCTAATATAAAACAAAGTATTAAAGTTATACTTCCCTGCTTGAATGTTTTATGTAATCATCAGCTAGAATAAAAAAGAATTGTGCTACATAGCCACACCTCATTTATTATTCCACCTGTACACTGACTTCTTCACTTGGAGAAAAAAAAATACAATGTTTTTTCAGAATAAAATTCTGTTACTGGCAAAACTGTCTGCAGTTGAGGAATTCTACTTTAATTAATTTATTCCCATGCAACACAAATCTCTGATCACTGACTTGAACATTGAAAAAAGGAACATAAACTACTACACTTACATAAAGAAATAACTTCTTCCTACCCCAGTATCAATTTATCTGACTTTCAGCAGAGATTAAGTTCAATCCAATCATATGGATCTAGTGAAGCAAAAGGCAGTAGAAGAAGCTGAAGGGGTGCACATGGCAGATTTAGTCTGCTTCTTTGTTCTTGGGATTTCTGCTGCCAGATGCTGAATAGTTTGTTTCAGCTTCCCATTATTGTTTCCACCCTTCTGTTCCTTGGTGCCCCTACCTCACCATGGGTTGTTCTGGTCTGTCTGTGGGCTGCAGTCTTTTGGGGGTGTCCTGCACCATGTGGCCTGCCCATGGGCCCCTCAGGAGTGATCTTGCACCACTGCTGTTCCTTCCTATTTACAGCCTGTGACATATTTGTGGTCAACCTACCACCCCCACCCCTGCCAAGAACATCTTTAACCTTAGTTAACAGGAGTCAACATCCTAAGAGTCTGGGCATGTTTTTATTAGACAGATCTTCTGGAGCAGAATTATTTTGGGCACAACTGCCAGAACAGTTGCAAGAAGAGTGATGAATAACAGAAATAATCATCAACAATACAGTTTGGAAAATATGCGCTGCTATGTCTAAGCAAGAATAGCAGAGGAGGGGGAAACAGATCAAGTGAACTTCTACAAAGTAAAACAAGATTTGGACATAAGCATCTAAATGTGTCAATAACTATCTATAAAAAAACCAATTTATCACTGAGCCTTTTATATATCAGGATTGACTTCTAAAATAATTCCAGGGTAGCAAGGCTTACCTTCACAGTCTGAGCAAAAAAACCCAAGCAAACAAGCATAATTAGGGACTTTTCAGCAATTTCCAGTGACTTCGGTGGGGAAAAAAAGACAGAGTGAGTTTTCCATCCTCACAGCTCTTCAGATCTCTACTTATGACTGCTCACAGATGAAGCAGGTGTCCAAGTCTACCACTGGAAAGAAATACTTCCTACAATTTAATACAGCTACAGAAAGACACAAGAAAGCATGCCTCATTAACAATTTATTCAGAACTGAGAACATTATTAGAAGTAGTCCAAAGACTAATTAAATCAAATGGATCAGAATATCTTTGTGCAAAACCTGTGTCAAATGACAGAATTGCCCTGATTTATAACAGCTCTGTTTACAAAGATATAGCACCAATAAAAAAAAACCCAAACCAATAGATTCTTGAAGTAACACAGTGACATAACAGACACTTGGGAGACAAATGTCTAACACACAATTCAAGCACACACAAACTGATACTTGGAGGCCTTTATTTAGCCTAAACAGTTTACTTCCAAGCTCTTCTGCATTATACAACTTGCAGACTACCCCTGGGAAGCCATTCTCATATAAAAGAAGGACTTTCTTTAAATCAAGCCCTCAGACACACACATCTGACAGTATCTTGCCTCAGTTGTCACTAGAATTTGTTAATTGTTTGCAACATAAAGCTTTTTATTGCAAATGAGAACAGGGAAAAATTAGACTTGGGCAAAAAGACTATTTGTAAAAGGAAGACATATTACGTCTTAGTCTAAGGAATTTAGGATTTAATAGCAGACAACAGATAGACTACACAAGTATCTTCTGAGAAAAGAAGATGTAGAGACCCAAAGGAGACTCAACTGGCAAAGGAATGAATGCATTAACTGTGTGTTTCTAGAGGGTTTACATACAGAATTACTAGGCAAAGTGAAACGAGACTTTTTCAAGCCCAGGCACAAAAATATATCAGAAAGTATACTTGTGTAGGAAAGAAAAACACCACAGCAGTAATATAATACATTTCAGAGACGTGACAATAAAGACAGAAAAAAAAGATAGTATCTCTAGTGTATGAAGAGCTTTTAAGGTGAAGAGAATAATCAATCTATTTTTTAAAGACTTTTAATGGACTCAGAAAAAGGTTGGAACTCTATAATCTTAAAATTCAGCACCTTGTAAAGCGATAATGTAACAATGTATATCTCTGTATATATAGAGGAGCATCAGGAAAGACTTAAAGACAAAACTGAGCAAGGCGAAAGAGGACTGTGAAGAGAAATTACAAGGATTTAAGGAAGAAAATAAGGCCTCATTTTAGACCACTGAAAAGGGCAGTAGATTAGCCATAAGAGAGGTCAGAAGCTCCATTCGGGTAACAGCGGTAATTTGATCTGACAACCATACTAACAATACTACTAAATAGAAAATATTTAGAAATTAACTAGGAAAATAATCAAATGTTTCCAAAGTATTTGAACAGAGCCTTGGGAAGTATGGGGATTTTTAGTTTATTTTTATTAGATGCTATTGACATTAATGTGACTACGTTTGCTGTTGAAAAACTGGACTATACTGCTCCAGATCTTCTCACACTTCAACCACAGGCAACTTAAGTAAAGCCAGAGTCACTACAGAAAGCCATGGTTATAGGCATTCTACATTTTTAATCTCAGCTTCTTACTGATATCTGTAAGAGCCTGCTGGTTATTCCAGTCAAGCACTGCCATTCCCACCTCTACAGCTCTACTCTGATTTCTGCAGCAAGCAACTGTGTCAGGATATTGCTCTACATCTAAAAGACTTCCCAAGAGTGGATGGAACAACAATTTTTGCAAGAAAACTAACTTCTGTAGCAACATATATATATATATATATACACACACACACACACATACTGTGTTTTGATGTCTGTTTTACACAGAGGAGTCATCACATTCATATATTCCTCCCAGTGAAGGTTGCTCAGATGTTTCATTTTATGACAGCAGTTTATCATTTCTGTGTTTAATGAGCGTGGAAATATACCCAAGGTGAGAATTTTGCTTGGTATGAGGAATATCCAGATGATGTTCAGGTCTATAATTCAGTCATCAACCCAGTATCCACTATAAATAGTCTATATAACAGAGTCCATAAACATTAGCCTAAGAGCAGCTACTCAAAGCATAGGAAAGAAAGTAGAAAAATAACTGCTTGGAAGGAAAAAACATTCAATAAATTTACTAATGCAGTGCTTGTTCATTTGAGAGGTGCTGGATTGTGTCCAAAAAAGCAACAAAGCTGGTGAAGTGTCTGGAGAACAAATCCTATAAGAAGACCTGAGGAGCTGGGGTTGTTTAGCCTGGAGAAAAGGAGACTGAGGGGTGACTTTGTGGGTCTCTACAGCTGCCTGAAAGGAGGGTGTAGACAGGAGGGAGCTGATGTTTCCTCCCCAGCAGCAAGTGACAGGATGAGAGCAAAGGGCCTTAAATTGCCCCAGGGGAGGTTTAGATGGGATATCAGAGAACATTTCCTCACTAAAAGGGTTGACAGGCACTAGAACAGGCAGCACGGGGGTCACCCTCCATGGACCTATTTAAAAGACGTGTAGTAGAGGTGGCTCCTGGGGACATGCAGATGTATTTTGATTGTGTTTACAATTGTACTCAATGGTCTTAAAAGGTTTTACCAATCTAAATGAATCTGTGATTCTCTGATTAAGCTCCTATTAAGTCTTGCTATACAACACACACAAACTCCACAGAGAACAAATATACATTTTCTATTTCTTTTCTGACAGGGAAAAAAAATTACCTTGGCTCTTAAATGAAGAAACTGCCTCTAAAATTAACTTACATTTCATTTCTATTATGTATTGTTTAATTCTGTTTAGCTGAGGGTACATACCAGGTTCAACAGTGAAACTCATGAATCACATTCATGAATCAGCAAGGATGCCTATAAGATCAAAGCAGCTTGATCTTCATTGGCTGCTTATTCATTTTGGGATGAATCTAAAGTTCTGACTTCCACCACTCTCAATAGAGAGCTTTAAACACACAACAGAAATTCATCAGATCATTTGTAAAATATTAAATGCTAATTCTAAAACTCTGTGTCACAGTAGATCATACAGTTACATCATGTTCAGACATAAATACTCCTTCTTAAAACCTTCCCCTATAATGGCATCTTACCATAAAAAAGAAAAGTGAAAACAGTAAGAAGAATGGAGAGAGCAAAAAATATGAAGGAAGGACCATGCACACCACTTGACACAATTCATATTAACTTTACCTACAGGACTATGATAAGATAAAAGGATGCGGTGCACCTTTTGGGTACCAAATACATTGCCAATGCCAGCTGGCACTTTTCTGGGATGAAGTGCATTTGTATCAGTGAACTTAGGTGGAAGCATAAGATGCAGAAATGCATTCCACATTTTGGATTGCGTGTATCGACCTTTGACTACTGACTTCATTGAGGCTTATGCCAGATTCATATAACCTGACCCTCCTCAATAATCTCTCCAGTCACAGTCTTATTGATAAACTGTGACACTGGGAGATGTCAAAGATAATTTCACAGCAGATAGAATCACCACTGAATGCCCTGAACACACTATAAAGAAGCACTGAAAGAAAAGATGATTTTTGCTTTTCTTACAGAAACAGATTTCTTAAATCCCAGGTGATGTAAAAGATAAGGAACTTCATGGAAAAGACATCTTCCTACACAAGATTATTATTTATACTACAGCAATTTAATTCTTTCTGCAGAGTTCTGAAGTTCTAGAAAAAAAGAAAAGTTCTGAAGTTCTAGAAAAAAGAAAAGTAAAACTCTCCTTGGGACTGATGTTTGTTTGGAGTATCATTTCACAAATTTAAAATAAGAACCAGCTCAAGATTACTTTAGAACAATGGTAAATCATTTGAATATTCAAATAATTTAAATAATTTGAATTTGTATGTCTTTAGAGAGCACTTCAACTATTTCACAATACCCAAACTTACAGGGAAAATTTAACACAGAAATATGATTTTCTATTTTTCCCATCTGAATTATTTAGTCTTCCCCCGATATCTGATCTTCAGTTTTTCCTGGTCCCTGAGCAATATATTCCATATATAATCAGGTCTCCAAAAAACAAAAATTCAGAAAGAAGTCCCTCTAAATAAATATATATAGCTTCAAGCAAATTGGAGTGAAAAAGAATACAAGTACTGTTTCCTAATCTCACTTCCTTTTTATTTCTTTGTAAATCATGAAATACATAATAATTTGGGACAAAGATAATTATTTTTTGAAAGAAAAGTAAAAGACGAATAAAAATTTAAGTCACACTTTGGCTTTAGAAATAAAACTCATATTCATAAGTAGTTTTCTTCTTATTTTGGTGACAGGACAGGTACTGAAAGGAAGAATAATTTTTAGAACTGGATTTAAATAACTTCTTTTTAACTATAAATTACTTGTTATAATTTCCAGTGCACCCTCCATAATGAGGCCTTTCTCCTGCAATATCTGTTCAAAATGCATAGCTAACAAAAGCAATTATTTGAAGAATTTGGGCTTAAATTCTTCCAATAAATTTTTGTACTTTTAATTGCATTCATGTTTACATCTTTATAGCATAAAGAGGCCCAGAATCTTGCAGCAAGAAAAAAACCCAGCAGTAAAATAGAAAAAATGCACAGAAAATTGTCATTTCTGCACACCGTAACAATAGATGCTAAATTAAACAGTTTATTGATAACTTCCAACTATCCCAGCAAAAAGTAAAAGCATAAGCAATCCTGAAGAAAGCAACTGTGTCACTGGCAAAAGTCACACATAACTGGGCAGAAAGTACTGAAGAAAGGTTGCCTTTTGAGTTATATCTGTTCTACAAAAACAAGTTCTTCACTTGAAGAAAAATGTAATTTCTTAATTGAAAATTCCCTTCATCCTCCTCACACGGATACTCCTTTATGTGAACACACCTTAGATACTTCTCAAGTTTTCCATTTTTTTTCATTTTCTTAATGAAAAGCCTACACTGGGTAATGGGCTTGTCTCCTCTGAAAGGCAACTATCATCTGTAAAACACCACTAAGAGCTGAAGAAACACCTTAATTCCTCTTTCTCCCCTAAAATAAGTGGCTGCACTACAGAGAACTGGGAGAAGGAAGCTACAGCATTCAGGATCTTCAGGATATATGGACTTATTATTCTGCTTAACTTGCAAAGGAGGCAAAAAAATGTTTGCTGCTTTCCAGTCTTCATTTGCACCTGTGAAGGAGCAGGGAAAGTTTTTGGTCTTGTGTTCAAGATATAAATACTTATATTTTAAATTGCACAGTCCCCTGGAATGCTGAACTATTTTTCTGTAATGTAATAAAAAAATAAGTTATTCAAAGATAACCATTAAAATTTCACTGAAATCCCTCAGCTAAGTAATTTCTCTGTATGCTGTTCTCTTTTTTTCTAATGTTGATTGTAAACTTTTGTCTGGCTCTTTATGTATGAAGATGAACACCCTTGATTACAGTCTCTTATCAGAAAGGATTTAAGCATGGCTCTGGTCCAATCTTAACAGAAAAGTGTTTGTGATTTCCCCCACAGAACAGGGAACATTTCAGTTCAGTGGTTTAGCTCATTTTGTGATCAAAGACATGCCTGTGAGATAACACAACACAGTGGCCAGTATAAAAATCACCCAGCACAACATAACTCACTTTGGTAGACGGTAGGGAAAGCAGCTGAAGGGCTTCTGCTGCCCACAGCAGTCAGAGTGCCTGAGGTGTTTCTGTATGGCATCACCTAAGGCTGTGCTTTGCAGGCCTGTAATCACAGACTTGTCCCCTCACACTGCTGAAGAGCACAAAAGCTCTTGTTTTGAGCTCAAGCTGTCCCCCAAAACCAAGACCGAAGACAGATTTTTTTCCTTAATGCCCACCAAATATTTATTGAGTACCTGGTTATAAGTAAAAGCTGCATCAAACATTGAAGGCAGTGGGCTATACAGACACACCTGTAGCATAACACACTGTCCTTAATAGCGTATGAAATATAAAGCCTATACTTGTCTAAATCCAAGCCCAGCTCACAGAACTCATAGATGTTTGTGAGTCTTTGCATTTGCACATACATATATGTGTGTGGTGGGATGCTCACGCATGTTTTGGTTGGGTTTTTTTTGAATTCACATAGCTGGGCAGGTAGACTGTGTTTATGTGTAGGAGGGAGCATAGATGGGTGGCTGTTTGTAGATGTGTGTGTACAAGTATGTGTGGTTACAGGGGTATACATGTCTGTAGCACTGCGTGGAGGTTCGTGTATTGGTGGAGACATGTAGAGCTGTGTGTCTGTAGGTGAACTGTGAAATTATTTGTGAGTTTGTGTGAGTGTGTGAGGGGGTTGGTGTGCACAGATGTGTAACTGCATGTATGTGGAGTGAGTGTGGGGGAGAGGTGCAGAGGCCTGTGTCCCACCAGGGGTGTGTAGTGCAGCACCTAGGAATTAAGTGTGCATGTATAGCTGTGGGTATCACAGGAAGGTGCAAAGGTGTGTGTCCAGATGGGAAAGCACCAGGGGGTCTGTGCTGTTGTGTCTGCAGGTGTCTAAGAAGATGGCAGAGGTGTGGGAGTGTGTGTGCAAGTGCACACATAAGTGCAAGGGCACACACAACATAATAAAAGTGTCTGTAACAACATTTTACAGAACACAGATTTTCAATACAGAAGTCTATTTTCAAATAAATATTTTTGACAGAATTTAATGCTATCTTTTACTGACTTATACTTAAGGATAATTTAGAGTTTACTGTAATTTCTGTGACTTTTATCATAATTAAAGAATTAAGTATGCATTTGGAGAAACAATGAATACACACTGCTGGGTATTCAGACATTACCCCATGACACTGATTTTCACAAGGAAACTGTGAGCAGTCAATTTCTTTGAGAGTTTTCATAGCCATGGTGTGTCTAGTTTGGTGTCTGGTAGTAGCCTTGGATTTATCCAGAAAGGAGAGTCTCTGTATTTTTCAGCATCAATGTCATTTTATAACCCAGAATTTTATAATATACTACAATGTTCAAGTGAGGACTATCTTCTGAGAAGCTGTAAGTTTGTACCTTCTAGTTTATCAGACTGCCATTTATCATGTAACTGAGAAGCTACCATAAATAAGTTGAACTTTTTATTCTCTGTAATATGCCGTACATTGAAAAAGAGTAGGTTTAGACCATGTATTAGAAATAAATTGTTTTCTAAGGGGGTGATGAGATACTGAGACAGGTTGCCCACTTGTGGATGTCTCCTCCCTGGAAGTTCAAAGTCAGGTTGGGGTGTCAAGTCACCTTTAACAGAATGAATCCCTGTCAATATCAGCAAGGTTGCAATTAGATGATCTTTAAGGTCCCTCCCAACCCAAACAATTCTGATTATATGAAAAGCAATATCTGGTTTTGAATTCACTTCATGCTACAACTTAATTTCTAGGCTTTAAACATATAATATTTAAAAACACCAAAATCACCCATTTAAAGCCCTCTCTGTTCAGAAAGAAACTAGTGTTTCAGCACAGAAGGAAAATAACTGTATGAAAGCAGGATTTTGAATAAAAGAGTTTATCTGTACATTAAAAAAAAAAAGCAAAGACAATGTTGAAGGCGCTGCTCCCAAGGCCAATATTTTTAAAGAAAAAAAAATTCATAGCATCTGAAACTGGAGATCCATTTGTGAAAATACAGATGTAAATCCCTCAGCATGGTACAAGAGGTGAGCATAGGAATTGTACTATACAGCAGCTATTTCTACTAGAATTGCTTTGGTAACTATGAAAACGTACACATTTGAAACAAAATGTGCAAGGCACTATTGACCTGAGTGACAAAGCAGAAAATTATCCTACTTTGAGTAGCCAGGTCATTCCTGTTAAGTACCAAGGACAAGGATTCAGGGTACCACGGAGCACAAGTCACCGTTTCAACCAGGGTTACTTTACATCATCACCTTCAGGAACTCGAGGTACACAAAGAAGTCCTCTACCAGAAGTGCAGTGCTGTGAAACCTCCACATTATACCAACTCCAACAGCTCTCTAATAAAGACAGGGGAATAGGACACCATTTTAGACATGTAAGAAAAAAGAGATACTCAGGAGCCATTGTTCTCTTCCTGTGTTGCTGATTTTCTCACTACTGAGCTGTGGCAAGTTTTGCAAAGTAAATACTGCTCTCTTACTGTATTTTGCCTTATATTAAGGGTCATGGCTCTTATATCCTGACTTGAAGCAAAGACTCAGAACATTAGAAAGGGGTTTTGATGATGAACAAGGAATGAAGCAATGGAACAGCCATAAAGCATTTTTACTGGCAGAAAAAAAAGAGAGAGATAGGCAAGAAGTTAATAACATTCCAGACCTTGTTACTCAATAATAAAGAGGAAAAGGGCAGAGAAACATCACTTCTCCCTTTTGCAAATGTTGTTTCCATAGACAACCATTTTTGAGGCTGGTTGTGAGATGGGTCCCCATGTTTAGGGGAAAGAAGTAGTACTTTCACCAGGAATACAAATAAATGCTTTTTCTTCTTGCTAGAATAGTCTTCTCCTTCAGCCCCTGCACGAGCACTTGTGATCGGTGCTAATAGATGAATTATTTACAGTGAAGAGTAACAGATTTACCACTACAAAAAGAATATTATCACTAGATAATAATGCAGTTCTTTCATATAGAAGGCAGGTGGTAATTGCACGCACAGAGATATTTTTTAATCAGAAAGTGAAATTCATCCAATGTAAACATGAATTTTTACACTGCAACATGAACTGCTCTCTTTCTGAAAGCATTTACTCCATCAAATTTTGCACCCCAACACTCATTACTCTGGTACACAAAATGCAGTTTATGACACGCTCATCTTTTTTGTGGAAGAACCTAAAACTTGTCTGAAGATGCTCTTCAGAAACTCAGATTTTTGTACTATGGACTGTAAAGAAGATGCATTTGATGAACTCACTTGAAACTCATGCAATTACGCCTGCTGAGACACTACCCAGGTACACTCTGATATGAAAGGCAAGGTCATGTCAAACAAAGGATCCATGTCCTAGAATATCCTCTCTCCCTCAGTGTTCTATGGCAGTTATTTTGAAAGGAGTATTAAAAAATAAAAGGCAGTTTATAATGACATCTCCAGTACATTCTCACATCTATTAGCTGTCTGCATCTCAAAAGCTTCTGAGCATAAATGTGCTTTCTTGTTCAATAGCTTCTGGAAATTTTAGAGACCACTTAATGTGCAGACCTGGAACAAAAGGTAAAACTTATTCCAGTTTATATCTATTAAACAAAATTGCTAACAAAGAATGAAAGCATACAACTGGCCACGTTACATTAGATCAAATGAACAATTAACCCTATGTCTAAAAATAGTCAAAATCAGGTTCATATATATGACACTTTTAAGTCTTCCACCTTCAAACTCTTTTCAGTCTCAGAAGCTTCCTGAGGTGGATGCATTCTCAGTAACCCTCAAGGGATTTCTCATTCACAACCTTGACAAAAGCTTCACTTGAAACTACATTTTGGCAAACAACATTCCCAACATCCCTTGCCGACAGTTTTCAACAGAGGTTGCAACCTCTATTGCCAGATGTGTGAAGACTCATCTCTGGCTTGGTAGGAGATGGTTCCTAACACATTCCTTTATTTGATGCCTCTCAGATATTCTGAGCCTAGAATAAACAACACAACTTCACATTTCTTTACAGAGTGAAATGTGGAATGAAAATTATATTTCAGACAGAAAAAACACTGCAAAATTCAAGAAGTCAATATGTTCAGTGTAGTTTTGATAGTATAATTACAGAAACCACATCTCTAAGTTGCTTTTGCAAATAAAATATTCACAGATACCATGTTCTCAAACAAAAGAAGTGTGTATAAAAGAAAATCACACAACTACTGCTATATCCTTTACAGCATTTCACTAAAACTAGAGGAGGTGAGGTATCTTTGTGTGATCTGAAGTGAAAACTAGATTAACTTCTGTTTCAGTATGATAGGAAAACCTTATTACTAAATCCTGGGCAAAGAGTCAAAAAATACATTAAAATACAGATACAGAAAACACGCTGTGCAGGACCCTGGTAATATCCATACTCCTCACAAGCAAGGCATATCTCAAAGCCCATAATGATTCAAATAAGGAACAGTAACACTGAAAATTTGAATGTAATAAAATATCAAGCAATTTTTAGTGAAAAAAAACAAAACAAAATATCTCCCACCCCACCCCCGCCCTTTGGTCTGATTCCTGGCACCACGGGTTGAAGAAGGAATCACAAGCGTAGCATATTTACAGCAAGCTTTCCCAATTGCATTGCAAGAGCCAAAAACCTTTTCTGTAAACTGAGGCTTCAATCTACCACACACACTACAAATTGCAGCTATGTGCCTTTAATAAAGTTTCACATTCACATTTATATTTTTCTCGTTACATTGTTTATATTACCCTGCATTAATTTCCTCTTTGTAAAATCCCCTAAACTGCTCATAAAACTGCCATAAAAAGAAGTAAAATGATACAGCTCAGAGATCAAGGAAGAGAAGTGGGAATATTTTTCACTGGAGATGTAAAGGACACAAAAGAAAAATAATGTATCACTGACTCCTGTACAAGTCCTGTCAGCAGATAAAATTTTGGGCTCGTTCATCCCAGAATTTGTCCCAAAATGGTACATGATGGTGCTTAAGAGAAGGCAATCATATTTCAGAAGGCATTTCTGAGCACAGAAATATAGATATGCATGATCCTCATGAAAGTATGGCCAGAAGAGGAAAACCATATACAACCAAATTTGGGTAAGAATCACATGTTTGAAAATCAAGTCAGACATCCTCAGTTGTCTTGACAGCCACAAAGGTGTATCACCATGTACCCTGACACTAAGACAGAATCCCTCACTTGGAAAATGAGGTGTTAGTAAATAGCATTTTGAAAAATAACTACCACAATCAAATTAAAAAATCAAAAAGGGAAAAAAAGTTAAAACTAGATTTATTATAAAGGAATATATATGCAGGCCAGAGAGACAGCTGTGTTCATACAGCTATTCTATATAGATATTTATCCTTAAATCCCTATTTTCATAAATCTTCTTGAGTTTAAAAAAAAAAAAAAAAAAAGGAAAATAAAGCTAAAAGGCTTAGGCTGATGACAAGTCCACTTGGCAGGAGCTACTATAAATATTGTAAAGTTTCCATTTCTTTCTCTTAAGGAAAAAAAAAAAAACACACAAACCAAAAATATAGTCCTTTTATGTTCCCATTTAAGTAATCACTTCCAGGTTTCATACAGATCCATCCACATGAGTAAGACTTAAACTGCTATTATGAACAGAAAAGATAAAACTGCCCTTTGGCAGAAGTATTATTTTCATGTAGTTAAGTCTTTTGGATTCCTACCACTTCCCTTGTTGGCTTCCATTCTTCCATCTATCCCTGCCTGTACACAGGACCTTTAACTTGCATTGCCAAGCAACCTCCCTCCAAAGAGTATATCAGGGGAGAGAAAAAAGTGGTAAAAAAGCCCAAAACCAATCAACTGTTCTTTCCAATATTCTGTAACAAACAAGCCACAAAAGAACCGGAGCTCCACCTATGCTGCTCTGGCTTAGCTGATTCTCCTTGGCTGGCAAGTCACCATAGGCATTTCATGGGAACATTTAAAATCATACCCCAGAAAACTGTTAATCATAACACAGTAACTGAAAACTCATCACAGAACACAAATTGTACAATCTGAACCACAGCAGACATTTAAGATCCAATAATCATCAAAGTAACTTACTACAAAAGCTCCAGCTTCAGCCTCTGCGCTGACTTACACTAAATTAAGCCACTGGATTCCCCAAAGATAACTGTTTTGCAGAAAACAAAAAACTAACATTAAAAAATCACCTAGACTTCACTCCAGATTTGTAAATGTTAATTTCAAAACTAATGATGTTGCACATCTCCACTTTTGAATAATCAATGGGACATATTCTAAGGAGACCTTAGTTTTGGCAAAGCTACTTCATGAACATGGGTTCCTATTAAGGACCCCTACTGAGCATCAAAAATAACTAGATTCTTCACACAAAATATTGTCTGAGAATCATAGGAGGGATAACTGGGAGAGTAACAGGGCAATGTGCTAAACATTTGAGACGTTTTTACAGAAACATCAGAAATAAGGAGAATAAACAGGAAGAACATTAAACACTTTAGAATCAACAGAAATTGATTCTACCTTTAGATAGATCCTAAATCAATCTCACAAAGCCAGGATAAGTCACAAAGATGGAATTGGTGTGGAAGGGTGAAATGAACTTCCTGATGAAATGGTACAGGGTTGAAGAAAAAAGGAGGTCTTATATTGTTAATCAAGAACATACACACTTGCTCTAAAGTTCAGAATGAGCTGAGAAGCAAATTACTGAGTATCTCTGAGCAAATATGAAGTGTGAAAAGAGTGAGGTCAATCACATGTTCTTGAAAATCTGCTATAGATCACTTATCAGAGATGGGAATGCATTATGCTTATCCCTTAAGTAACTAGAAGCAGCATCCAGAATCAAAAAGAGATGATAGTGTAGCATCTTCACAGAGAAGTCCATGGGTGAGGAGAACACAGACAGAAAAGAACATACTGATAATCCAACATAATTTTTGAGGAGATTTCTTAGGGGAGGTTGACTTAAATCTGAGTAAAAGAGAGATGAGTAAAGAAACCAAAGTCAAATTAGTGGTCATAAAATGACAATTTTTTTATTCTGTGGAGGCAAAAAAACCAAGATTGACAGATATATTAAACTTTTCTTAAAAATTCAAAAAAATTTAAATAACCCAAACCACAAACTGACCTCCAAAACAGATACAATAAGGAATGTTGTATTCAGAAACACATACATCAACATTCTAAGGACACTGATAAGTGCCTGGTGGTGAAAATCTTGAACAAAAAGAAGACAGAATTTGCCCCAGAATGGAAGAAACAAGAAGCACACTATGGGACAAATGTAGCTATGTAAGGACCTCTTTAAAACCAGGAATTACAAAAGGAATATTCTTTTTAAAATTCAGAAATAAGGATGTGTGATGATTGATTAGCCATAGTATAGAGGAATTATATAAACACATATGGGTAAAATCAGAAAGGCCAAAGCACACAATGAGTTAGAGTCAGCATGGCTACAAAAAGACAGTAAAAACATGTTCTCTATAAACTGTATGTTTAAAGAAAATATAAAAATTAAGGTCCTTAGTTAAGTGAGAAGGAAAACAAACATAAGAATAAGGTGGCAGAAGTTGCTTTCTCAAACAGTAGATATCTTAGTCAGTTTTTAAAAACTAATTGTGACCTGTATTTTGAACTAAGGAATACGACCAAAAGCTTGAATAAGCAAATGCTATGAAAGTTTTAAGTTATTTTCAGGTCATTGTCTGTATCTGATCTGTCATGCCCTATCCTACCAGATTCTTTCTTAAGTGCCCATTAGATGAGGGCAGTGTCCCCAGGTTCCCACCTCGCACAATGGATGTGTCCTCACAAGGCAGGCTCATGCGTGTGCATACAAGGTGAGAAAAGCAGCAGCTGCCTCTTTACAGGGTTATAGGGCTGTCAGAATGTAGAAGGCATGTCTGAATGGCAGTCACGCTATATATTTTTAGTAGGACAGCTTCTGACCTTCTCCCCAAACAGACAATGGGAACATAGGCAAGAAGGTAAGTTAGGTGGACTCAGAGCAAATTGAAAAACTGTCTGCTCAAAGAGTAATTCTGGCTGCTGCAGAAACTAGAAGGTAGGCTGTAAATGCTTAAGACTTAAAAACCCAATAAATTTTACTAAGTTATCGTACTGGGGTATCTGGGTGGATTACTTGATCTACCAAATGCTTATGAGAACTGGAAATAATTACTCCCCTGATTAAATGCCAAGGTTCTTGTCCAACTTTGGGCACCACTGAAAAGGCTATGATCACCCAACAGCTGTGAAAGCAAACAGGAAACATGAGTCATAAAATAAAAATGCATGACCAGGTTGCATAAAAATTACATAGGTAAGCATTTGTCCAATGTACAAAACATTGCTATAAAGACAACAAGAGAGCATCAATTTAATTTCTGCTATATAAATAAGAAGGTGAAATCAAGACAATTTGCAGCCTAGAGGATTTGGGCTATAAACCAGGAGAGGATATGCTGTTCTGAGGACAGGTGAGCAAAGGAACACAGTTTCTTCACTGGAAATTGTCAGGGCTTGCTTTGAAGTACACAAAGACTAATTAGAATATGAGCCTGAACAACATTGCTTCTTGTCTGTTTTAAACTCTTTTTCCTAAACTTTTAATTACTTCTTTGTATTTTTTATCTTACAACTGAAATTTCTGCAAAGGACTGACAATACTTTTTAAATTTTATTTTAAAACAAGGTGTTTAAGTTTCTAAGATTTTAGAAGTTCATTCCTAGAAAAATCCTAGCTAATTATTATGCCAGCCTTGTCTTTCCAGGTACAAGCTAGAAAGAAATGAAACAGCTACTTATGTTTTTCTCAAAAGTGATGGAAGACAGAAAAAAGATGTAGGCAAAAATTGCTGGACACAAAGTAGCCATCTCATGGGCAAGGGAAAAGGCAGGAAAACGGAAGTAACAGAAAGAATAGGGCTGAACTATGGATAATTTGGGGCACCTGTGGAACTGGCAGGTCTGAGATACCATTGCCCAGGTCCTAGAGAAAAGGACTCTGATAGATCACTTTCATTCAAAGGACATAAGCAAAGCAATCAGTATCAGGGTCTTTGTGCTACCTGAAGAGACGTGAAACACTTTAAAAAAAAAACAATCTGGAATGTCTCCTTCGCATGTTTGAAGACAGTGACCCTCTTGTATAGACTTTCTTGATTTACCATGCTTGAAACCAGCTTTAATAGCTGTTAACGAGGTGTTGTCAAGAGGTGTCTTTTCCAATAAGCAATAATCTGTTGTCTCTTCTATTCCCTGTCCCTACCTAAAAGAGCAAAATTAATATGCATTTGTCGCCTGTAGTCACCCACTGATCCTAGATTAGGCCTGAAGTCTTACTGGCAGGAGATGAAAGTAAATTCTGGTCACAGTCCAGAGGTTGATTTAATCTGAGAGAAGAGAGCAGACCTAAATGAGCGCATTAATTCCAGAACTTAGTTTTCTCTGTTCATCTTTGCAGTAGAAAAGAGGTGAAGCTGGAAGAAGATGGGTGAATATACTGCAAAAAATGTGTAAGCACATGAATCAATTTTCAGAAAAAGTATTCAGTCTTAAACTGCAGGCTTGCATAGAGAAAAGTGAAAACACATTAAGTCTCTTTTTACCTGAAAATGCATGGAGAAGTGTCTTTAATGCAGAATTTCTCCACTGACAAAGAAAATTATACACCGAGATAATACAACCAACAGCAGTACAACAGGAATTAAATAGCTGTGATTGACTTCTATATAAGTGGTTATAAATTTGCAACATTGAGTTATATAATTACATAGGGGGAAAAAATACTATTTAAAGGTACTTAACCTGCACTTATATTAATGAGCACCCCTCTAGTGTTTTGATTGCCTCTCCAAAAATCTTGAAAACCATGAAAAAATTAACTTTCATTACCATAGCAAAGATTCTATGATTATTACAGAGGCATTATCCCCCCTTTTTAGGGGGGGGGGGATAAGTTAAACCTGAGTCTATTTATATTCTGTTCTATCTTCCTGTTAACAGAAGTTCTCTTTCAACAGGACTAGCCTATCAAAACTACCTGTTTTGTACATCAGATTCCTCCACAATCTAGTTAATACTGCTACATTTTTCCATACTAATGATAAAATACAACAGCGATTGCAAAAAAAAGAATTGGTGTTCCTACTATGCTGCTACTTAGCCTTATGAGACTTCTTTTAAGTGACCCAAACATGAAGAAATCCATACACTTTTTGTACTCCCAAGCACACTTTCTTCACATCCCATTGATCAATGGGTGGTCCAGCTACATGATGGCACATTCCACAACAGTCTGGTAGACAGACAGAACAGGAAGCACATGACTTGACACCTACTATTTGCTGGTTTTTATACAATTAATTTCTCTCAGTTGCTGACATATCTCTTATAATGTTTTCCAAGAGTTTTCTTTGGAAACCAGTGAGATTTTTTAGAAGGACATGGATCTCGAGCTGAAAACACTTCACTGAGGGGTATCTATTTCTAAGAAATGCAGATTGAAGTACAAACCTTCCACGAATCCGAGGACAGGAAACCTTTCCCCCTTCAAAAAACTTATTATTCTCATATGATGAGCTACCCACATCCATCCACTTTAAAATTACTGCCAGCAGAAGAATTTCAGTACTAATCTAATTCATCATTAAGAAAATGTTTGGTAGGAAAATTCTATTCAGCCAGAAGGGAAGGATGTCCATAAATGTGTGGATGTTACATGGAAGTAATCATTATGCTTTGCTTGTTTCAAGTTGCTGACTTTTAGCCCAGATTTTCTACTCACCTAATTTGTCAAAGTGGCTAATTATCTCACTGTCATGAGCACTTAATAAACATTAGAATAATTGCTTTCTGCAGAGTGGGTAACCCTGATATGACGACATACTCTCTTTCCTCCCCCAAGATGAATCCGCTACTTATCATTTTGTCTGCTTATACCTGATAGCACCATGTAGTTCAAACTACAAAACTCCAAAACACAGGGTCTGTGATAGACAGTTTAAAAGCACATTTTCCTTCTTATTCAAAAAATTAACTCTGCAGACTGGATATGCATTGAAAAAATAAGGAGAGTTGTTTTTTTTTTAAATTGTCTATGTTTTTATTGCCCATACATAAGAGATATGTCATCTTCTAATGTGGTGAAGGTGGAGGTTACTAAGCTACTACAATACAGTAGCTATGCCATAAAAGAATGATGCCAGTGTAAGAACACACACAAGAAATCCAACCTTAAACCCCACATTCTTCAGCCAAACTCTGTCCAATTCTAGAATGGTGTACAACCACATTACTGTGGCTGTCAGGCAGAAATGCTACTATGCATGGCCATCAATGCTAAAGTTGTGCCCCACCTCTACTATTCAGGCTTGTCTAACCTTGGCTTCTGTAGCCCCTCAAAGCTGGGAAGGGTCTGAAGCCCATTAAGTCTCACTAGAAGCAATTCCCCCTCTCTGCAGCGAAGAGCCAGCAAAGACATCATGCATTG